>NC_083345.1:99715028-100915028 GCF_019175385.1 Lycium barbarum | reverse complement strand
ATAAAATAATTAAATCTGTGTAAAAATATAGAAGGATAAGACCTATGTATTTGAATTTGAATAGAGAAAATATACTTGAATTATGACAAGATTATATTATAAAATGGATAATACCACACAATAAAAACCATATATGGTGGTTCCTTTTTTGTTGGTAAAGGAAATGTAAATCGTGGTATTGATATATCATGCACAGATATCATTTTCTTTTCAATTTAATATATTTCCTTTTAAGATGATAATTACTGTAGAAAAACCTCACAATATTTTTGAAAAAAATGCTACGAAATCTTAGGGATTACAGTTTTTATCTAGCCTTCTAGGTGTAACAGGATAATTGAAAAGAAGTTCAATTCAATCCAGATTCGATTTTTTTTTTTTATCTCAATTCAAAGTTTTACATATTTCAATTCAAATTCAAACTTTCTTATCTCAATTCAAATATTACTATCATCTTTCAATCTAAATTTAAATTTAAATCATATTAAATTTAAATCATATATTTTCTCAACTTAAATGTTTTTATTACAATGTTTATTAACTCTGTCTTAAAATTGCCAAGTGCCTTAAATAGATGATTTGAGATAAAGAAAATGAAAAAAAAAAAAGTGATAAGCATCCGTATTTTGAAATTGAATAGAGTTGGAAACTATTCTAATTCAGATTTAACATCAGATTACGTGGAGAAGGATTCTATAGATTGTTGGGTTCTATAATATATCAACTACGAAAATTTAGGTTTATCTATAAAAAATACTTTAAATATTAAGTGGTTAATTTAAATTATAAGTAGTTATTAGTTATTACAATTCTTATCAACTTTGTCTTAAAATTGCCAAGTGGCTTGTTATTAGCTTGCCACTTGGCTTAACCATATTGCTTGTACCTCTCCTATTTTATATAGATAGATTATAAATTTTTATATATTTTTTTATGTGAATAAATTTTATATAGAATAAAATTTAATCAAATACTTATTGGTTTATTTTGCATATACAAGAACTTATTAATACACGTTATTTAATAGTAAAATATATTTACCCTCTCACAAAGGTAGAATCTTATATGTATTCGATTTTTACATTAAGTTAACAAATACTTCCTCCGTTCGTTTTTTACTTGTCCTATATTACATGATATTTCTCTTAGAAAGCATTTATTAGAAAATTATTTTATTAAATTAATTTTATTACTTATGCTCTGAAAATCTAAGTTTGATTATTTGTATTTTATATAGTTACTTAATGATAAGGGTAATATTGATAGAATATAATAAATCCCTCTTAATTTGCAAATATGCACAAGTAACACGAAAAAAAAAATTAGCACAAAGGCCAAGTAAAAAGGAAGAGAGGGAGTATACGACATATATTTATACATAAAATTTTAGTATTTATTAATAATAAATAAATATAAATTATCACCTCATTAAATAACATAACTACAATAAGTTTACACGCTCTATATATAATTGGGTATTGATAAATATTTGCCCATCACCATCTTCAAATGGAAAATATGTTGTTAACCGAAAAGAAATGGAAAATATATTGAGGATGGACCTTTTTTTTTTTTGGACTTGTTGATAAGGCCCAACTAAGTCTGACCCCATGTGTTACGTGTCAATTTTTGAAAAGTTTAATAGGCTCCACCATATTCAATGACTTTGCAATATATGGCATATCAGTAATTTAACATAAAAGGATGGACCTTTTTTTTTGGACTTGTTGATAAGGTCCAAGCAAAACAACTTAGAAGACAACTTTCCTAAGCAAGCTCATTTGGAAAATGTTTGAAAGACCAAAAATACCCTTAATTTTTTTAATTTTTTGACAATGAGCTAACTTGTTGAAACCAACTGCTCTAATATATTTCTATTACTAGTTTCACGAAGCCCGTACTAAGCTCAGGTCCAACTCCAAATATAAAAAGTAATATTTTAACTAAAAAAATATAATTTATGTTGGTAATAATTAAACTTCAAATAAGTATATTTTCAATATATAAAAGCAAAACTTTCATTTCACTCCCTTAATATCTTAACTTTTATTTTGATGAAATTATTTACTTCAAATTAAATGCAGAGCCATAATTTGAAATATATGAGTTTCGAATCCTAATTTTTTAAGTTATGTAGTTCTAAATTAATAATTTATACATATTTAATGAATTTTTAAGACAAATACAGAATTTGAACCAAAGCGCTACCGAATCCGATCAAATCGGTAGCTGACACTCTAATTCTGCCCTACTTAAAACTCATTTTGTGTTTAAAAGATTAATTTTAGTTAACTAAAGAAGTGGTTTTAAAGATAACCCGATCTTGACTGATAATATTGTCTTCATTTTCAATATTATATGGCATCATTTAATAATTTTCAAAACTATCTGAAAACTATTTTTGTACTAATCTCGAAAAAACATATTAGCTCATTAAAGTATAAATATAGAGTAAAAGAAATTCCTACATATGAGTAAAAGAATTTTAAGAAATTCTCAAATTTCATAATACAAATATAAAGTAAAAGAAATGCTTATACGTAAAAATCTATAATAAGCAACAAATGAAAAAGAAGAAAACAAAGAGCAACAAGAAGCAAGAATATCTAGCGAAGAAATGACTATTCTTTAGGTTAATAGATAAGATCAATAGAGTAAAGCAACGGGAAAAATAAAGTGCAGCGGATAGGGTCGTTCCTCCCTTAACCAGGGGTCTCGGGTTCGAGCCTGGGTATGAAAAATCCTTGGCAGGGAGCGCTTCCCTCGATTGGGCCCTATGCTACGCGAATCTGGATTAGGCGAGCTCCAATGCGGGTACCGGATAGAAAACAGGTAAATAAGGCAGAATGTTCAACAGCTTTTAAAAAGTAGACCATAAGAATAAAAAATAAATTTGACTTTATAAAATAAGGTCATGACCTAGAAGTAATTAATTGAAAAGTTTGACATTTTTGGAAAAGTTTTGTGAGGACTACAAAAGCCCTTTTTTGTCCCTTCTATATAGTAGTAATATATAAGTGGCAAAGGAGGACGAACACAGCATTAACAAATTGTACCAAAAGTCTGATAGATTGTACTATAAATTTTGCCAATTTCATTAATGATGAATGGACAACGTGTTTGTACCAAAAGTTTAGTAAATTGTACACTTTAACCAAACTTCTTTTTCATCCCACTTGTACATAAATTATGGTACTAAATATTTATTCTCGTGTCCTATATACACGCGTATGCACTTCATTCTAATCCTCCTCTTTTGAGTGGCACATATTTACACTCTCATATTCAAAATAATTGTTTACTTAGCTTTTTTCACATCTCTTAAGAAAATAGTAGCTTCTACAAAAAAAATAGGTATTTTGACTAAACTATTCTTAATTAATAAATTCTTGCTTATTTATTGTCTTGAGTAAATAAAGTCAAATCTGGAAGAATACAATTAATTCCTTGATTATGTAAGTTAACACTTATTTTGAACCACAGTAAAAAGGCTAAGTAGACACTTATTTTGAATGGAGTACCTTTTTATTCCCTTTTTCCTTCTTTGACATTACTTTACTTATTTTTATTCTCCTTTGTATTCTCTGATTATTGTTTCTTTTCATTTATAAAATTATAAAAAAAAAAAATATTTTGACTAAACTATCCTTAATTAATAAAATTCTTGCTTATTTATTGTCTTGAGTAAATAGAGGCAAATCTGGAAGAATACAATTAATTCCTTGATTATGTAAGTTAACACTTATTTTGAACCACAGTAAAAAGGCTAAATGGACACTTATTTTGAACGGAGTACCTTTTTATTCCCTTTTTTCCTTCTTTGACATTGCTTTACTTATTTTTATTCTCCTTTGTATTCTTTGATTATTGTTTCTTTACATTTATAAAATTATAAATATAGAAATGGGAAAGGAGGACGAACACCGCATGCAACTTTGTACCAAAAGTTTAGTAAATTTTACACTTCAATCAAACTTGTTTTTCATCCCACCTGGACATACGTCATGGTACTGAATATTTATTCTCTTATCCTATATACACGTGTATGCACTTCATTCTAATCCTCCTCTTTTGAGTGACACATATTTACACTCTCCAATTCAAAATAATTGTTTACTTAGCCTTTTTCACATCTCTTAAGAAAACACTAGCTTCTACAAAAAAAAAAAAAAAAAAAAAAAAAAAAAAAAAAAGTATTTTGACTAAACTATCCTTAATTAATAAAATTCTTGCTTATTTATTGTCTTGAGTACATAGAGGCAAATCCGAAAGAATACAATTAATTCCTTGATTATGTAAGTTAACACTTATTTTGAACCAGAGTAAAAGACTAAGTGGACACTTATTTTGAACGGAGTGCCTTTTTATTCCCTTTTTCCTTCTTTGACATTACTTTATTACTTTACTTATTTTTATTCTCCTTTGTATTCTCTGATTATTTTTTCTTTACATTTATAAAAAAATTTACTTTATATTTTCATTTAGAAATTTGATAATTTACGATTTTATGTCTATCTTTCTAATTTTTATTTCTTTGTAACAATTCTTTTAATCTATAATTGTTGATATAAAAAATTCTAATGTAACTGATTTACCCCATATTAACTTATTTTTTTTAATTAATTTTAAAAATATTTTATTAGTTTTTCTTTTATGAAATCCAATATATACAACAATTGTTCTTAAGTTTAAATATGAACAAACAATTAGTCAATAGCGATGGATATCAACTTGTTGGGATACATATTAGATATTAAAAAGTTAAAAGAAAAAACAAGAATCAAAATATTAATTTTTCCTCAAATTCTTACTAATTTTCTTTTTCCCATCGATGAACAACTTTTATTGATATGTCAACAAGGAAAAAAGTCCAACTCTTTCCATCTCAAAGACTTAATTCTATCATACATATTTGAGATTTCAAAAGAAAATGATTTAAAACACGTGAAACTTATTTGCATTAATGTTAAAGTTAGAAGATATATTTAATTTTTAAACTCCACTTTTTAATTTTAATTAAAGTGATGGTACGTGAAATACATTTTGTATATATTAGAAAATTAGAATGCTACTAAAAGCTGCTTACAAAATACAAACCTTAAAGACTAGGTGAAGTGAATAACCAAATTAACCATGTTGGGCACCATGCATTGCACGAGCATACATTGCTAGTACAAATATAAATGTTACTCCCTATGTCCCAATTTCTATGACACACTTTCATTTTTTAGTCAGTTTAAAAAAGAATGACACATTTTTTTATTTGACAACAATTTAATTTTAAACTTTACCTTTTACGCTCAACGAGATGATTTATAACCACACAAATATCTTTGTCTTGTTTTAGACTATAAGATTCAAAAGTCTTCCTTTATTTCTTAAAATACGTGCCCAGTCAAACAACATCACATAAATTGGGACGAAGGGAGTAATAAAACAAGAAAGCACTCTCAACCATATTCCATAGCAACATGGCCCCCAATTCTCGGCGCACGTTAGCCATGTTCTCTCTCGGCGCACGCTAACCTTATCATGCAACACACCATGGGTAAGAAGAACACGGTTGCGAATCCTCCGGAACAAAGTGCAAGAGGTACAACAATGAGGAAGGGAACTTATCAAAGTAAGAGGAGTGATGCAAATTCCTCAATTTCAGAAACGGGTCCAAACACAGGTAACTTGCGTGCGCGATCAATTACTAAAATTGTACAATCGGGTCCAAATGGGAGTGTTACACTTCGAAAAAATTTCATGGCGCCATGAGATAGATAGACTAATGCAGGGTGAGATGAATATGATGTTTCTATAAGTAAGAAAGGTTATTTAACGATCCTAGTTAAGATTTCAAAGATGTTGGAAGTAAGAGGAGAAAGCACCTTAAGAAGGGCAAAGTATATGTGGTGTTTTGGAAAAGCTCCATAAAGTACCGGGCCAATGTTGAGTTAATGATGTCTTAAAGAAGAGTTGTAACTCTCCTTAGATTGGTAATGAAGTGTTAAACAAGTGTTAAGAAGGTTCCATAAGGATTGGAGATCGAACGAAGCGACGGAAACCATTTCAAGGAAGTGGAGTTATACGACCACTTATACGGTCCGTATAACTTTACACGGTCCGTATAACTTTATACGGTCCATATAACCCCCAGCAGGAAGATGTTTTTCATTGTGGTGAACCACGACCACTTATACGGGTCGTACAATGTTATACGGAACGTATAAGTTGTCACGACCCAGCTAGGGGCCGCGACGGGTACCCGGGGCTAACCACCGAGCACCACTCGTTCTATGTCTCATCATACTTATTTCATGCTCTTTTATTACTTTTATACTCAAATCGTAGGAAAATCATATTTCATATAAAACATAAATACTTATATATATGCCTCTTGGCCATTAAAATAACATTTATACTAATTAGCATCTCGTGAGACCATCTAACCCACACTGCGTATCTACGAGCCTCTACTGGAGTACTAAACATAAGGACGGGACAAGACCCCGTCATGCCCAAAATACATATACGTGAATATATACACAAAAAGATAATCATGAGCACCTCCGGAACAATGGAGTGCTCTCAAAACAGCTGACAGCTACTACGAATCTGGGTCGAGCTCTCCTCCTTGCCTACCTGTGGGCATGAACACAGCGTCCAAAGAAAACGGACGTCAGTACGAACATTGTACTGAGTATGAGAGGAATAACAATGAAAATACGTCAATGAGATGAATGAAGCATCAATAAGGACGCAACTGTATATGACTGTAACTTATAGAAGAAATAGCACATACTGACTTACTCATAATCATCATCATCTCATGTATGCAATAATGTATAAGCTGCCCGTCCATATAGGTACGGTGTGATAATGTATAAGCTGCCCGTCCATATCGGATCGGTGTGATAATCATAGCCTGCGTCCAGGCCTCCCGCGTCCGGGGTATAAGCTGCCCACTATAGTGGTGTGTATGTCTGCCCGTCCATATAGGAGCGGTGTAATATCATCATCATAATATGCTCATCCTTATATACTCATCATAATACATGCGTAAGAACTCAAGGACAACTATACTTTGTCGGGGTGACGTAGGGTCGTGATCCCCCGACTTTATTATGGACATCTACAAGTATTCTGCCTCACCTTGAAGGGACAATACATAAGGTGAGTGTATACAATACATGACATACTAGCATTATAGGAACGTCATAACATGAACTCTAGATTCTTTAGACTCAAGCTTATCATCATTGGACTCATAACATCTCTCGTCTCATATAGCTATTCATGATCATAGATTTTTGACTTTCTGGGATATATATAGAGAATTCATGTAGAGAAAGGAGAATCATACCGTCGGATTCATGCCATAGAAAGAAAGGACTAGCCTCACATACCTTTGACGTTTACTATTCTTATCGCTTGCTTGCTTCCCCTATGATGCACTCATGTATACCTTCAAGAGAATTCATGCCGTCATTAGCTAAGCAATTATAAGAACGGACTGCTATTTTTAGGGAAAATTGGGCAGCATTTCCTTTGTTTCTACTACTTTTCCCATGTCATATTTCAACTCCCAACACTCACAATACTACTCACAATATCACAATCCACAATCGTCATTTATGTACATTTAGCAAAATCCACCATTTTCTTCCAATTAACTCACATTTATGGTTTATGGTTCATCATCGCGTTTTCGCATATCTAATTCTTATTTCGTGGTCTAAATATCATTTATAACGTGTTTGTAATCTCAACATATCCATTTTCATGATTTTCATATAATCTCATCCATTCAAGACCCACTTCCCATGCTTTTCTACAATTCAAGTATACTAGCTTTCCAATACCTTAAATAATATGGTAATGTTATGAAATTTACCTCAAATGATAGTGGAACAAGCTTGGAGTAGAATTCCTCCTTTTGCACCAAAACCCTTCTTCACCTTCCTTGGGATTTCTTGAAAGAGATGAACTTTCAATCAAGTTTTATACACCTTGTTCCATGAATTTTGTGTTGTTGATCTTGATTTACCTTTGATTTTTCTTGTGGATGAATATTGGAGTGGGTTCTAGAGGGTTCTTAGAGAGAAGTGTGGAAAATGAAATGAATTTATGAACTTGGGTCCTCTTTTTAATGGCTTGAAATCTGATCCTTCGGACAATTCTACGCCCATTTTTACGGACCGTCAAACTGTTTGACGGACCGTCAAAATGGACCGTAAAATTGCCCAGCAAAAAATGGGTTTCTGTGACCGTTTTACGCTGGTCTGGGTCCATTTTACGGACCGTAAAAATGTTTTACGGTTCGTCAAAAATTTCTACGGACCGTCAAATGGTCCGTAGAACTTCTCTGCTCAGACAGTCTGTCGTATAATGGCCATAACTTTTGATCCCGATATGCTGTGAGGGCCCACGACCTATGGTTAGAAATCTCTTTCAAATATCTACAACTTTCATCCTGTGGTGTTTTTCCCAAATGCCAACTTTATAATAGCGTTTTGTCCCCTCCAAACCAGATCATCCGAAAATGTTTTCCTTAACTCGCCCTTTTGGATGGCTTATGCCCATATTTGGCTTATGGGTCCTTCTTGACACCTACTTAACACTTCATTACCAATATAAGGGACATTATAACTCTTCTCCAAAATATTATTAAGCCATCATTAATTCGATACTCGAAATTCTTACCTGACACACAACATATATCTTGCTTTCCTTAACAACTTTCGTCTCCTACCTCCAATGTCGTTGAAATCTCATTTAGAATCATTAAATATTATTTCTTACTTATCAAAACATCATATGCATCATGTCCTTCGTCAGTCAATTCACTGTGCATGAACGGAAAATTTTCCGAGGTGTAACATAAGTGTCCGTATAGTATCCGTCGGGCAGAATTTAAGTTTTTGTATAAATAGTTGCCTTGGTTCTTTAATTTCATTTTTCATATTCTACAAGCATTGAGATCTCAAAACCCTTCTCTAAACTTATTCCACCCCAATCCTAGATAAAGCAAAGATCAAGAGGCAAGA
Organism: Lycium barbarum; assembly: GCF_019175385.1. Classification (NCBI taxonomy): domain Eukaryota; kingdom Viridiplantae; phylum Streptophyta; class Magnoliopsida; order Solanales; family Solanaceae; genus Lycium; species Lycium barbarum. Next base: position 100,905,993 of record NC_083345.1, on the reverse strand, counting down.
ATCAAAGTGTTCGTACATTAGAAGGTTCCTTAGGGTTTGTAGACTACAAGAAAACTTAGGCATTATAGCTAGGGTTTTGCACAAAGTTGATAGCTGCTGCAAAGCTTGTTTCCATGGGATGAAAAGGTTAGTTTTCATGCTTATTTCATATTGTTGAGAATGTTTGGTTGTGGCAAAACTTAGGTAGAAGGAGGAGGTAAAAAATGAAGTCTAAATGTAGCTTTTATGATGTTTATGAGTAGTAATCTATATGCAGTCATGATTCTTAGTATGATATGGATATAACCATGTTATGGGACGTAATAATGGTGATGAAGAAGAATTATATGAAAATGTGCTAAAATGGGTATGAAGTTGCTAGTATGAGTTGAACATGGGGGTGAATATTGAAGGCTTAGTGTAATGTGATTACTTGAATTGGATATTATGAGTGTATTATGGATGTTATTGTGGTTGTTGGGAGTTATTTGTGATATGGCGGAAGTTGACGAAATAGGGGAAATGCTGCCCAATTTTCATTAGACTATGATTTATTCTAGTTTGAATTTAAAAGCATCATTAAGGCTTAATCATGGCATGAATCCTTCTAAATGTAGATTATCCAAGTTTCAACGGTGAACGCTAGATAGTTGAGAAGACAAAGAGGTATGTAAGGCTAACCCTTCTTTCAGTAAGGCATGATTCCTTATATATATATATCCTTTCATGAGTTCTATAATGTCCTCCAAATGATTCTATCTCTAAAGCTATTAAAGCTCATGACCCTCGATACTTTCCCGATTCCATTGCATCCTCTCTATGATAGTTGATCCTCCAAGGATAGACGTAACAAAAACGATAATGGTAATGATGCTGATGATATTTATGGACTCTTAAGTATTGGTGTCTAAGTATGTATGACTATTATGTAACACTGAGCTTATATGGTCGGGTATGATATCTATTGCGCGCACACCACTGCAGTTGGGTACGGATACCACTGAGCCTTGGTAGGGCCAGGTATGTATAATCACCGAGCCTTTTCATAGCCGGGTATGTGAAACTACCGAACTTTCATGGTCGGGTAGGCTATGGATATGAATATGTATATGAATACGGAAACGAATATGGATACGGATATAGATATATGTATATGTTTGTATGTAAGTACACGAGCACCCATTAGAAATGGAAGGTCCCTATGAAAGACAAGTAAATAAGTAATGATGATGATGGCTTTATTATCTCCCAATTCTCCCATCTTATGTTGTCTCTTATGTTCCTATTATGATGTTGATTATGCTTTACATACTCAGTACAATATTCGTACTGACGTCCTTTTGTTTGTGGACGTTGCGCCTTGCCCGTAGGTGGCCAAGGAGACAGGCTTGATGCATAGCTTTTTCTTATTCAGGGACTACTTAGGGGAGCTCCATTTCATCTGGAGCTACAACTTTTGGTATTATCTTTTGTGTACATACATGGACACGGCGGGGTCCTGTCCTGCCTATATGATGTTACTTACTGTTCTTAGAGGCTCGTAGACAGTTGTATATGGTTAGATGTCTTGAAGCCTTGTCGGTTTATATTTTGTACATCGTTTTGATGGCCTCGTCGGCTTATGTACATTGATGTGGGCATAGTTATTAATGATGGTATAAATGTGTTGTTGCCCAATGAGTTTAGCATTATTGATGTATATCATTCATGAGTAAGCTATGTGATCCACCTAGCTATGAATACGAATGTACGATAAGAGGTACCCGGGAGGGTTAGCACCGGGTGCCCGTCATGGCCCCGGGGTCAGGTCGTGACAAAAGTGGTATCAGAGCAGTTCTGTCCTAGGGTGTGTCTGCGAGCCGTGTCCAGTAGAGTCTTGTTTATGGGCGTGTTGCGCGCCATGCTTATAAACGGGAGGCTGCGGGCATTTTAGGAATGAATGACCTTCTTTCTTCATAAGATTGTGCGGTAGAGCTATGATATAAGGACTTCTCTTTCCTTAACCATGTGTTATGTATTTCATAAATGCCTGTAAAGAGAAAGGCTACGGCAGCCCAAAAGGGCAAGACAGTGGTAGGAAAGCGGGCTGAAAGAGCATCGCTAACGGATATTGAGGAGGGTGAGTCCCAGAATGTGGCTCGATCTCAGTCCTCCCTTTCAGTGCCTATTTCTGAGGAGTATAAGGGAGCCTCAGCCCCAGCTCTTCCACCGGATGCTTCGAGCCAAGATGTAAAAAAGGTCATTCATTTACTTACTCAGTTGGTTGCCGCCCAGACACAGTGACAAGGTACGGGGCAAGGTGATAGGGCTGTTAGTGCAAGGGCCCGTGATTTTATTAGCTTGAACCCTCCGGAAATCTTCGGGTCAAAGCCGGAAGAGGACCCTCAGAATTTTATTGATGGAATGTTTAGGACACTTCGGTTAATGCATGCTTCAGACGTTGAATCAGTGGAGTTAGCATCCTATAGATTGAGGGATGTCGCAGTTCATTGGTATACAGTTTGGATGGCTTCACGGGGAGCCAACGCACCTCCCTCAGTATGGCAAGAATTTGTGGATGCCTTCCTCCGACATTACTTGCCTCCAGAGGTTCGGCAGGCTAGAGCCGATAAATTCCTGAATCTTAGGCAAGGGAGTATGAGTGCTTTAGAGTATAGTCTCTGCTTCAATTCTTTGGCTAGGTATGCTTCGGCCATGGTAGCGGATATGGGTGACCGAATGCACCGATTTGTTAGAGGCCTAGGGCCACATTTGATGGATAGGTGCTTGACTGCGTCCCTTCATGACAACATGGATATCTCACGCATTCAAGCCCATGCCTAGGATTTGGAAGAAAGCCAACAACAGCAAAGAAGTGAGCGTGAGCATGATAGAGGGTATAACAAGAGGGCTAGATCTTCAGGTCTGACGAGTGAGTCTAGAGGTGGGCCGAGACAACAGTTTTCTAGGCATTTAGTACATCCTATGACTAGTGCACCTCCACGGTTTACAGGCCAGAGATTTGATAGATCTACTTATTCCGGGCCAAGTCAGAGTTTCAGGGCTTCAAGTTCTCAGTTCAGAGATGACTCGGGTCAGGCGAAGCCACCCATGCCACGATGTTCGCAGTGTAGGAAGTTACATTGGAGCCAGTGTCGACTAGGTTCAGAGGTTTTCTATGCATGCGGTCGGCCAGGCCATATTATGCGCGATTGCCCCTCGGTTGGTGGTAGGGGTAGAACCCAGCCTTCAGGATCGGTAGCCGGATCTTTATCATCTATACGCCCTATGGGGCCAGTTTCACATGTGCCAGTTAGCCATGGTAGAGGTAAGGGGAGAGCCCCCAATTCTAGCGGTCCTCGGCACCGTATTTATGCTCTGGCTGGACGCCAGGATCTTGAGTCTTCTCCCAATGTCTATATTATTAGTATTCTCTCAGGATGTATATGCTTTGATAGATCTGGGCTCCACATTATCGTATGTTACTCCATATATTGCGGGTCGATTTGGGGTCAAACCGGAGACGATCAAACCTTTTGAGGTGTCTACACCAGTTGGTGAGCCGGTAATAGCTAGTCGAGTATATAGAAATTGTTTAGTTTTGAATTGTGACCGTCGTACTATGGTTGACTTATATGAGCTAAAAATGGTGGATTTTGATGTTATCATGGGCATGGATTGACTGGCTTCTTGCTATGCCAATGTTTATTGTAGAGTGAAAATGGTTCGCTTCCAATTTCTGAGAGAACCAGTTTTAGAATGGAAAGGGAATACTGCATCACCAAAAGGTAGGTTTATTTCCTATCTTAAGGCAAGGAAAATGATCACAAAAGGTCGTATTTACAATCTTGTTCGGGTTCAAGATGTAGAAGCTGAACCGCAAGCTCTTCAGTCTTTCCCCATAGTGAATGAGTTTCCGGATGTGTTCCCGGAAGAGCTTCCAGGCCTCCTTCCAGAGCGGGAGATTGATTTTGCTATAGATGTGCTGCCGGATACTAGACCCATATCTATCCCTCCTTACATAATGGCTCCCGCAGAGTTGAAAGAGTTGAAGGAGCAATTGAAGGACTTGCTCGAGAAAGGCTTTATTAGGCCTAGTTCATCCCCGTGGGGAACACCCGTGTTGTTTGTGCGAAAGAAAGATGGCTCCTTGCGAATGTGTATTGATTATCGACAACTGAATAAGGTAACGATCAAGAACAAATATCCTCTTCCGAGGATCGATGATTTATTTGATCCATTACAAGGCGCCAAATGGTTTTCAAAGATAGATTTGAGATCCGGGTATCATCAAGTGAGAGTTAGGGAGAAAGCTATCCCTAAGACAGCCTTCAGAAAAAGATACGACCATTTTGAGTTCTGAGTAATGTCGTTTGGGCTAACTAATGCACCGGCATTATTTATGGATTTGATGAACAATGTGTTCAGGCCCTTCCTAGATTTATTTTTCATTGTATTCATCGATGATATCTTGGTGTATTCTAGGTCCGAGGCAGAACACGCGGATCATTTGCGTACCGTTCTTAGAGTTCTTCAAACTCGAGAATTATTTGCCAAATTTTCTAAGTGTGAGTTTTGGTTGAACTCAGTGACCTTTCTGGGGCATATCATTTCAATCGATAGTGTCCGGGTAGATACCCAAAAGATTGAGGCCGTGAAGACTTGGCCAAGGCCCACGACTCCTACAGAGGTTCGTAGTTTTCTGGGCTTAGCAGGTTATTACAGGAAGTTCATAGAAGGATTTTCTTCTATTTCTGCACCACTCACGAAGTTAACCCAGAAATCAGCCAAATTTCAATGGACAGATGCTTGTGACCGTAGTTTCCAAGAGCTAAAGGATAGATTAACTTCTGCCCCAGTCCTGACACTTCTAGAAGGATCGGAAGGTTATGTTGTGTATTGTGACGCTTCAGGCGTTGGGTTAGGCTGTGTGTTGATGCAACATGGTAAGGTGATTGCGTATGCTTCAAGACAGTTACGGAAACATGAGAAGAATTATCCAACCCATGACCTTGAATTGGCTGCAGTGATTCATGCACTAAAGATATGGAGACATTATTTGTATGGTGTCCATGTGGATATTTATACAGATCATAAGATCCTTCAGTATATCTTCAAGTAGAAAGAATTGAATTTGCGACAGCGGCGGTGGTTGGAATTATTAAAAGACTATGATGTTGACATCCTGTATCACCCCGGGAAGGCATATGTTGTGGCTGATACTCTTAGCCGTAGATCCATGGGAAGTTTATGCGATGTACAGCCAGAAAAATGAGAAATGGCTCGTGAGCTCCAGCAGTTAGCTAGCCGAGGAGTTCGAGTAGTGGACTCAGGTAGCATGGGAGCTACCATTCAGAATTCAACGGTTTCGTCGTTAGTAGTGGGAGTGAAAGAGCGACAATACGAAGATCCCATGCTAATTCATTACAGAAATACCCTCCCTCAAAAGGAGAAGTCATCATTTGAGATTTCTGGAGATGGAGTTCTCCGATTCCAAGGCAGGTTATGTGTTCCTGATGTTGCAGGATTACGCCACCAAATATTGAGAGAAGCTCATTGTTCCCGTTATTCTGTCCACCCAGGAGCAACGAAAATGTATCATGATCTTAAATCTGTATATTGGTGCAATGAGATGAAGAAAGATATAGCGGAATTTGTAGCTCAATGTCCTAACTGTCAGCAAGTGAAAATCGAGCACCAAAAGCCGGGCGGATTGTTGCAAACCATAGAAATTCCAACTTGGAAATGGGAAGTAATTAACATGGATTTCATTACAGGTTTACCCCGTTCCCGACGTAAGTATGATTCTATATGGGTGATTGTGGATAGACTTATGAAGTCAGCTCATTTCTTACTGGTCAGGATTACATATGTAGCAGAAGATTATGCAAAGCTTTATGTTAAAAAGAGATAGTGCGGCTTCACGGTGTTCCAGTATCTATTATCTCTGATAGAGGGACTCAATTTACAGAAATTTTTTGGAAATCTTTCCAAGAAGGTTTGGGGACTCAGGTGAGCCTAAGCACGGCATTTCACCCACAGACGGATGGGCAAACTGAACGTACCATTCAGACTCTTGAGGATATGCTACGGGCATGTGTATTGGATTTTGGAGGTAGTTGGGATGATCATTTACCTCTTATTGAATTTGCCTATAATAATAGTTGTCATTCTAGTATCCAAATGGCACAGTATGAGGCTTTATATGGGCGGAAGTGCAGATCCCCAATTGGGTGGTTCGAGGTAGGACAGACTAAATTGATAGGGCCAGACTTGGTCCAGCAAGCTATAGAGAAATTTAAGCTCATACAGGATCGATTATTAACAGCTCAAAGTCGTCAAAAGTCCTATGCGGATAATCACCGAAGGGACTTAGAGTTCCAAGTGAAAGATTGGGTATTCTTAAAGGTGTCGCCGATGAAGGGTCTGATGAGATTTGGCAAAAAGGGGAAGCTTAGTCCCCGGTACATTGGACTTTATGAGATTGTGCGCAAAGTAGGCAAAGTGGCTTACGAATTAGATCTACCTCTTGAGTTGGAGTCAGTTCACCCAGTTTTCCATGTATCAATGCTTCGTATGTGCATAGGAGATCCTTTTAGAAAAGTACCAATAGATGATGTTCAAGTTACAAAGCAACTGTCTTATGAAGAAGTCCCCATTGCCATTTTAGATAGGCAAGTACAAAAGCTCAGAACAAAAGAGGTAGCTTCAGTTAAAGTTTTATGGAAGAATAATAATAGAGAGGAAATGACTTAGGAAGCCGAAGAAGGCATGAAATTCTGGTACCCATATTTATTTTCACCCTCAGAGGAGACTCAGGCAGAGACGCCATCATCCTCAGGTATGTAATGCTTTTCTTGATGTTTTCTTGGTCGTGTGTGGCCATGGTATTTGTTGTTGTTGTTGTAGCCCTGTGAGGCGATGTATTTTGGGTTGCTGTGCAGGATGGTAGTACCATAATATAGGGGAAACTCTAGCGAAATTTTTATAAAATCCCCGAGAACCTAACATTTGAGGACGAATGTTCTTAAGGGGGGAAGAATGTTACACCTCGAAAAAATTTCATGTCATCATGAGATAGATAGACTAATGCAGGGTGAGACGAATATGATGTTTCTATAAGTAAGAAAGGTTATTTAACGATCCTAGTTAAGATTTCAAAGATGTTTGAAGTAAGAGGAGAAAGATCCTTAAGGAGGGCAAAGTATATGTGGTGTTTTGGAAAAGCTCCATAAAGTACCGAGCTAATGTTGATTTAATGATGTCTTAAAGAAGAGTTGTCACTCTCCTTAGATTGGTAATGAAGTGTTAAACAAGTGTTAAGAAGGTTCCATAAGGATTGGAGATCGAACGAAGCGACGGAAACCATTTCAAGGAAGTGGAGTTATACGACCACTTATACGGTCCGTATAACCCCAAGCAGGAAGATGTTTTTCATGGTGGTGAACCACGGCCACTTATACGGACCGTACAATGTTATACGGACTGTATAAGTGTCTGTATAGTATCTGTTGGGCAGATTTTAAGTTTTTGTATAAATAGTTGCCTTGGTTCTTTTATTTCATTTTTCATCTTCTACAAGCATTGAGAGCTCAAAACCCTTCTCTAAACTTATTCCACCCCAATCCTAGATAAAGCAAAGATCAAGAGGCAAGAATCAAAGTGTTCGTACGTTAGAAGGTCCCTTAGGGTTTGTAGACTACAAGAAAACTTGGGCATTATAGCTAGGGTTTCGCACAAAGTTGATAGCTGCTCCAAAGCTTGTTTCCATGGGATGAAAAGGTTAGTTTTCATGCTTATTTCATGTTGTTGAGAATGTTTGGTTGTGGCAAAAATTGGGTGGAAGGAGGAGGTAGAAAATGAAGTCTAAATGTAGCTTTTATGATGTTTATGAGTAGTAATCTGTATGGAGTCATGATTCTTAGTATGATATGGATATAACCATGTTATGGGAGGTAATAATGGTGATGAAGAAGCATTATATGAAAATGTGCTAAAATGGGTATGAAGTTGCTAGTATGAGTTGAACATGGGGGTGAATATTGAAGGCTTAGTGTAATGTGATTACTTGAATTGGATATTATGAGTGTATTATGGATGTTATTGTGGTTGTTGGGAGTTATTTTGTGATATGGCAGAAGTTGACGAAATAGGGGAAATGCTGCCCAATTTTCGTTTGACTATGATTTATTCTAGTTTGAATTTAAAAGCAGCATTAAGGCTTAACCATGGCATAAATCCTTCTAAATGTAGATTATTCAAGCTTCAACGGTGAACGCTAGATAGTTGAGAAGACAAAGAGATATGTAAGGCTAACCCTTCTTTCAGTAAGGCATGGTTCCTTATATATATATATCCTTTCATGAGTTCTATAATGTCCTCCAAATGATTCTATCTCTAAAGCTACTAAAGCTCATGACCCTCGATACTTTCCCGATTCTATTGCATCCTCTCTATGATAGTTGATCCTCCAAGGATAGACGTAACAAAAATGATAATGCTAATGATGTTGATGATATTTATGGACTCTTAAGTATACGTGTCTAAGTATGTATGACTATTATGTAACACCGAGCTTATATGGTCGGGTATGATATCTATTGCGCGCACACCACTGTAGTTGGGCACGGATACCACTGAGCCTTGGTAGGGCCAGGTATGTATAATCATCGAGCCTTGTCATAGCCGGGCATGTGAAACTACCGAACCTTCATGGTCGGGTAGGCTATGGATATGAATATGAATACGAATATGGATACAGATATAGATATATGTATATGTTTATATGTATGTACACGAGCACGCATTAGAAATGGAAGGTCCCTATGAAAGACAAGTAAGTAAGTAATGATGATGATGGCTTTATTATCTCCCAATTCTCCCATCTTATGTTGTTTCTTATGTTGTCTCTTATGTTCCTATTGTGATGTTGATTATGCTTTACATACTCAGTACAATATTCGTACTGACGTCCTTTTGTTTGTGGACGCTGCGTTATGCCCGCAGGTGGCCAGGGAAACAGGCTTGATGTATAGCTTTTTCTTATTCAGGGACTTCTTAGGGGAGCTCCATTTCATCCGGAGCTACAGCTTTTGGTATTATTCTTTTGTGTACATACATGGGCACGACGGGGTCCTGTCCCGCCTATATGATGTTACTTACTCTTCTTAGAGGCTCGTAGACAGTTGTATATGGTTAGATGTCTTCAAGTCTTGTCAGCTTATATTTTGTATGTCGTTTTGATGGCCTCGTCGGCTTATGTATATTGATGTGGGCATAGTTGTTAATGATGGTATAAATGTGTTGTTGCGCAATGAGTTTAGCATTACTGATGTATAGCTTTCATGAGTAAGCTATGTGGTCCACCTAGATGTGAATACGAATGTACGATAAGAGGTACTCAGGTGGGTTAGCACCGGGTGCCCGTCATAGCCCTCGAGTCGGGTCGTGACAGCGAGTAAATCTAGAATGCAAATTGGGGATTCGAAACCAAAAGAACAAGCTAAACAAGTAAATAATACTGCTATAGAACAAGTGAAATCTGGTGAAGCAACTGGGAGTTTAAGAGAACATAATATAATAATTGGAGATAAAGTAGACAAGAACTTAGACAAAACGAGTTCACCCAAAACAACAACTATGACAGCAAAGGAAAATGTTATCGAATGGATGGAGATCACAAGTCCCCTAACGAGTGGAACTAAACAATCATGGGCGGATGAAGTAGAATCAAACCAAGCACACCAGGAACCAGAGAGTGAATCAATGGCATCGATTTGGGACAACTTTGACATAGCAAAAATCTCGAATGCTAGGTTTAAGCTAGATTACGTAAGGCCATTAACTGAAGGGGATCAACTTATTGTGGAATTTGAGGAAGAAGACATTAGTACTGAAATCGAGTATTAGCAGAATGCAAGAGTGTGCTATGTCCTTGGAGCACATCCACCATTCTCAGTACTCAATGGATACATACAAAGACAATGGGGGAAGCTGGGTATTAACAAAATTGCCATGTTGAAGAATGGTATTGTTCTTGTGAGGTTTGATGGTGCAGATGGGAAAAATAAGGTGTTACAGTATACACCATTTTGACAACAAACCTTTGATTGTCAAAGCTTGGAACTCAGACATGGAATTCTCAAGAGAGGAACTCTAGTAAATTCCTATATGGATCAAATTGCCTGGGTTGGATTTTAAGTACTGGAAGATGTGGTATATTTTAAGAATGAAAAGGGAACCTAATAGAACAATAGGTTACCTATGACTGGAAACCTACAGTGTGTAGTATTTGTCAAAAGTATGGACACTCAGCAGATGAATGTAGAAGGAACAAAGCTAACAAAACACAAGAGAAACCAAATACCACACTACCAGAGAAACAAAATACTGAGGTAAAGATAGAGAAACCTGATGGAGTAGATAAGAGTAAAGAACAAAGGGATGAAAGAGATAAAGAAAAACATGCTACTCAGACTCAGCAAAACAAGGAAGGTAGATGGAAGAAAGCTTATGGATGGAGGAGATATCAGCAACCAAGACAAGGACAACCATCAACTAGTGGAGTCTAGGTTGCAAATACCTTTAAGCCTATTGATCCAGGTGGAATAGAGAAGGAAGTGCAAGCCACTAAAGCTGGCCAGACTGGGGGGACTGTTCAACACTTCTCAGATCATGGTTAAGATGATCAGTTGGAATGTTAGAGGCCTTAATGGCCTCAATAAATAGAAGGAGGTTAAACTCCTCTGTAATGAGCAGGAAGTAGGGTTGGTTAGATTCCTAGAAACTAGAATAAAGGTGAATAAAATAAAAGAGATAGCACAAAACATGTTTAATAGTTGGCAATACGTGTGTAATCATTCTTCCCATCATAATGGAAGAATATGGATGGTATGGAGGCCTGATTGGTTTATTATCTCAGTCCTGGAAGAAACAGCACAATCAGTAACATGTAAAGTAAAATTTATTCCATTACAACTGGTGTTACGGTTCACTTTTATGCGAGTTAAGGCATAAAAGTTACTACGAGATTGTTGGTGCTCTAATTGGATTTTAATATTTTTAGAGTCGCCACCTAATTTATTATGGGAAACTAGGAAAACGAGGTTTAAATATTTTTCATGAAAGAGAGAAATCTTTTGGTACCAAAGTTTGAGGTAAGGATTCTGGTGATCCCCTAGGGAAGGTTTTACGCACCCTAGTATTAAAGATCCATAGAATACGATTGACCTACGAGCTTCAATGTGTGATTTAACAGTATTAATTTGTTTTTAAAAAAAATATTTAGTTTTCCGCAAAAAATCATCATTCATTTTTATCATAAACTCAAGGAAAAAATTGGCAAAAAATCCCCTTAGAAAAGGGGGTTTTGGGTTTCAAAAATCCATATAAGTATTCAACTCACTTCATTTCCAGACCAAGACACACTCGGAATTCCTCCTGAGTAGAGTCACTACTATTTTGGTCCTAATTATATGAGTTTAGTCCTTATAGGTTTTATACATATAAATAAGAAAATATGGAGTATATCTCCTATTTTGTACATATATACATAGGAAATGCAAGTTTTTATTGAATCCAAATTTTATTTATTTGAAGCTCATATAGGCCAACTCATAGTCTAGTCCAAATTCCATCTTACTTCAAACTTGGTCCAAATATATTTCTCCTTGATTTGGTCCCTTAAGTTTGGGCTTTTGGCCCCAAAATAACCTTTAGCTTATTCTGAAAAAGAGTTTGTCCAATTTAAAGGCAAAATGAGTCATTGTCTTGATTCTAAAAACTTGGTCTTTTACATCTATTTTTCTCAAAATTCAGTCTAAGTTATAATCCCCAACGGTTGTTAAAATACCTCTGATGCAGTTCAAATTATAACCAAAATCGTACAGCCTTGTTTTCCTTTTTCAAAGAAATTCTTTTGTGGGCTTGAGGCCCAAAAACCATTTCCGTTTGATCCGTTTATATCTGAATCGCACAAGGGGCAGAGAGCCCAAAATCATTCAATTTCAAACAAGTTATTAGACCAGTTCAGATTTAACAAATTAAATACCGATTTCATGTAAAATTAGGATTAGTCGAGTTTGAAAATCTTTGGGTGACATTCCTACTAATACTAGCATTTTTCCTAAATTCTAACATTCATAGGGTTTTCAATATTATACATATGTTTTCACAAATACATTTACATCATGTGAAATAAATAAAAGGAAGAGAGTTTAGGCTGGTGGGCCTACCTAAGCTCACCAGTTGCCTATTTTCATCCATAGGTGGGCCTTTAAATGCAAATGTTAGCTTCCCTTTCCATTTTTTCCCACGGACTCGATCGAGAAAGGTTATTGGGCCTTTGGCCCAATGGGTTTATGCAATAAAAATCGCCCAAACAATGATGTTTCATGCAAGCAAAAAGGAAGGGAGATATGGATTAGGAAATGTTTAAACTGAGACTTAAATAAAAGAAAACCTTTGTAATAGATGCATATAAGGCATGTAATTCTAAAATATACATTGTCATGCCCTATTTTTAACGGGTTAAAACTAGTTCACAACTTATGACTATGTTTTCTCTGTTTTGTAAATTTTCAGAGTCGCCACCTAATTTTAGGAAATATTAGGAACTAATTGTAAAAATGTAAACTCTATTTTTAGTCTTTGAAACCTGTGAGATTCTAGGTAAGGGTTTTATTTACCCCGAGGGGAAGGTATTAAGCATCCCTCAGAGCCTATCATCGGATAGTCTTTAAACCTAGTTTAATTAACACTAAAGGGGGATTATCTAATTATTTATTATCACCTATTTAAAGAATTGCGGAAAAGAAATTACTCTCTCAAAAACTTTTTGTATAAAAAAAAGGGTTTTTAAGGTAATTGTAACTATGTGAGTAAATGCATATATATAAAGGAAGTAGTTAATGCTAATCTGTGCACGAGAAAAATATGTATGACATTTGTTTTATCTATAGCAATATGGATAATATAGAATATATATATATATATATATATATATATATATATATATATATATATATATATATATATATATATATTATAAGAAAATACGTGTATACGTGATGTGTATATCATGGATAACTAAAATAGTTATTGATGACATGATAGTACTATATAGATGCATATATGTAAAGACGGCCAAGAGAATTAATGGAAATGAGGTAGTATATGTATGATACGTGTTAAAAATAATAGTATGTAGGCATACTCATTGTAAAGGAAAGTAATTAATTCGAGTTGTAAAATTATATGTATTAGGGACGTATCTTGTTTACAAAAAGAGTACATGTGTATTTTTTGAAGATTAGGTATAAATATGACTATTGTATACAAGGACATAATATAGAGTATGAAAATATATATTTTTTATAAGAAAATAATATATACATGGAGTATGCTTATCATATATAAAAAAAAAAAAAAGTATAAAAAAAAGTATACTTTTAGAAATAGCCATGGAAAATATAATAATATGTATAAGTACTGTGATATAGATAAGTACGCGCATAATGTAAAGATGATTGGATGATTTAATAAGAAATAAAGTATATATGTATATGAAAAATAGAGCATATACCTGGTGGCTTTCATAAAATAACTTATGCCACTATACTTGAGCCCTAATATAATTTTCTTGTTTTCACCTTGAAAAATAAAACCTGCTCGACGTTAGTGCAAAAAAAACAAATTCTGAAAATATGTTTTGGGTCACTCAAGTTCTTATTTTTTTTACTCTCCAAAAACTGGTGTTTTTATCACTTCTAAAAAAAAATCCATGTGGGGACCTTTGCATAGAATATGCCTAGCTCTTGCTTGAAACACTTGAAAAACGTATTTCAAAAGAAGTCTCCAGTTTCACCTTTTAGAAAAATCCAATTTTCTTACATGATGAAAAAAAACGTTGACATCCTTTATGTGACTACTCCAATACGCCTAATCCGAATAAATACACTAAGTTCAATATCTTAAAAAAGAGTGTAGGGAAGATAATGACTAAACTTACTAATATACTTAAGTCAAGTTAGGCGTTCAAAACAAAACTACAGAAAATACAAATTCACAAGAGTGTTAGTCAAATAATATAAACAGCATGTATCAAACAATATGGAGGCTTGAAATTTTGAATAAGGAAGAAGGACGGAGACTCGAGACGTGGACGAGGTGGGACTGCTGGACACGAGCAAATAAATTTGTTGCTGGCCGCTCTTTGATATGGGCAGAATCCGGAGTTGTCATAACTCCAAATGCTCCCAAAGTTGCTCATGAAAAAAAAAAAAAAAAAAAAAAGATAAGGACTAGAAACAATTCTCAACAAGAAAAAAAGAAGTCTATATAATTTTAATTATTAAAAGCTAGATAAAAGAATCAAATGTAAGGAAAAAATAACATATAAGGAAAAAATAATTTAGCATATTAATTGCACCCGAACTTGAGTATAGCAGCCCCGCTCCCTTTTATGCAAGTTTTAAGTGTTCAAATCAGTAAACTTTCCATCAAGTATAGAAATCCGTTCTTTTAAAAGTGAGGCCTCAAGTTAAACAACTTTTCATCGGCCCAAGTGTAACACCCATTCAAATCAGTGAAAATTCCCAAGTATAGCAATCTATTCATTTCGAAAATGCCAAGTTTATTCACTGTGTGTTTCGAGACGGCCTTAAAGCAGCAAATTTTAGCCAAAACCAGAGCTATGTTTGGCTTCAAATGCAATAGATAATATTCCCAAATACGCAGCAACTGTTTGGTCAAAAAATGCAACATAAAATCTGCCTGAATACAGCAGTTACTTGGCCCCAATCTGCCTAGAGTGCAGTAGCCAGAGCAGCCAGTATTTTGCTCTTAATATTGTCTCAAAAGTGCCACATCTTGCAGCCACAAGACACAGCAATACTTTGGCCAAAACGTGCAGCCACTGGCAGCCTTAAAGTGCCGCAAATAACCCATAAAAGTGCTCAAAACAGTAGCAAATTAATTCAACTAAAAGGGTAACAACGAGGCAGCCTCAAAATGCAGCAGCAGGGCAGCTCAACAAGGCAATGTGTGCATAAGACAGTACTAGAAATAACTCAAAGTGCAGTCATTGCAAACCAAGCAGCAACAGCAAAATGGCATCTTTCATCCCCAGTAATGCAGCAATGGCACAACAGCATATAGCAAACAACAACCATTTTTATGTGCCCCTTTTAAATTCAGCAGTACATAACAGGTCATGGCAGCAAAGTAAATAAGGAGGAGAGGGTTCAAAGCATTCATGATCTTTATTAATCTTCCATTTTTCAAGTTGTTTTAAGGATTAGCAGCTTATGAATATTATATGAGAACTCGAATTAAATAGCAAAAACAGATACAACTATATGCCAAGACTAAACAGATTTCTAAAAATCTTCCAACACGGCGTCCATTTAATTTACGAAAAAGAATGATTTATGCTGTTCACAGTTATTAAAAATTTGAAATAAACCGAGCGTATTAAATAACTTAAAAAAAACTCATAGTTTGCATACTTGTTTGTTCTTATTTGCAGGAAAGGAGTTGCAGGAAAAGAAAACACTCAAACGGCTACACTGGTCTAGAAATTGGAATGAAATAAAAGACGAGTGTGATTACATATTCTCATTTTTAAGAATGTCTTGTGCATTCCCGTAAGCATGAACTAGCCCATATTCCCGAATCATATTCGTAGCACTATAGCAGCAAACAGATTGGAAAGAATCATAGTAAATGATTTTTGAGTTATAAGCATGAAAAGAAACTACTTAAAATAACACTTTAGGAATCCTTTTTACATGCTAAAGCAATGTTTTCTTGCAAACTCCATCAGAAGCCTCCTTCAGGTATGGTTTCCTTGTTAGCTTGATTCTAATTCTAATAACACAACCCATGTGAAAAATGGGCAAATTCACTTCATAAAAATGAACATAACCTATTTATAAGCATTCAAAACATAAGCAAAAGATAGTTACAACCATTCTCCTCTCTTTTTCTTTTCTTTTTCAAACAAAGTAGACCTTAACTATAATCAACCTGAAGATTTAATTTTTAATCCAAAGAGGTGAAGTCATTACTCTATCTTTTGTTTTAACCTGATTCTCCAACTATGGACTGGCATAAATCATTTGAAAATTATAGAATCAACCCCGGGTTCTTCTTTGGAGGAAGTAAGCTCGCTTTTTTTTTTTTTTTAACTTCTGCAATCCTTTAGGCAATGTTTCCTAGATGTAGAATCTAAACGCCAAATAAACTCCTCAAATAAGTCTCAAAACCAATCATCAGAGATTAACTCAAGTGGGATTAAGATTCTAAAATTATTTCATCTAAGTCTAAGGGAAGGGAACAGATTCATGTCTGGGTTATAAACAAATTTCATGCAAGCAAAGGGAAGTATTAACCATACCTAACCTATAAGATGAGCAAACAGATATGATTTAACTAGATTGTGTAATAGCCTGCTGTCAATGTAAAATTTCAAAGCCTAAGACTTCATTTCTAACCCATAAAACATACAGGAACACACGACATACTGAACCAGATTTTAGCATGGAAATTATGTTTGGCGAGTACTTGTTATGCAAAAGTTTTCAGAGACAAAGTTGACAACCATCATTTCTGGATTCTCAGCACAAGTTTGGCTCTCATACTTAGATAAACAAAATTCCCCAAGTCATGATTTAAACAGGAAACAATATCAAAGGACAGACCGAAGGCTCGTTTTCAAGTCTAAGCTTGTTCTAGATGTGCAACATAGATGTTAAAAAAAGGGAACAAGACGACTGTATTCTAGAAAAAGATACACCTAAACAATTTATTTTCTTAATTAAACTAACACATATTTCCTTTGAAATAAAGATGGTTTTTAAAGCAAGAATTTAACTACACAAGAGAGGTAGAATCACGGATTATGAAGCATGTGTTCAAGTTTATTATTCACACTTGTGGATATGTAAGAGCATCAAAATCAGTCACTAGATCTTCTCGAATCCATGTTTCATGCATGTGAATACATAACCATATAAACAAGTTCATATTCCAAAAATGATAAGTATGAAATCTGTTGCATAAAAAATATCACCCAATAGGGGGAACTTGGTTTCATACTCATGATCAAAGTAAAGTAAGTGCAGCCTCCTATTGACATGATTTATAACTCTTTTTTTTCAAATAACCTAAAATATAAGCATGCTTGCGCAGTACCAAAATTAGTGAGGGGATACCATGCTAGTCATAGGAAATTTAGAAACAATTAACACTTTTGCTCCAAAGGGAGTTTGAACATGTATAAGCTACGACTCCATTCAACATCACTATTTTGAGATGAAATCATGTAGACAAATCCTTAATCCAAATCCTAAGGGTACTATTAAACTTTACACTTTCTGCACACACATTTGATCAGTACTTTCATCAAAGATGCCAAACAAACACATATATTTACTCCGGACAGATTCATAAACATTCTGATGCATCCAAAAAATACATTAATTATGAGAAGGAAGTAGACTAAAACATGCAAACCAAATGGTCACTAATAATCCCCTTTTATCCTAACAAACCAGTAGCTTTTCTCAAGCAAAACCACAGTTCATACTAGCTATTTATATACTAACTTCTGAATAAAGAAATGACACCCATGGATTCTAATGTACAGTCAAAACAGAAATATAAACAAATGACATGCGTATTCCCATATTCTACAAATCGATCAAAATATCCCTATAAGCATTTTTAATCCTCTCCAACCATTCTTACATATCAATTTATAGCAACATCCAGTGAAAAACAAGTTCGAGCAAATAACATTGAACAAACGAGAAAAACAGCGGAACGACTACATTTAATTGTACGAAACTCCAATGAAAAGAAAGGCGAGGGATATTACTGACCTTTTTTGGGACAGCGAACTGAGGCTATTGTCGTCGTCGAGTCTTCGAATCCGCTCGGAAAGCTTATTTAGCCGAGAACCACCAAGAATTCGACAAAAACAAACTTAAAGTTAAAAGAGAGATTTTTTTTTTTTAAGAAAACAGATGAGATTTTTTTGGGGGGTTATTCCAGAGGGACTTCCAACACTTGAACCTTGTTAACTTAGGGGATTTTCTACACCTTTTTCAACTTGTCAAAACAGCCCACAAGAGTCTGTATTTATAGAAAAATATTGAGGGGTTTCTAAAACTCGAATTCGAAGTTCGAAAATGAAGAAAAGGGGGGAAATTCTGGGAGACGTTTTCAACTGATGAGATGATGAGAATGGGGATGGGACTTACCCTAAAATCGGCTGAAATTGCACATGGAGCCTGCAAGCTTTCAGAGATGGAATGTGAGAAAAGAGAAGGCCGCGGATTTCGTGGGATATTGCTGTGGTGGTGGTGAAGTGATGGAAGTGACGGGGAGTGGGGTGGCAGCAATGACGTTGGGAGAGAAAGAGAGAGAGGAGCGTTTGATTAGGGTTGGTGATTGAAGGAGAAAAGGGACCGATTAGGGACTTAGGGGGCTGTTTAGTTTACATAGATTTGGGTCGGGTCAGTGGGGTTTTGGGCTGGGGCGGTTCGGTTCGGTAGGAATCGGGCTAGAGGTGTTTTTGGGCCACAGATTTTGTAGGATAGGAATAGGATTTGGCCCAAATTTTAGGTAGATAAATTATTTTCTCATCCCTTCTTACTTCAACCAATTAATTAAAATATGCTCCTTGGTCCTAATTAATTCCCACAAACATGTACATATGAAAATTATAATACAAGTAATTTAATATACGTATTTAGTTTTAAAATGGAATAAACGATGATTAACATAGTAATAAATAGGATCAAAGGAAAAATGCCAACGTCAATATTGATATGGGAACATCAACACTATTTTTGAGTGATTTAATTGTAAAGCATGATGTTTAGTAATAATAATTTTTTTTAATTATATATATATATATATAAATAATGATGTTTCGGTGATTTTTAGAAACGATAGAAATCTTTCTTAGTTTCAGAGAAATAATAATATCTTAAAAATAGTGTAATAATTAGTGAAATATTCCAAACTCATTTTTGGGGAATTTTCACGACTGAGAAGCATAGTGAAATCAATTAAACGGAAAAAAGAGGGTCAAAATTGGGTGTCAACATACATCATTCAATGAAATAGGAACTAGACTAGACATTCGTACCCATATAGACTGGAAACAGCAAAGAAATAGGCCCAAAATTGCAAATAACTATAGACTTACAACTTTAAAGCCCATATAAATTAAAACAGCACAGAAGCAGGCCCAACATCAAAAATAAAAAAACAGGCCCACAAGATCATCTTCTTGAACAAAAATAGGCAATGCCACACAAACAAATATAAACAACCATCAGCCAATATACCATGGATATACACACCCATGGAGATACTAAAATAACCCAAAAAGGAAAGCTTTCACCCTCTTGTTCCTGATGCCGCACAAGATCCAAGGGGTTTCCAGGAACCCCAGGCATGACAGACACTAGGGAAGGCTTAAGCTTAATTCTTAAGAGCTATTTGGCATCTCCGTTTATGTGTTAAGCTCATGGTACATAGGAGAGGAGTGTTCAAGATTGGTATACTAAACTTACAATAAGAAACTTAGCTATACTTATCCACACACAGAGTATACAATCACATAATTAATTAAGTTAATATGACACAAAGGTCTGGCCCAAATACAGATGGCCCAACTGAACCAAACTTTAAAAGAAATGAAAAAAGTAAACAGCCCAAACTCTAATCGTATACTTAAAGAAAAAAGTCATATGAGGTTAACAGATTTAGATCAAGGCAATTATGGCCCAGAAATGAGGCCTAAAGAGTTTCATAACAATCAATAAAGTTAAGGGTCAACAACAAGACATAGAGGAGTAGGTCCAAAACCAAGACACAACTTAACAGCAAAGGCAACATTTATGGACTCATATGGGTGGTATACCCACCATATACCAAGTATACAAATCCTCATATACTATAGACAATCATGTATGCCTAGTATACTGGGGTATATCCCTCATGTACAACATGTATTCACACAATCCACTTCGTAAAAACTCACTCAAATACACATTGATATACCTCATATGCATTCAACAAACAAATTCACATCTGGACAGAGATAGTGCATGCTTAGGATGCTATCTTAAATATGTAAAAGGGCTTTCCCTAAAGGAAGCACTACATTCAACAGGCATTACTCCACATGTAGACAACAGTTTAACAAGGTATGCATTAAGACACTTAAGGGAAATAGTAGGAAAGCACAAAGAGGAAGGCAGGTCTCAACAGATTACATTTGACACTTTTAAAAGAGTTTACAAAGAAAACCTTGAAGGACTTAAGCAAGATTCCAATCAAACACAGAAAGCTTTATTCACATATGCTCTTAACTTAAAGAAATTTGTAATACAACAGTTGACTCACGGAAAAACCATTCTAAACACCAGCATGTATCAGACTCAATCAAACAAGATGCTGCAACCACTATGTTCAACTAACATGCTTCCTAGTCACAACTAGCTTTCAAAATAGGATAAGACAAGCAGGGGTAGGCTTTGACAATCAAATGGACAAAAAACATGACCATAGTAGCAGGATACCCATATAGAAAACTTAGTTTCAGCATTTAAACACAAAGAGGCCACACACCCAACTAATTAGGTCCAGAAACAAGCACATAGAGTAACAACATAGGCTCAGACTCTCAAGTTCACCATGATCGGTATGTGAAGCGACAAATGAACTTAACTATAACATACTTGGACCCTTTTAGACTTCATGTTTCATATTGTTAACAGGAAGCCAGGTGACCTAATCTAAGGCAGACATGTTATAGATTAATTAGGCATATAAACATGATCAATAGGGTCTCAACCCATACAACACCCACAACTAATCACACAGCAATGTATAATATGTGTGCAGAATCTATTAACATTTTAGTATTTTGCACATTAGATTATCAATTGAAAGACATGGTCCAGTCAAGCTAAACAAACGTCTATATAAACTAATTGCCTCAACACTTTAGACCTTGACTGAGATTTAGACATGTAGAATGACAGCACATGCTCAGATTCTCAAACTTACAGGGAAGACTTGCATACACAGACTCAAGTAGGCATGTATATGAACTTAACCATAATTAGGCATGTCTAGATAACATGTACATCCCTACTTCATACTTCACATCATTTTGCTGACAGAATACTCAAGTAACCATAGCAGATAGGTTGACCATAAAACAGTCAGTACATACAAACATAGATGTTAAGCTAAATAAATTGAACTAACATGAGTTTGGAGAACACGCTAATCGCAGGCAAAAATCATTTTAACATAAAGCTAGTAGATGGCTAAACTAGTTCAAACAGGCCTAAACAAAATTTATCCTCATATACTAAGACTATTAAAACAAACATGAACATAACTTGAGCCTATCTAAGGCGAGTGATAAAAACCCCAACAATAAACAACTAAACTAAACCAAGCTAAGCATAACAAACAGGTTTCAACTTCTTAAACAAAATATGGACATTATTCAGCTGATTACAACTAACATGTACTTAACAACCAACTAAGCTTATACCTAATCTTCCTATTAAGCTAAAGCAAAAAATGTAATTTATATGCTTGAACAAACTAGACTAATATACCAACATGTTAACTACACAGATCAAAACAACAATATGCAAGCCGTACAGAAAAGCAATAAGCTAACACAGAGTAACTATAGAATAGGAAAATATGCAGAAAAAATTAAAAAAAAAAGATAGGAAATTACCTCTTTTTGGAGCAGCCTTAAGTCAAGATTTGGACTTGGAGATCTTCTCCTCCCATATTAACTCAACCACGAACCCAAATAGAACAAAGAAGACACAAAAATTTTAAACTAACTAACTTAGAAAAATTAAAGGTCTCAAAATAATGAAACCCTAGGGTTTTAGAGTTTTCGTGTATGCAAGTAAAAAAAATAAAAATCAGATCCTCCTCCCTTTGCAAAGTTGGGGTTCTATAAATAGAACCCCTAAATCATAAAACCCTAAGTTCCAATTGATGTGGGACTTTTGAAATTTCTTAATTGCATGTTATCACAACAAACATCAAGGACTAAGAAAAATCAAATGAACAGATAAAGGGTTAGATTTAACCCAAAAATGAGTCGATCTTCTCGGTCCTGGCGAACCAATGAGATTCGTCGATTCAAACTTGCAACACAACAAAAACCATTAAAACTTCTCAGTGTATTTTACCGTTGCTATACGAAAAAGTAAAATAATAGAGAAAAAGTGAGAAGATATACCGTGTTTGGGGTTCAGTTTGGTGAAAAGGGGTGAAGATAATAAATTCTTTACCTCAAATGGCCGGATGAATACTGAGAAAAGCAAAGGCAACCTGCTCCTTACCATTTTAAGTTGGTGTGACGAAGAGAGAGGGAGAGAGAGGTTAACATGGCGGGCCTGGGGTTTCAAATGAAACCTCAGGTTGAAGACAAAAAACCCCTAAAGGTGTTTGTTTGGCCGTCCACTTTCCCCTATATACTTATGCTGTAATGGGCCGGGTATGACCCTGTATTGGGCTGGACTCGGCCAAATAGAAATAAAATGGAGGGGCAGCCCATCGTATATGCGAGATACATATATATATATATATATATATATATATATATAGCAAAAAATGCCTATTGATTATATATGTATATTGTACAAAAAAATGATTCTTTAAAATATAGCAAAAAAGACATACTGAAAATGCCTATTGATTATATATATATATATATATATATATGTGTGTGTGTGTATATATGTATACTAGTGTATACACGCGTATACATGGAAGGGTACAAAAAAATTATTCTTTAAAAGATAGCAAAAAAAACATACTGAAAATGCCTATTGATTAAACCTTTCAATTATGACCAAAATTTGTCAGTATTTAATTAATTAATTAATTAATTAGAGACACGGCCAATTGCATAAAAGGACTTTTAATTGCAAACGTAGCCTTAATTGGCTTGATCAGGCTATTTTATTTATGGTCTTATTTGGTCTAATTAGCCATCTTAGGGTAACATTTGCAAAAATGACCTTAACTACTTAGACCAATGATTTTGGCCC
Source organism: Lycium barbarum (assembly GCF_019175385.1). Lineage (NCBI taxonomy): Eukaryota > Viridiplantae > Streptophyta > Magnoliopsida > Solanales > Solanaceae > Lycium > Lycium barbarum. The sequence goes on along the minus strand of NC_083345.1, from coordinate 100,882,921 downwards.
TTTCATATAAGCTTACAATTAAACTAAATACCAATTAAAAAGCTAACTTTGCAATAATGACTTCAAATAAGGAAATTGATTTTTAATTGGGTCATAACTGGACTATTAATTGATTATTTCAATTATAGTCATTTAATGTGTAATTTACAAGATAAACCACAATTAACCACTCAATTAATTATGATAAATTCTAATAAATTGATTAAACAAGGATTGAGGGGTACAATGATTAATTTATTTAATTAGCCGGATTCCTTGTATTAAACAGAGTAAAATACTTTGCAAAATTGACATTTTAACAATTTAGACAATTAAGTGAATAATTGTGGTAAATTATTTTCTCTCTTGGTTAATTTTAGCAAAAGTATTATAATTGTCAAATACTTAAATTAATTTTTAATATTATAGTAATTATTTTATCAGTTAAAATTGGTAAATTATTATCTAAATAATTTTATAAAATTATTTTGAACTTCTGAAAATACATATTTCACTCTGTTTAATATTCAAGGACTCTGAATAATTAAAACAAATTATGGGAGGTCAAAAATTAGATGTCAACAACTGGAATATATTATTACTTTTGTTTATGCATACAAACTGAAGGAGGAGAGGAAAGATTTGTGTCATCTCTGTCAACTTAGTGGAAAATATAAAGAAGCTTGGATAGTACTAGGAGACTTTAATGTTGTTCTGAAGGATGATGACAAAATATGAGGGAATGCAGTCACACTAGCTGAGGTGGTAGATTTCCAAGAATGTGTAGACAAGAGTGGGTTAGAGGAAATGCAAACTTCAGGGTGCCAGTATACTTGGAGTGATAAGCAGGACTCAATAATATTTTCAAGAATTGATAGAGTATTTATAAATGTTGACTGGATTGACCATATGCCCACTATGAGTGCTTAGGTACTCCCTGAGGGTATTAGTGATCATTGCCCCATAGTGGTGCAACTGATGCAGCCTACAAACAAGAAGAATAAAGCACTTAAGTATAGTAATGCATGGAGCACATACCCTGGGTTCCTCAATATAGTCCAAGAAACTTGGGGACAAAGAATAGATGGATGTAAAATGTTCCAATTAGTAAAGAAGTTAAAAATGTTAAAACAAAGTTTAAGGAGCTTGCATTCACAGAATTTCTGCAATCTAGTGGAACAGTCAAATCAAGATAGAGAAGCTCTGAGGGAAATCCAAAAGCAGTTACAGCTAACACCACTGAATGCTAAATTGCAAAAGCCAAAGAAGGAATTGTGTAGTAAGTTTAGAAGATCACTGTACCTAGCTGAATATCCATTAATTCAAAGGAGCAAAGTAGCATGGTTAAGGGAGGGAGATGACAATACCAAGTACTTTTTCTCAGTCATAAAGAAAAGGGGGATGGTACAGGCTATAACTCAAATACAAGATGCTCAAGGGCAATGCAAACATGACAAGGGCAGGTGGCAGAAGTATTTGTGAACTTCTACAAGCAACTTTTGGGTGAGAATGGAGGGGCTAGGAATCAAGCAGATGAGAGAATATTCAGTCAAGGGCCGAAGGTAACAACAGAACATCAATGTGATCTTTTAAAAGCTTATACTAAAGAGGATGTTCAGAAGGCCATTTTCAGTATTAAAACACATAAAATCCCAGGACTAGATGGTTATGGTGGAGGATTCTATAGAGATTCTTGGAGTGTGATAGGTGTTGACATCAATTCTGCTGTTTTGGAATTCTTTAGCTCAGATAAGCTGCTGAAACAACTCAATGCCGCAATCATTTCTATTATTCCAAAAGTTGATAAATCAGGAAATGCTAGTCAATACAGGCCAATAGCTTGTTGTAATGTGTTGTATAAATGCATCTCAAAACTACTATGCAACAGACTTACCAAAGTGTAACCTATCATTGTTAGTAATAGCCAAGCTGCATTTGTTAAGGGCAGGTTATTAGTCCAAAATGTTCTTGTGTGCCATGATCTGCTGAGGCATTATAATAGGAAAACTTCAGCTAGATGTCTTATGAAAATAGATCTCAAGAAGGCTTATGACATGGTGAAATGGGAGTTTGTCAATGAAATGTTAGTTGAATTTGGCTTTCAACCAAAGTTCATTCACCTAATAATGGAGTATGTCACTACAACTTGGTTTTCTGTGAAAGTAAATGGAGAAGGGTGTGGATTTTTCCAAGGCAAGAGAGGACTTAGGCAAGGTGACCCAATATAAACCCTCCTATTTGTCCTATTGATGAAGTACTTCTCCAGGATCATGGCAAGAATGAGCCAATTGCTTGACTTCAGGTTTTATCCTATATGCAAAGATAAAAAACGTACCCATCTTACCTTTGCTGATGACTTAATGATTTTTTGCAACGGGACAGAGTCAGCTGTGACAAGGGTTGTTGAAGCAATAAAATGTTTCTCAAACACCACTGGCCTGGTGGCCAACAATGACAAATCAAGTATGTTCATATCAAGAGTGGGTGAAAGAACCAAGACAAGGATACTAGAGATCACTGGATTTACTGTAGGCACACTACCAATCAGATATATTGGGATACCACTTTCACATAAGAAGTGAAGCAAAATGGATTATCATCAACTCAGTCTGAGAATTACAGAGAAAATCAGAGCTGCTTCCACAAAACACCTCTTATATACAGGTAGATGGCAAGTAATAAACTCTGTTTTATTCTCACTTCATAACGTTTGGGGAGCAGTCTTTATACAGCCTCAGAGTGTTTTGAAGTTGGTGGATAAGAAATGCAGAGATTTTCTATGGGGATCAACTGAAGAGGCAAGGAAAATTGCATTAGTAGCTTGGCATGACATATGCTGGCCTAAAAAACAGGGTGGTCTGAATGTGAAAAGTTGCAAACTGTGGAGCATAGCAGCTTTTGGGTAGCTGATTTGGCTATATTTGAATGATAAGGAGCAATTGTGGGTGAAGTGGGTACATGGAATTTATATGAGAGGGGATGATGATTTTTGGACTAATACCCCCCCCCCCCCCCCCGACTGCAGCTGGTATTGGAAACATTTGCACAAGATCAAGTTGAGCATGATGACTTGGTATCAGCAGGGCAAATATGGTCTAACCTCAACTGGTAAATATTCCTTGACACAGAGTTATCTAGCACTGTTGGGGGGATAGACCAAAATCAGAAGATGCTGAGATGATTTAGAGCAAAGAATTGCTACCAAAGCATAGAGTGATGGTATGGTTAGCTATGAAGCAGAGACTACTTACAAGGGCAAGGCTAATCAAACTGGGGATTAAATGTGAGGATGACTTATGTGTACTGTGTGGAGCAGCCAGGCCTGAGGATGCAACTCACTTGTTCGTGGATTGTGTCCGGGCAAAAGAGGTATGGCAAGGAGTCCAGACTTGGTTGGGGATAACAATGTAGCTGGAGGAAGTATTTTACTCTCAATGCAGCTGGAGTAAGTTTTTTACTCTTGTAGAGGGTCAAAAATAAACAGTGGAGCAAATTCAAGAAAGAAGTTGTGGCAGCTAGTTATGGAGCTATGATATATCACATTTGGCAGGCTAGGAATGGTAAAATATTCAAGGGACAACATGTAAATACAGAGTTTGTTATTCAGCAGATAAAAGTAGAGGTGATAGAAAGGATAGGGAAGTATAGGAGTCAGAAATTAGCAAGGCAATGTACTGGGTTTTTAGATAGGATTTGTAACTCGAGACGAAGGCCAGATGTGAGAACTGGTGCTCCTTAGGTGTATGAAATTTGCTGGTATGGTAATTTTTACAGTTTATTGCCAAAAAAAAAAATCATGAGCACTTCAACCTTAGTGTATTTTCTCATTTTTTTAATCAACAAATCAATAATTTATTAAAGAAGATCCAACTATCTAAACGGTAAACCATCAGCACACGATTTACCTTGGAAGAACTTTTTCCAAGAGACATCATTTAGAAGGAAAAAGTGAAATTTCAGTAAACTATTACTATGATTAACTATGATCTTTAAACTATGTCCCTCATCAGTCCAGGGGCTAAATTTCTCCATCGAAAGTAATTCGATGTTTTTTTCCCGGACAAGTTATGCCAAAAGTGATAAGGGAGACGAATCTTTTCGCAAACAATTCATTAATCTTCTTAATAATCATCTCTTCTTAACAAAAATACGAAACTCTACTCTGAAATTGTTGAAAAAATATTAGAGATGATCACATTAAGAAGAACAAATAACAGACAAACAAAATATAGTAATAATAATAAAGACCTATGAACAACAGACCTATTATTTATAAGGTGTAGAAAATAACTAACACGCCTTTTCAAAGAAAGAATGTACCCCTTAAGATTGGATAACACCTTTTCATAATGAATAGGTATATCCTTTAAAGAATTGGTAACACCTTTTCACAATGTATTCATGAAAGGTGTGTTTAAATTTGAATCACTCCTAAAATAAATTCCAACAAAACATAGCTTAATGGTGGAGCAGATCTTTCTACCTCATTTGGCTACTCACATTTTTCCTTTCTTTCTAAATGAAAAGGAAAAACATGAATAGCTTGAAATTAACATTTTAAAATAATGACAATCCATAAATGTAACGATTGTCACTTGGTCTTTCCTTTGCACAAAATTAAAGAAAGCAAAGGTCCTCAAAGTTTAAGTGCAATTAATTTCAGCTTTAAAAATTATGGAAGGCACTTTAATTTTGACCACACACAAGTATACGTACGACAGAGTTAGTTGGGGGTAATTTGTGAAAGGTATAATCTTCATCTTCAACAAGAAGTGCATCCTTAAATGAAGTTTAGTTGAACTTCGACAAAGAACAGCTATGAAATGAACTTTTAATTTTGACGGCAATACAATGTTCATAAAAAGAGTGCATTGCTAGGGATAGGTGTAATCTTCACGTTCAAGGTATAAAACCAATTTTAAGCCGAAAAAATTGAACTATTCTAGTTTTTATAAAAGAGTTTAAGTTTTGTACACCGTCAGCGTAATAATTTATTGCACGATCAGGTTATTCAAAAGATACCGACAGATAAGCGTCCTTGAAAATGTGAAATTTCAGATCTTGAAAATAAGATATGTTACTTAATATAAGCGGTTTTACCAAGAAGACCTGATGGTGTAAAATTGTTTACACTAACATTGCATATTATTTAAACCCTTCTATCATTACATGCAAAATTTTGTGAATTACATTAATTGTAATTTGATAAATATTAATAATTAACCTAGTATAACATGTTAAAATTCACACCATCAATCATCAATGTACAAACTTAAATTTTTCATCAAAAGCCTATCAATCTTAAGGTGATTAAAATAAATCAGCTTGAATTTCACAAGATCTCCAAATCTACTGCAAACTAATATCTTTTGTAGAAAAGTCAACAAACTGATCTGAAGAGAAGGGAAAAACTAGGTGAATATTATTACTTAAGATTATCTATCAAATTGATAATCACGATCGAGGATTATGGTGGATGAATAAGAACTTTTCATCCTTAATCAGCGATCTCAGATTCAAATAGAAAAAGATTATGATAAAAAGCACTTCATCTTTTTGGTCTCTCTACTCTCGGCAAATCATGCACGCCACAGCTCTATATGAGCTGGTAGCAATACAAAAACAACTTTGGATTCGGGGTTAAGCTCGAGAGGCCCCAGGGCTGCGGGAGATAACTAGTGGTCCAAATGGTGCCACCAGCCCTCAACTGATAGAGAGGATCCGCCGGTTCTGATTAAGCGTGCATATTGGGTTCCGATCAACAAACAAACACTTTTGTCAAAAAGAAAGAAAAAAAAAACTTCATCTTAAATGGATCTCATGCTCGGAGCTTTAAAACGGACACCAAATATTGCGTGAGAAACCAAAAAAAAAAAAATGGCAATCTCTTACAACGCATTTATTGTCATTTATAATATTATTATTAATGACACTGCTATTGTTGTGATGAAGAGGCAACATATAAGAGTGAGTTGCCTAAGTTTGAGGGTAACCGATGAAGTAAAATCAATTCATGAGTTTGTTTACCTCGAATTTGGATAATCAATTAAATTTGTGAGTGAGATATAAGATATGTGGTTATGCCTTGAATCTAGTTGATAGAGAAGAGAAATATATGAATATACTATGAAGAAGCAATTGATAATCGGTGATTTGCTAATATGTGAGTGTTGCTTGATTGAATAAATTTAAGAGATGAACACAAGAGTGGACCGAAATCAGATATTTGAGAGAGAGTTCATATAATTTTTGCTATTACAAGAATTCTTGATATGAGGGAGCCAACCCCTTTAAAGTGGGCAATGACCCTTATTTATAGTGTTGCCTCATGGGCTCCATACAATAAGAGAAAACTAAAAATAAAGAAAAACTCTGACTTGGATTAGATTGGGTTAGGTTGGCCGTACGGTCTGACACCTGTACGATTGACATTTGAGCATGGCAGGACGTTATCGACGCGTGGCAATCGCGCAACGGATCTCCCGGACCAACGGCCACGAATAAACGGACTAACAGCTACGACCAAACGGACCAACGGCAACGACCAACTCGGCCATGAAGAAATCGGATCAAATGATGCCCTTCCTTGTCTCCGGTCCAAGCGTTCCTCCGGTTCAGAATGAAAGTCCTCGTGCATGTTCCTGTCCCCTTCTTCCTTCGGTTCCGGGTCTCACCGGTTTAGCGCGTGTCCGACTTTTACCGTATACAGCTAGTCTCCACACTTCCCGGATCGTAGATTTATCGGAGTAACGGGAAGTGGATGCATCAAGAAATCGGCGACTCCGTTTGTCCGTTGTTATCTTCTCATTTTGGCGGGAACAGTTGCGTCACGTCCCCTTTTCTTCGGCCACGTGTCTTATTCCGGATGGTCAACTCTGACAACCGCCGTAACGCACGTCGCTTCAGGTCATCCCTCATTAATTATGGGACACATGGCTCCCCCTGGTTGGCTGGCATCGGTAACCGATCCATTCCCATGCCTATATAAGGCTCTTCACCTCTCCATTCAAACATTTTCGACTCTTCCATTCACTTTCTCTCTTCTGAAGTTCTTCACTTCTCATCTTTCAACTCTCATTATTTGTTGATTCGCTGTTTGTACTACGCAAAAAAGGAAACGATTTTACCAACTTCGTCAATAGTTGCTCTTCTGCGTTGCTGCTTCTTCCTCACGTTTTCTGCCATTTTTGAATTCCCTGTCTGCTCCCTTACTCCACCTTTTAACCTTTCTTTCGAATTTTTGCCAAGTATCCCTTTGTAATCTCCAAATGTCTGAGACCACTTCCCATGATATTCCCTCGGTTTCATCTCAAGGAACCGAGCCTACTTCTCCACCTAAGGCGAAGAGCACCTTCGAGCCCACCGCCTCGGACATTATACCGGCCAAACCCAATTTCAACAAAGATTTTGAGGTCGAAAAACCTTCCCCGGTATCCGATAGAGGATTTGATGTGAGACGGTATCCCTCGTTTGTTACCGAGGAAAAACCCGACTTGGTCCGGGCTGATTGCGAGTGGGACACCCGTTCAGTCCAAGTTTTTTCCCCCGGGCCAAGTGAATCAGTCACTGATCACCGAGAAGGTTTCTTGTATGTTTACACTTACCCATTCACTCTCAAGCTCGATCCCCCGGTCGATTAGGTCATCTTAGACATGTGCCGGACCTGTAACGTGACCTTTGCACAGATTGGTCCGATCATTTGGAGGGTCGTGGCTTGCCTCCGGCTGCTGGCCAATAATGCTGGGAAGGAGCTCACGCTGGCCCACTTGATGCGTTTATATTCCCCGAGGTTGTTCCGGGGTGGCGTAATAAAACTTGCCAAGCGTAGCCGGAATCCATTTTTCTCAAAAATGGACGAAGATAGAGACAGGGGCTGGTTGGAGCGATATGTCCGAGTGCGGACCTCGGACATCATTTCGGACAATTACATGCCTTTTCTGGAAAGGTGGAACAATAAGCGTAAGTTTGAACCCTTCTAATAATTGCCTCTGTATGTTTTGTCAAACTTCAGTTCCACATTCTCACTACTTGTCTTTTTATCTATATTAGCCGTGGGTTGGATTCCTCCGGTCGTCTGGAATCTCCACGACTGGGTTACTGCTCTCCTCAGCCAGCATGCCCACGATGACCGGTCATGGGGTCACCTGTCACGCGGCCGGTGGGTCGCCCAGAACCATGGTAATACTTCGCTTCCATCCGTATTTGTCGCATCTTCTATCCTTCTGTAACACCTTCGCTTTTCAGGTTTACTTAGGGGCTCGGTGGATCCAAGGCCGGAGTCTTCAGCCGAACCCGCAACGTCGGCATCCGAGTTTGATTCGGCGGGTGCATCTCGCATCCTTGCTACCGCCGCCAAGAGAAAAAGGCACTCGGACAAAGGGCAGAAAACAAAGAAAAGGGCGAGGAGCGTCGTTAGGACTTTACGGGATGAAGCAGAGCCCAAGCTCCTCGTCCGGAGTATCAGTGCGACCCCTTCCGTGGTTCCTGTTCCGGAAGAGGGTATCACCGCTTCACCCCTTCCTTCAGCCGTAGAAGGACCTTTGGTTCCGACGTTACCCACATGTGCGGAAGAAATTCTTTACCTGACTCCTCTAAGGTCGATTGATTTCGTCGACATTTTAGGTGAAGCTTCTTCCGAAGAAACCCCCCTGCAAAGGGAAAGTAGATCTGGGGGGCGGCTGCTGCCGAAGCTGATCAAAGAACCGAGCCTGCCCCCGAGAGCGAAGCTCCAACGGTCACTGGCCCGTTACCCGACTATGAGACTGCTGCAACTATGGAGCCCCTGTCTTTCCTGAAGCTGCTGAGGCCGCTCCAAGTTCTCTAACTCCGGCTTCGAGGCCGGATGAGTTTGAGGACATGTTCTCGAGCACTCCTCCTGCAACCGGCGAAGCCGCGGGTTTCAGACATCTCCAAATCCCTCAATCCACGAGGTCGGTTGGTCGGGCCACCGAGTCCGGTGCTAGGGATAGCTTGGTCCGCACCTTTCCGGCCCCCAGTGTGGAGCCGAGGAGGACGAGGTCGGCTGTGATCACTATTCCCGAGGATTGTAGCTTTCTCTCTCCCCCGTTGGGCGTGGCGAGCTACTTGAGGCCCCTTATCTCGGACTCGGATACAAAAAAGATGAACGGGGTCTCTTGGCAGTGCCTCATCAATGAGGGTATGCACGCCGACAATCGAGTAAGTTTTGTCAACTGTCCGTGCATGCTTTTCTTAAGAATTTTTGTCTCGTTTTATGAAAAGTGTTTGACTTGCTTCTTTTTGCAGAGTGTGGTGCTTGTTAACGAAGCCTTCGTCCGTGCCCAGCAAGAGGTGGACGATCTCAAGGGCCAACTGGATGCCCAAGGCCGGGAAACAGAGAAATATCTGCACCTTCTTCGGGAGAAGGAGGAGGAACTGAACCGAGCAGTTGCTCTTTCCAACCTCCGACCCGAGCTCGATGCAACAAAGGCTGAAAATCGTCGATTGAAGGGTGAGCTAGCCGAGATGGTTGAATACAACCGGAGTTTCGAAGCGGACAAGATCGGTCTTAGCCGAGATAACGCTCAATTTTCCTCGAGGCTTGATGAGCTCGAAACCACCCTTTCTCAACTCCGGCGGGAGCTGGATTCGGTGAAGTCTGATGCTGCGAGCTTGGTAGAGAAGAATCGGCTGCTCGAATCTGAGAGTGCCCGGTACAAAGAGCGCATGCGGGTGTTCGAGGAGAAGGCGGAGAAGAGGGCCCAGATATGCGATGATCTGAAAATCGAGCTTAAGGAGACGGCCGATGCTAATGACGCCCTCAAGGCCGAGCTCGAGTCGGCCATCCATATGCAAGATGTCCTCGGAGAGGCTCGGGATGTTCTAGCGGCAAAGTTAGCCCAGGCCAAGGCTGATTTGGAGGAGGCTCTGAAGAGCGTGGAGGCTGCCGAGGCTCATGCCACTATCGCTGCCGAGTACGAAAAATGAAAGTCTCGGAGGATCACTCTTGAGCAAGCCGAGCATGGCTTTGCGGATCTTCCGGCCCTTATTCTCGAGGCTAAAAGAGTCGAGGAAGAGGCTAAGGGTTCCCTCGGGGATGACTCCGACGACTCTGAGCAGACAGTGTCCGAACACTCCGGCTCCAGCCATTCCGGATAGGCTAGGGCCTATACTTAGCCTTTTTATTTTTTGCTTTCGCAGTGGACTCCAATGTAAAATTCTTTGTATAAATAGAACATGTATTTTCCTTGATTCTTTTCTTCGAATGAATGTTTGTTATGATTTCCGCCCGAATTGTCGGTTTGTTTTTAAGGAGTCACTATTTCTGACTGTGCCTATGTATCGGCTTTTCTCCTCCTTCGGTATATGCCGTCCGGGAATTTTGTAGAGTGTTTGCCCGTGGGACTTATCTTACGCTTTTGTGAATTTGGACGTCTCCGAATCACGACGGGCGTTGTTAGGGCCGGTATTTTCGGCTATTTTTAGGGCCGGTATATTTCGGACACCTGAGTCTTAGCCTTAGCCGGATTGTGATGTAAAAGTCCCCGTTTGTGGAGTTAACGATTTTGGTTCGGTTCGCTATGACCTTGTTGCCTTTGTCAAATTTCGACCGTAGTTCCCGGTATAGGGTGTATGAATGAAATAGTGCCGAAATACGACGGTTATCACCGGGGTGAACTGTTTTAACAGGAAGACATCCGAGATATCGTTTATCCAAACTTTCGATAATTTTTGCATTGCAAGTGTTTGTGTACATGAGAATGAATTTTTCCCTTCCGCTTTTGCCGTAGCAAATATTAAATGGACACGATTCATTCTGATCGTTTGGTCCTTACATCGGAACCTAATGCAGAAGATCCAGTTCTTGGTTTTGCCGTAGCAAATATTATGTGGACACGATTCGTTCTGATCGTTTGGTCCTTACATCGGAACCTAATATTGAAGGTCCGGTTTTGTTTTGTTGAGGGCGGCCTCCGGTTTCAGCTAACCGGGGTAAACTTCGGAGTGGGCGTGATAGTCCCCTAGCTCTTATCCGAGCTGCAAGATCGGGTGAGTGCTATTAAGTCCCCACTCGTTGGGTGTGACCCCGAGTTTCCGGGCGTCTGTCTTCGTCTTCGTTGAGTAACACGTTGTACTTGTTGCCTCATTAAAAACCTTGTCGGAAACCGCGTTTTGGGACAAACCCGCACTAAGGAAAAGAGTGCAACACGTGTTTTCAGGCCTAAATTCTTGTTATATCCCGTATTTTTGAACGTCAGATTAATTGCTGAGGTGGGACCCACACATCGAGATTTTTTTGGGACATCTGAAAATTCATATGAATCACATATGAGAAGTTAAACACAACTCAAGAAGGACCCTTGGGCCAAATCAAAGTGGAAGTCCTCCAAACGAATATTTTTAAGAAAATGTTTTCGGGTGATCTGACTTCTAGGGGCAAAAACGGTATTATAAGTTTGGAATTTGGAAAATACCAAGAAATAGAAGTTGTAGATAATTGAATTAGCTTTCCAACCATAGGTCGTGGGTTCCCAGGTGACATCGGTACAAGGAGATATGGACGTTTTAAGGTCGAAAGGTCAGTGGGCTAGGCCCAACTCGGGATCAACCGAGTTGGCCCAAAAAAATAAAAAACGAATTAAGGCCCAAAGGAGAGGGGTGGCCGGCCATCTTATGGCCCAAGCCCACAAAATTAATAAATTTCCCATGTGATAATTAATATAAAGGATCATTAAATTGTCTTGAAACATTTAGAAGTTTCAAGACAATTGAGAAAGAGAGAAACAAGAGAAAGAAGAGCAAGAATAAGAAGGCCATTTTCGGCCAAGCTCTAGACCAAAAAAAAAAAAATTTTTTTTTTTTCAAAAATCATTTTCTACCAATTAAAGGGTCCTTTACAACTTGGTGTAATTATTTTGGAAGAAAGAACACTTGTTTCTTCAAGTTGACAACTTGGTCAAGTGAAGAAGATTGTAGAAAAAGGTAAGAATTAATCCCTTTTTATTATGTTATGAAGGTTGGTTTATGTTGTAGTATGTAGAAATGAGTAGAATTTATGGAAATATGGAAGTTTACAAAGTGGGTGTGCATATATGTAAGTGGACATATATGTATATTGTTGTATAAATAATATGAGTTGAATTTTATGTTGTATTCTAGTTGTGGTTATGGTGAAATTTATATTGGAAATGGAAGAAAATGGTTCAAGTTGGCATGGAAAATTATTGGGAATAGTTATAGGAAATTATATGATTTTAATGAAGTTTTTATGTAATTATAGAAGTGGAGTTTTAAATGTGAATTATTATGTTAGTTGGTGAATTTGGAAGGATAATAGTCCATATTGGCATGAAAGATTGGTTGTTAAGTGGTTATGAGAAGTTTTGTGATTTTATGGTAGATTTATGTAATTATGAAAATGAAATTATTAAGGTGCAAATTATGATTATGGTTGATGAAATTGGAAGATGGAAATATGTTATGAATATGTAGATTGAAGATTTGAAGTTTTGGATGGATTATGGTTTTGGTGGAAAGTTTGTATATTTTGTGTATCTTGTGAATATTTGGTAGAAATGATATGAAATGCTTCCGAATTAGATTGTAATGATCTTGATTAGTAATGAATGTAAAAATATTGAGATTGGTTTGGAAATGTGAAGTTGGAACGAAAGCTATTGCATTATGTTGGAAAGAAGACTAGTTGTGTTATATTGTGTTTTGTAGTCATGGTTGTTGTCATTGTGTTGATAGTTTGGCCGGGTTGAATTCCCGGATTGTTGTTGATTAAAAAAATTGGCTAAGTTGAATTTTGGGGATGGTGTATTTATAGGGGAGATGCTGCCCAAATTTTTGTAGACAAGTATTGGTTAAGATTGAAATCTTAAAGCCTTACAATTAACATTTGGTAATTGTGACCAAATTGTAGATTTTGGCGAACTTGAAACTTGATTTTGGAGACGTGTATGAATCGGAAAAGGTATGTAAGGATTCACCCTTCCTTCTATGGCATGTCTTAAACGTAATAAGTTGGATACGAGCCTCGGGGACAACTCTATTCTCCGAAATCCGCACCCAAAGTTTCCCCTTTTTCATTCAGTAGAATTGAATTAAATATTGTATGAAATGTTGAAAAATTGCCTAAACATCTAGAACTTACACAAATAGGACCCGACTACCTTAAAACTCTCACAAGTGACGTCATGAAATGTAACGTATGTAAATCGTGTACGCCACCTCATTTGACCCGAGGTGGGCCCGTTATTCCCGGACTTTCTTAATTGTTTCATTTATCGAACGATAAGTATATGTACATGTATATGGGGAAGATTGGGAAAGAGAAGGCGCTATAGACGCATAGCCACCTGATCAGTTGGAGTATGGTACATGATATCGTCCCGGACGCGGGATGCCCGGACGCAGGATATATGGTTAAATGGATCGGAGCCGACGCCCCGGCAATATGATACGTTCTATGTTATATATATATGAAAAGAAATGTTTTCCAAGAAAGCAAAGTATTATATGTATATGGATCGGGCTGCACGTGCCGCAGCAATACGTTATAGTATATGCACATATGGATCGGGCTGCACGTTCCGCAGCGCTAAGCATGCATGGTATCCGCCAACGTGCACTTATATGTACAGGTTGTGTTTCTACTTCATGACATGCGCTATATCTCTTTTATGTTATTATTCATGCCTTACATACTCGGTACATTACTCGTACTGACGTCCCTTCTTGTGGACGCTGCGTTTCATGCCGCGCAGGTCAACAGGTAGACAGATTTGACTCTTAGAAGCTCCATCAGCAGTACTGTGGCAGCGCTCCAGTTGTTCCGGAGCCTCAGTTTCTTGGTACTACTTTTGTGTACATATTCGGGCACGGTAGAACCGGTCCTTCTTGTATATGTAGATGTACTTTGTTTAGAGGCTCGTAGACAGATATGTACAGTCAGATGTTTTGTACTTTTGTGGTCCTCGTCGTTGTATAATGTGCTAGCAAAGTTTATAAGTCCATGTCTACAATTATGCCATTAATGTTAGCGTTAAGCAACAGAAAAAAAAAAGATACGGTATAGTCTATACGGCCCACCTAGTAGTAAAAGTACGATACGAGATAAGGGGTGCTCGGTACAAGTATCGGGTACCCGTCGCGGCCCCTAGTTGGGTCGTGACAATTCTAACTCTATCCGGCTCTCGATTTTTCTGCAAAAGAGAAAGGTTAAATAGAAAACATGGGGAGTCCATACCTTAACAGTAGTATCTTTTCAGATGAGCCACGTTCCAAATGTTGCGCAACCGTTGCCCGTCCATGGACTCCAACTGATACGATCCTTTGCATGTTATCCCGGTTATCTTATACGGACCTTCTCAGTTCGGACCCAGTTTTCCTTCATTGGGATTCTTGGTGTTCAAGGTAACTGTTATACCCCGTATTTTCATACGTCGAAATGTTCGCAAGGAATCGACGCGGGTTAAGAACGGAACCCCAATTTCTTTTAATTTCTAAATTTGTATCAATTGTTATAAATTTTATTTAGTGTAAAAATATTATTATTTGAGGTTAGGAATCAATTAATTGTGTTTAGATTATTAAGTGGAATTTAGTAATTAATTAAAATTAATTAAACTAGTGGGCCCCACCCGATTTATATATATAAAAAAAAAATTATTACGTCTATACATGTATGTCAATAGAGGAAAATAGTTTGTATTCTTTAAGATAGGAAGAATAGAGTCATATCAAGTCATTTATAAAGAACACATGCTAACTGCTTCATATAATATTCATATCCATTTGAGAGCAAAACTCGTATTCGTGGATATTATGTGGTTATCAAATGATACATTAATTGATACATTCTTTACATCAATTAGAGATGCACGCTCCCTCTCTCCATATATATAATTTACATATTTATGATTTCCATTAGGTGACACCTAGGGGGGACACGTGGGGAACCTAGGGGAAACATATAAATAGTGTGAGAATGACTCACAAATCATTCTTCATCCGTGATTAGCAACTAAGAATAAAAAAAAAAAAACTTAAGAAAATTTTGAAGGATTCTCGGCCAAGTTGAATCTTGCCGAGAATTGAGAAGTTGAAGGAGGAAATTGTATATTTCAAATTGTTGTATATATTCAAGGATTCCAACGTGAATTGATTTTCGGAGTCGAGTTGAGAAAGGTAAGAATTGATCTCTTTTTATACACATTTTGGAGGCAATTTTAACATGTATAAGTTTATGGATATATGATGGAAATAAAAAATTGTGGATGTTGATGTTAAAAGATGAATTGAGCCGTGTAGGGGCTGTTCTAATTAGGCATGGAAAATTTATTTTAAGTTGCATTATAGTTGTGATTATCATGGATTATATGGCGAAGGGTTTAGAAAGCTAAAATTGAAATTGTGTTGATATGAACATGTTGTTGTTCTTGTTGAATTGAAGGAATTGGAAATATAATTGTATCCATATATTGTTGTTGGTATTTTTGTGTCAACAGGAGAGCAATTGAAAATTTAGGATAGGTGAACATATAGGGGAAGTGCTGCCGGATTTTCGCTAAATTTTAGATAATAGAAAATCTTAAACGAGAATATGTATAAGCTGGAATATAGGTTCGATAAGAAATAGGCCATGGATTTGTAAACTAGATAATATAATTACTAACAATAACGTTACTCTTATATTAAATAGGCTAAAAGAACGACGAGGCGAACGGATTTACGAATAGCCTCTAACAGGTATGTAAAGCCTATCCCTTCTTTCTTTTGGCATGTCCTAGATATAAGTAAGATATAATATGAGCCTTGGGGTAATTCTACTCTTTAGTTCCAAGCATGACTCATGATTTTTATTCGTTTCTTGATGTTAGAACTTTCAGGATAGTCGAGCTATTGTCTCGAGTCTATTATATGATTGACTAATATATGATGTATAGAAGTTCCTACTCATAAGGAATTCCATAATTAGAGGTGTACTTGACTTTCATAAGTTATCTCATGTTAATTTGATACATGTATATGATCCCTGAAACGTTCCTTGTTATAGTTTGTGATGATATTTAGAAAGAACTAATTATGATTATTATCCTGATACTTGAGAGCTAATTAGTTTACTTATCTATTGAGTCTCAAAGATGATTTGTATGTATATGGTTGCTTATCACTC
Source organism: Lycium barbarum (assembly GCF_019175385.1). Lineage (NCBI taxonomy): Eukaryota > Viridiplantae > Streptophyta > Magnoliopsida > Solanales > Solanaceae > Lycium > Lycium barbarum. The sequence goes on along the minus strand of NC_083345.1, from coordinate 100,866,801 downwards.
TGCTCGTGCTTACCGTTATATCCTTCACTGAGTCCCGGGCCAGGACATGTTTTCGTGCGCAGATCCACTGCATTATTCACCGAGTCCCTCACTAGAGGGCCGGGACACGTTATATATATATATATATATATATATATATATATATATGTATATGATGATATGATGACATGATGATATGGGGATGGCGACAGGATGGCATATGATCATTTATTCACCGAGTCCCTCACTAGAGGGCCGGGAAACGTTATATGTACATGTATATGATGATTTTATTTACCGAGCCCCTCACTAGAGGGCCGGGACACGTTATATATATATGCTTATATACAGTATGATTATCTAGTTATGTTATTAAATCCTATAATGGTATGAGTATGATGTTGACACATATGATTTATGTTCAAAGGTAAGTCTTATGGCTTTCTGGTTATTGCACTGGGTCCTACACTCCTTGTCACAATATGATCCTATTTACTATATTTCATGCTCTACATGCTCAGTACATATTCCGTACTGACCCCCCTTTCTTCGGGGGGCTGCGTTTCATGCCCGCAGGTACAGACGCTCGTTTCGGAGATCCGCCAGCCTAGGATATCTATTCAGCTATTTTGGAGTGCTCCTTTGTTCCGGAGCCTAGCTTTGTGGTATAGATCCCTTTTGTTGTATATATATGTGTTTGTTCAGGGTACGGCGGGGCCCTGTCCCGTCATATGATATTGTTGTTACTCGTAGAGGTCTGTAGACATATGTGTGGGTCTGTATATAGTTGTTGTTTCGTTGTGTGGACATGACTTATGTGTGGGGCATACCCATTCGTAGTGGCAGCCTTGTCGGCTTGCGTAGATATATATATATTTGTTGTGGAAGGTGTGTATAATGGTAGCCTTGTTGTCTTATGTATTACTGGGACGTTCCCCTATATATGACAGCCTTGCCGACTTATGTGCGATATAATCTGTTGAAAGTTGTAACTCCTCAGGAGACAGGTGGCTATGACATGCATATATGCAACAGCTTTAGAGTAACGTCTTGTCTTTATATATATAAGTTCTTGTCATGCTAGTTGTAGATGATTATAGTTAATAGGTGTATACGAGTGTCCAGCTCGGGCACTAGTCACGGCCTACGGGGTTGGGTCGTGACAGTAACTTTTCGAAGCACCAAGTCCCCAACTTGGAAATGCCGAAAAATGGCTCTTCGGTTGTAGTACCTTTCCATTCTCTGCTTCTGGGCTGTAATACGGACTAACGCGTTTTCGCGAAGTTCATCCGTGAGGTCGAGTTTTATGGCCATGGCCTCCTCGTTTGACTCCCCGGTAGTATAGCTGAACCGGAGAGTGGGTTCACCAACTTCTACGGGAATAAGGGCTTCAGCCCCGTAGACCAATGAGAAAGGAGTTTCTCCCGTACTTGATTTTGATGTGGTTATGTATGCCCACAACACCTCCGGTAATATTTCCCTCCAGTGATGCTTTGACGCTTTAAGTTTTTTCCTCAAATTTTGGATTATTATCTTGTTCGTGGATTCCGCCTGTCCGTTTGCACACGGGTGATACGGGGTCGATACAATTTTCTTGATCTTCAATACCTCGAGAAAATCATTGACTTTGCCACCCACGAACTGGGGTCCGTTATCACAGGTTATCTCAGCAGGGATGCCGAAGCGACAAATAATGTGGTCCCATATGAAGTCAATGACTTCCTTCTCTCTGATTTTTTCGAAGGCCTGCGCTTCAACCCACTTAGAGAAATAATCAGTCATAAACAGGATGAAACGGGCTTTACCTGGTTCCCATAGTAACAGACCGATAATGTCCATTCCCCACTTCATGAAAGGCCAAGATGAACCCACCAGACTAAATTTTTCGAGTCTTCGTCCATCCGGTTCCAGTAATAACCGGCCCTGATGATCTTTCAGACCAGAGCTTCAGCACCGGAGTGGTTGCTACAGGTTCCTTCGTGCACCTCTCTCAACACATACTCCGTCTCTCCGGGACCCAAACACTTAGCCAAAGGGCCGAAGAAAGATCGTCGATACAATTGGCCGTCTACCAAGAAGATACGCGCAGCTTTGGTCCTTATTGACCGTGATTCTTTTGGGTCATTCGGGAGCTTTCCATCATGCAGGTAGTCGATGTACTTGTTGCGCCAATCCCAAGTTAAACCCATTGTATTTATTTCAGCATGTCCGTTTTCTATCGCCGTGTTCAACAAGTGCACTGGTGCCCCGGGGTTGATTTCTTCCCCTTTGACCGAGGATCCCAAATTCGCCAATGCAGCGGCTTCGCTGTTCTGCTCCCTCGGTATATGCTGCATGGTCCATTCTTTAAACCGATGTAGTATCACTTGGATTTTTTCAAGATACCTCTGCATCCGTTCGTCCTTGACCTCGAAGACGTCGTTCACCTGGTTTACGACCAAGAGCGAATCGCACTTTGCCTCGATTATTTCGGCCCCCATACTTCGGGCCAATTCCAAACCTGCAATCATAGCCTCATACTCGGCTTCATTGTTAGTCAATTTAACGGTTCTAATAGACTGTCGAACGGCGTCCCCGGCCGGGGTTCTAAGGACGATTCCTAGCCCGGAACCTTTGAGGTTCGAGGCTCCGTCCTTATGTAGCGACCAAATACCCGAGGCTTTCCCCGAGGTTAGCAGAAGCTCTTTCTCAACCTCGGGGACCATAGCCGGGGTGAAATCTGCCACAAAATCAGCCAAGATCTGGGACTTGATGGCCGTTCGAGGTTTGTACTCGATATCATATCCGCTAATTTCGACGGCCGACTTAGTTAGTCTACCAGATAATTCTGGTTTATGCATGATGTTTTTCAGGGGGTAAGTAGTTACTACACATATTGGATGGCATTGAAAGTAGGGCTTGAGCTTTCTAGAAGCACTTACTAGTGTCAATGCCAATTTTTCCAAGTGGGGATAATGGGTCTCCGCATCCCCCAAAGTTCTACTTACGTAATAGATAGGGAATTGCGTACCTGATTCTTTTCGGACCAGAACGCCACTTACCGCCACCTCGGAGACAGCAAGGTAGAGAAAAAGCGGCTCGTCCGCCTTTGGTGTGTGCAACAGCGGGAGGCTAGACAAGTATCTCTTCAATTCTTGTAAAGCTCTTTGGCACTCCGGTGTCCAAACGAAGTCGTTCTTCTTCCTTAGTAAGGAGAAGAAACGATGACTCTTGTCCGAGGACCTCGATATGAAACGACTCAACGCCGCTATCCTTCCGGTGAGCCTCTGTACTCCTTTGATTTTATTCACTACCTCGATATCCTCGATGGCCTTGATCTTGTCCGGGTTGATTTCGATCCCCCGGTTTGACACTATGAAGCCCAGAAATGTGCCGGAGCTTACCCCGAAGGCACTTTTTTTCGGGTTAAGCTTCATGTTATACTTGCAGAGCACGTCGAAGGTTTCCTGCAAATGTTTTAAATGGTCCTCTGTTTCCAGGGACTTGACCACCATTTCGTCAATATAAACTTCTATTGTTTTCCCTATTTGTTCTTCGAACATCTCATTAATTAGGCGTTGGTAAGTTGCACCGACATTTTTTAGTCCAAAAGGCATGACATTATAACAGTAAGTCCCATATCGGGTGATGAAGGATGTTTTCTCTTGATCCTCCGGGTGCATCCGAATCTGGTTATACCCGGAGTAGGCATCGAGAAAACTTAACATCTCATGCCCGGCCGTCGCATCGATCATTCTATCGATGTGAGGCAACGGGAATGAATCCTTCAGGCATGCTTTATTTAAATCCTTGTAATCAACACACATTCAAAATTTATTACCTTTCTTGGGCACCACTACCACGTTAGCTAGCCAGTCCGGATACTTTACCTCCCGGATAGAACCTATTTTTAAAAGCTTTGTTACCTCGTCTTTTACGAAGGCGTGTTTTGCTTCCGCCATGGGCCTTCTCTTCTGCTTCACTGGGGGAAACTTCCCGTCTAAACTGAGCTTGTGAGTTGCTACTTCCGGTGATATACCTGTCATATCTATATGGGACCATGCGAAGCAATCTGCGTTAGCTCGAAGAAATTTAATTAACTTGTTCCTGAGCTCCGGGGTTAACCCCGTGCCCAGGTATACTTTTCTGTCCGGTAGGTATTCGAACAAGATGATCTACTCCAGCTCCTCTACTGTCGACTTGGTTGCATCTGAGTCATTCGGCATGACGAATGGTCTGGGTACATCAAAATCGTTCTCTTCATACCTCGGGTCCAAACCCGTGTGCTTTGATTGCTATTTGGTGTTCGCTCCTCCGGTTGGATCCGCTTCCTCGTGAACCGATTTTTTGGGGTTGGCTTCCTCGACCGCGAACATCTCCCTTGCAGCGGGTTATTCACCTCGGATGGTTTTTATTATCCCTTCCGGGGTTGGGAATTTCAGCAACTGATGCAATGTTGAGGGCACGGCCCTCATGCTATGTATCCAAGGTCTACCCAGCAATGCATTATACTTCATGTCCCCTTCGATTACATAGAACACCGTTTGCTGGATAGTGCCATCGATGTTCACCGGCAACGAGATCTCCCCCTTTGTGGTTTGGCTCGCCATGTTGAACCCGCTGAGTACCCGGGCTACCGGTACGATCTGATCGAGTAGCCCTAGCTGTTCGACCACTCTCCACCGGATGATGTTGGACGAGCTACCTGGGTCAATCAAAATACGTTTAACCTGAGTTTTAAAAATAAGTACAGAAATTACCAATGCATCATTGCGCGGTTGAATGATGCCTTCTGCATCCTCGTTGCTGAAAGAGATGGAACCCTCGGGTAAATAATCCCGGCTGCACTTTTCGCGAACAACAGAAACCTTGGCCCGTTTCATCACCGGCCCTCGAGGGGCATAGGTACCCCCAACTATCATGTTGATTATATGTTGGGGTTCTACTGGCTCAGCCCTTCGATGAGCCTCCCTTTCCTTGTAGTGACTTTTGGCTCGTTCACTCAGCAATTCTCGGAGATGACCATTCTTCAGTAACCGGGCTACCTCCTCTCTTAGCTGGCGACAATCCTCGGTTCTGTGATCATGGTTTCCATGGTATTCACACACCATGCTCGGGTCCCGTTGGCCCGGATCCGAACTTAGAGGTCTTGGCCATCTTACATCCGGGACACAGCCAATAGCCGAGACGAGGTACTGACGTTGAAGTCGTACTCCGATATCTTTGGTAAATCCTTGTTGCCGGCAGAGCTTCCGGCATCGTACCTGAATGAGAGACCCCGACTATTCGACGGGCGCTCGACCCGTTTATTACCCCGACCGGAGAAATGGCTTGGGCTGGCCCTTGATTTCTCCGACCTAAAGCTTGGCTTCTCCGAATGGGAGTATGGCCAATACCTTTCCCTCGACGATTCGGCCTTCGTTTCGTAATCTTTCCTTGGTCTCTCAAAACTTTTGTTCATATTTATCGGCCCCGGGGGAAGCTCGAATTGATCATCCTCCACCCGAATCTTCAACTCGTATCGGTTATGGACATCAGTCCATGTCACAGCCTCGTACTCCAGCAAGCTTTCCTTTAATTTGAATGAAGCCGTTGAGCTCTGAATATTGAGCCCCTTTGTGAAAGCTTGTGCAGCCCATTCTTCTGGAACCGGAGGGAGTTCCATCCGTTCCCTTTGGAATCGGTTGACGAATTCACGCAGTAATTCGATGTCTCTTTGGGCTATACGAAAAATGTCGGCCTTACGGGCCTGCACCTTTTTGGCACTGGCGTGAGCTTTGATGAAGGCATCGGCGAGCATTTCGAAAGAGGTGATCGAATGCTCGGGCAGATGGTCGTACTATGTTAATGATCCTTTTGACAGAGTTTCCCCGAACCTTTTCAACAATACCGATTCAATTTCTTCCTCCTCCATATCATTGCCTTTTATAGCGCATGCGTATGAGGTCACGTGTTCGTGTGGGTCCGTTGTGCCGCCATATTTCTGGATATCCGGCATCTTGAACCTCTTCGGGATTAGTTTTGGAGCTGCACTCGGAGGAAAAGGCCTTTGGATGTACCTCTTCGAATCCGGCCCTTTCAGTAAAGGCGGAGCCCCCGGGATTTGGTCTACCCGAGAGTTGTATGTTTCCACCCTCTTCTTGGTCGAGTCTACCCGTTTTGCCAAAGTTTCGAGCATTCTCAGAATCTCGGTGGAGGACCCCGTTCCCGACCCATCGCTCTCAACCATCCGTGCCTCATCTCTTCTGGGTTCAGCAACACCCTTTGCCTCATCCGAGGTCATTTTATCCCCTCCGTTTTGCAACCGGGCTATTGCGATTCCCTGTTCGGCAATCGTCGCTCTCTGTTCCTGCAACATTTCAAAGATTAAACGTAAGTCACCGTTATCATTCGGGGTATCCGGTTCTTTCCGGCCCTGAGTCCGGGACAAAGTAATCGAATTGTGCGTATTTAAAGGGTCGGTAGCCGGTTGAGCGGCATTCTCCTGGTCCACGGTGTTTTGATGGTTGAGGCCCTCCCTCAAATTAACGGGGTTAGGATCAGCGGGGTTTGGTAATCCTCGTGGACCACTGCCTTCGTTTTTGGCCACGATCTCGTTGTTGTTGACGTGACCAGATTGCCCACTGTCAGCCATTTAGTCCGTTCTTTCAGTGACGAACAGAAGATGTTTTCGATTTTGATGCGTAAGGTAGAGATCAAGATAAAAGACCACTATTATCCTAGCCCCACGGTGGGCGCCAAACTATTTACCCCGAATTTGGATAATCAATTAAATTTGTGAGTGAGGTATAGGATATATGGTTATGCCTTGAATCTAGTTGATAGAGAAGAGAAATATATGAATATACTATGAAGAAGCAATTGATAATCGGTGATTTGCTATAGATTTGTGTATTTGCTAATATGTGAGTATACTCAGACTCGGAGGTTTACAGACAGAACCTTCATAAGACCCAAGTGAAATACATCAGATGTATTAAGGTGCAACACTTTACCCTCGGACAAAAAGCTGGACTCAAATTGGCAGAAGAAAGGGAGTCTAATACTAAGTACTTTCATAGTACAATTAAAGCAAGGAAAAGAAGAGAGCTCAAATTTATAAAATCAAAGACAAGCAGGGAGTACGGGTGGAAGGCAGCAATGACATATCTAATTTTGCTATTTAATACTTCAGCAAGATGTTTTCAGAACAGCACAAAGATATTAATTTGGATTTTATCATAGGTTGTAATAATCTGATCAGTTACGAAGATAACAATATGTTGACTAGCATCCCTTCAAAAAAGGAAATCAAAATGGCTACAAATTCTACAGATACTAATAGTTCTGCAGGACAAGATGTATTTAATAGCTATTTCTTCCAATTCACTTGGAACATTATTAAAAATGAGGTAGTTTCTTATGTACTTTCCTTTTTTCATGGAGCTGAGCTGACTCAGTATTTTATCCACTCTTGTTTAGCCTTAGTTCCTAAGTTACCTCTCCTGACCATTTCTCTAATATTAGACCCATTAGTCTAAACATATTTTTCAAACAAAATTTTATCCAAAAATTTAGCTCTGAGAATTAATTGTATTCTGCCTAATTTCATTTCTGTCATATCTATATGGGACCATGCGAAGCAATCTGCGTTAGCTCGAAGAAATTTAATTAACTTGTTCCTGAGCTCCGGGGTTAACCCCGTGCCCAGGTATACCTTTCTGTCCGGTAGGTATTCGAACAAGATGATCTACTCCAGCTCCTCTACTGTCGACTTGGTTGCATCTGAGTCATTCGGCATGACGAATGGTCTGGGTACATCGAAATCGTTCTCTTCATACCCCGGGTCCAAACCCGTGTGCTTTGATTGCTATTTGGTGTTCGCTCCTCCGGTTGGATCCGCTTCCTCGTGAACCGATTTTTTGGGGTTGGCTTCCTCGACCGCGAACATCTCCCTTGCAGCGGGTTATTCACCTCGGATGGTTTTTATTATCCCTTCCGGGGTTGGGAATTTCAGCAACTGATGCAATGTTGAGGGCACGGCCCTCATGCTATGTATCCAAGGTCTACCCAGCAATGCATTATACTTCATGTCCCCTTCGATTACATAGAACACCGTTTGCTGGATAGTGCCATCGATGTTCACCGGCAACGAGATCTCCCCCTTTGTGGTTTGGCTCGCCATGTTGAACCCGCTGAGTACCCGGGCTACCGGTACGATCTGATCGAGTAGCCCTAGCTGTTCGACCACTCTCCACCGGATGATGTTGGACGAGCTACCTGGGTCAATCAAAATACGTTTAACCTGAGTTTTAAAAATAAGTACAGAAATTACCAATGCATCATTGCGCGGTTGAATGATGCCTTCTGCATCCTCGTTGCTGAAAGAGATGGAACCCTCGGGTAAATAATCCCGGCTGCACTTTTCGCGAACAACAGAAACCTTGGCCCGTTTCATCACCGGCCCTCGAGGGGCATAGGTACCCCCAACTATCATGTTGATTATATGTTGGGGTTCTACTGGCTCAGCCCTTCGATGAGCCTCCCTTTCCTTGTAGTGACTTTTGGCTCGTTCACTCAGCAATTCTCGGAGATGACCATTCTTCAGTAACCGGGCTACCTCCTCTCTTAGCTGGCGACAATCCTCGGTTCTGTGATCATGGTTTCCATGGTATTCACACACCATGCTCGGGTCCCGTTGGCCCGGATCCGAACTTAGAGGTCTTGGCCATCTTACATCCGGGACACAGCCAATAGCCGAGACGAGGTACTGACGTTGAAGTCGTACTCCGATATCTTTGGTAAATCCTTGTTGCCGGCAGAGCTTCCGGCATCGTACCTGAATGAGAGACCCCGACTATTCGACGGGCGCTCGACCCGTTTATTACCCCGACCGGAGAAATGGCTTGGGCTGGCCCTTGATTTCTCCGACCTAAAGCTTGGCTTCTCCGAATGGGAGTATGGCCAATACCTTTCCCTCGACGATTCGGCCTTCGTTTCATAATCTTTCCTTGGTCTCTCAAAACTTTTGTTCATATTTATCGGCCCCGGGGGAAGCTCTAATTGATCATCCTCCACCCGAATCTTCAACTCGTATCGGTTATGGACATCAGTCCATGTCACAGCCTCGTACTCCAGCAAGCTTTCCTTTAATTTGAATGAAGCCGTTGAGCTCTGAATATTGAGCCCCTTTGTGAAAGCTTGTGCAGCCCATTCTTCTGGAACCGGAGGGAGTTCCATCCGTTCCCTTTGGAATCGGTTGACGAATTCACGCAGTAATTCGATGTCTCTTTGGGCTATACGAAAAATGTCGGCCTTACGGGCCTACACCTTTTTGGCACTGGCGTGAGCTTTGATGAAGGCATCGGCGAGCATTTCGAAAGAGGTGATCGAATGCTCGGGCAGATGGTCGTACTATGTTAATGATCCTTTTGACAGAGTTTCCCCGAACCTTTTCAACAATACCGATTCAATTTCTTCCTCCTCCATATCATTGCCTTTTATAGCGCATGCGTATGAGGTCACGTGTTCGTGTGGGTCCGTTGTGCCGCCATATTTCTGGATATCCGGCATCTTGAACCTCTTCGGGATTAGTTTTGGAGCTGCACTCGGAGGAAAAGGCCTTTGGATGCACCTCTTCGAATCCGGCCCTTTCAGTAAAGGCGGAGCCCCCGGGATTTGGTCTACCCGAGAGTTGTATGTTTCCACCCTCTTCTTGGTCGAGTCTACCCGTTTTGCCAAAGTTTCGAGCATTCTCAGAATCTCGGTGGAGGACCCCGTTCCCGACCCATCGCTCTCAACCATCCGTGCCTCATCTCTTCTGGGTTCAGCAACACCCTTTGCCTCATCCGAGGTCATTTTATCCCCTCCGTTTTGCAACCGGGCTATTGCGATTCCCTGTTCGGCAATCGTCGCTCTCTGTTCCTGCAACATTTCAAAGATTAAACGTAAGTCACCGTTATCATTCGGGGTATCCGGTTCTTTCCGGCCCTGAGTCCGGGACAAAGTAATCGAATTGTGCGTATTTAAAGGGTCGGTAGCCGGTTGAGCGGCATTCTCCTGGTCCACGGTGTTTTGATGGTTGAGGCCCTCCCTCAAATTAACGGGGTTAGGATCAGCGGGGTTTGGTAATCCTCGTGGACCACTGCCTTCGTTTTTGGCCACGATCTCGTTGTTGTTGACGTGACCAGATTGCCCACTGTCAGCCATTTAGTCCGTTCTTTCAGTGACGAACAGAAGATGTTTTCGATTTCGATGCGTAAGGTAGAGATCAAGATAAAAGACCACTATTATCCTAGCCCCACGGTGGGCGCCAAACTATTTACCCCGAATTTGGATAATCAATTAAATTTGTGAGTGAGGTATAGGATATATGGTTATGCCTTGAATCTAGTTGATAGAGAAGAGAAATATATGAATATACTATGAAGAAGCAATTGATAATCGGTGATTTGCTATAGATTTGTGTATTTGCTAATATGTGAGTATACTCAGACTCGGAGGTTTACAGACAGAACCTTCATAAGACCCAAGTGAAATACATCAGATGTATTAAGGTGCAACACTTTACCCTCGGACAAAAAGCTGGACTCAAATTGGCAGAAGAAAGGGAGTCTAATACTAAGTACTTTCATAGTACAATTAAAGCAAGGAAAAGAAGAGAGCTCAAATTTATAAAATCAAAGACAAGCAGGGAGTACGGGTGGAAGGCAGCAATGACATATCTAATTTTGCTATTTAATACTTCAGCAAGATGTTTTCAGAACAGCACAAAGATATTAATTTGGATTTTATCATAGGTTGTAATAATCTGATCAGTTACGAAGATAACAATATGTTGACTAGCATCCCTTCAAAAAAGGAAATCAAAATGGCTACAAATTCTACAGATACTAATAGTTCTGCAGGACAAGATGTATTTAATAGCTATTTCTTCCAATTCACTTGGAACATTATTAAAAATGAGGTAGTTTCTTATGTACTTTCCTTTTTTCATGGAGCTGAGCTGACTCAGTATTTTATCCACTCTTGTTTAGCCTTAGTTCCTAAGTTACCTCTCCTGACCATTTCTCTAATATTAGACCCATTAGTCTAAACATATTTTTCAAACAAAATTTTATCCAAAAATTTAGCTCTGAGAATTAATTGTATTCTGCCTAATTTCATTTCTGTCATATCTATATGGGACCATGCGAAGCAATCTGCGTTAGCTCGAAGAAATTTAATTAACTTGTTCCTGAGCTCCGGGGTTAACCCCGTGCCCAGGTATACCTTTCTGTCCGGTAGGTATTCGAACAAGATGATCTACTCCAGCTCCTCTACTGTCGACTTGGTTGCATCTGAGTCATTCGGCATGACGAATGGTCTGGGTACATCGAAATCGTTCTCTTCATACCCCGGGTCCAAACTCGTGTGCTTTGATTGCTATTTGGTGTTCGCTCCTCCGGTTGGATCCGCTTCCTCGTGAACCGATTTTTTGGGGTTGGCTTCCTCGACCGCGAACATCTCCCTTGCAGCGGGTTATTCACCTCGGATGGTTTTTATTATCCCTTCCGGGGTTGGGAATTTCAGCAACTGATGCAATGTTGAGGGCACGGCCCTCATGCTATGTATCCAAGGTCTACCCAGCAATGCATTATACTTCATGTCCCCTTCGATTACATAGAACACCGTTTGCTGGATAGTGCCATCGATGTTCACCGGCAACGAGATCTCCCCCTTTGTGGTTTGGCTCGCCATGTTGAACCCGCTGAGTACCCGGGCTACCGGTACGATCTGATCGAGTAGCCCTAGCTGTTCGACCACTCTCCACCGGATGATGTTGGACGAGCTACCTGGGTCAATCAAAATACGTTTAACCTGAGTTTTAAAAATAAGTACAGAAATTACCAATGCATCATTGCGCGGTTGAATGATGCCTTCTGCATCCTCGTTGCTGAAAGAGATGGAACCCTCGGGTAAATAATCCCGGCTGCACTTTTCGCGAACAACAGAAACCTTGGCCCGTTTCATCACCGGCCCTCGAGGGGCATAAGTACCCCCAACTATCATGTTGATTATATGTTGGGGTTCTACTGGCTCAGCCCTTCGATGAGCCTCCCTTTCCTTGTAGTGACTTTTGGCTCGTTCACTCAGCAATTCTCGGAGATGACCATTCTTCAGTAACCGGGCTACCTCCTCTCTTAGCTGGCGACAATCCTCGGTTCTGTGATCATGGTTTCCATGGTATTCACACACCATGCTCGGGTCCCGTTGGCCCGGATCCGAACTTAGAGGTCTTGGCCATCTTACATCCGGGACACAGCCAATAGCTGAGACGAGGTACTGACGTTGAAGTCGTACTCCGATATCTTTGGTAAATCCTTGTTGCCGGCAGAGCTTCCGGCATCGTACCTGAATGAGAGACCCCGACTATTCGACGGGCGCTCGACCCGTTTATTACCCCGACCGGAGAAATGGCTTGGGCTGGCCCTTGATTTCTCCGACCTAAAGCTTGGCTTCTCCGAATGGGAGTATGGCCAATACCTTTCCCTCGACGATTCGGCCTTCGTTTCGTAATCTTTCCTTGGTCTCTCAAAACTTTTGTTCATATTTATCGGCCCCGGGGGAAGCTCTAATTGATCATCCTCCACCCGAATCTTCAACTCGTATCGGTTATGGACATCAGTCCATGTCACAGCCTCGTACTCCAGCAAGCTTTCCTTTAATTTGAATGAAGCCGTTGAGCTCTGAATATTGAGCCCCTTTGTGAAAGCTTGTGCAGCCCATTCTTCTGGAACCGGAGGGAGTTCCATCCGTTCCCTTTGGAATCGGTTGACGAATTCACGCAGTAATTCGATGTCTCTTTGGGCTATACGAAAAATGTCGGCCTTACGGGCCTACACCTTTTTGGCACTGGCGTGAGCTTTGATGAAGGCATCGGCGAGCATTTCGAAAGAGGTGATCGAATGCTCGGGCAGATGGTCGTACTATGTTAATGATCCTTTTGACAGAGTTTCCCCGAACCTTTTCAACAATACCGATTCAATTTCTTCCTCCTCCATATCATTGCCTTTTATAGCGCATGCGTATGAGGTCACGTGTTCGTGTGGGTCCGTTGTGCCGCCATATTTCTGGATATCCGGCATCTTGAACCTCTTCGGGATTAGTTTTGGAGCTGCACTCGGAGGAAAAGGCCTTTGGATGTACCTCTTCGAATCCGGCCCTTTCAGTAAAGGCGGAGCCCCCGGGATTTGGTCTACCCGAGAGTTGTATGTTTCCACCCTCTTCTTGGTCGAGTCTACCCGTTTTGCCAAAGTTTCGAGCATTCTCAGAATCTCGGTGGAGGACCCCGTTCCCGACCCATCGCTCTCAACCATCCGTGCCTCATCTCTTCTGGGTTCAGCAACACCCTTTGCCTCATCCGAGGTCATTTTATCCCCTCCGTTTTGCAACCGGGCTATTGCGATTCCCTGTTCGGCAATCGTCGCTCTCTGTTCCTGCAACATTTCAAAGATTAAACGTAAGTCACCGTTATCATTCGGGGTATCCGGTTCTTTCCGGCCCTGTGTCCGGGACAAAGTAATCGAATTGTGCGTATTTAAAGGGTCGGTAGCAGGTTGAGCGGCATTCTCCTGGTCCACGGTGTTTTGATGGTTGAGGCCCTCCCTCAAATTAACGGGGTTAGGATCAGCGGGGTTTGGTAATCCTCGTGGACCACTGCCTTCGTTTTTGGCCACGATCTCGTTGTTGTTGACGTGACCAGATTGCCCACTGTCAGCCATTTAGTCCGTTCTTTCAGTGACGAACAGAAGATGTTTTCGATTTTGATGCGTAAGGTAGAGATCAAGATAAAAGACCACTATTATCCTAGCCCCACGGTGGGCGCCAAACTATTTACCCCGAATTTGGATAATCAATTAAATTTGTGAGTGAGGTATAGGATATATGGTTATGCCTTGAATCTAGTTGATAGAGAAGAGAAATATATGAATATACTATGAAGAAGCAATTGATAATCGGTGATTTGCTATAGATTTGTGTATTTGCTAATATGTGAGTATACTCAGACTCGGAGGTTTACAGACAGAACCTTCATAAGACCCAAGTGAAATACATCAGATGTATTAAGGTGCAACACTTTACCCTCGGACAAAAAGCTGGACTCAAATTGGCAGAAGAAAGGGAGTCTAATACTAAGTACTTTCATAGTACAATTAAAGCAAGGAAAAGAAGAGAGCTCAAATTTATAAAATCAAAGACAAGCAGGGAGTACGGGTGGAAGGCAGCAATGACATATCTAATTTTGCTATTTAATACTTCAGCAAGATGTTTTCAGAACAGCACAAAGATATTAATTTGGATTTTATCATAGGTTGTAATAATCTGATCAGTTACGAAGATAACAATATGTTGACTAGCATCCCTTCAAAAAAGGAAATCAAAATGGCTACAAATTCTACAGATACTAATAGTTCTGCAGGACAAGATGTATTTAATAGCTATTTCTTCCAATTCACTTGGAACATTATTAAAAATGAGGTAGTTTCTTATGTACTTTCCTTTTTTCATGGAGCTGAGCTGACTCAGTATTTTATCCACTCTTGTTTAGCCTTAGTTCCTAAGTTACCTCTCCTGACCATTTCTCTAATATTAGACCCATTAGTCTAAACATATTTTTCAAACAAAATTTTATCCAAAAATTTAGCTCTGAGAATTAATTGTATTCTGCCTAATTTCATTTCTGTCATATCTATATGGGACCATGCGAAGCAATCTGCGTTAGCTCGAAGAAATTTAATTAACTTGTTCCTGAGCTCCGGGGTTAACCCCGTGCCCAGGTATACCTTTCTGTCCGGTAGGTATTCGAACAAGATGATCTACTCCAGCTCCTCTACTGTCGACTTGGTTGCATCTGAGTCATTCGGCATGACGAATGGTCTGGGTACATCGAAATCGTTCTCTTCATACCCCGGGTCCAAACCCGTGTGCTTTGATTGCTATTTGGTGTTCGCTCCTCCGGTTGGATCCGCTTCCTCGTGAACCGATTTTTTGGGGTTGGCTTCCTCGACCGCGAACATCTCCCTTGCAGCGGGTTATTCACCTCGGATGGTTTTTATTATCCCTTCCGGGGTTGGGAATTTCAGCAACTGATGCAATGTTGAGGGCACGGCCCTCATGCTATGTATCCAAGGTCTACCCAGCAATGCATTATACTTCATGTCCCCTTCGATTACATAGAACACCGTTTGCTGGATAGTGCCATCGATGTTCACCGGCAACGAGATCTCCCCCTTTGTGGTTTGGCTCGCCATGTTGAACCCGCTGAGTACCCGGGCTACCGGTACGATCTGATCGAGTAGCCCTAGCTGTTCGACCACTCTCCACCGGATGATGTTGGACGAGCTACCTGGGTCAATCAAAATACGTTTAACCTGAGTTTTAAAAATAAGTACAGAAATTACCAATGCATCATTGCGCGGTTGAATGATGCCTTCTGCATCCTCGTTGCTGAAAGAGATGGAACCCTCGGGTAAATAATCCCGGCTGCACTTTTCGCGAACAACAGAAACCTTGGCCCGTTTCATCACCGGCCCTCGAGGGGCATAGGTACCCCCAACTATCATGTTGATTATATGTTGGGGTTCTACTGGCTCAGCCCTTCGATGAGCCTCCCTTTCCTTGTAGTGACTTTTGGCTCGTTCACTCAGCAATTCTCGGAGATGACCATTCTTCAGTAACCGGGCTACCTCCTCTCTTAGCTGGCGACAATCCTCGGTTCTGTGATCATGGTTTCCATGGTATTCACACACCATGCTCGGGTCCCGTTGGCCCGGATCCGAACTTAGAGGTCTTGGCCATCTTACATCCGGGACACAGCCAATAGCCGAGACGAGGTACTGACGTTGAAGTCGTACTCCGATATCTTTGGTAAATCCTTGTTGCCGGCAGAGCTTCCGGCATCGTACCTGAATGAGAGACCCCGACTATTCGACGGGCGCTCGACCCGTTTATTACCCCGACCGGAGAAATGGCTTGGGCTGGCCCTTGATTTCTCCGACCTAAAGCTTGGCTTCTCCGAATCGGAGTATGGCCAATACCTTTCCCTCGACGATTCGGCCTTCGTTTCGTAATCTTTCCTTGGTCTCTCAAAACTTTTGTTCATATTTATCGGCCCCGGGGGAAGCTCGAATTGATCATCCTCCACCCGAATCTTCAACTCGTATCGGTTATGGACATCAGTCCATGTCACAGCCTCGTACTCCAGCAAGCTTTCCTTTAATTTGAATGAAGCCGTTGAGCTCTGAATATTGAGCCCCTTTGTGAAAGCTTGTGCAGCCCATTCTTCTGGAACCGGAGGGAGTTCCATCCGTTCCCTTTGGAATCGGTTGACGAATTCACGCAGTAATTCGATGTCTCTTTGGGCTATACGAAAAATGTCGGCCTTACGGGCCTGCACCTTTTTGGCACTGGCGTGAGCTTTGATGAAGGCATCGGCGAGCATTTCGAAAGAGGTGATCGAATGCTCGGGCAGATGGTCGTACTATGTTAATGATCCTTTTGACAGAGTTTCCCCGAACCTTTTCAACAATACCGATTCAATTTCTTCCTCCTCCATATCATTGCCTTTTATAGCGCATGCGTATGAGGTCACGTGTTCGTGTGGGTCCGTTGTGCCGCCATATTTCTGGATATCCGGCATCTTGAACCTCTTCGGGATTAGTTTTGGAGCTGCACTCGGAGGAAAAGGCCTTTGGATGTACCTCTTCGAATCCGGCCCTTTCAGTAAAGGCGGAGCCCCCGGGATTTGGTCTACCCGAGAGTTGTATGTTTCCACCCTCTTCTTGGTCGAGTCTACCCGTTTTGCCAAAGTTTCGAGCATTCTCAGAATCTCGGTGGAGGACCCCGTTCCCGACCCATCGCTCTCAACCATCCGTGCCTCATCTCTTCTGGGTTCAGCAACACCCTTTGCCTCATCCGAGGTCATTTTATCCCCTCCGTTTTGCAACCGGGCTATTGCGATTCCCTGTTCGGCAATCGTCGCTCTCTGTTCCTGCAACATTTCAAAGATTAAACGTAAGTCACGTTATCATTCGGGGTATCCGGTTCTTTCCGGCCCTGAGTCCGGGACAAAGTAATCGAATTGTGCGTATTTAAAGGGTCGGTAGCCGGTTGAGCGGCATTCTCCTGGTCCACGGTGTTTTGATGGTTGAGGCCCTCCCTCAAATTAACGGGGTTAGGATCAGCGGGGTTTGGTAATCCTCGTGGACCACTGCCTTCGTTTTTGGCCACGATCTCGTTGTTGTTGACGTGACCAGATTGCCCACTGTCAGCCATTTAGTCCGTTCTTTCAGTGACGAACAGAAGATGTTTTCGATTTTGATGCGTAAGGTAGAGATCAAGATAAAAGACCACTATTATCCTAGCCCCACGGTGGGCGCCAAACTATTTACCCCGAATTTGGATAATCAATTAAATTTGTGAGTGAGGTATAGGATATATGGTTATGCCTTGAATCTAGTTGATAGAGAAGAGAAATATATGAATATACTATGAAGAAGCAATTGATAATCGGTGATTTGCTATAGATTTGTGTATTTGCTAATATGTGAGTGTTGCTTGATTGAATAAATTTAAGAGATGAACACAAGAGTGGACCGAAATCAGATATTTGAGAGAGAGTTCATATAATTTTTGCTATTACAAGAGTTCTTGATATGAGGGAGCTAACCCCTTAAAAGTGGGCAATGATCCTTATTTATAGTGTTGCCTCATGGGCTCCATACAATAAGAGAAAACTAAAAATAAAGAAAAACTCTGACTTGGATTAGGTTGAGTTAGGTTGGCCGTACGGTCTGACACCTGTACGATTGACAATTGAGCATGGCAGGACGTTATTGACGCGTGACAATCGCGCAACGGATCTCCCGGACCAACGGCCACGAATAAACGGACTAACAGCTACGACCAAACGGACCAACGGCAACGACCAACTCGGCCATGAAGAAACCGAATCAAATGATGCCCTTCCTTGGCTCCGGTCCAAGCGTTCCTCCGGTTCAGAATGAAAGTCCTCGTGCATGTTCCTGTCCCCTTCTTCCTTCGGTTCCGGGTCTCACCGGTTTAGCGCGTGTCCGACTTTTACCGTATACAGAGTTACATCTGCAGTTGCCTGTGTATATATTCAGCTATTAAGTACTACTAGTAGAATAATTTGTTTTCTCTATCATAGTAGGGTAGATTAATTTGGATGGTTCAAAATAGTTTTACAAGAAAAGATAACCCATTTGATTTCATGAAATTAACAAAGTTGGAAAAATAAAACAAAATTCATATGTTGGTATTGCTAGTTAGTAAAATATACAATCCAAAATCAATATCTATCTATGTAGAATAAGAGAAGCAAAAGCATAATAAGATGACAAGTATCATCATCAGGAAATTTCTATTTTAAAAAAGAAAAATAAAAAGACAAAAAGAGAAAAAATAAATAAATAAGAAAAACTAACTTAGCACGCACGGTTTCAAAAACAAAAAGTACACCCACAATTTATAAAGTTGCTAAAATTTAGGAATATGTATTATCTTCTTCTTTTTTTTTTTACAATTTTTTTTAATCCCTATTTTTCCTATTTATGTTCTATATTGAAGAACAAAAGTGATTGTAACCGTTTGAGTGTGGTTAGTTTTCTTGAATTGTTTCTAACAGTGATAATTGTCTAAGCTTACGTTCTACAATGTTTAAAGTAAGTTGAATGATTTCTTTCTTTTAACTTCAACATTTTTGTACAATGTTGATCTAGTGTGGTAAAAAAAAATAAGGGTAGATAAATGATTTTTTTTTTTTGGAGTCATAACTGGTAATTTTTCAGACCTAGGAACTTAGCTAGTACATGTTAGCAAAAGAATGATAATGCATAAAAAAATTTGGTGTCGAAATTGTTTTATACCTAATAGAAAATTGTGCGTTATGATTATAATTGAATTTTATTAAGTGCTCAAATATATAAAACAATTCTTCTTAATATGATAATAATTTTTAATGTTATTCGCGCATCGCACGGGTACTAATATTAGTTAGCATAATGAGAAGTAGGGGTGTACATGGACCGGGTTGGTTCGGGTTTTTCAAATACCAAACCAATAAAAGTCCGGTTTTTCGACCTCGTTTTTTTTTGGATTTTTTTTTTTGCAAAATTTCTCATACAATATATAACTTTTACTTCAAATATTTTCTTTGTCCTAGTAAGATACAACTATATAATTAAGGTATTTCTTAAGAAAAGAATAAAAATGTGAAACGAGCGATGGCATTGTAATAAAATATTCAACAAAAAAGATAATGAAATAGCATAAAATATATTTAACTAATTAATAAGGCATAATGAAAATGATCATCATCTAAAAATACTAAATCATGCAGAAATAAGTATGGCTAGTAAGTATTAATTACATGATAAAGAAAAAAAAAATTAAGTTATGTATTTTCTTTGTTTAAATTAACAATGCAAAACTAAATAAATATATATCCAACAATATTATCATTCCTAGTGTTAGGCTTGAATTACTTTTGTTAGCATTAATATTAATTTGGTTTTGACTTTGTTTGAGTTACTAATAACTATGAGCTATAAATCTTATTGGAACATTCAAAATTTTAAGCCCAAACTGGAAATAATATGTTAAAAGACAAAAATTATGAAAAAACTTAAGAGATATGAATAAATTACATTATAAGTAATTTTTTTATGTATAAAATATTTTAAAAATTTATATACATGTAATGTCAGATTGGTTTGATTTGGTTGATTTTTTTTAGTTAAAGTCAAACCAAACCACTAGTCGGATTTTTTACTCGGATTGATTCGAATTATCGGTTTGGTGCGGTTTGTCGGTTTAATCTATACACCCCTAATGAGAGGGAAGAGAGATTTGAGCAAGAATATTTAATTCTTGGCGTGTTTAGAATAAGTAAATGAAATAACCCCATATATAGTCAAAAGAAACCTAAGGAGTGTATTAAATAGTCTCATTTTAACCTTAACGATATTTTTGTAATCGCACAAATTTCAAATATCTTATAATTACACTAATATTTAGAGATGAGGCCAAAATTTGAAACTTATGCCTTCTAGATTCTAATCTTTTTAAATTATTGTGGTCTAAATTCATAATTGATACATATTTAATGAATATTTAAGACAAATACACGGTTTGAATGTGATGTAAAAATCATATTTAAAAAAAAAAAACTCTTAATCTACGTGCTTAATTAAACAAAATCACATAAAATGTAACCGAAGGAAGTAGTATTAGCTTTCTTTTGCAAACGAAAGATCACTCATATTCATAGAAATATTTTTCAACAAAATTTTGTTGATAAATTGAGACCAAGGAAAATAATAGAACTAAAAAGGAAATAAAAGAATATAGAGGGGCAGCAAAAAGTGAAAAATATATTTTGGCATGGCGTAAGAAAAGAAAAAAAGGAAATGAGAAAAATGGGTCTTCGTCTGTACTTAACACGATAAGCATTGAGATATGCTCGAATGTTGAATTTTAGGACTTTATTCTACTCTCTCTTTCTGTTTCTTATTTGAAGTACGGCTACTCTTTCTTTTTAGTCAATTTAAATAAAAAAAAACTCTCCTGTCTTAATTTAATTGAACATAAAATTTATAAAATAAAAATTGAATTTTGAATTTTATGGTTTTAAATAAAAAATGTGTATAGTCCTTTAAATATTGTGCTCTAAAACTTGTCAATAATTACTAAATATAGAAATAGACACTCTTTTTGGAACAGACAAAAAATAAAAGTAAGACACTTAAATT
Source organism: Lycium barbarum (assembly GCF_019175385.1). Classification (NCBI taxonomy): domain Eukaryota; kingdom Viridiplantae; phylum Streptophyta; class Magnoliopsida; order Solanales; family Solanaceae; genus Lycium; species Lycium barbarum. The sequence goes on along the minus strand of NC_083345.1, from coordinate 100,846,051 downwards.
AGAACGGATGGAGTAAATTTTTTATATTTAGAAATAATTTAACTTTATGAGATGATTTATAGCCACATAAATTTTTAAGGTTTATTTTGGACCACAAATTACAATTTTTTTTTTAAATTTTAGATTTCGTGTCAAGTCAAATACCTTCGTATAAAATGGGACGAATAGATTATTTACATTGTCACCCCAAAAATCTGAAAAATAAAAAGAATGGAAAGAAAGATTTTCCATTTTCACCACAAAAGAAAGGAAAGAAAAGGAACTTGGAAGCAATAAGGCTGAAGGTTTTCAAAAATAAAATCTTTTTTAAGATCTAACAATGAGGGTTGAAAAACACAAAACTTGTTATTTTCTCTGCTTGTGAGCATATTTTTTTTAACTTAAAATATCTTTTTTTTGGGGGGGGGGGGGGGGTTCGTATTTGATGGGGTTGTGTAGAGAAAACTGACTGTGACTTTGGAATTACAGGTAACATTCTTTGAACTTTGAACTTAGCTACCTTCTTCTTCACCTTTTTCTGCATTTTCTTTTACAAGAGTGCCCTTTTTTTTTTTTTATCTGTTTTCATTAGCCTTATATCTATTAATTTGAGCTCTTTTACAGGTTAAAAATCACATTTTTTAGGTGTCAAAATTGTACCTTGTTGGGTTCTGCAAAATGTAATGTTTGTGAATTATAGTTCAAAAAAGCTTTTTGAATGAGTTCAAGATGCAACAGTAATTGTTTTCTTGCAATATTTTGTTTTTCTCCAATCATTAAAGATTTTGCCCATTTGAAGATAAAAGAAAGGATTTTTTATCCATTATTTGATTTGATTTTATGTGAAACCAGGAGCTGATCTACTGTGCAGAAGCCTTCCAAAGAGCACAAAACTCTCAGATCCAACAATTTTGGATTTGCATTTGTTGTTTATAATCTGCATCCATTCAAGAGACAACAAAATGGTAAATGAATGTATATAAATATATTGCTGTTGTTGTATACAGACACAGACATGAAAACAACAACAATTAATATCTATTTAAGTAATGGTATATATAGTAAATAGTGAACTTAAAGTCCCACTGGACATTGTTTAGTTTCAACTAAATTGTCATTCTTTATTTTATTTCTTTTGTTTGTGTAGTCTATCTTCTCTCCTTTTTGAGCACCGCAATAACTTATGCAATTTCTAGGGTCAGCAAATCTTTAATTACACAAAAAGAAAAGTATCTCCACTCTACCCTCCAAAGACTTCTTTCTTCTTCTTCTTAATTAGGAAATATATAGCTACCTATTGCTCCTCCTCTTTGTAATAGCTTAAATCTAAAGCCCTATGAAAAGTTAGGTTGTTTCAGCTCAAAGGAAGGTCAGTCTCTAACGAAAGTAAGAAAAAATAATTTAGTAGTAGATTTTTTCATCAGTACTAGTACTAACTACCATTAGCTTTTCTAGCTTATCAGATTTAATGATATGTTGGAAAAGCTTATATAGGGTGTTGAAGACTCATGAGCTATAGTGTAAAGATTAAATCATCTGATATTTCTTCTTTTTTTGTTTTGAGATTTCTTTAACTAGTTTTTTGAGGGCTTCTGATTTTTTGTGGCTATAGTTTTGACTGTTTTTCTCTACTGTATTAACAGGGCTGTGGTGCTGACTGCTGACTGCTGAACAAATACACAGGCCTTTGGTGTTGAAAGCACTGCAAAAAGAAGCCTTGTTTCTCTCTACTTCTGACATTTAAACAAAGCCCTATCTGTAGCTGAACGTGATATATCAAACCGCAAAAAAAAGCCTTTTTACACATAAATTTCCTTCTCTTTATATGTGTTGTACTTACTCTTATATGTCATTATAAAAGCCAAAGTAGTGTGTAATCATGATCAATGCAAAGGACATCCAAAACCCACGTCTACATACATCCCCCCCAAGACCCCCCCTACCCCAGCTCATAGTTTTATCCATCTCTCAACCCTAATTCAAGTCCCAAATCCAAAAATACCCTTTTTGTAGTTTTCTCTGAACAGTACTAACTACTTCTCTCTCAAGAAAATTTGGGTCAAGAAATGAACTTTCAAAGGTGGGGGATTTCTTGATTTTCGGAATTTGTTTGAGAAAGGTATGAAAGTTGCAGTATGGTGAGGGAAGAGTGTAAGTTTCCAAGAATTAGCAATAAGGAGGATGAGCAATACCAATATGAAGTAGATGATGCAGGTGAAGTCAAAAAGAGCGGCCTTAGTGGTATTGGAAAACTTTATGGTTGGCCTTCATCAAGAATTGTTAGAGTTTCTCGTGCATCTGGAGGGAAAGATAGGCATAGCAAAGTATTGACTTCAAAGGGGTTAAGAGATAGACGTGTTCGCCTTTCTGTGAACACGTCTATACAGTTCTATGATTTGCAAGACAGGCTTGGCTGTGATCAGCCGAGCAAGGTTGTGGAGTGGCTGCTAAAGGAAGCTGCTCCTTCTATCGCTGAGCTTCCGCCTCTGGAAGCATTTCCAGATACACTTCAGCTCAGCGATGAGAAAAGGTCAAGTGTTGGAACTGAGGATGTTGAAATGGATGATGATCCAAATTATAACCAGCTACAACAAAATATGGATTGTAGCAATTCTGAGACCAGCAAAGGTTCTGGATTGTCACTTTCCAGATCGGATAGTCGGGTCAAGGCACGGGAGCGAGCAAGGGAAAGGGCCACAGAGAAAGAAAAGGAGAAAGAAAACAAGTCTTCTATTGTTGCTCATCACCAAAATATGCACCCTAACTCTTCTTTCACCGAGCTATTGACCGGTGGTATGAACAATAACAACAACAACACCAACACAAGTCCTAATGGCTCCAATCACCAAAACACGCCGACGCAATGGTCTACAAATCCCTTGGAATGCTTTACCTTAGGATTATTAGGCCCACCATCTACTCGTGGCATCGATAACTCTACTGGCTTATCGGGCCAAATTTACTTGGGAAATCCTCTACAGCCATTAGTAGCAGCGTCTTCACCAATGTTTAGCCTTACGGGGGACCATCAACCCGAGCAGCACCACTTCTCCTTCAGTGGTGACAACGCCATTGGGGGAAGTAATTGTAATGGTCATCAAAGCAATACTAGTAACAACGAGCACAATTTGAACTTCAGTATTTCTTCATCATCTCCAGCATCCAGCTTTGCTGGTTTCAATAGGGGGACCCTTCAGTCCAATTCTTCCTCTTCGCCGTCTACTTTGTCTCATCACTTCCAGAGGTTTGACGGGTTTCAAAGTTTATTTCCAGGCAGCATAACTGAATATGATGCTCGTTTACAGCTCTTCTATGGTAATGGCTATGGCCAAGGCAACAGGCATTCAGATCAGAAAGGAAAAGGAAAGAACTAACTTCATTCAAAAGCAAGTTCCTTTTACTGCTCATCTTCAGCCATGGTAATTTTTCAATTCTTGAATTCTATTAATCATTCTACATAAAACCCATTTTTTACCTTCCAACTCTTTTTTTCCTGTTTTCTTGTATTTTTTTCCATTAGATTAATGTGTTTTAGTGCAATGAAATGGCTTATAGATTTCTTGGTTTCATAAAAAGGTAAGTAAAGACTCACTGGGGCATGTGTTTTTTTGTTTTCTTGGTTTCCAGCGAATGGGGATCGGCTGGGGTTGTCTCTTTGTTTGTTATATTGATGGTTTCCTTCTTGCTTAGCATGTCTGTAGTAATAGACAGGTGTTAATAAGCTGGAATTAGAGGCCACTTTAACAATGGTGGAGATTTTAGACTAGACTAGAGGTGCTTCCTTTTTATTTTTTAAATCCCTACTTATTTTTTGTTTGTTTGTTTGTTTAGTTAGTGTGTCCCACCAGGATATGTCACAATTAAATGGCATACATAAACGGACAACACTTGTCAGTTCAACGGCGCTCTTTATCTTGCTTTGAGAGCACTTTTCTAGCTAGGGTTAGGACTTAGGAGCTTTGGGTTTTGAGTTTTTGCTTAGCTAGCTTAGGTCTAGTAAAACCTAAGACTGTTTAGTCTTATATAGCTTGTGTCACCAACGAAAAGATATCTGATAACTCTATTCATTAGATAAAACACTCAAGTGGAAGAGAAATCGAAACTGGAACAAGTTTTTTTTTTTTAATCAGGAAAAAAGAAATTAAGATTTGACTTATATAATTTCCTTTATTACACAATCAAATTTAAGGCCCCAAGTTCTGAAACTAAGCTGGCAACAACATCAATGAGAAAGTCCAGTTGCTTTCTAAAGGGGACATATTTGGGTCTCAAGAGAAGAAGAAGATGAAAAGAAATGGGTTGGGTCGGGCCAAGTGGGTTAAATTAATGATTTTCTAAAAGAATCAGGTATTTATAATTCTTGATTTGAGCTTGACACAGATCTCTGTTAAAATTAGTGGCAAATTTGTGCCAAAGGACTGAAAGTATAACAAAAGATATATTTGATCCTTTTTTGATAGTACAGAGTATATTTGACTCTTTTCTGAATATAAAAAGGTAGTACAATATTTTTTTGTCGGAATAGTCCAAAATATAAAGAATGTCATATGAAATAAGATAAAGTACAGGTGGAATTATTGTCAAAGGGCATCGTGAAGCAAGTATGGTTTTGGACATTACAGTGTAAATAATTAATTGTTTTATGTATGAGATATCATAAATAGCGAACAAATAATAGGGGTAAGGTATAAGTTCCAATTAATTATTTATAATGTTGGCCTGACATAATTTTAAATGATGAAATATAGTTAGTGAGGATTCATACAAAGACCTCAACTTATTTTGAAATTAGGCATAGTTATTACTTGTTAGAATTTCCACTTAAATTTATTTAAAATTCAAACAAGTAACTAGAACATACAATTGCATATTTCTTATAAAAAAAACTAAGGATAAAGCCTAAAGACACTCTTGAACTATATAAAATTATCAGTTACACATTTAAATTATACAGGGTTCCCATGACCCTCTTGAACTTATTTTTTTCATATTTGTTACCCCTTTTAGTAATGACCTGGTAAAGAAAAGAAGATAAAATTTAGCTTGTACATACACGAACTATACAAGACCACAAAAAGGAGTCGTCATATGTCCATTATTTCATCTTATGCTCTCAGCCCTAAAATCGACACGATCCTCTTCCATCTCTCAACCCATTCGTTCTTTCACAATTATCCGACTAAAATCTCCTCTAATTACTTTTTTTGTGTGTGTGTGAATCAACGTTACCCACTTATGTATAAAAGTTAATTTTTTTATTTGCAGTTATACTTTCTTCAAAACTTAAAGAGATCTAAGAATTATTTGGTGTTACATAGCTAATCCTAAAATTATACACCAATTTTGGAAAAAAAATTAAAATCTCATCTTTAAGACGCAACTCTTAGAAAAAAATAGAGTTGAAATTTACAATAAAATAATTATAGCTCTGCAAAGCAACAAAAGATTCTAACAACAGTACAAGTTTTGAACTTCAATGCTCGTCGTCAATGGCTAAAACGAGAGGGGGAGGGGACTTTTATTAGAAAGATGATACTAGCTTCTGATTTAGACCCTTACATGACAAAGATATAAGAAATATATGAATTTTAAGTTGGTTGATATACACTCTTATATCGGATCAAGTTTGAAGAAATAATGGATCAATTTGAAAGCAATAATTATTTGAAATAATATCCAATTTTTCTATTTTTTAATAAAAAAAATATGTATGGACATTCTTTTGCTTCTTTCCTTTCCCACTTTCATTTACAACCAAAATATGGAATGCTTTTGATATCCTAATTACCTCCTTTAGTTTCTGTTACCTTTTGCTCTTTCCCTTAGATATAATTAGGGGCAGATCCAGTGAGTAACGTGCAGGTTCACAGGAACTCAGTAGGTTTAATCCAGACCATGTATAAGTATTAAAATATTTATTAAGTGTCTGATCGTGAATACAATTATTATTGTATATTAACTGGAGGTCGTTATAAAAACCCATAGATTTTAAATTCTGAATCCGGTCTTTGAATAAAATTAACTATGAGCAATCTATGGCAAGAGTCTAGCTATTGAAGGGCTTTTGGTCAAATCCTTTGTGATATAATTTACTTTGCTCTTTTAGATTTCAGGATAGACAAAAAAAAGTTAGATAATTTTATCTTATTTGCTTAAGCTTTTTTGGTTATTTAGAATTTGTACCAATGAAAAATTTAATGAAATATTCACGTAAATTCACCTGAACACCACTGTTATTAAAATATTTACTTCATTCTTGAGAACAGGACCTCATTACACTTTATGTTATATGATAATTCATAGACAAGTCAGCTCTAAATAAGATTAAGGAGGGCATGGAACAAATAACTTCTTGTGAATTTGATCTTGTTTCCATCCATGTTGGGGTTGGGCATGGAACAAATAACTTCTTGTGAATTTGATCTTGTTTCCATCCATGTTGGGCCAACCCCAACATGATGGTTGGTTTTGTTTATTCTGTAAATAGAAGCCTTGATTTCTCATTTCAAACGCACTAATTCGGAGAGATACCAAGAGAGTTGAAAGCAGTTCACAGATAGTGATAGAAAACAGTTTGTGAAGAAACATATAGAGTGTAAGTAGTATTATAGTGAGGTGTGCTAAATAAAGGGAGTTATTTTTTTTTATTTATTTTGAGTTTGCAGTAATATTGAGATTATCAGGTGTGTTAAACTTCTCAGTATAGTGATATTGTAGTGCTCCTCTCGAGTATTATATTCTCTGCGTTAAAGACTGGGTGTCATTATTCTCTTAGTTTGTTCCTTTTATTTCAATTGATATTATTCATGCATGTATGGAATTATTATTTCCCAACATATGCTAGCTAGCATTTTCCAAATTGATATTCATGATCATGTCACATGAGTTGGTAATTGTTGTACTCTTAAGTTGGGATGTTTGTCTCGGGCTTAGTTCAAGCGGCAAAAATTGAATGATTTGTTACTTAGGTCAAAGGTTCTAGCTATATGCCATGCGAATTAAGTCTGATATTTAAGAGGAAGAGGGTAGACGAGCGGGCCTATTATCCCCAAGTTTTAAATGCTACAATTGGTCCCTAAAGATTTGGGGCTATGAAAATGTTGGATATTGATAAATATTATACCACAGCTAGTGGTTAAGACTAAGCACTGAGTCATTAATTCTGCTTGCAATCTATGAATGCTTTAATTAACTGATGTATTATATTATAGTACCCTTCTGTGTTTTCTTTTCTTCTTCCTGATTTCGTTGTTTTAGTCCAAAAGTATCATTTAGTTAGAGCTTTTTATAAGCTTTGGTCTTGTGTTAAGGGTGTATTGTATGTTGTGTCGATAAATGTACATCACAAGTTCGAGTACTTCCGTAGACGAAAGTTAGATATTTAGAGCCTTCATCCACCTTGATTTGAACCTTGCACTATAAGTAATATCAAGATTGAATAGTTGTTGACTTTGCTAAAGTTTTCAACTCGTAGACAATTGTTCAATCGACAAGGAGATAAATATTGGTGAATAACCAAAAACAAAACACACGTAGATTACGAGTTCAACTGAATTCATTACTTTTGGCTTGACTATGCGAAAATAAAATAAAAATGTATACGTACATACATTTAGGTTATAGATATTTTGAATCAACTAACTCTAGATTCTATATTTTCCTCTACGAATAACATGTCTCTATAGAGGTTAAAACCAATTTCTTTTGCATCATTGTTAAAAGTCATCTTTATCTTTAAACAATAGAGTTGATTTGCATATTCTATTTAGTTTCTCAAAACCTGATTTTACTGCTTTAATTGACAGAGACAATTGAAGATGGAAGCATCTTGAGTCCCAAAGGAAGCGTGCATGCTTTTCTCTGCTAAAGGCTTATATGTCATGCTTCTTAGTTCCTTATTTTGCATTATTCATTTTGAGAAATCCTTTGTTTGCTTCTGGCCCGACTTCAGTAGGCGCACAGGTTCGAAACTCAGCAAGGTTTTTTTTTTTTTTTTTTTTTTTTTTTTTTGTGTGTGTGTGTGTGTGTTTTTGTGGGACCTCATTTGTATTGAAGAATTTATTGTCATTTTAATTTTATTATTCTGCACTAAATTGTGCATACCGTTGCTCGAGGAGGACATCATGTTAAACATAAGAAGCTGGATTTGTTTCTGATGATGAAAAAAGTTTTTATCTTATGTGAAATTTATGACCCAAAATATCAGTAATGTTAGAAGAGACCTATGAATAGACAGATTCCTACGATCAGTATATCTGCGAAAGCTCAAACGGAGAGAATAAACGGATGCCTCACAAATCACATGGAGTTGTTTTGTTGATGATCTTCAAGAGTGATTATTTCTATTGAAAAATGAGTAGCCCATGATAGATGTCGAGTTTATTCTGTTATGCAGTTTTTATTTGTGTTAAGTGATATAACTTGCAGTTTTTTTTTTTTGTCAAAAAGGACATCTTTGTATGGATTTAACTTATTCGTACTAAAGTTGTAAATAAGTTTTTTGCATCTTCTCTATGCTTTTTAATGACTTATCCTCACTTAATCAAAAAAAATAAATAAAAAAATTTGTAAATAACTTTTTTTATTCTAAGTATGTTTTAACTATCTTTGTTCAAAATTCTCTCTCTAAAATTAAAAGCTCCCCATACTAGGGGTGGGCATTCGAGCGTCGAATTGGATATGAAAATTTCGATTTAGATTTTTGATTTTCTGATTGAAGAAGTTACAATCCAAATAAGCTTGGATCGGATTGAATTTTTGAAGTTCGATTTCGAATTAATCGGTTTGGATATTTTGAATTTTCGATTTTGATTTTTGAGCCTTTAAGACGGGCTTATTAGGAATGATATTCATGTACACCCCATTTATCAATTTATAGGTATTAAGATAATGTGAAAGCAAATATGTGGATTTAGCAAAGAGTAATTACCACCAAACCAAGGTATTAAGTCACACAATTCAGTTATATTATTACTTGTATTTCATTGGAAGCTTCCTTATTCTTCAAGTAGTGAACTAAACTTCAGCTTTGCAAGCTATATTAGGTCGTAGAGTACTAATCTATTGAACCTTTGAATTAATCAGTATTGGGTAGATATAATAAGGATAGGGTTAAATATAAGATATAAAAATTTTAAATTTTCAGATAATCCAAAAATCTAAAGTACTAAATTCGATATCCAAAAAATTTAAAAATAAATTACGAAGTCCAATCCATAATCTAAAAATTTAAACCAAATATCCAAATAATTCAGATTTCGGGTTGGCCCAAGTATACCCACCCCCAACTCCGTACACATCCAAGAAATGGTACCCAACAACTCTTTCGATCGGGGGTCCGGTGCCTTTGCACCTCTCTATAGTGTTGCTGGCGGGCAACAATCCGGCGAGGCCAACAGATCAAAACGCTCCAAATACAGGGGCGAACAACTTCTATTGAGGCAATTCCAAATTCTAGCAACTATAAGGGAGCTATTCAAGGAACCCAACCCCCGATTATTTCGAAAAGTAGCTCTCGTCGTTGCCAGGCAGACCACCCACAATGGCTTATCGACAGTGCTCTTTAAGGCGGAGGACTACTACGATGTGATGGCAGACGAGTGTAAATGGACTCTTGTTGGCAAATTCACCTATGAGAGACCTAGAATTGAGGTAATTAGGGCAAATTCACCTATGAGAGACCTAGAATTGAGGTAATTAGGGAGAAATTCTAGGAACAAATCCCATTGAAAGGCAAGGTACGTATCGGTGTATACGACTATAGACATGTATTTATCGATTTCGATGGCAAGACTCTACCCTCAAAAGCTCACAGCCTTCGCAAAAAGCTCAGTAGATGGTCCAGGGAAAGTATTGGAGATATCTTTCAAAGAGTTAAAGCACTGGAAAATGAAGTCTCAGTATGTGAAAAGTTGTACTCAAACTCAGACTCGGAGGTTTACAGACAGAACCTTCATAAGACCCAAGTGAAATACATCAGATGTATTAAGGTGCAACACTTTACCCTCGGACAAAAAGCTGGACTCAAATTGGCAGAAGAAAGGGAGTCTAATACTAAGTACTTTCATAGTACAATTAAAGCAAGGAATAGAAGAGAGCTCAAATTTATAAAATCAAAGACAAGCAGGGAGTACGGGTGGAAGGCAGCAATGACATATCTAATTTTGCTATTTAATACTTCAGCAAGATGTTTTCAGAACAGCACAAAGATATTAATTTGGATTTTATCATAGGTTGTAATAATCTGATCAGTTACGAAGATAACAATATGTTGACTAGCATCCCTTCAAAAAAGGAAATCAAAATGGCTACAAATTCTACAGATACTAATAGTTCTGCAGGACAAGATGTATTTAATAGCTATTTCTTCCAATTCACTTGGAACATTATTAAAAATGAGGTAGTTTCTTATGTACTTTCCTTTTTTCATGGAGCTGAGCTGACTCAGTATTTTATCCACTCTTGTTTAGCCTTAGTTCCTAAGTTACCTCTCCTGACCATTTCTCTAATATTAGACCCATTAGTCTAAACATATTTTTCAAACAAAATTTTATCCAAAAATTTAGCTCTGAGAATTAATTGTATTCTGCCTAATTTCATTTCTGAAAATCAATCAGTTTTGTCAAAGACAGGCAAACTACAAAGGATATTCTTCTTACTCAAGATATTATTCATAGTATTAGATCTAAAACCACTTTTTGCAATGTTTTGATTAAGCTTGATATGTCTAAAGCTTATCGTAAATTATCTTGGTGTTTTCTTCCTTTTGTACTCAGAACGATGAGATATTCTGAGGTATTTATTGAAATGGTTTTTAGTCTTTTCTCTAACAATTGGTACTTTGTGATCATTAATGGTACTAGGTATGATTTCTTCAATCTATTAGAGGTGTAAAACGAGGAGATCCTTTGTCTCCTGCTCTGTTTATTATTGCTTTTGAAACTGTAACGACCCGTTCAGTTGTTACGTGTACTTTGACCATTTTACCCCTGTCGACCCAATTCCCGAGGGTATCATGCGATTCTAGAAAAAATTGGGAGATTAGAACTCTTAAGTGGAAAAGTTTGATCAATAGTTGACTTTTGGGTAAACGGATCTTTTTTTGGATTTTCGTCGATTCCGTGAGGTCCGGAGGGTCGATTATTACTTGGTGGGGTGGATGGCTCGGTTTCTGAGGCGTTTGGTTGCATTTTAGGCACTTTGGAAACTTGATTTTACCGTTTGGGGGTTGACTTGGTAAATAGGACCTCCATTGGGAATTTCGAGGCCACGAGTGAGTTCATAGCGTGTTTTTATGTGTGTGTGCATATCTGGTTTGTGTACCGGAGGCCTCGGATTGATGTCAGGAGTTTGGGATTGACTTGTGAAAAACTAGATATTTCTGGTTTCTGGTGTGTTCGCCATGGCGGGTTTAGTGCCACCACAGCGGGACCGCCTTGGCGGGGTCTTGACCGCCATGGTGAGGGCCTATGCTTTAATGAATTTCCGCCATGGCGAATGGTCTGACTGCCACGGCGGAACTGCCATGGCGATCGTCGTGACCACCGTGGCGGATTGACGGGACCAGATCCTCATTTTATCATTCTAAGTTTCATCATTAGTCCAAAACACCCAAAACCTAATTCCAAGAGCTAGGAGAGGCGATTCTTGAAGATATTGGGGGAAATCATCTACTGGGTTAAGTTTCAATCTACTATCTAGCTTTACTACCTCCTTCTTTGAGTTTCCATGGTAGTTTATGATCTTAGTATGGGGGTGATGAAACTTAGGGAATTATTTATGAACCCTTTTTATAAATTGATTAAGTGTTGCTCTAATTACTGTTTATATCATCTAGAAGTGTAGATTAACACATTCTGGGATTGAATTGCTCTATAGTTCAAGAATCTAATCATGAGACTTAGGGTTTCACCCAAATTGAGGGTTCTGACTAATTGATGAAATTGAAGGGTCTAATGTGATTAAAAACCCATATAACTAAGGATTATGATTGTTGGGACTATGGGTAGGGTAATTTCACCTTTAATTTCCGGTTTTACCCATATGATTCGTTAGGGGACTTTGAGCATTTTCCCCCCAAATCATTTCTTTTTCCAATTAGTTGGTTTATTGCTTACTTACCATTACTATTTGTTAGACTTTGAGCGTTCCGAGACACTTCGTAAAGAGAAGACTCTGTTGGAGTAGTTCGTGGCTCCAGTTATGCATTCGAGGTAGGTTACGACTTATTTGAGTTAGACTTTGATAAGTGAAATGTATATATAGTAGAATTGACGGGAGAAAGCATGAGTAGGTCTCCGGACACGATGTTGGGTTGGATATGCTCTTAGGTTGGTATCTATTTTAGATTATGTGGGCTCGTCGCCGTTACTTTATGTATTGAACCATGAGGTGTATTTGTTGTGTTTTTGGAAGGAAAGGGTTGATATATATACTCTTGTGTTGATTGAGATAGTTTGTATGATTCATACTATTATCGAGCTGATTTATCTAAGTCTTGCTACGGCTTATGGCATTGTGACTTGTACTCTCATTTGCATTTGATTTCATTGATTGATCTTTGCTTATATTGAGTTGGTTTCATATTGGGGTTCTAGAATTGAACCATATCTTGAGATTTATTTGGTATACAAACATATATATATAAGGCACATTTGACAGGGAGTAAGGATGTGGCCTAGTTGTGGACTCTTGATCCGAGGTCGGTTCTGGAGCGAGTGGTACATGGACACCACAGGTCCCCATGGGTCACGACTATCGTGTGAACAAGGCCTTTAGCATGTGTGTACGGTTATGTTACTAATCATTGGTTGCATTGCAGTGGACATCATCCTATTCCTATGATTGAGCTGTTTAGTTGTTGTTGTTGTGCCTATCTGTCTATCTTATTGATTTTATGAATGTATGCATGAGCTAATCTTAGTCGACCTATGATATCTACCGGTACATAGTGTTTTTACTGTACTACCTTGCTACACCCTTTTTGAGTGCAGATTGCGTTCCAGGACCATCATTTAGACCTCATATCTAGCCCGAGGCTACTTTTGACCAGATCTAAGGGTGAGCTCCTTTCCAGCCATGCCGCCCTGGAGATCTCTCTTATCTATGTCTACTTTAACTTCTTAGACACTATCTCTATATTTCAGACATTTATGTATTCCTAGACAGTGTATTTGATTAGAGTCCTTATACGATGACTTTCAGTTCTTGGGGTTGTATTATTTAGTATTCCGCACTTATTTGCTATTTATGACATGGAAAAGTATTCGCGCCGCCGCATGATATCATCTAGGTAACAACAGTTTCACTAGGTTACCGACCCTGGCGTTGGGGTTGTTCCTACCAGAACAAGTCCAACAAACGTCCTAAAACGCCATCCTCGCCTAAGCGGGCCAACAGCAGGACCACCGCCTGGTTATGAACAGTCCGCCTGGGTCAGTCTCTACCTAACCTTGAACATCATGTTTTGGCTTTGATCATGATGCATTAAAGTATTATTACCATGATCTCAGTAGTCTAATGTGACATAATTCAACAGGGTGTTTAGCCTATAAGGCTAAACATGAACTGATGATTAAAATAAAAATTTAAAAAGAAAATAAAAATTATACCTTAAAGACGGAGGTTGTGCTAAGCAGAGAAGGAATTTATATAAGCAAACTTTTATTTATGAAAGAAGATTTTTACAAGAGGGAGTGGGAGAGAGCTTGTGCTTGGGGGATCCAAGACTTGCCTTCTTCCTAAGAAGAATGATCCTTATATAACGGATCAAACACACTAAGCAATAAAATTAAAAAGAAATGGCCGACAACATTATGGCCAGATAAAAAGTAAATGCGGAAAGAAAAAGTAAAAGTGACCGAAAGTGGAAAACGTAATTATTACAATATTAATAATTAAAGCTGCTTTATAAAACTAGATTCCTTCTTTATTAAAGTAGTCGCCTAGTGGCGGGTCCCACCAATCACTTCATCGGTGACTTGCCCTTGTCTTTTGTAGAGCTGGAAGATTCTTCCGGCTGGCCAATGAATTGAGCAATGAATTGTTCATAGTCCTGGGTATTATCTGGACTTTGAGATTCTCCTGCTAAGACTTGAGTATTATGGTCTTCTTCTTCTTCTTCTTCTTCTTCTTCTTCTTCTTCTTCTTCTTCTTCTTCTTCTTCTTCTTCTTATTCATCATCATCATTATCAGTGGTATGACCGACAGATGCCATTGACGTATCAGAAATAACTTCCATATTAAGATGCTGCATTAAATTAGATTTGAATTCCTCCATGTATATGGCTATAAGTTGCTCTGGGGGAATTACTCCTTTCTTCATTTGAATTTTTCGAGCAATATGCTCAAAAGGACTGGAAACTTCATTTTGTCTGGAATTAATGGAGTCCTTATAATGTGCAATAGTAGTTTTAATCTGATTTATTAAATCTTGTCCTGGGATAGCTCCATCTTTTGATTTTTGAATCAATTTTTTCCAGAATTTTGTATAAAAAATTCTGTTTAAGCAAGGCATATTTTGCGGGGTATAACCCACTTCAACTGACCATCTCATAATCCATGGAATAGAGAATTCAATGAAGAAATACATATTAGAAATTTCTTCAGAGAAAGTGATACTCCCTCTGTTTCAATTTGTTTGAACCTATTTCCTTTTTAGTCCGTGCCAAATGAATGACCTCTTTCCTAATTTAGAAACAAATTCACTTTATGAATGATTTACAGCCACACAAATTTTCAAGGCTTATTTTGAACCACAAGTTTCAAAAGTCTTCCCTCTTTCTTAAATGTCGTGCCCAGTCAAATGGGTTCATATAAATTGAAACGGAGGGAGTATTATTTTCCAAATCTATATTTTTTGGAGAAACATCGATCCATTCAGTATATAAACTTTTGAAGGGTTCTGGTAAAGATTTGACCGTTGGACCATAATGGATCCACCATTGATTAAACCAATTTGGAATGCCCTGTTTACAAACATTGGCATAGATTTTTTATAAACCATGATTGTTTCCTATTAGGATTCTCATATAGAGAGGCTTTATTAAAGCTTTCAACATAATCCCAATAATTAAATTTAACTGGGACTTTCTGTTCTGGGTGGATATAATCCCAGGACTTATTCCTCATTCATTTGGAGAAAATATCTTTTTTATAATAATTTTCGAAAAGTTATAAACTTTTTTCGTATTAGCAGGATAAAAATGCTGGAATTCAGCTGACCCTGTATATGAAAGGATCATTTCATAATTCATCCGATATTTATGAGTCGAAGTAGCGTATGACGTTGTATCAAAATACCTTTGCATTATTTGCCAAGGTTCATCCTTCCATTGGAGATCATCATTTTCAAGGAGAATTATTAACTCTCGATGAGTATTTTCTTCGTATGAATCAGTGTCTTCATTATCATCAACAACGAGAGCACTGGAATATGATGGAGGCATATTATCCCCTTTTTTCTGTGCTTCTATGAAAGCAAGATATTCAGCATAAGTGATTTGCTTCTGGGTATTACCAGAAGTTTCTGCAATATTGTCGGCTATTAGCCTTTTGTTACCCATTTGGGCAAGAACAGTGCCTCTGTCCGTTCCTTTTTGTCCTCTTCCCCTTCCATTATTAGAGGGGGGTGTCAATGTGGGTCTCATCCTGCAAATGAGAGAATGACAGTTATGAACTTAAATATTCTCTAGTGAGAAACCAGGAAGACTATTATCAATTTTTTTTTTATAATGGATTTCAAAATCAAAGGGTGCTAAAAGAGCTTGCCATCTGGCAAACATTTGTTTAGAAACATCATGTTTGCAGTCTTTATTAAACATAAATTTAGCTGCTTGGCAATCAGTTTTTATCAAAAACTTTTGATTATATAAATCACCTTGGAATTTTGGAACACATTTAACTATAGCAAGTATTTCTTTTGCTATAGTAGCATAGTTATTTTGACTATTATTCCATTTGCCAGAATAGAACTGGACTAAATATTCTTGTTTATCATTTGGAGAAAGCTGTTTAAGTACTCCTCCATAGCCAATATTAGAGGTGTCAGTTTCTATAATTTTTTGCCAATTAGGATTAGCTAAAGTAAGACAAGGAAGATTATTAACTTTTCCCATAATTTTTTGAACTGCTTGCGTATGAGCATCAGTCGAAGGTTTTGGAATCTTTTTTAATCTATCATATAAAATAGATGTGTCTTGGGCTAAATCTTTATAAAATGGTGAAATATAATTCAAACTTCCAAGAAATCTTTGAAGTTGAGTTTTATCAGTAATTATATCAGGAAGTTTAGAAGCAAATTCAATACTTCTATTAATAGGAATAATTTTTCCTTTTTCAATATTATGACCTAAAAATCTGACTTTTGTTTGAAAAAGTAACATTTTTGGCTTAGATATAACTAAACCATTTTGAATAATAATTTTCTTGAATATATCAAGATGTTTGAAATGCATTTCAATAGTATTTGAAAATACTTGAATATCATCAATATAAACGATGATAAGATTGCTATAATCCATGAAAATATCATTCATAATTTTTTGAAATTCTGAAGGGGCATTCTTCAGCCCAAAAGGCATGACATTCCATTCAAATTGTCCAATTGGAACATTAAAAGCAGTTTTATATTTATCTGCTTCGACTATTTGGATTTGCCAATAACCTGATTTTAAATCAAATTTAGAAAATATAATCGCATTATAGAGACGATCTAATAAATCCTTTTTATTAGGAATGGGGTATCTAATCCATTTTAAAACCTTATTAAGGGGTTTATAATTTATAACTAATCTTGGAACTCCTCGTTCTTATTCAGCATGTTTATTAACATAAAAGGCTGTGCATGACCATGGAGATTTCGAAGATCTTATAAGACCTTCCTGTAAAAGAGAAGAAATCTCATTCTTGCATAATTCCAAATATTCGGAATTCAATATGTCTTTTTCTGTCCCAAAAAGCATTAGGATGATCACTGCAAATTTGTAAAGAAAATCGATTTTTTATAAACTCTATTTTTTCCTGTAATTTAGGATTTTGTAAAATATCTTCAATTTGAAGAGTATAGATTTCTTGTTTAAGAAAATTAATCTGCTGATTGATAACGTCCAAATCCACCCTATTAATTAGAATGGGCACGGTCGTATGCAAATATAATTTACCCAACTATGAGTCGGGGTCGAATCCCACAGAGAACAATATGTAGGTGATTTAAGCAGATTAGGAATTATCACTAACAATAGCTATGCCCGAACGCATCAATGGTTGTTTTTGATAAGGTTTTTATAAAATATGGAAATATAAATTCTAATCTACAAAGCAAGTAAATTGATCAATGGCAACAAGAATGGAAGAAGGGAAACTACTTCTCAAGTAACGATCCAATCTATTTCACGAATTGTAAATAATAGCAAGTTTATGTTATTTAGCCTCGGATAATGACTCTAAATTAACTTCTTCCGAAGATTAACTAGACTACCCAATTGAAGATCGCTCAAGCAATTAGGAGCATTAAGAACACCCGAATATGGCTACAAGTGGTATTGCCTATTCCTAGGTCAACTTCCATTAGATGAGGGTTAACGCCCCAAATTCATGTTAATTATTCTATCCCAACTCCGTTCTTCCTCTTCCGAGTTTCAAACAAAGTAAATGGGCGAGTTCAAAGGTTAGCTAATCCAATGAAAACATTCAAGAACAAGAATAATTAAAATAGCAAACACTTACTTGATTAAGAACAATGCAAATGAATAAATAAGCACAACAAGAGTATCAATCTTAATTGTCACCAAGAGATTTCCATCAACAAGGATTAAAAAGAAGAGAGAACATTTTTTGTAGGAACCCTAGCCTCCAACTTGTGGGAGCTGCCAAAGATAATCTGATATTTTGCCCTAGTTTTCTATTTATATGAACTGGGATGGAAGGCATCGTCAAAATCCGAGTTCTGGTCGAAAACGCTGAAAAATCCTTCAATGCGATCGCGCCACGTCACTGCGCGATCGCGTGTAATTGCTTCGTTTACGAATCGCGAACGCGCGAAGAGGAACCGCGATCGCGCAGGGTCACGGACGCGCGTGACCGCGACCGCGACCGCGTGAACTAACTGCGCGTTCGCGCAGTGTCACGGACGCGCGTCACCGCGACCGCGTGATCTTGCCGCGGGATCGCGAAGAGCAATATTTCGCGAAAATTTCCAGAACTTCCAGTTATCCCCAGTTTTGCAACTTTTTTGCTTGTTTTCCACACTTAGGCTCTAGGGACCTCGTATAACCTGAAACATGACAAAAACCACGTAAAATAATACAGACTTGCTTAAAAACAAGTAAAACTTATAGTTAAAAAGCATCCATTATGGTGTAAATTCACGCCACATCACTGATGCTTATTCATCAGTCTATCTTTTATTTCATTCAAAAACCTTGAAAAAGGTTCAGTTATAAACTGGAATTTAATGGGTTTTTCGTCATAGGTTCCTATAAAATCTTTATCATTCATCCATTGGATAGGAAATAATTTATGAATGAATGGAGTACCCAAAATAACTTGATTTGAAATATGTTTTACCAATACAAAGTTTTCAGGAATACAAATCTTGGCAAATATAAGCTTTGGGTAATTTATAAGTAATACCCATTTTTTGGCCACTAGCAGACCGTAAACTATGAGTAGTTTTTTGAAAATATTTTGAAGGAATTAATCCTTCTTGAATACAACTTAAATCTGCTCCGCTATCAACTAGAGCAGTAAACTCTTTTTTGAAATTGTAATCGATTAAAAGAGTAATTTTTTATAAAATTTTTAGAAGAAGTAATAATATCCAATTTTGTCAAAAAACTGGAACTGGGATTACTACTATTACCTTCTTCCTCCGTAGGAACAGTTGCTACGGTGTTATCAACTGGTAAGCCTTATACAGTATTATAAACTGGTGTGTCTATGACTTGCTTTCCTTTTCCCTCAAGTTGCGAGACCCTATTATCTAGAGTGGTTTGGTGTCTCCTAAGGGTGGAAATTTCTTGCTTAAGGTTATGAACCTATTTTTCTAAATCTTGGGTGGTTGCCGGTGTACTTATGATATTCCGGCGTTCTTGGAGGAGTTGCTTGACTCCAGCCATAGTATAAGGTCCTGTAGGTTCTCTAATTTCTACAAGAGTTGGTTCTTCTTGGGGCTGCTGTTTTGAACTTATTTGGTCTATAATTTGGGACCTAAGATTGGGATCCTTAATATATTTAAGGAGGTCAACAAGGTTATTACCGTCTAAAACATGTATACTTGTCTCACTAAACTGGGACATGAGTTTATAAATCTCATCATCTTCCTTGGATTTAACACAAGGTTGCCCTATTTGGCATGGTTGACACTCATCGTTTGAACTGGTTGAAATATAACTCTCTTTGTCTATTACCCTAATATCTTCATTTGAAGAAAGGTTGGAAGAACTATCACTCTTCTTACCAGAATCAACCTCTGGTTCTGGGTCTGAATTTAACAAAATCTTATATAAAGATTCTCTAAGGGCATCATCTATGTCAAGGGCTTTAATCTTCTCCTTAACCTTACAGTTCTTATTAAAATGACCTACTCTGCCACACTTATAACAAGCTTTTGGATTCTTGGATTTGATAAAATCCTTTCTTTCTTTGAAAGTCTTTTTGCGCCCAGCTTTTTTCTGCGAGCGCTTTTCCTTCCATTGTTGGAAGTCTCTATGCTTTTTCTTATGCCTATGAGACTTCTTAGAAGACTGTGGAATATCCATACTAAACTGTCCACAAAATTCTCCTAATTGTTGTCTTTCATTAAGATCATGGCGCTTGATTTGCTGGTTGAGCCTAATTTCATTACACAAGGCTAATCCTTCCTGCATACAAGTACCAATTAATTTACCATAAGTATAAGAATCATAATGAATACTTCTTTCCCCTTTCCTAAGAGACTTTCTAACTCTTTCTGTAAAAAGAGGAGGGAGTCCATCTATAAATTTGGACTTCCAGTGAGAGTCATTACTCTCTGGTAATTCCATGACCCTGCAAAGAAAAACATCTTTATACCACCTAAATGAGGTTAAGGTCTTACATCTAAGGTTTTGAAGCATGGTACGAATAGATTCATTATTATCCGTCCATCTTCCTGAAAAATGTTCAACAATATTAATAACTAGTGTATAAACTATATTAGCAACAGGGGCTTGATTATTCCCTTATTGTGTAACAGCAGTTAAAATAGAATTACGCTGTGTTGGGGTCAAATAATTATCCCACCAACCTTTTAATTAGCCAGTGAAACCAGCTATAATAATATATGCAATAACTCTTTCGTCATTTTTATGAATTTTGCAGATAGTGCTGTACATTAACATCCTATGAATAGTACAATAGATCTGACGTTCACTATAACCATCAATATTCCATTCATATATTTCCCTACCACTATAATTGTTGGAAATAACATGTTCATGCTCATCTAATAAAACATCTTGAGGAGTTGGGCGAGGATAATAATACATCCTCTGGGTAGGCTTATAAGCATAATATGCATCAATTTTATTAATATCTGATGTTATGTGAGCCTTATAATCAATATCAGATAAATATCCATCATCCTCTGCTATTAAAGGACTGAGTTTTAAACCTTTAAACTTTTCATCTAAAAGTTTTTCTAAATCTGATAAAGGTTTTAATTTAAAATCATGAATCTCAGGAGGAGGTTGTATACTTGGAGTAGCAACAACTTCCTTATGTTTCTCCTTATCAGAAGTAGACGTCTTATTAAGACAAGCTAAAAGTTTATCAACTTTCTCATGAAGTGAAAATATTTGTTCACCCAAAATAGTCATATAAATATTGGAATAATTTTGCTGCCTAACTATATTATTAATGTATTTAGTTATGACAGGAAAATTATCGCTTTCAATCAATTTTGAAAAAGCTGCAAAATGCAAATCTTTGCCTATTTGAAAAGATTTTTGTGGAGGAAATACTGTATGTACTATTTCTCCACTAGCTAATTATAATCCCTTTCTAGAACAGAAATATAATTTGCAAGATATTTAGCCATAAACCAAGGCAAAAAAGATATAATCTTATTTGCTTTGGAAAGATCTTTATAAAATTTATCTTGGAAAATTATTGTTTCCTCAGGTTTAAAACTTTCAAAAAACCATTTTCTAAATGGTATCCATTTAGGAGTATAAAACTCTTTTGCTGATTTGTAATCTTGCGGGTGATCTGTCATGCCCCGAACCATGACCTGGGCGAAACACGACACTCGGTGCCTTGTTGCATGTGACCGAGCGAACCACATGGCTTGCTGAATCATCATGAGGCATAACATGAGCGGAATATAATGTGAATGCATGATGAGCCTTTATAAAACGTAGTAAGTCATAATACTTAATAAAAATACTTGTTTAAATATGAGTGCAAAAATAACATGAATGAGCCAAAATGGCTATACGACTCCGAATGTCTGACATAACATAACTGACTTATCTAGTCTACGAAACCTCTATCATGAGTCTGACTGGAAAATATACTTACTGGGACAAGGCCCCCAGCATACCTTAGATGCATAACTAATCATAAAACAAAAGTTGACTAAACCCCGAATGAGATGGGGCTCACCAATAAGCTGATACGAATGCTGTCCTACTGAGCAGATATGTCGTCCTATATGTCAGTACCTGCATCGTGAAATGCAGGCCCCCGGGCAATAAAACGGGGACGTCAGCACATTGAATGTACTGGTATGTAAAGCAACTGAAAGAAATAACATGGGACAAGGAATAATATGATAAGAACTGAAACTGAAAACCTGGACATGAACATGAGCATGAGCATAAGCATGGGTACATATATATATATATATATATATATATATATATGATATAAGTAAAACATGATAAGCAGGGAGAGCATTTCATAAACCGACATGTGATATCACCACGTGGGTACGTGGAGTCTGGTCCTTGCCGCGACCAGCAGAGCCCTCATACCTTGCCAGGGTATTAGATGGTATCGTGCCTGATGGATCCATTCGGTGTAAAATTAAGGTATCGTCCTATCTGGGCGGAGCGATCCTTGTCCTATGGTGGCTACATAGTTTTAGGCTATCTGAGCCTTCTCGGTAATTCGTGCAACTCCCAAAAACATGAACATAATATAATTGGCTAAGAAACCCATGGTTTTCGTGAGTTAACTTATACTTGTCTTGTAATCATGATTTCACGAAATAACTTGTAAACATGGTTTCATGAAATAACTTGTAAACATGGTTTCATGAAATAACTTGTAAATATGGTTTCATGAAATAACTTGTATTTAGTATGTATGTATCTTGTACCATAGCATGAATGTAATTATATAATATAGTTGCATGAAAACTTGTAGACATGTAGGATATTCATGAAATAATCATTCTTAGTTAAAAACATGCATGCAAGAACCCATGGAATACAAGATATGAGTTTTCATGGATTACGGACTGATTCTCAATAATCATATGGACTTATTAAGAACACAATGATAGAATAATAGCAATTCATACATAATATAATCGTGGACATGGACCTAGGGTTATCATGAGCATGGTATAGAAACCCTAGTTTTAGTAGAGAATCATAATATTATGGATTATGAGGCGTGGGGAAGAACAATGATGTTCCCACACGTAGATAGTAACTCTACATACCTTAGTCGCTCGAAAACTTGAATTAAAGACTTGAGCTTTAAAGAAGATTTCCAAAATCTTGAATTCTTAAACCTTGAGATGGGTTTTCTTGAAAACCCTAGTTTTAGAATGATAATTTCTTGTTTAGATTACAAGGATAGGTATTAGAATTGAGTTAGAATAATTAGAGTAGGCTTACCTTGGTGTTGTTGATGATGGAAGAGGGTAGGAAGTCGTTCTAGGGCTTGAAGGAATGAAAAATAATGATTTGAACTAATATGGACGAATATATACTGTTCTGGAAAAATTAATTTTTCGGCCCAGTTAAATACTGGCCGTATTTCAAAATACGGGCTGTATTTTGAAATACTGGCCGTATTTTGAAATACAGACAACACTGCTTCTCTTCAGTAAAATGGCCATAACTCTTTGCACATATGTCCGTTTGACCCCATAATATACCGTTGAAAAGGTATTTCAAAGCTCTACAACTTTCATGAAGGAAGTTTTCCCAAATTCTAAATACGTTTTGAAATACGGGCCGTATTATGAAATATGATCCGTATTTAACCATTTGACATCAAATTGCCAAATTCCAGAATGCTCAGAAATCCTTGGTTTCAGTTTACGATTTGATTTACGGCCCGTATAGTGAAATACGATCACTGTTAATGGGCGTAAACTCCCATCCTACAACGGAACAGGGAAATTCCAATTCCCACATTCTTTATCTGATTTATAAGTCTAGGATCATGGTTAAAGCTTAGGTTAGAGGTACGGGGTGTTACAATATCTCCCCCTTGGGATCATTCGTCCCCGAATGATGGGTCATGGTTAAGAATATGGCTGGACATGGCTTGAATACATGAACATGAAAGAAACATGACGTAAAACATAAGAGCTTTACATGGTTACGTAGGAACATGGTCATCGATCATGAGAACTGAATACGTGATTACATGGAAACATGTACATGGGGAACATGAAACCGAGTAGCACCTACATGAACTAGACTCATGAAACCATTGTCCTCGATTCATAATAATGATTAAGAGTTACTCCTAACTCTAGAATTTATGAAAATTATGGCAGGACTTCCTTCGTAATTCGGACTCTCATGACATTTCTCAAATGCCTGCCAGCTAACTAAAGTATCAACATAAACCTCACAGGGTATCTTAATACGTATGATGCGGCATAATCTTACTTACTGAATCTTGAATGTGGCTAACATGAACACTGAGTTGGCCTGAACACATGATTATTAGCTGAATGATTACATGCTTACTATACATGGGGTTTGGGAGAGAGTTTATAGGCATGAATGACATGAGTACTGGAAAATAGGCACGAACACGACATGATTACCTAGACGTGAGGAGCGTGACATGGGATATAAATACATGAAGACTGGCTGGCATGTAAACATGAGTGCTAAACTTTTATAAGATACAAACACGTGTAAACATGGACATCAACATGAGATCTGGATGTCGAAAACATGATTGTTACAACATAAGGGTTGAGTACTGAGCGCAAGTAGGATCTGAACACTTAGAGACTTGATCATAGATGTTCATGTGTTGCCACGATAGACATACGAGATAAGAGTACGACTTAGGCTCTGAATGTAATTGCAACTCCGTGCGAATGAGATAGAGTTGAGTCATATACTAGGAACATGATTCTAACATAGGTATTCATAATGCTCTAGCGTAGGCCTGACATGATATATCAAATCTGAGTAGAATACTTTTGAGATAAGTACCATAGAATACCTGAAGGGATCTCACTATGAACTTGAAACATACCTTACTTTGAACCTTACCTTGTTCGCTCTGAAGCATAGATATGAATATCTTGGCTTACCTTGCTTATTATTGTAAGCGGATCATTAAGGAGTGAGAGAAAGGGATCATTCATACGAATCAGAAACTTCATCTTCGAAGATAAACGTGGCATGGGTACATTGGACTGAAGAACATAACATGGAACTAATATGGCATAGGATATGAATACATGAATAGCATGACATGGGGCATGAGAGACACAACGTTTACACAAGTACTTCGAAGCTACATACCTTGACATTTGGACATTAGGTCATGGATATTGAAGTGTGAATAAGACATAAGTGTGACTTAAATGAAGTATAAGTTGTAGGCTTCACTCTTGAGTACTTAGAGACATAGGGATGGATAAGATATCACTTTTGGAACTTAGCTATACTTACAGAATGGGACATGGTTCAACATAGTTTACTCTTATTACTGTAAGTCGACACCCTCATTATAAAAATAAGACTCATGAAGGAAAGAATCATAGGCATGAATGATTCGTTCGTGAAGTACCTAAGGCAAAAGTAGAAAGTCACCTTGAACTTAAACAGGGCATAGGTACTTCGGAAAAGAAAATGGCATCCTTTGTGCCAAGCTACGAGCTGCTTTAAAACAGTAGCCAGAGGAACATAAGCATGAGTTATGTAGAATCGTGGGTAGGACATCCATCTTGTCTTACTCTTATCATTACCTACCAACCCCACTGTTATACTATTTCTATATGTGGATGCTCAAAGAAGTCGGTCGTGGGCATGAGTACGTGAGAACGTAGGTAGCATATCTTTGGAGTTGAAATAAATCATTTACCTAAGGCATTTTTCCCTTGTTCAAGGACCATGTGGGCATTCCATAGGATTCTTAGTCTTTAAACTATTGTGTTACCTTCTCCTCAATCATTATCAAAATCAACATCATATTCGAAAAGCACTTAGAAGCTAGAACGTGGTCATGGGTATAAAATCACGATAGATACGTGAGATATGAATGCGGTCTTTAACCTTGGACATGAGTACAACCTGATGTAAGAAACATGAAAGGACATTCCCTTGCATAGCTTACTATCGTATGTAGTATTAATTCTTGTATCTTAAACATGGAGTGTAAAGCTTTACAAGGGCATAAAATAGGTATGATATGCATGTGTAGAGTACGTTTGGGCGTTGGTACTACATAGTGCATGAATTATTCTGGAATTGGAAACATTACACTCTTAAAACCCGCTATTTGATCTAGAACTTTATCTCATAACATAAGTACCTAGTACTTGATCCCAACGGCCATAACAAAAATCGTCTTCTATGCACCTTATCTTGGCTACATGAAACTGTGATCTTCTGACATTATCCTCTGATGCCTATCAACTTATGAAACACAACATCTATATCGACACCTTATCATATTATCTCCCCATTAGTTTAAAAGTAGACATCTAAAGCCTGTGGATCCCTTAAGTTAGCGATAAGTGGTCATCTAGTGGTTCTCCTGATTTCCTCTAACATACTGGTGACTCATTTCTTCAGCTTACTTCAAGCAAGTCTTACTTACTGGGAAACATAACTGTCATACTAGCTTTGTTAGTCTTGAGGAAAACTCTTTTCTGATAACCCTTAAAGGCTTTTCTTCTGTAGCTTGCTCTCTTACTGCTTAGATGGTTTTCTTCTTTCACCAATTTCTATACCTCAAATTTAACTTAAACCCTTTGGGTTCTAATACGCCTTCGGTGTATTCAGACAGTCACCCACTTAGTAGTGCTAACTTGACTAAGTAACTCAAATCGTAGTTCTACTAACTCTGTGGAAAATTTATAATTCACTGTATCTATTCAAACTTACTTACTATGCTTCTGTTAATCACTTGATAGCATCATATTCTCTAATTCTTCTCTGAGTACTAAAGCGAAGCATAATGTTTTTTCTAACTTTTCCTCCTTATCTGACTCTATTCTGGGGTTGTATACTATCTTTTCTGAACTATGGACATGGATCACACTTAGGGAAATTTCATCTGTCTCAAACAAGGAATTGGAACAACTAACCCCAAACTCCCTATACACTTTCAAAATTATATCATACTATACACATCAGGGATAAATACTTAATCACATAACCTAAGAGGAAATTATCATATCTTTCATCTCATAGTAATACTTGCTTCTTGTAGTAACTTACTCATGTCATACTCTCTAGGTCTGATCTGAATAAGCTTAAATAAATTAAAACTAATACTAAAAAAAAATCAATATCGTCTGCTCACGGTTTTCTTATCGCATCAGTCCCTTCCTAGTCATGTATATATATCATATGGCAAATATATATATATCCTTGAAAAGTCGAGACTTTCTAGTATTACAGGTGATTGACTCTTAGGCTATTTCCTACTTAAGACTACCATGGACAATTTATGCCTGCTGCAGTTAACTTCCTAACATGTCACCTTGTAGGGTCTTAAATCTAAACTATCAACTGCACAATAACCACATAAGACATAATAGACTTAGGGCATAATATCTCATATGTGACAAGGAGGGAAAATTATTGGCTTACCTATGACACATGTGACGGCACATCGGAGTCCTGGCGATCTACCATATCCTGATAATGTGCTTGATCCCCAGTTACTCCTAATACTTCATCCCTATCAATGCCTTGGTCTGCTAGTGCCCGAGTACTACGGGCTACGAACGGTGTTGCTGAATTGGCTATGCCTGGTCTGGGGGAACGAATTGCACCACCACCCTTAGTGTTACTATTGTACTTGTCTGAAGGGCATTCGCTTTGCATGTGGCCTTGGAGACCACAATTAAAACACACATCTGAACCTATCCTACATACTTCTGCATGTCTTTTTCCACACCTACTGCAAATGGGGTGCGAAAAACCTCTGTTATCCTGTTTCACTTGTGGGCAATCTTTCAGATAGTGACCCTGCCGGCCACACCCAAAACATCTATGGGTGCCATAGCGGCACACCCCTTGATGTCTCTTATTACACTTGTAGCAAATAGGATTACAAAAAACCCTCTTCCTCACATTGGTCTGAGCTGGGACATTAGTGGTACTTGAAGCAGGTTCTGATGGCCTTCAGTCGCAAAATTGAAAAATTAGAACTCTCGGAGTCTAAGAGTTCGTCTCTAGGGTCCCATCAATGGTAGCCGTCGGGCCCGAAGTTGCCTTTCTCTTAGTAGACATTTTCTGAAAGAATGCAATGCGCACGAGTCAGAATAACTCCTGATAACTCTATCTGAATGCAACACATCGAAAATGATTAGATTTACATCTTCCTCATCCATTGAGATAAGGCGTATTCGGTAGAACGGGAAACAACACATGAGTCCGAGTGATTTCTGAGAACATAGCTCTATTGCATGATCTAGAGTTGAACGAAGTGAGATAATCTTAAATGTCTTGGTGGTCAACTGTTTATATGTGTGGCGCGCACACACATATAAAAGTGACCCCACTGGACACGGTTTCATAGACTCCCTAAGACACTTGAACCTAGTGCTCTGATACCAAGCTTTGTCATGCCCCGAACCATGGCCTGGGTGAAACACGACACTCGGTGCCTTGCTGCATGTGACCGAGCGAACCACATGGCTTGCTGAATCATCATGAGGCATAACATGAGCGGAATATAATGTGAATGCATGATGAGCCTTTATGAAACGTAGTAAGTCATAATACTGAATAAAAATACTTGTTTAAACATGAGTGCAAAAATAACATGAATGAGCCAAAATGGCTATGCGACTCCGAATGTCTGACATAACATAACTGACTTGTCTAGTCTATGAAACCTCTATCATGAGTCTGACTGGAATACATACTTACAGGGACAAGGCCCCCAGCATACCTTAGATGCATAACTAATCATAAAACAAAAGTTGACTAAACCCCGAATGAGATGGGGCTCACCAATAAGCTGATACGAATGCTGTCCTACTGAGCAGATGTGTCGTCCTGTATATCAGTACCTGTATCGTGAAATGCAGGCCCCCGGGCAATAAAAAGGAGACGTCAGCACATTGAATGTACTGGTATGTAAAGCAACTGAAAGAAATAATATGGGACATGGAATAATATAATAAGAACTGAAACTGAAAACCTGGACATGAACATGAGCATGAGCATGAGCATGGGTACATATAGCAGGGAGAGCATTTCATAAACCGACATGTGATATCACCACGTGGGTACGTGGAGTCTGGTCCTCGCCGCGACCAGCAGAGCCCTCATACCTTGCCAGGGCATAAGATGGTATCGTGCCTGATGGATCCATTCAGTGTAAAATTAAGGTATCGTCCTATCTGGACGGAGCGATCCTTGTCCTATGGTGGCTACATAGTTTCAGGCTATCTGAGCCTTCTCGGTAATTTGTGCAACTCCCAAAAACATGAACATAATATAATTGGCTAAGAAACCCATGGTTTTCGTGAGTTAACTTATACTTGTCTTGTAATCATGAATTCACGAAATAACTTGTAAACATGGTTTCATGAAATAACTTGTATTTAGTATGTATGTATCTTGTACCATAGCATGAATGTAATTATATAATATAGTTGCATGAAAACTTGTAGACATGTAGGATATTCATGAAATAATCATTCTTAGTTAAAAACATGCATGCAAGAACCCATGGAATACAAGATATGGGTTTTCATGGATTACGGACTGATTCTCAATAATCATATGGACTTATTAAGAACACAATGATAGAATAATAACAATTCATACATAATATAATCGTGGACATGGACCTAGGGTTATCATGAGCATGGTATAGAAACCCTAGTTTTAGTAGAGAATCATAATATTATGGATTATGAGGCGTGGGGAAGAATAATGATGTTCCCACACGTAGATAGTAACTCTACATACCTTAGTCGCTCCAAAACTTGAATCAAAGACTTGAGCTTTGAAGAAGATTTCCAAAATCTTGAATTCTTGAACCTTGAGATGGGTTTTCTTGAAAACCCTAGTTTTAGAATGATAATTTCTTGTTTAGATTACAAGGATAGGTATTAGAATTGAGTTAGAATAATTAGAGTAGGCTTACCTTGGTGTTCTTGATGATGGAAGAGGGTAGGAAGTCGTTCTAGGGCTTCAAGGAATGAAAAATAATGATTTGAACTGATATGGACGAATATCTACTGTTCTGGAAAAATTAATTTTTCGGCCCCGTTAAATACTGGCCGTATTTCAAAATACGGACAACACTGCCTCTCTACAGGAAAATGGTTATAACTCTTTGCACAGATGTCCGTTTGACCCCCATAATATACCGTTGGAAAGGTATTTTAAAGCTCTACACCTTTCATGAAGGAGATGTTCCCAAATTCCAAATACATTTTGAAATACGGGCCATATTTTGAAATACGGTCCGTATTTAACCATTTGACATCAAATTGCCAAATTCCAGAATGCTCAGAAATCCTTGGTTTCAGTTTACGATTTGATTTACGGCCCGTATAGTGAAATACAATCACTGTTCATGGGCGTAAACTCTCTTCCTACAACGGAACAGGGAAATTCCAATTCCCACATTCTTTATCTGATTTATAAGTCTAGGATCATGGTTAATGCTTAGGTTAGAGGTACGGGGTGTTACATGATCCCCGACAAAAATCAATTTCTTGGACTTGATCCATTAAATATTTGGAAAATCCATGTCTGACTTAGTCAATTCTGGGTCTTTAATACCAGTTACAATATTATCCTGGTTAATTCTTAAATTACTAATTCTATTAGAATCAGTATCTCTTATTTGAGAAGTAGATGCTCTTGATGGAGACTGCACAATATAATCAACATGAGATATATAAGATCTACAAGAAGACATAGATCTAGGTAGACTAGATCGAACACTATGATGTTCATTATCTTCTAAAACAGGTGTAGGTTCATGAAACCTTAATTTAATTGTCCCATCTGGGATTTGTTCAATTTCTGAGGAGGTGTTGCTCCTTCAATGACCCACTCTTTAGGGAAATCTATTTCATCCCACTTGATAGGTCTTCGAGTCTTAATTTTGGATTTACCAAAATTAGTTTCTATTAGAATAGTTTCATTTTTGAAATCCATGATTTTACACATAGGATTCATAGCATATAATGGTTTATAATATATTCTATAACAGATACATATTACCTCTGTTCCTGGCATATAATCATAACCATGCAATTTAATACTTAATATTAAAGCATCTAAAGAATTGTCATCTTGCAAGGACACTTGCAAGTTAGGATAAGCATTAAAATAAACTGGACCATAAGCTAAACTTGTTTGAACTGTTCCTATGAGGGATTTCTTCCAGTTTCTATTTCGTCCATCTCGTAAAGCTGCTATAAAGCTTTCTGGTAAACCTCTTAAGGTTAAAGGTTTGAATGCAACCTGTACTAACCCAATATGCATAAATATATGGGTTACCCTATAAGGGGCAAAATCACTGTCAGATAATAGTCTAAAGGTTTCATGATCATTATCTACAATTATCGTTTCTTCAGTAGTTTTTACTACTTGTTTGAGACCTAATTTCTCAAATGTACCCATCTGATATATTAATCTAGGTTCTATTTTAGAAATCGTCCATTTATTAAAGGACGATTTATAAACTGGAATTTAATGGGTTTTTCGTCATAGGTTCCTATAAAACCTTTTATCATTCATCCATTCGATAGGAAATAATTTATGGATGAATGGAGTACCCAAAATAACTTGATTTGAAATATTTTTTTCCAATACAAAGTTTTCAGGAATACAAACTTTGTCTTGGCAAATATAAGCTTTGGGTAATTTATAAGTAATACCCATTTTTTGGCCACTAGCAGACTGTAAACTATGAGTAGTGTTTTGAAAATATTTTGAAGGAATTAATCCTTCTTGAATACAACTTAAATCTGCTCCGCTATCAACTAGAGCAGTAAACTCTTTTTTGAAATTGTAATCAATTAAAAGAGTAATTTTTATAAAAAATTTAAAAGAAGTAATAATATCCAATTTTGTCAAAAAACTGGAACTGGGATTACTACTATTACCTTCTTCCTTCGTAGGAACAGTTGCTACGGTGTTATCAACTGGTAAGCCTTATACAGTATTATAAACTGGTGTGTCTATGACTTGCTTTCCTTTTCCCTCAAGTTGCGAGACCCTATTATCTTGAGTGGTTTGGTGTCTCCTAAGGGTGGAAATTTCTTGCTTAAGGTTATGAACCTCCTTTTCTAAATCTTGGGTGGTTGCCGGTTTACTTATGATATTCCGGCGTTCTTGGAGGAGTTGCTTGACTCCAACCATAGTATAAGGTCCTGTAGGTTCTCTAATTTCTACAACAGTTGGTTCTTCTTGGGGCTACTGTTTTGAACCTATTTGGTCTATAATTTGGGACCTAAGATTGGGATCCTTAATATATTTAAGGAGGTCAACAAGGTTATTACCGTCTAAAACATGTATACTTGTCTCACTAAACTGGGACATGAGTTTATAAATCTCATCATCTTCCTTGGATTTAACACAAGGTTGACCTATTTGGCATGGTTGACACTCATCGTCTGAACTGGTTGAGATATAACTCTCTTTGTCTAATACCCTAATATCTTCATTTGAAGAAAGGTTGGAAGAACTATCACTCTTATTACCAAAATCATCCTCTGGTTCTAGGTCTGAATTTAACAAAATCTTATATAAAGATTCTCTAAGGTCATTATCTATGTCAAGGGCTTTAATCTTCTGCTTAACCTTACAGTTCTTATAAAAATGACCGGTTTCATGAACCTACACCTATATTAGAAGATAATGAACATCATAGTGTTCGATCTAGTCTACCTAGATCTATGTCTTCTTGTAGATCTTATATATCTCCTATTGATTATATTGTGCAGTCTCCATCAAGACCATCTACTTCTCAAATAAGAGATACTAATTCTAATAGAATTAGTAATTTAAGAATTAACCAGGATAATATTGTTACTGGTATTAAAGACCCAGAATTGACTGAGTCAGACATTGATTTTCCAAATATTTAGTGGATCAAGTTCAAAAAATTAATTTTAGTCGGGGATCACCCGCAAGATTACAAATCAACAAAGAGTTTTATATTCCTAAATTTTTAAAAGTTTTAAACCTGAGGAAACAATAATTTTCCAAGATGAATTTTATAAAGATCTTTCCAAAGCAAATAAGATTATATTTTTTGTGCCTAGGTTTATAGCTAAATATCTTTCTAATTATATTTCTGTTCTAGAAAGGGATTATAAATTAGCTAGTGGCGAAATAATACATACAGTATTTCCTCCACAACAATCTTTTCAAATAGGCAAAGATTTACATTTTGCAGCTTTTTCAAAATTGATTAAAAGCGATAGTTTGCCTATCATAACTAAATATATTAATAATATAGTTAGGCAGCAAAATTATTCCAATATTTATATGACTATTTTGGGTGAACAAATATTTATAGGTTAAATACCCTGTTGAGTTATGTCACACTAGACTATTGAGATCATGGTAATAATGCTTTAATGCATCATGACCAAAGCCAAAACATGATGTTCAAGGTTAGGTAGAGACTGACCCAGGCGGACTGTTCATAACCAGGCGGTGGTCCCGTTGTTGGCCCGCTTAGCCGAGGATGGCGTTTTAGGGGTTTGTTGGACTTATTTTGGTAGGAACAATCCCAACGCCAGGGTCGGTAACCTAGTGAAACTGTTGTTACGTAGATGACATCATGCGGCGGCGCGATCCTGCATGTATTAAGCTATTTTGGATAATTGAATGATTAATTGGATAAGAGGATGGTTTGCCCACCAGGGGGGTTAATGAGGGTGCCATCATGACGTATTTGGGTCGTGATAGAAACTCTGTCTGGAGCTTTGAATTATTTGCATTTTAATGATAAGTTCACCGATGTTTCTACCCATAAGAAGGGCCCTCAAATTAGTCATCTCATTTATGCTGATGATTTAGTTTTTTTTTTTTTGTTTTACTCCTGGGGATGAAAGTTCCATCAAATTGATCATGCCACTTTTGAAAGAGTATCAACTTGCCTCAGGAGACGATATTAACAAGGATAAAAGTTATTTCTTAACCCATAGCAAGACTGACAAGATTCTGAATAGAAAGATAAAAAAAATGGACAGGTTACTATCGATCCTCCTTTCCTTTTAATTACAAGGGTTGTCATATCTAGTGGTTGAAAGGAAATATGTTATTTCTCAGACGTTTTCAAAAAGATTATTAACAAGATTTCAGGTGGCAAGGTAAGCTACTTTATCCTAGAGGGAAGGCTGTCATTATTAAGCATATTCATCAATCTTAGACTTTACATATTTTTGTTGCTTTGATGCCTCCTGTGACTATTATTTATGAGATTGAAATGCAGTTTGCCAGCTTCTTTTGGGCCCAGAAATATGGTAAGAATAGTTATCATTGGGCTTCTCAGGAGAACATGTGCTTTCCAAAAGAGGGAGGACTTGGTTTTAAAAGTTTATTTGATATATGTAATGTAATACCTTCTTTGCTAAGAGGTGGTGGAGATTAAGGAATGAACCCTCCCTTTGGGCTCAGTTTTTAAAAGCAAAGTATTGTATGTTATGCTTGTCTTTCAAACTTGCGTAGAAAAGCTTCATATGACTTGGTTTTTTGTTGGTAACTAATATAGTCGCCAGCTAATTTTATCGCGATATAGGAAACTATTTTTTAAGGTTGATTATGAAAGCCTTTTGTACCAAAGAACTGTTAAGAGATCTAGTAATCACCAAAGAAAGGTGATAATTGGCACAAATATCTATATTTCGCGCCACTTTCCCTCTAATTCTTAGTACTTTAATCGCATTCTTTATAATGAAATTGTTGTATTCGAGCTTTGGTACAATGAGGTAGAATGAAGGAAATCCGAGCAATTTGAGTGAAATGGGAACTTATTGCACTCGAACGAGATGATGAGAGGAGCGTGCAAAACTTAGAACGAAAAACGAATCACTGAAGGCAAGCGATGGGTCTGCGTCGCGTAAGCAGCGCACAGAAATGCACTCTCTAACCAAGTCTCTGCAGAAGGCAAAAGTTATACCCGCGATGGGCTCGCGTCGAGCAGCCATTGTGGGTCTTCGGCTAGTTTTCTCTATTTGATTGGGATTTGGTTTTTATTACCATAGAATTTAACCTAGACTATAAATATAGGTTTTTACATTGTAAACGAAGGCGGGGACATATTCTTGAGCAGTGTAACCACCGTTCTTAGGTTTATTTCTTTTCTTCTTAATTTTAGTCACAAAACCTTACATTATTCATGAATTCTTGTTTATCTTCGAGAACCATGAGTAGCTAAACTCTCTAATTGTTGGGTTGTGGCGAAGACATAATAGTTGGTTTGATGACAATGTTTATCTATTGAATTTCCATCTTTTCAGTTGCTTATTTATTCTTGTGCTTAACTATTTAATTACTTGATCACTAATTAAACACTATCTGTGGCGTGTAATTGAACTTGTGAAAGGAAGTTTGCATGCATAATAAGAATAAATAGGGCTTGTTCATATTCACCTTAGGGTAATCGTTTCGCTATTGAGGATAGAGATATACCCCATAGCCTTACTTAGTTGGTTAAGGAGAATTAAATGTGTTCTTGTTATTTTATGGCGATCATAGAGATATACACGTTAGAGTAACTTGAATAGACTCGTGAGAAATTCAAGAGATACTAATAAAGTAAATATTAACCCGTCGACTACTAACCCAGAAAATAAAATAGGGAGAATTGTTAGAAGACTTAACTGGATTGTCGGAAGCCATAACCTTGGAACTCTTTCTCATCTCGTAAATCTTAGTATTTTTCCCAGTCGTCTCAATCACGTAGTGGGTGACAGGCGGGAATAATTACCACTATACTACAATGACTGCGACGCACAAGCAACGCTCAGGGATGCACTCTCTGACCAAGCCTCTGCAGAAGGCAAAAGTTACACCCGCGAGAGGCTCGCGTCGCGCAGCCATCGCAGTTCATCAACCAATTTTCCTCATTTGATAAGGATTTGGTTTTAGTTATCACATAATTTACCCTAGACTATAAATAGAGGTTTTTACTTTGGAAACGACGGTGGGGACATATTCTTGAGCACAGTAAGCCGTTGTTCTTAGGTTTATTTCTTTTCTTCTTAATTTTAGTCACATAACCCTATGTTATTCATGAATTCTTATTTCTCTTTGCAAATCATGAGTAGCTAAACTCTCTATTTCTAGGATGGTGGCAAAGACATGATAGTTGATTTGACGATAATGTTTGTCTATTGAATTTCCACCTTCTGGGTTGCTTATTTATTCTTGTGCTTAACTGTTTAATAACTTAATCACTAGTTAAACACTATCTGTGGCGTGTAATTGAACTTGAGAAATGAAATTTGCATGCGTAATAAGAATAAATTGGGCTTGTTCGTATTCACCTTAGGGTAATAGTTTTGCTATTGAGGATAGAGATATACCCCTTCGCCTTGCTTAGTTGGTTACGGAGAATTAAATGCGTTCTTGTAATTTTCTAGCGATCATAGAGATATACACGTTAGAGTAACTTGAATAGACTTGTGAGCGATACTCATAATGTAAATATTAACTCATCAACTAGTAACCCAGAAAATAAAATAAGGAGAATTGTCAGAAGACTTAACTGGATTGTCGAAAGCCATGACCCTGGAACTCTTTCTTATTTGATAAACCTTACAGTTGTTTTCCAGTTGTCTCAATCACGAAGTCTTCATTTTTATTAGTTTCTTTCATTTAACACTTTAGTTGCACCAAACATCTTGATTAGAAAAATTTACTGTTTTTGTTGTTTGAATTCTATTTTTTCAATTCAAGTTTTTACTCTGTTTCTTTGGTTAACTTGTGCTCCTCAGGTGATTTCTCTCGTTTATAATAGACACTCGAAATCAAGGAAAAGCATTAGCAGTCTTTGACCCAGAAATTGAAAGGACGTTACACAAGCAGAAAAAGCTGGTAGAAGATGGGCGTGCTCTTGCTTTAATTGACAACACTGAAGTCGAAAACAGGGCAGTTGAAAGAGCTGCTGAGATGGCACAACAAAACTGAGTTCCAATGTACAATTTCGCTAGACCCAGTCTAGTGAATACTGCTAAGGCTATTGTCAAGCATGATATCGATGGAAACTTTTAGCTGAAAGAAGAAACAGTGCGGCTACTGTAAAATACGTGCCAGTACCAGGGTAAACCTCATGAAACCCCACATAAGCACTTGATGGTGTTTGTTGAGCTAAGCGAGAATTTTCACTATAAGGATGTCTCCGAGGACTATGTGAAGATGGCATTATTTCCGTTCTCACTGATTGGCGAAGCAAGGCAGTGGCTGCAGAATCTGCTTTCCGGATCTATTACCTCTTGGCAAATGTTGTCAGGAAAGTTCATTGAAAAGTTCTTTTCATTTAGGAAGATGAAGGAGCTAAGAGGGAAAATTGCTAATTTCACTCAGAAAGATTCTGAATCTCTGCCACAAGCATGGGAGAGGTACAAGGGCTACTTGATAGACAGTCCGCATCATATGCAACCAAAGGAGATCATCGGACAACTACTTTGTGGAGGGGCTGAGGCATGACTCTAGAGAATTACTAAATGCATCAGCTCAGGACCAGATCTTAACTAAAACATATGATGAGATAGAAGCTCTTTTGGATCTTATGTCGTAAGGTAGTCAGGAGTACTCAGAACCAAGTTATTTAGGGGTAACACAGAAAACTGCCGGAGTGCTTCACGTAGATGATATTACTGCTATTTGAGTAGACCTTGGTCAACTTTTTCATGCTATTAACAGGTTGACCAATGCTTCATTTGAGAATTAGGTGCAACAAGTTCATCAAGTACAAACACATTGCGATGATTGTGGCAGAGAACATTTGTTCGCAAATTATCCTTCAAATCCATCTAACCCAGAATCACTCTATACATAGGACACCAGAATTGGGGTGGCGGACATCAGTTTGGAAGCAAATACAATTTGAATTATCGAAACAATTATCAAAAGCCTCAAGGGAAGCATATGAATAACTTTTTAGAGGAAACAATAAAGCAAGGATGTCTCAGAACTAGCAGATCTCTCAGCAGCAGCAGGTGATCAGTGAAATGCAGAAATCTATCCATGAGCTAGAACGTCAGATGGGCCAAATGGCAGTTTCTCAAACTATCAGACCACATGGTGCTCTTCCAAGCAATATCGAAAAGAATCTGAAAGAACAACTTCTTGCAGTCTCTTTGAGGAATGGTAGACAATTGGAAGAAGTTACTCCAAAGAAAAAAAAGGTGAATGCTGAGATGATTCTTGCTAAGAGGGCAGAAACTGAACAAAAGATTATTGATAATGTTGTAGAGCAGTCAGAGGTAGTGCCATATAGGCCACAATCACCGTTTCTTAAAATACTACAGAAGCAGAAGGTAGATTTGGCTTGTAAGAAATTCCTTGAGATCTTGAAATAGGTACACATCAACATCCCTTTGGTGGAGTTCTTGCAAGAGGTTCTGAAATATGCTAAGTACATCAAAGACATTGATGTAAACAAAAGACGTGTGATAGATATTGAGACTGTACCACTTATTGAAGAGTGCATTTCCAGAGTGAGGAGCAAGATTCCATCGAAGCAGAAAAATTGGGGAAATTTCACCATCTCGATCACTATCGATAACATTGAGGTTGGGCTAATATTGTGTGATTTAAGTACTAGTATTAATCTGATGCCCACCTCTGTGTTCCAGAAGTTGGGATTGGGCGACCCAAGACTAATAACAGTCACTTTACAATTGGCATATAGATCTCTGGCATGCCCCGTTGGTATAATTGAAGACCATCTCATGAAAGTTGCCCCGTACATCTTGCCAGTTGACTTCATCATTCTTGATTATGGAGCCGACAAAAATGTATCTCTTATTATGGGAGAGATTCTTAGCTACTGTTGATACAGTCATCAGGGTCATAGATGGGAAGATGTTCATGACGATAAACAGGCAATAAGCAACTTTTGACGTATTCAAAGATACTAAGTTGCCTCCTCATTACGAGGAATTGAATATTATAACAGTGGTAGAACCCTAGCTAACAAATGCAGAGCTAGATAACTTTTTGGCTTCTATAGATCCCTTGGAGATAGCGTTGGTATATGGGGAAGATTTAATGGAAAATGAGACAGTCAAGGAGTGTCTTCACATTCTTGACACTTCTTGTGCCTATGTACATGCCAATAAGACGTTTGAATACTGGGAGAGAATAAAATCTTGGAAAAAGCCAAAACCTTTCATTAAGGAGGCCCCGGTTCTTGAGCTGAAACCCTAAACTTCTCATTTACGTTATGCTTTTTTGGGCTGTCGTAACACATTTCCTGTAATGATCTCTGCCTTTTTGTTTGATGTGCAGGTTGAACATATGTTGCGAGGAATTGAGAG
Organism: Lycium barbarum; assembly: GCF_019175385.1. Lineage (NCBI taxonomy): Eukaryota > Viridiplantae > Streptophyta > Magnoliopsida > Solanales > Solanaceae > Lycium > Lycium barbarum. The sequence continues at coordinate 100,807,140 of NC_083345.1, read as the reverse complement.
ATAGGATCCGAGCTCTAGGGTGGACTATAGCGACATTCACAGGATTAACAACTAATTTTGTATGCATAAGATATTGATGGAGGAGGATAGCAAGCCCAGTGTTGAAAATCATAGACGACTGAACCCAATCATGAAAGAGACGGTGAAGAAAGAAGTGATTAAGTGGCTTGACGTCTGCATTATTTAACCTATCTCGGACAACAAATGGGTGAGTCCTATTTAATGTGTCCTGACGAAAGGGGGGATGACCATAGTGAAAAATAAAAAATATGAACTGGTAGCTTAGAAAACTATCACTGGTTGGCGAATTTGCATTGATTATCGGAAGTTAAACACTGCAACTAGAAAAGGTCACATTTCTCTGCCCTTTATGGATCAGATGTTGGATCAGTTAGCCGGGCGCGACTATCATTATTTCCTGGATGGATATTAGGGTTACAACCAGATCATGATAGCACCCAAAGATGAAGAGAAGACCATTTTCACTTGTCCTTATGGTACTTTCTCATTTCGAAGGATGCCCTTTGGATTATGCAATGCTCCAGATACTTTCAAGAGATGTATGATGGATATTTTAACTGATATGGTGGTAAGATTTTTGAAAGTATTCATGGACGATTTCTCGGTCTTTGGTAGTTCATTTGATGAAAGTTTACGGCATCTTGATGTGGTGTTGGCTCGATGTGAAGAGATGGATCTGGTACTTAAATGGGAAAAATACCATTTCATTGTTCGAGAAGGCATTGTTCTTGAACATAAGGTGTCAAGAAGAGGCATTGAAGTTGATAGGGCTAAAATAGAAGCAATCGAGAAATTGCCACCTCCTATATTTGTTAGAGGGCTGCGCAGTTTTCTTGGGCTTGTAGGTTTCTATCGGTGGTTTAACAAGGACTTCTCAAAGATTGCGAATTCGATGTGTAAGTTTCTTGAGAAGGATATGAAGTTCATGTTCAATGAAGCCTTTCTGATGGCTTTGGACGAGCTCAAGTTGAGGTTAGTAACTACATCTATCATCATCGCACCCAATTGGACTCTGCCATTTGTTTAGATATGTGATGCGAGTGATTTTGCTTTGGTGACTGTTCTCGAGCAGAAAAGAGACAAGATCTTTCATCCCATTTATTATGCCAGCCAAACACTTGATGCACCCCAGATGAACTATACAGTTACAGAAAAATAGGTATTGGTAGTGGTCTACGCCTTTGACAAATTCAGATCTTACTTGGTGGGGACGAAGGTGAGAGTGCATACTGATCACACTGTTGCTCATTATTTGTTCGCAAAGAAGGATGAAAATCCCAGACTCATTCGTTGGGTGTTACAGTTGCAAGAGTTCGATAACAAAATTCTTGATCGAAAGGGCATAGAGCACCAAGTAGCAGATCACTTATCGAGACTTGAAGATCGAGAGCTTGTTTATGAAGCTGTGGTGATTTAGGAGACCTTCCTAGATAAGCAACTTTTTCTCTTCAATCATGAGAACTACCTTGGTATGCAGATATGGTGAATTTTTGGTAAGTGAAGTGCAACTGCATGATGTTAATCATGAGAGAAATAAACGGCTCCTGCATGATAGCAGATTCTACATTTAGGATAAGCCATATCTTTACAAAATCGGCCCAGATCAATTGGTGCGAAGATGTGTCCCAACAGAGGAAGTGCATGCAATTCTTGATAGTTATCACTTATCACCTTGTGGTAGCCATCATAGCAGTGACAGAATAGCAGCTAAGGTACTTCAGTCGGGTTTCTATTGGCTTACATTGTTTAAAAATGCTCATGCTTTTGTAAGAGAGTTGATAATTGTCAAAGAACGGGGAACATCTCAAAGCGCCATGAAATGCCGTTGATAGTATCTTGGAGATTGAGGTGTTCGATTATTGGGTTATAGATTTCATGGGACCCTTCATTCAATCCAAGGGGAACAAGTACATTCTTATCGCGGTCGATTACGAGTGAAAGTGGCTGGAAGCAATTCCACTACCATCGAATGATGCTAATATGGTGGCAAGATTCTTGAAAAAAAACATCTTCATATGTTTCAAGACCCCAAGGGCCATTATCAGTGATCAAGGTGCGCACTTTTGCAACAGGATTTTGATAAGTTATTGGCTAAGTATGGGGTGAAATACAAGGTAGAGACTACATATCACCCTCAGACCAGTGGCCAAGTGGTGGTATTAAATGTGAGATTAAGTGAATTCTAGAGAAGACTGTGAGCATAAACACTAAGGATTGGTCACCGAAACTTGATGATGTTCTTTGGGCCTATAGAAAGAACCGCACTAACAACCTCTTTTCGCCCGCTGTTTATATGTCCAAATTCAACTTCTTGATCACCCAATATGCCCTATGCTTAAGCTTAACAGGGAGATGACATGCCTTACCAAAAACCAAACTTTATGGAGAGGTTCCAATAGGAGTTTATGCCTTACCAAAAACCAACCTATATGGAGAGGTTCCAATAGTAGTTTATTGGTCTCCATATAGGTTGGTTTTTGGTAAGGCATGTCATCTCCCTGTTAAGCTTAAGCATAGGGCATATTGGGTGATCAAGAAGTTGAATTTGGACATAGAAACAGCGGGCGAAAAGCGGTTGTTACAGCTACATAAACTTGATGAGTTTCATTTTCATACATATGAGAATGCAAAACTTGACTAATAACGGACTAAGAGACTACACGACAAGCACATTCAACATCGCGAGTTTGATCCTGGGCAGTTAGCATTACTGTATAATTCAAGGCTCAAGGTGCTCGGTGGAAAGTTAAAAAGCAAGTAGTCTGGACTATTCGAGATAGTTAGTGTGCCAGCACATGGAACAGTTGAGCTGAAACCGCTAAACTCTGATGAGACCTTCTTAGTGAAGGGGCAGTGAGTGAAAAAGTATTTTGGAGAGGTCATTGACCGCGCGAGGACCTCCGTGGATCTTGAAGAGGCTTGAAAGAGCATGCATCATGGCACGATGTTAAATCAAGCACTTCTCAGGAGGAAACCCTTGTTTGTAAAATTATCATAAAGAAAAGAACAAAACAAATGATGAGAAAAGAAGAAAAACACAAAAAGATATCGTGCCACGACCTTAACTAATGAGCTTGTGTAGTGGCAACCCAACTTTTCGTGCTTATAGTCCATGTTTGGTCATGTTGCAAGGCTAGGGAAGGAGCGGGAACGCAAAACGAGCAAAAAATAATAAAACTCCAGGCTTGTTTGATAGCTGCTTGTACGTCGCACAAACAGCGCGCATGGTGCTCTGAGTGACTGAAGTGTGAGTTCAGAGAGGGTACATTTGAGCGATTCTTGTTCAATGTGCAAGCATCGTATAAGTGCTCTGAGTGTCACAAAATGGGTAATGCCCCGGTGCCTGCACGATGCCTATCCAGCGCGGGGATCGACCTAGTTCAAAAAAAATATTTTCTAGGTTAAAGGCACGTAACCCTCTCTATTACTTCATAAGTTTAAAACACCAAACAGCTCTAAAAAAAAAAACGAAAAGCCTCTCCCTAACTCCCCTTTCAATCCCAATTAACACCTAAGAACTTATGTCAATCACCTCATAACATCACAAGGTAAGTGATTCTCGTCCTTCATTCATGAAATCCCTTCCCCTTTTTCCATCGTTCTTGAAGTTATGATGGTTGAAAAACCTAGTGTTATGCGTTTGGGCGAAATTGAGATGGGGATTGGTATTTTTTGTTTATTTATGATGCTTAGGTCTAGAAAGTGACTCCCATTGTAAAAGGGAGGGTTTCAAAACCCACCATTGTTGTCAAATTCAAAGGGAAGATTCTATGCCTACAAGGTTCGATAAAATGCTTGAACTAAGTTTTGTGTGCAATTATCAAGTCTTGAGTAGCAATGTAACATTAAACAATCGTAAGAACCCTTGGGCATCAATTTGAGCTAGAAATTCAAGGGTTTTGAAGGAAATTTATAACGCACCACAACCCAAGCCCTAAAACATGATTTTCTTATTTTTGTTTTGTTTTCTTTTTATAATAGCATAGAATTAGTTACCTTCTTCGTTTTAATCTTTGTAACGTAGTTTGAAATAACATAGAATTTCTGAGTAATGTTTCTAAGCTCAAAACATGGTTGAAAAGGGAAACATCAAAGGACTTACCATAGAAATCAGAACAATAGCTGCAAGATCGAGCTTCAACGGAGCTGGTGAGTTGTCGACGACAAAGTCACGGTATCGGAGAAGAGAAGCTAGGAAATTTTCAAGTGTTTTGTTTGGTTTCTATATAGAATAGACTTTCCCTTTTCTTTTGTATCTGTACGTTGGGGTTGGCGTACTTGGAGTTTATTATTTTAATAAATATCCCACTAAGTTAAACTTAGTGGTTTTCTTAAAAAAAAAGTGTGGGGTCTGTTTACCCCGGATGAGCACCAAAAGATAAAATAACCACAATTAGTGCCCGAATTTAAGAAGTCAAGTACACCAAGCACAAGTACATGTAATAGAACTAAGTGTGGGGTCGTTCCACTACCCTATTTGTTTATTGAATTGTTACTTATTGTTTGGAATGCTTTGTTGTTGCAGGCACAATGGTTAATCAGAAAAGTAAATGTAAAGTCGTTACCTCCTCCTCCCAAGGCACAAAGAGAGGGCGTTCTCAAAACCCTCCAAAAATAAAATAAAAAAGGAGCCAAGTCTTGAGCAGGTAAGAACCTAACCACTCCTATTCCTTGGCTTCGTATTCAAGGCCTCGCCCTCAATTTATCCGAGACGGTGGTTGCGCAAACAAATGGTATGACACTTTTGACCTCTCGGAAGGGTACATCCACAAGCGCACTGTTACACCTCGAAATTTTTTTCGTTCATGCACAGTGAATAGACTGACGAAGGGTGCGACGTATGCGATGTTTTGATAAGTAAGAAATAGCATTTGATGATTCTAAATGAGATTTCAAAGACATTCGAAGTAAGAGAAGAAAGTTTGCCAAGAGGAGGCAAGACATACGAGATGTATCGGAAAGGATTTACGAGTAACGATGTATGATGATTAAATGATTCCTTGGATAAGAGTTATAACGTCCCTTAGATTGTTAATGAAGTGATAAACAAGTGTTAAGAAGGTTCCATAAGGATTGGAGATCAAACGAGTCGACGAGAACGAAATTGGAACAGCTGGGCATTATACAGCCCAACATACTGGCCGTATGTTAGGCCGTATATTTAGCCAAGATGGGAAACCCTCACTGGACAAAATTTACGGCTAGACATATGTCCCGTATAAAAGATACGGACCGTATGTTGGTCCGTATATCCGTGATGGGTCAGATTTTTGTGTATTAATAAGGGATCCAAGTTCATTTCATTTCATTTTCCCTTCACACCCCTTCTCTCTAAAACATCTCTATACACTTCTCCAACAAGAATTCAAGGGATATTAGTGATCAAGTACATCAAACAAAGAAAATCAAGTGTAAGAAACCCATTAAAGTTCATCCAAGGCAAGGAATCCATGTGAAGGTGAAACTAGGGTTTTGCTCAAGTGAAGTGTTTGCACTCAAGGTTCATTCCTACACCATCTAATGTAAGTTTTATGGTATTTACATGTTGTTTAAGGCATTTGAAAGTTGAAACACTTGGATTGTAGAAGAATATAGAAAAATGGGTCATGAATGTGGGAATAGTGTCATTTTGAGTAATAGCTTGAATTGAGTCATGATTTTTGATGTGTCGTGATACGGTTATGTTATAAATGATATTAAAGACATGGGATAAGCGTTATATGCAAGAAAACGTACTAGTATGCTATGACCATGATTATGGATGAATTGAAGTGGAATTATGAAATGAGGGGAATGTAGATGAATAAAGATTGTTGGTTATGATATTGTGAACATTATTATGAATGCTTGGGAGTTGATATAAAATATGGGAAAGGTTGTATAAACAAAGGAAATGCTGCCCAATTTTCTCTAGCTTTAGTAAGCACGTTCATGTGATCGATTAGCTAATGTGAATGTGAATTCTCTTGAAGGTAGAAACGTGGGCATTGAAGGAGAACAATCAAGCGATGGAGTTGTTAAATGAAAGAGGTATGTAAGGCTAGTCCTTTCTTTCTAAGGAATGACTCATATGACATGAATCCTCCTATCTTTCCATGATATGATTTTCCTACGAAGCTAATGATCCCTATATGATTCCTATGATATTATTTCCTTACCTCTCCATGACTTTCCTACCTTCCGGAAAACTAAGAGCCTATGTTCATGAATAGCCATGTGGGATAAGATAAGAGATATGTTACGAATGCGATAATGATGATGATGAGTCTAAGTCTAAAGATTCTAAGGCTTATAATATTATGGTTCTACAAGGCTAATGATCCATTGATGTTGTTCATTGAATACACTCACCTTATATGCTAATCCCTTCAAGGTGAGGCAGAATGCTTATGAATGCTCCATAATGGAATCGGGGGTTCTCGACCTTATGTCACCCCGATATTGATATAGATTGTCTATAAGCTCTAATGCATGTCCTACGACCAATGTTCCGAAAAGTTACGAGTCTATGGTCATAGAGGATTTCATATGAGATAAAGGTAAGAGATATGCTATAGAAATGATAATGGTAATGATGAGCCTAAGTCTAGAGATTATAAAGTCTATCGTACAATATTTATTCGAAGTTTGTGCTACGGATATGATATGGTTTTCATAGAGTGTCTGCAAATTCAAATGTATGCTCTATGAAAAGTTATGAGGTATATGTAATGATAATAATGACGATGTTGATAGTGATGATGATAATGATGACGATGATAATAGTGATGACGCTAATGATTTTTATGGGCTTTTATGTATATATGTGCCTATGTATGGCTATTATGAAACCTCGAGCTTATATGGCCGGGTAGAATATATAAATATATATTTATGTAACGCGCGCGCACCTCTGTAGTTGGGTAACAGATAACCCTTAAGCCTTGGTAGGGCCAGGTAGATATAACCCTGAAGCCTTTGTAGGGCAAGGTATGTGTAACCCTGAAGCCTTGGTAGGGCCAGGTACGTATAACCCCAAGCTTTGTTATAGCTGGGCACGTAAGACACCGACCCTATATAGTCGGGCACGATATTACTATGATTATATATATGATATATAGATAAAAAGCTCGAAAAATATGTTTGTGATATTGTCGAGCCACTACGTGGCCGAATGCGGATAACGTTAACGTGTACGAGCAGATACGATATTATGAAACATGTATGATACGATGATGTATGCACTATGATGATACATGTACTGTGATGATATACGATATAGGCATGAAAGGTATCCTCCCTTAAAGCTTACGCAGGTTATGTCTACATCTTATGTCCATATGATTGCTCTAATATGTTCATTTCATTTATGCCTTACATACTCAGTACAATGTTCGTACTGATGTCCGTTTTCTTTGGACGCTGTGTTCTTGCCCACAGGTAAGTAAGGAGGAGACCCAGATTTATAGAAGCCGATAAGCAGAGTTTTGAAAGCACTCCATTATTCCGGAGGTGTCATTGATTTACTATTTTATGTACATATATGTTTTGGGCACGACAAGGTCCTGTCCCATCCATATGTCTAGTACTCTAGTAGAGGCTCGTAGATACGTATGTGTGGGTAGTATGGTCTCACGATTTTCCACGTGTATATATGTATTATGTGGATAGCCGAAGGGCTTATGTGTATATATATATATATATATATATATATATATATATGAAAAGTAATTATGTTCCAAATGAAAAAAAAATGATTTTTCTATGATTTGAGTATGAATTTGATGAATGAACGCTTAACGAGTATGATAAGTAGCAGAATGAGCGGTGCTCGGTGGTTAGCCCCGGGTACCCGTCATGGCCCCTAGTCAGGTCGTGACAAAAGTGGTATCAGAGCCAGGTTCAGTCCTAGGAAGTGTCTACGAGCCGTGTCTAGTAGAGTCTTGTCTATGGTGTGTTGCGCGCCACATCTATAAACAGGAGGCTACAGGGCATTTAGGATGGTTCCTCTTCTTTCATCCCTAAGATCGTGCGATAGAGCTAAGCCATAGGAAATGAGATTCCTTATACTAACCCTTGATTGCAGCAGAAGAACGGTAATGATAGAAGAAAGTGATTGATCACATCGAAAGTTACGGAGGTAAGCCCCTTCGTTGAGGCTACGTTATCTAAATATGTAATTATATGGTGATGAATTGATTGTCGTGGAGGTAAGTCAGTGCTCATATGATAGAGGACTAAATGTGTCTCTTGATGATAAGTTAAGCTATAAGTTGAGAACTACGCAAATTGAATGAATCAGAACAAAGGTAAGCAACGGTACGAAAGATGTGTGTCGAATAAAGTAAAAATATTGAGATATGATTGAAATGTGAAGCTGAAGGATGAAAGAGAAAGTAAATAGGAAGATCGCTAAAGGATCAGGTACATCTCGAAGTACGATATATGAGGTAAGTTTTGACATTTTTGAGCTTTTACTTAAAAGTGGGTGCCCTGTGTGGCTGAGATATGTTGTATATACATACATACACACACACATATATATATATATATATATATATATATATATATATATATATATATATATATATTGGCCCTGTGAGGCATTGTTGGTATTTACTTCGTGCAGGTTTTGAGATAGTAAGAAATATAGAGGAAACTCTACCGAAATTTTCCTAAAATCTAAAGGAGATAAGATATAAGCCTGTAATATGTCCTAACGGGAAACGATGATGTGCAAAAAGTAATGGCAGGATGAGATTTAATTAGGAGTATCATTAAAAACTACACGAGATGAGTTAAATACCATTGTATTGATAGTAACAGTAGTTATAAGAGCGACATTGATACGGTAAAGAGAAATGCTAGAGTAAATTAAGGAGATTGGTAGCACTAAAACATGACATGGAAGAGAAAGGGTAACTCCAATAAAGTGTGATACCGGGAGTATTAATTGGATGGATAAGCACAAGTAAGATACGATAAGTTTATTTGCAAAATAAAGTAACAGCTTCACGGAGACAGAGATACGAATATGAAGGGTTATAATGAATGTGAATACATTGGTGAGATAACTTATGTGGTAAGTGTAATAGGGTTAATCAGAAAGGGTAACAGGTTAAGTATGCTTACTTCACGAGGTTTATTCTACTTCACGAGCAGGCTTACGAACGAGGTAAAGAAGTGGAACCCTATAGCATTGATTATGATCGAGACATAATGAGAGTGTGGCAAAGACTGTAATACAATGTAAGTAAAGTATAGGGAGGAAATGACTAAAGATGTGACATGTTCTATATGACTAAAGAATAAATTTCAAATGTGAAACCAACAAGCGAGCCATGAGGCAGTAGATGAGAAAGCTTATAAGACCTTGTTAGGGGAAAGTCCAACATATGGGTTCTTCAATGACAGAAATGATAGCAAGCGAACTTGAAAAAAAAGGATCAGAGAAAGGTGATATGGAAATGTAGTAGTAGTTTGTGATTGGTATAGTTAAGAGTATAAGCGATATCTTTAGCTGGATGTAAAAGACCAAGACTACAGAAAGATGAATAACGAAGTAGGACAATTGTTAGAAAAAGGATCAACGCAATAAGGATGAGAGGGGATGATCACAATGAATAGAATAAGTTTTGGAAGCGAAGAGTGGATTGTACAAAGGTAGTATATTCTAAAAGACAAAGCGGTACTAAGTTAGGAATAGAGTTCCTTGTGCGAAGAATAAAGGATTGATCATAAAATGGGAGGAAACAAGATAAATTGAGGAGGAAGGGCTGTAGGGGAATAAGAAAGGGGAATGGAAAGAGAAGGAAATGCGCCACAAAGTATGCACGCTTAAGCCTTGGTAGGGCCAGGTAGATATAACCCTGAAGCCTTGGTAGGGCCAGGTATGTGTAACCCTGAAGCCTTGGTAGGGCCAGGTACGTATAGCACCAAGCTTTATTATAGCTAGGCACGTAAGACACCGACCCTATATAGTTGGGCACGATATTACTATGATTATATATATGATATATGGATAAAAAGCCCAGAAAATATGTATGTGATATTGACGAGCCACTACGTGGCCGAATGCGGATAACGTTAACGTGTACGAGCAGATACGATATTATGATACATGTATGATACGATGATGTATGCACTATGATGATACATGTACTGTGATGATATACGATATAGGCATGAAAGGTATCCTCCCTTAAAAGTTACGGAGGTTATGTTTACATCTTATGTCCTTATGATTGCTCTAATATGTTCATTTCATTCATGCCTTACATATTGAGTACAATATTTGTACTGACGTCCGTTTTCTTTGGACGCTGTGTTCTTGCCCACAGGTAAGCAGGGAGGAGGCCCAGATTTATAGAAGTCGATAAGCAGAGTTTTGAAAGCACTCTATTATTCCGGGTCCATATTATAGAAGTCGATAAGCAGAGTCTTGTCCCGTCCATATGTCTAGTACTCTAGTAGAGGCTCGTAGATACGTATGTGTGGGTAGTATGGTCTCACGATTTTCCATGTGTATATATGTATTATGTGGATAGCCGAAGGGCTTATGTGTATATATATATATATATATATATATATATATATATATATATATATATATATATATATATATATATATGAAAAGTAATTATGTTCCAAATGAAAAAAAAATGATTTTTCTATGATTTAAGTATGAATTTGATGAATGAACGCTTAACGAGTATGATAAGTAGCAGAATGAGCGGTGCTCGGTGGTTAGCCCCGGGTACCCGTCATGGCCCCTAGTCGGGTCGTGACACACACGGTCAATTTAGTCCCATTGAAGCACAATTTCAGGGACATATACAACCAAATCATCGACATGGGGTGGAATTCAGTCTTTGACCAGCTGGGTCCAGTGAACATTGATCTTATTTTGGAGCTATATGCCAATTTTAGGTCATTAAGTTTAGATGAGGAGCAACTGTCCCTCTTTATTTAGGGCAAGTGGGTGCCTTTGCAGGCATCTACTTTGTGTGCAACACTTGGCATCCTATATCATCTTATTGACCCATTGGTAGAATTTATCCAGGGCCCGACTATAAAGCCATTAGAAATACAATATGTGGGCTTGATTCTAAGGCCAAATGGGGCGGGTAAAATGACAAGTACAAAGGGCACAAGAGCATGGCAATGATCACCTTTCGGAAAAGAGGCACATGTGTGGTTGTGGTTGTTGAACTACAGGGTATGCAGAAGGACTGTGTGGGTATTTTCTTCTTCCTTATGATAGGGAAACCCATAAACATTGGGTATTAGATGATCCAAGAGATGAAGAGAGTGAGGGAGGGAAAGTCTCATAGGTTGATCGTTGGCAACACACTCATATCATACTAGAAGAGGATTAATGAGAGGTTGGTTAACCCTCGTTATAGAGTGCTTTCGCCTCCCGATAGCATGATTAATATCTCTAAGGTTAAGGCCCCAGAGCGAACCGCCAAGCACAATCTCATTCTAGCTGAAGAGAGGTCGGGACAATCCACATTGATAGCCTAAATGCACAAGATAGCAGTGTTGCAGGTTGAGCACTTCCATCTAGACCTCTCGAGTGCCTATGCAGAGGCACCACATACAATGTACTCGCAGATACTTCTCAGGAAGGAAGCCTAATTGCCTGCCAATGAAGATGTGAACTCGACCTATCTCATGACGGCCGATGCAGAAGCAGGGGAGGAGGCGGAGTCGAATGCTCAAGGCAACGATGATGAGGAAGATGATGAAGCCGATCCATCTTTTGTCGAGGCTGATGATGAAGCTGAGGAAGATGACTACGCCTTAGCGGGCCCAGGGAGTATCTCTCGCCTTACTCTATTTTTATTTTTCATATGCATTGAGGGAACTGCATGAAATTAAGTGTGGCGTGGGAGGTACGCCTCAAGATAGGATGTTTATGCCATAGGATTTTTTTCTTTTACTTTCTTTTCTTACTTTTAGGATTAGGATTCTAGTTTTTTTTGTTCTTTTGATTAGTAGTTATCCTCAGAACAAGAAAAAAAACTGATAACACTGAAAAGTCAAAAAGATTTTGCTTTCTAGTTTTATTAGACCCTCAGTAGTGGCATAAGGCATCTAGGTAATTTTCTTTTGTTTTTAGTCCATAGGAGAATAATTCAAGCCTTTAATACCATTCAAATGCTAGGTACTCAGGTTAGGTGAAATATTGGCAATGTGAGCGATTCTTTATTTTGATTTGAAAGCATGCCTTGAAAACAAATAACCTTTCTCAAAACACTTCAATCATATTTTGTTGGCTCATGTATGACCCATTTGGTATGTTCGTGGGACGATGTGGATCCTTTTTGCGTTGATTTTGTGCCATGTGTGTGTAAGGATAATTGTGTATAATCCATGCCTTGTATAGATGTCTAGAACTTGTCATGTGTGTTTGTAAAACGAAATGAAGTGTGTCGTGACTTAGGAAGTGATAGAGGCATTTCTTTGTTAGCCTAAATTTTAACTTGTCCTACCAACATGTACATATTACCCTAGTGAGCCTTTAGCCTTTTCTTTGATAGTAGCCGATATGCCCATACCCTTTCGTTCTAATTGGCTTAATCTTGATCCATAATACTCCTTTGGCACTTTAATGATAAATTGATGTAATTGGAGTTGGGATGTGAAAAAAGAGGGGAGTACTTGTTGGTTGAAATCTAGTGAAGTCTATTGGTGCACCTAAGGAAAAGCAATTTCGCTTGTTAGTTGGTAATCGAAAAAGAAAATGAAAAAAATAATGAAAATGAAAAGAAAAAGAAAGAAATGATTGATTATCAACAAATAAAAGTTCCCCGTCTAACTTGTGTTGTCAAAAATGTGGTGCTTAAATATAAAGAAATAAATTAAGGTTTGATTTGGGAGGATTGGTTGGTCGTTGAAATTGGTTGACGAAGAAAGTTGTGTGAAATGATTGTGTTGTATGTATGATAAGACAAAAATCCATATATAAATTAAGTTGTTATTTAATTTAAATATTAATATTTCTATATTTTATTTGCAGGAAATATCATAATTTAATAAATAAATCAAGAGAGCAAAATGAAGAAGAAGATCCAAAAAAGGAAAAGCAAAAGAAAGAGAAAAGGAAGTGCTGCAAAGATGAAAACAATTGTGCAAATTTTCCTTAATGTGGGACCCATCAAAATTGAAACTAAGAAAGCTAAAGGAAAAGGAAGACAAACCTTATTCTCAATAAAAGAAAGGGAGCAGCAATGTATACTTACAAATTGAAAAAAAAGTTCGTGAACACACCAATTTCTTAAATCAACACCCTATTGTTGATTGGCTAAATTGGAAGAAATATATTGCAAAAAACTTGTGTGCACACGGGAAGATTTTGCTGAAGAAGGAAACTCTATAAATATCAACATTTGAAGCTGCTTAGAGGGACAGAAAAATAGAGAGAGGAAGCAAAATAATACTTTGTTTCCATTCTACAACCTTTTCCTTATAGCTTCTTTGGTTATTTAATTTTAGGAAATTATTCTAGTTCGTACTTTTAATTAAATAGCGGAATTATTCTTCTTGAATATTTCTTCTATTTTCTTATTAATGGATAAGAATATTTCCATTAGTTGTATTAACTCCAATATGGAGTAACTTTCTTTTGTGTTGGGAGAATGACGGATCTTGATATTTCTATATAATAGTAGATAATATTATTCCTCAATTTCACATGTTTGAGCGGAAACTTTCTATTTAACTTTTATAGGCTTTACAGTTAGATGTTATTTTATTTGTTAACGTTTATCTAATTTATACTACCAATTAATTTGTTACTAATTCTGTAATCGAGAGAGGCGGAAGAAGTAACATAGTTAATTGTCGTATTGATAGATGTTAACATTTATTTAGTGACATCTATCTCTTTTATGTCATAATTAATTTTACACTTATTTGTAATCGAGAGAGGCGGATAGTGTATTGATTAGTTATAGCAAGTAAGGTAACCGAAAGGGACTTACTATAAAGAGCATGTTTCAGTTCAAGCATATATTTCTGGTGCTTTAATATTACTGTTTTGATAATTAATTTGTATAACCGAGAGGAGTGCGATTAATTCTTCAACTTAAGTAATAATATATAAATGTAATCATGAGAGGCATATATACATTTATGAGAGATAGAAATTGAAGATTAAAGAATTTACTTTATAATAGAAATATCAAGTGAAGTCAGGATCCCAACACCTTTTATTTTATTTGTGAAAAATTAAGATATTTCTCCATTGCTTTATTCACACATTTTTAGTTAATTAACACACCAATCAACTCTCTTCTAATATTTTCAAATAGTAATTAAAATAAGAAACGTTTGTAGAATAGACAAACCAATCTCTGTGGGTTTGACATCTTTTCTATACTATAATTTGACAGAGTACGAGTTAAAATTTCATATAAGCTAGACACTCGTCAAATTTTGGCACTGTTGCCGGTCGATTGGTAATTATCTACTTCAGATTAATTATTTTCTTACTAATTTGGGAGCACATTTAAAAAAAAAATTCTACTAGTTTATGACCCGTTCTTCCTCTACAGATTTGTTTGAATACTACCCTGAAATTGAAATATCTTTACGATTGCGCAGGAAAGGACACATTTCCACTTCTCATAGTGCAACTAACAAAAACATGGATAAACAGGAAGGACATCTCAACAATCCACCACCCCCAAATCTTCAACCTCCAGAAGACCAGTTTGATGAAGTAGCACCATGACCGGCTAACATGATTCTGAGGGATTATGCTAGACCTGACCAGTTCACTGGTGAATCAAGTGTTAGAAGGCCCCCTGTGGCAGCTAACAACTTTGAAATTAGAACCGATTTAATCCAAACAGTCCAACAATCTTGTCAATTCACTGGAGATCCAACTGAAGATCCACACAATCACTTAATTGACTTTCTTGAGTTGGTTGAAACAACTACGTATAATGGGGTATCACCTGATGCAATTAAGCTAAGGCTTTTTCCTTTTTTCTCTAAAAGGTGACGCTAAAGCTTGGTTGCGTAGCTTGCCACGAGGATCCATCACAACATGGGATCAAATGACTGAAAAAATTTTAAACAAATATTTTTCTCCTACTAAAACAAAAAAAAATGAGACAAGATATCAATAATTTTGTTCAAAATGATCTGAATTAGTTTACCAAGCTTGGGAAAGATTAAAAACTTTGTTAAGAAAATGTCCTCACCATGGAATCCCTGATCATATGCTACTATACATTTTGTATCATGGGCTAAAACCATCCTCTAGAAATGTTATAGACGCAGCTGCTGGAGGTTCCATAATGGGAAAAACTATTGACGAAGCTTTACAATTGTTAAATGAAATTTCTGAAAATGCTGTGCAGTGGCCAGCTAATCGTGTGATGGTTAAAAAGCCGCAATGGAAAACCAGATGGATGTCTTGAGTACCTTAACTCAACAAGTTGCATCTTTAACACAGAAATTTAAAACCTTTAAAGTAAATCCACAACAACCTCATCAATTTGAAGGATGCGACATTTGTGGTGAAGGTTATCTTAATCATGAATGTGAAGTCAATAATCAGAATGACGAGCAGGTAAACTTAATGGGTTACAAAACTTAACCCTACGGGAGTCCCATGACTCAAAAACACCCAGGATTCCAATGGAGCAACCCCAATGGTGCTGAAAATTCCTATCAGTTTAAAAAACAACAGGTACAAAGACCACCTGGTTTTCAAAATCAAAATAGATAGCAACAAAGTTTTCAACAATAGCAACAACAGCCCCAAAGAACGCATCAGCCAGGCCTTGAAGACTTGATATACAAATACATTAAGACTGCTGATGAAAAAATGGAAAGCCAAAATTCAGCCATAAAAAATTTGGAAATTCAGGTAAGCCAATTAGCAACCCTGATGTCTAGACAAGTTCAAGGAGCTCTACCAAGAAATACTGAGAAGAATCTAAGGGAACACCTCAAAGCCATTTCTCTAAGCTCAGGTAAGGCTCTCGCTGATCCATATGTAGATGGACAAAAGAATCCACGAGATATGAAACAGGTAAAAGAGAACAAAGAAGAACCTGAGTTTCTAAAGAAAAAAAAATGATAAAGAAAAAAAGGTACAAAAAAATGAATTGATAACAAATCCTCATTTTGTACCTCTTCCTTATCCCCAAAAAATGAAACGGGAAAAACTTAACAAACAATTCTCAAAGTTTTTACAAATTTTAAAACAACTTTACATTAACATACCTTTTACAGATGCTTTGACGCAAATGCCTTCATATGCTAAATTTCTTAAAGATATTTTGTCAAGTAAAAGAAAATTGGAAGAAGTTTCTGTCGTTAAGCTTACAGAGAAATGTAGTGCTATACTTCAAAATAAGCTTCCACAGAAACTTGGTGATCCAGGAAGTTTTACTATCCCTTGTATCCTTGGAGGTGCTCATTTCGAAAAAGCGTTATGTGATTCAGGTGCATCAATAAATCTAATGCCTTTCTCAATTTTCAGGAAATTAGAACTTGGAGAAATGAAAGACACTACCGTGTCTCTTCAATTAACTGATCAAAGTACTAAAAAACCGAGAGGAATCATTGAAAATGTCCTCATAAGAGTTGATAAATTTATATTCCCAGCAGATTTTATAGTACTTGAAATGGAAGAAAATACAGAGGTACCATTAATTTTAGGTAGACCATTTATCGCAACAGGAAGAGCAATCATTGATGTCCGTCAAGGACAATTGATATTGCGAGTTGATAATGAAAGAGTGATTTTTGACATGCAAAAAATAATGAAATTTCCCGAGGATGAGTCATCATCTTCTTGTTTTCAAATTGACTTGCTAAATGACCATGCAGATGAATACAAAAATGATCAGTTGATTACTGATTCATTGGAGAGATGTTTGTCCAAATCAGGTTCCACAATTGATGATGACCCCATAATTAAAGAAGAAGCCGAAACACTTAAAAGAGATTTAGAAAATGAGGAAATTTCACCGGAAGAAGTTCAACCAAAGATTGAACTCAAAACCCTTCTTTCTCATTTAAAATATGTTTTTCTTGAATCTGATTTTTTTTCCAGTGATCATTTCGTCTTCTTTGACTACAAAACAAGAAAA
This sequence comes from Lycium barbarum, assembly GCF_019175385.1. NCBI lineage: Eukaryota > Viridiplantae > Streptophyta > Magnoliopsida > Solanales > Solanaceae > Lycium > Lycium barbarum. The sequence continues at coordinate 100,790,023 of NC_083345.1, read as the reverse complement.
CAGATTAATTGGAGTGCTGAAAGAACACAAAAGAGCTTTAGGATGGACTATAGCTGACATCAAAGGAATCAGTCCAACTATTTGCATGCATAGAATTCTCATGAAGGATAATTACAAGTCAATAGTCCAGCCTCAAAGGAGACTGAACCCAGCAATGCAAGAAGTTGTCAAGAAAGAAGTGGTGAAACTTCTAGTAGCATGTATCATTTACCCGATATCTGATAGCCCTTGGGTAAGTCCCGTGCAGGTAGTTCCAAAGAAAGGAGGTATGACAGTAGTGAAAAATGAAAATAATGAACTCATACCTACCAGAACAATCACAGGATGGAGAGTCTGTATTGATTACAGACGACTTAATGAAGCCACAAGAAAAGATCATTTTCCTTTGCCTTTTATTGACCAGATGCTTGAGAGAGTTGCAGGTCATGGTTTTTGTTGTTTTCTTGAGGGATATTCTGGATACAATCAAATATCAATTGCTCCAGAAGATCAGGATAAGACCACATTCACATGCCCCCAAGGTACGTATGCTTACCAAAAAATGCCATTTGGACTTTGTAACGCTCCTGCTACATTCCACACTTTTTGGTAAGACATTTGAAGATTGTCTCTATCATTTAACTTTGTTGCTTAAAAGATGTGAAGAGACAAATCTAGTTCTTAACTGGGAAAAATGTCATTTTATAGTAACAAAGGGAATTGTTTTAGGACATAAAATTACTGCTAAAGGGATAGAAGTGGATAAGGCAAAAATTGACCTTATAGTAGGATTACCCCCTCCTACTATTGTTAAAGGCATTAGAAGTTTCTTAGGACATGCAGGTTTTTACAGAAGGTTCATAAAAGATTTTTCAAAAATTTCAAAACCTTTGACTAACCTATTAATGAAAGATATGAAGTTTGAATTTTCAGAGGATTGCAGGAAAGCATTTGAGATTCTCAAAGAACAATTGACTAACGCTCCGATTGTTGTTACTCCTAATTGGAGTCAGCCATTTGAAATAATGTGCGACGCAAGTGACACAGCAGTTGGAGTTATATTGGGACAAAAGAAAGACAAGATTTTCAGGCCAATCTACTACGCCGGTAGAACGCTCAATGAAGCTCAAAGGAATTATGCCATAACTGAGAAGGAACTACTAGCAGTAGTCTTTGCGTTTGATAAGTTTCGTTCCTATTTAATAGGAACTAAAGTTACAGTGTTCACCGATCATGCAGCCTTAAAATATCTCTTAGCCAAAAAAGATGCTAGACCTAGATTACTAAGATGGATACTCCTTTTGCAAGAATTTGATCTTGAAATAAAAGATAGAAAAGGTTCAGAAAATCAAGTAGCTGATCATTTGTCTCGTTTGGAAGATCCTCCTAATGAGATATCAGATATTAGAGAGGAATTCCCTGATGAACATATTCATAAAATCACAACAATTATAAATCAACCTCCTTGGTTTGCTGATATCGCCAATTACTTAGTCGGAGGATGGATCCCGAAAGATTATTCTTACGAACAAAGAAAAAAAAAATCAAAAATGAAATGAGATATTATTTTTGGGAGGATCCTTACTTATTTAAATTTTGTGCAGATGGCATGATAAGGTGATGTGTACCAGAAACAGAAATGAACAACATCTTAAGCCACTGCCATGATGGAGCTGTTGGAGGACACTATGGAGGGAGGAGAACAACAACTAAAATACTTGAAGCTGGTTTTTTCTGGCCCACTCTATTTAGAGATGCTACAAATTATGTTGCCACTTGTGACAAATTCCAGAGAAGTGGTAACATTTCAAAAAGGGACGAAATGCCTCTTAACTCTATTCTTGTGTGTGAAATATTTGATGTTTGGGGTATTTCATGGGTCCTTTGCCCCCTTCAAACGGTTGCGAATATATTTTAGTGGCCGTCGACTATGTGTCAAGGTGGGTCGAAGCAATGGCTACTAGAAAAAATGATGCTCGTATTGTTTGTGCTTTTCTTAAAAAAAAAATATTTTCCAAGTTTGGAACTCCACGAGTTATCATAAGCGACCAGGGAACTCATTTTATAAATAGACAATTCGCTAGTTTGTTGTCTAGATATGGAGTAACTCATAAAACAGGAACTCCCTATCATGCTCAAACAAGCGGGCAAGTAGAAGTATCCAACAGGGAATTGAAAAGAATTTTAGAAAAAACTGTTGGTTCCTCGCGTAAAGATTGGTCTTTAAAATTAGATGATGCTTTATGGGCATACAGAACTGCTTTTAAAACTCCCATAGGCACATCTCCTTATAGACTAGTTTTTGGAAAAACTTGTCATTTACCTGTGGAATTAGAACATAAAGCATATTAGGCTATAAAATTGTTGAATCTAAATTTGCTAGATGCAGGTAAAAATCGTTTGTTGCAGCTTGATGAATTGGAGGAGTTCAGACTGGAAGCATATGAAAATGCTAAATTGTACAAAGAAAAGACAAAAAGATGGCATGATAACCTCATTCGCCATAAGTATTTTAAAATTGGAGACCATGTTCTGTTGTACAATAGCCGATTAAGTCTATTTCCAGGAAAATTCAAGTCACGCTGGACAAGACCGTACATCGTAACAGAAGTAACCCCCTATGGTGCCATCGAAATACAACATATCGATGGGGGAGAAAAATTCAAAGTGAAAGGTCATCGGTTGAAGCCTTATATCACCAGAATCTTTGACAAACAGGCTTCAATAATTCTTTTTACTAAAAAAGAATACTACTAAGTCGAGCTGACGACGTTAAACTCATAACTATTTTCTTCTTCCCTCTTTCATACTTTAAATAAATTTTACTAATTAGAAGTATACTTTTTCCTTTTAAGTATATTTTAAATAAAGTCATATATATATATAAAAATATAGGTTATGAAATATATATATATATATATATATATATATATATATATATATATATATATATATATATATATATATATATATATATATATATATATGTTTGCATGTTTATGCCCCTTGATATGATTTTCGTTTTCTCCTCTGCAACCTAGTCTCTACTATAGCAGGGTAACTCCAAGAAGCAGGAAATATGTTTCAAGAATCGCGGGTGGAGTTGACAAGCGCTAGAAAAAAAAAACAGGGAAGCCCTTTTATTTCCTTTTACTTTTAAGTTGTGTGTCATGGGGACATGACATTATTTAAGTGTGGGGGTGGAGGAATATATTGTGTTAAAAAAATAATAATATGCCTTTTCATTATTATTTAACTATTTTTTTTTGTTAAATATATGTGTGTGTGATTTCTTTTTCATATTAAAAACAAAATTGAAAAAAAAAAACTGAGTTCCTTTATCCGTAAGGTAACTTATTTCATGCCCTTCCATGGATTTCTTGTTCGGTTCTTTGCCATGGTCGTAATATTTTGAACCGAACACTTTTTAGGAATTTTAGGCAATTTAATTATTTTGGTAAATAAGCTGGCTAAACTTGGTTTAATTTGAAAATCATGAGTCTTCAGAAAGATGAATTTAACTGGGTACCTTTCATGAGTTGTACGACAACGTTTCCAAGCTCACACTTGCTTATTGGTGATTGGAATCATGGTGTTCGATAGTCCCAAGTGCATTGTGTGGTCAGTATATATTACCCAGTTCTCATGTTTATTCGTAAATCTAGAACTTGCCTTGAATGAGGTTTGAGGCGAAATTCTAGGTAGACTTTGAGTTGAAAAATGAAAGTAGACCTTCCTTTTTAAAACACGACCTAAATTAACTTACCCTGATGATTTTTATCCCTTGCTAGCCCCGTTCAACCTCAATGAATTATTCCTTATTTATTGATCGCCAAGTCTTAACCCTTAACCTTTTTCTCATTATGACTTACTACTTGTTCGCCCTATTTCCTTTAGGCACTTCGAGAGTTGATTTGAATGCAGAAAATTTAGTGTGAATGATGAAAAAAAAGGTGAAAGGACAATTGATTGAGATTGTTGATCTTTTGGAGATGTTGTCTGAGAAAAAAATTGTTGCAAATTTGAAAAAAAAAATGCAACAAAGAGATGTTGGCAACTCCATTTTCAAATGGGAAATAACAGAAATTGTGAAAAGATTGAAAAAGAAGAACAGAGGTTTATTGTTCAAAAAGAATTGGATGGCAATCGTGTTTGAGCGACAAAATAAAAGTGTAGTGCCTATACGGAATTTAAATCACTCTTATCCATATGTATCCTACCCGTCCCTAAGCCTATATTACAACCTTATGAAAGCCCTACATGATCTCAGCTCAAAGACTCCTACATTAGTGGATAATCACATGATAGTCAAGCTTATGGTTATTTATGGTAACATGAGATACTTCTTTGTTGAGAGTGAGCGAAATTTCAACATATGCCCTTCTTTGTTGTAAAATAGATATATTGTGTGATATCTGGGCATCTTTCTTCCTTTGGTGAGACGCACTTGGGATTAGAAAATATTGTTAGTTCAATTTTCAATAAGTAAATATGAGTACGGTTAAAGGTTGTTGGAGCCATGTAATTATCTTAGTCTATTTTTCTCTACCGAAAGTTCTCATGATATTACTTAAAATATTTAGCCACTATATTTTATGTTTTTCTTTGCTCGAGGACGAGCAAATATTTAAGTGTAGGGGTATTTCATAAGACAAAAATTCATATATAAATTAAGTTGTTATTTAATTTAAATATTAATATTTCTGTATTTTATTTGCAGGAAATATCATAATTTAATATATAAATCAAGAGAGCAAAATGAAGAAGAAGATCCAAAAAAGGAAAAGCAAAAGAAAGAGAAAAGGAAGTGTTGCAAAGATGAAAACAATTGTGCAAATTTTTCTTAATGTGGGACCCATCAAAATTGAAACTAAGAAAGCTAAAGGAAAAGGAAGACAAACCTTATTTTCAATAAAAGAAAGGGAGCAGCAATGTATACTTACAAATTGAAAAAAAAGTTCATGAACACACCAATTTCTTAAATCAACACCCTATTGTTGATTGGCTAAATTGGATGAAATATATTGCAAAAAGCTGAAGAAGGAAACTCTATAAATATCAACATTTGAAGCTGCTTAGAGGGACAGAAAAACAGAGAGAGGAAGCAAAATAATACTTTGTTTCCATTCTACAACCTTTTCCTTATAGCTTCTTTGGTTATTTAATTTTAGGAAATTATTCTAGTTCGTACTTTTAATTAAATAGCGGAATTATTCTTCTTGAATATTTCTTCTATTTTCTTATTAATGGATAAGAATATTTCCATTAGTTGTATTAACTCCAATATGGAGTAACTTTCTTTTGTGTTGGGAGAATGACAGATCTTGATATTTCTATATAATAGTAGATAACATTATTCCTCAATTTCACATGTTTGAGCGGAAGCTTTCTATTTAACTTTTATAGGCTTTACAGTTAGATGTTATTTTATTTGTTAACGTTTATCTAATTTATACTACCAATTAATTTGATACTATTTCTGTAATCGAGAGAGGCAGAAGAAGTAACATAGTTAATTGTCGTATTGATAGATGTTAACATTTATTTAGTGACATCTATCTCTTTTATGTCATAATTAATTTTACACTTATTTGTAATTGAGAGAGGCGGATAGTGTATTGATTAGTTATAGCAAGTAAGGTAACCGAAAGGGACTTACTATAAAGAGCATGTTTCAGTTCAAGCATATATTTCTGGTGCTTTAATTGTTACACCTTGGAAATTTCCCCCGCTAGCGTACAATAATTAGGCCAATGAAGGGTATGACGTATATGGTGTTTTGACGAGGGACAACGTCCTTTAGACTGGTATTGAGGTGCTAAATAATTGTTAAGAAGGTTCTATAAGGATCGGAGATCAAACGAAATGACGAGAATAAGACTCAGTGAACTGATGGGTTAAACGGTCAATTATACGGACCGTATAACATTATACGGCCGTATAATGGACCGTAAAAGACTCACAAAATGAGACAGAATGAGGTTGCTGAAGGGATGATTTTACGGTCAATTATACGGACCGTATAAAATTATACGACCCGTATAATCTACCGTCAAGTTGACACAGAAAAAAGGGTAGTCGTTGGAGCAGTTTTACGGTCGATTATACGGACCGTATAAATTTATACGGACTGTATAATGATGTCGGGATATATTTCAATTTTTAAATAAGGACCCAAGTTCATTTTATTTTATTTCATCTTCTCTCTCCACAACCCAACATCTCTCTAGAACCTTCCAAAACTCTTCCAATACAAGAATCCAAGTGAAAATCAAGATCAACCACACCAAGTTCATGAAAACAAGAGTGTGAAACCCAAGTGAAGTTCATCCTCCTCAAAGAAAACCAAAGAGGTGAGATAGGGTTTTGTTGCTAGAGGAGAAACTCCACTCAAGACTTGTTCAACCATCATCCAAGGTAAGTTTCATGACCATTTTATGTTGTTTAAGGTATTGGAAGGTTAAGACACTCGAATTGTAGAAGAACATAGCAAATGGGTCATTCAAGAGTGAATAGTGTCATGAGTGAGTGGTAGTTGAATTGAATCATGATTGTTAGTGTGTTGTGAGTATAAATATTTTACAAATGACATGAAGACCATGAGATAAGTGTGATACATGGGAAAATCCGATAGCGAACCCAAAACCATAAATGTGGGGAAAAATTAAGAGAAATGGTGGATCAAGGCCATTGTATATGAATGATAATTGTGATTTGCTATATTGTGATTGTTATTGTGGGTGATTGGGAGTTGATATGGAATACAGGAAAAGTAGTAGAAACAAAGGAAGTGCTGCCCAATTTTCCCTAGAAATAGTAGTGCGTTCTTATAGTTGGTTAACTAACGATCGTACGAATCCTCTTTTTGAAGGTAGAGGCGTGACATTGAAGGAGAATAAGCAGACGATAAATTGCTTAAATGACAAAGGTATGTGAGGCTTAACTCTTCTTTCAAAAGGCACGAATCCTTCAAGCTTTCCACAAATCCTTTTATAAGATGAAGCTTAAGAGTCCTTCTATATATTAAATCCCCTATGAGCATGATAGTGATGACAATGAGCTAGGGTCTAGAGACTCAAGAAATTGTGGCATGATGTTCCAACAATGCTAATGATGCTATTACCTTAAGTTTTCTTCCCTTCAAGGCGAGGCATGATACTCATAAATGTCCATAATACAATCGGGGGTTCACAACCTTACGTCACCCCGACATAGTATGGTTGTCTTAAAGCCTAATGAATGCTCTTAATGTTGTTGTGTGTTATGACAATAAGATGATAAGTAATGCTAACTTGTAACACTATGGGATACGTGGAACACTAAGGAATGATAACATGATGCTATGGCTTGAGATGTATAATAATGACGTGTTATGATTGATGTTGTGATGATATGATTCCACCACGCCTATATGGCCGGGCATGTCACCGCTAATGCGGGCTGCGTATGATTCCACCGTGCCTATATGGCCGAGCATGTCACGGCTAATACGGACTGCGATGTTTACACCGAGACGAGAGGGCCGGGCATGATCACCACTAGTGGGCGGCATATGAGGGTTACCCGGACGCGAGTAACGATACAGATTATGATGTGATGATGTATATGATGACGTACGTCATGATGTATGGGACGTGATAACAGGTGTAATATGATGGCGTAAAATGTGAAATGTGATAGTAATACGATTGCCTATGACATGTGTGCGAGTTATATCCTTGTCCCATGACTCATGATCTTTCTGTTATGTTTGTTTATTTCATTCCTGCCTTACATACTCAGTACAATATTCGTGCTGACGTCCTTTTTCTATGGATGCTGTGTTCATGCCCACAGGTAGACAGGGAGGAGATCTTGCTCCGGATTCTTAGAGGCTGCTAGCTGATTGGAAGCCCTCCATTGTCCCGGAGGTGCCTATGATGATTCTTTTGTGTACAGTTGTAGGTGTCATCTCTTAGAGGCTCGTAGATACTCGACGTGGGTCGTGTGGTTTCTTAGCATGGTCATTATGTATATATATGTATATGTGTATATTATTTTTCTAGCCTAAGGGCTCGTGTGTATAAAAACATTTCGTTTCTAAGTAAAAATGGATTTTATTATAAATTAAGCATGAATCGGATAAATGATTGCCAAATAAGCTAAATAAGTGATGGCACGAGCGGTGCTCGGTGGTTAGCCCTGGGTACCCGTCACGACCCCTAGCTGGGTCGTGACAAAAGTGGTATCAGAGCAGTTCGGTCCTAGGAAGTGTCTACGAGCCGTGTCTAGTAGAGTCTTGTTTATGGTGTGTTGCGCGCCACATCAAAAAATAGGAGGCTACAGGGCATTTAGGAAGAATGACCCTCCTTCTTCTTAGGGAATCGTGCGATAGAGCTATGTGTAAGATTTTATCCTCCCTAATAATGTGTTATGGTTTCAGAATGCCGCCAAAGGGAAAAGCTGCAGCCGCTCAGAAGGGTAAGACTACGGCAAGGAGGCGGGTAGAAAGATAGCCTTCAGTGAATATAGAAGAAGGCGAATTGCATAATGAGGCTTTGTCTAATACTTCTTCTACCCCGCCTAATGTGGGAGAGCAAGGAGGAGCCCCAGCTTCGATCCCTCCACCGGTTGCTTCGGGTCAACAAATGACCGAGGCTATTCAGTTATTGACCCAATTGGTTGCCGCACAAGCACAACGACAAAATGTGGGTTCAAGTGACCGGGCAGCAAGTACAAAGGCCAGTGATTTTATGAGTCTAAATCCCCCGAAATTCTTCGGGTCAAAGCCGGAGGAAGACCCACAAGGTTTCATTGATGAAATTTTGAGGACATTGAAGATTGTCCATGCCTCCGAAATCGAATCCGTGGAGTTTGCATCCTATAGACTCCGGGATGTGGCGGTGTTATGGTACAACAATTGGGTGTTATCAAGAGGGGAGAATGCGCCTCCTCCGGTTTGGCAAGAGTTCGTAGATGCTTTCATTCGCCACTATTTGCCACCCGAGGTCCGCCGAGCTAGAGCGCATAGATTTCTGAATTTGAGACAGGAAAGCATGAGTGCCCGGGAATATAGCATGCAATTCAATTCTTTGGCTAGATATGCTCCGACTACGATGGCCGACATGGGAGATCGGGTATATAGATTTTTGATTGGTCTGGGACCGCATTTATTTAGAGATTGTCTGACGGCTTCCTTGCAAGACGGGATGGACATTTCCCGGATACAGGCCCATGCTCAAAATTTAGAGGGGCGACAACGACAACAAAGGGGCGATCGCGACAGTGATAGGAGGAAAAACAAAAGGGCTAGATCTGAGGGCACAGGTGGTGATTATAGAGGGGGATCGAGGCAGGCTTATTCCCGACATTCAGGCCAGCCAGCGACTAGTGCGCCTCCCCGGTTAGCGGACAGGGGATTTGATCGCTCTTTTCCGTCAAGACAGGGTCAGAGCTCGAGAGCTCCGGGTTCTCCGTTTGGGGGTGATTACAGCCAGAGACGACCGCCAGTTCCACGATGTAGTCGGTGCCGCAAATTACATTCAGGGCCGTGTCGTCAGGACACTGATAGTTGTTATGTCTGTGGGCAGACTGGACATTTGATGCGAGATTGTCTCTCGCGATATGGTATAGGTGGGGTTCAGCCTACAGGCTCAGCAGCGGGTTTCTCATCAGCACGCCCCGCAGGGCAGACTTCTCAGATGACAGCAGGCCGAGGCAGAGGCCGAGGGGCAGCATCTACTTCGGGCGCCACTCAGCCCCATGTATATGCTTTAGTAGGACGACAAAATCTCGAGTCCTCTCCGGATGTAGTCACAAGTATATTTTCGATATTCTCCCGTGATGTGTATGCGTTGATAGATTCGGGTTCTACATTTTCTTATATTACTCCATACGTTGCTGGTTGCATCGGGATAAAACCCGAGTCAATTAAACCCTTTGAGGTACTCACTCCAGTTGGTGATCCTGTGATAGCAAGACAAGTGTACAAAAAATGTGTTATTGTGATATGCGATCAACAGACTAGGGCTGACTTGATTGAGTTAGAAATGGTAGATTTCGATGTAATCATGGGTATGGATTGGTTGGCTTCGTGTTATGCAAATGTGGATTGTCGCACAAAAGTGGTTCGATTCCAATTTCCGGGAGAGCCCGTGCTTGAATGGCAGGGTAATACAGCATCTCCGAAAGGCAGGTTTATTTCCTACCTCAAGGCAAGGAAGATGATAGCCAAGGGCTATATTTATCACTTAGTTCGGGTTCATGATACCGAGGCAAAGACACCAATTTTCTAGTCAGTTCCGGTGGTGAATGAGTTTCCAGACGTATTTCCAGATGAACTTCCAGGTCTTCCTCCAGAAAGAGAGATTGTTTTTTCCATCGATGTGTTTCCGGATACCAAGCCTATTTCTATTCCTCCTTATCGAATGGCTCCGGCAGAATTGAAAGAGTTAAAGACACAGTTGAAGGATTTGCTTGAGAAAGGGTTTATTAGGCCCAGTTCATCACCGTGGGGAGCACCGGTCCTGTTCGTGAGGAAGAAAGATGGTTCTCTAAGAATGTGTATCGATTATAGGCAACTGAACAAAGTGACGATAAAGAACAGATATCCTCTTCCAAGGATTGATGACTTATTCGATCAACTACAAGGTGCCAAGTGGTTTTCTAAAATAGATCTGAGGTCGGGCTACCATCAATTGAGAGTTAGAGAAGCGGATATTCCCAAAACAGCTTTCAGAACGAGATATGGCCACTACGAATTTCGGGTGATGTCGTTTGGGTTAACTAACGCTCCGACAGTGTTCATGAATTTAATGAACAATGTGTTCAGGCCACTCTTGGACTTGTTTGTGATAGTGTTTATTGATGATATTCTGGTGTATTCTCACACGGAATCGGAACACGCAGATCATTTGAGGATCGTTCTTGGTATTCTCCGAGCCCGAGAGCTATATGCAAAATATTCGAAATGCGAGTTTTGGATGAATTCTGTGACATTTCTGGGTCACGTTATTTCCAATGACGGTATTCGAGTCGACACTCAGAAAATTGAAGCAGTGAAGACTTGGCCAAGGCCTACGACGCCTACAGAAGTTCATAATTTTCTGGGTTTAGCAGGCTATTATAGAAGGTTTGTAGAGGGATTTTCATCCATTTCAGCCCCATTGACGAAGTTAACCCAGAAGTCGGCTAGATTCCAATGGAATGACGCTTGTGAACGTAGTTTCCAAGAGTTGAAAAACAGGTTGACCTCAGCTCCAGTTTTAACACTTCCAGAAGGGCCAGATGGCTACGTTGTGTATTGTGATGCTTCTGGTGTGGGATTAGGATGCGTGTTGATGTAGCATGATAAAGTTATTGCATATGCTTCAAGACAATTGCGAAAACATGAAAATAACTATCCGACGCATGATCTTGAATTGGCTGCGGTTATTCATGCCCTGAAAATGTGGAGGCATTATTTGTATGGTGTGCATGTTGATATCTATACAGATCACAAGAGCCTCCAGTACATTTTCAAGCAAAGGGAGTTGAACCTGAGGCAGAGGCGGTGGTTAGAATTATTAAAAGATTATGATGTTTACATTTTATACCACCCTGGGAAGGCGAATGTAGTAGCCGATGCACTTAGCCGCCGATCAATGGGCAGTTTATGTGAAATCCCTCCGGAAAGGAAAGAGATGGTTCAAGAACTCCATCGATTGGCTAATCTTGGAGTGCGTGTAATCGATTCAGGTGATGTAGGTATTAGTATCAGAGATTCCACAATTTCGTCCTTGGATCTGGAAGTGAAGGAACGGCAGTATGAAGATCCTCAGTTATGTCATTATAGAGACGCGTCGCATGGAAAGGAAAAGTCCCAGTTTGAAATTTCTAGTGATGGAATTCTTAGATACCGAGGCAGGTTGTGTGTGCCGAATGTGGCGGAATTGCGCCGACGAATTCTAGAAGAAGCACATTGCTCCCGATATTCTATTCACCCGGGTTCAATCAAAATGTATCATGATCTCAAGATGATGTATTGGTGGGATGGCATGAAGAGAGACATAGCAGAATTTGCAGCACAATGTCCAAATTGCCAACAAGTAAAAGCAGAACATCAAAAGCCAGGAGGCTTATTGCAAGCGATAGAAATACCCACTTGGAAATGGGAAGTCATTAACATGTATTTCATCGTGGGATTACCTCGTTCCAATGGTAAATATGATTCTATATGGGCGATCGTGGATAGATTGACAAAAGCAGCCCATTTTCTTCCAGTTAGAACCACGTACTCAGTAGAAGACTCTGCAAGGCTATATCTCAAGGAAATTGTGCGACTCCATGGTATTCTATTATCCATTATCACGGATAGGGGAGCACAGTTTACAGCTAAGTTCTGGAAGTCTTTTCAAGAGGGCTTGGGCACGCAAGTGAAGTTTAGCACGACATTTCATCCACAAATTGACGGGCAGGCTGAGCGTACCATTCAAACCTTAGAAGATATGCTATGGGCATGTGTGTTGGATTTCGGTGGTAGTTGGGATGATCATTTTCCATTAATTGAGTTTGCATATAACAACAGCTATCATTCTAGTATACAAATGGCTCCATATGAAGCGTTATATGGAAGGAAATGTAGATCTCCAATCGGATGGTTCAAAATAGGAGAAGCACAACTAGTGGGCCCTGAATTGATCCAACAAGCAGTAAAAAAAGGTCAAGGTGATTCGAGATCGGTTGTTGACAGCCCAAAGTCGCCAAAAGTCTTACACGGATAACTGCCGGCGAGACTTGGAATTTCAAAGTGACGATTGGGTATTTTTGAAAGTGTCACCAATAAAAGGGGTAATGAGATTTGGGAAGAAGGGGAAGCTAAGTCCTAGGTACATCGGACCCTACAAGGTCATTCGCAAGGTGGGACAGGTAGCATATGAATTGGAATTGCCTTCGGAGCTTGAATCAGTCCATCCGGTCTTTCATGTTTCGATGCTCCGCAAGTGTGTTGGAGATCCCACAAAGATTGTCCCGATAGACGATGTGCAGATAACAGAAAGGCTAACTTATGAAGAGGTTCCTATTGCCATCTTGGATGGGCAAGTGCGAAAGCTTCGAAATAAAGATGTAGCTTCAGTCAAGTTTTATGGCGGAACAACAATAGGGAAGAAATTACTTGGGAGGCGGAAGAAAATATGAGATCCGAGTACCCCCATTTGTTCCAACCCCCAGGGGAGATCCAAGCTGAGACGTCAACGGTATAAGGTATGTATGCTTTATTTTACTCTTTGGATCGTGTGTGGCCATAGATATGTTGATATTGTAATGTAGCCCCGTGAGGAAATGATATTATGGGGTGTTGTGACAGGTTGGTAGTGCCAAATTACAGGGGAAACTCTGGCAAAATTTTTCTGGAATCCCGAGTGTTTAACATTCGGGGACGAATGTTCCAAAGGGGGGGAGAATATTACACCTTGAAAATTTCCCCCGCTAGCATACAATGATTAGGCCAATGAAGGGTATGACGTATATGGTGTTTTGACGAGGGACAACGTCCTTTAGACTGGTATTGAAGTGCTAAATAATTGTTAAGAAGGTTCCATAAGGATCGGAGATCAAACGAAATGACGAGAATAAGACTCAGTGAACTGATGGGTTAAACAGTCAATTACACGGACCATATAACATTATACGGCCGTATAATGGACCGTAAAAGAGTCACAGAATGAGACAGAATGAGGTTGCTGAAGGGATGATTTTACGGTCAATTATACGGACCGTATAAAATTATACGACACGTATAATGTACCGTCAAGTTGACACAGAAAAAAGGGTAGTCATTGGAGCAGTTTTACGGTCGATTATACGAACCGTATAAATTTATACGGACCGTATAATGATGTCGGGACAGATTTCAATTTTTAAATAAGGACCCAAGTTCATTTTATTTTATTTCATCTTCTCTCTCCACGACCCAACATCTCTCTAGAACCTTCTAAAACTCTTCCAATACAAGAATCCAAGTGAAAATCAAGATCAACCACACCAAGTTCATGAAAACAAGAGTGTGAAACCCAAGTGAAGTTCATCCTCCCCAAAGAAAACCAAAAGAGGTGAGATAGGGTTTTGTTGCTAGAGGAGAAACTCCACTCAAGACTTGTTCAACCATCATCCAAGGTAAGTTTCATGACCATTTTATGTTGTTTAAGGTATTGGAAGGTTAAAATACCCGAATTGTAGAAGAACATAGCAAATGGGTCATTCAAGAGTGAATAGTGTCGTGAGTGAGTGGTAGTTGAATTGAATCATGACTATTAGTGTGTTGTGAGTATGAATATGTTAGAAATGACATGAAGACCATGAGATAAGTGTGACAGATGGGAAAATCCGATAGCGAACCCAAAACCATAAATGTGGGGAAAAATTAAGAGAAATGGTGGATCAAGGCCATTGTATATGAATGATAATTGTGATTTGCTATATTGTGATTGTTATTGTGGGTGATTGGGAGTTGATATGGAATACAGGAAAAGTAGTAGAAACAAAGGAAGTGCTGCCCAATTTTCCCTAGAAATAGTAGTGCGTTCTTATAGTTGGTTAACTAACGATCGTACGAATCCTCTTTTTGAAGGTAGAGGCGTGACATTGAAGGAGAATAAGCAGACGATAAATTGCTTAAATGACAAAGGTATGTGAGGCTTAACTCTTCTTTCAAAAGGCACGAATCCTTCAAGCTTTCCACAAATCCTTCTATAAGATGAAGCTTAAGAGTCCTTCTATATATTAAATCCCCTATGAGCATGATAGTGATGACAATGAGCTAGGGTCTAGAGACTCAAGAAATTGTGGCATGATGTTCCAACAATGCTAATGATGCTATTACCTTAAGTTTTCTTCCCTTCAAGGCGAGGCATGATACTCATAAATGTCCATAATACAATCGGGGGTTCACAACCTTACGTCACCCCGACATAGTATGGTTGTCTTAAAGCCTAATGAATGCTCTTAATGTTGTTGTATGTTATGACAATAAGATGATAAGTAATGCTAACTTGTAACACTATGGGATACGTGGAACACTAAGGAATGATAACATGATGCTATGGCTTGAGATGTATAATAATGACGTGTTATGATTGATGTTGTGATGATATGATTCCACCACGCCTATATGGCCGGGCATGTCACCGCTAATGCGGGCTGCGTATGATTCCACCGTGCCTATATGGCCGAGCATGTCACGGCTAATACGGACTGCGATGTTTACACCGAGACGAGAGGGCCGGGCATGATCACCACTAGTGGGCGGCATATGAGGGTTACCCGGACGCGAGTAACGATACAAATTATGATGTGATGATGTATATGATGACGTACGTCATGATGTATGGGACGTGATAACAGGTGTAATATGATGGCGTAAAATGTGAAATGTGATAGTAATACGATTGCCTATGACATGTGTGCGGGTTATATCCTTGTCCCATGACTCATGATCTTTCTGTTATGTTTGTTTATTTCATTCCTGCCTTACATACTCAGTACAATATTCGTGCTGACGTCCTTTTTCTATGGATGCTGTGTTCATGCCCACAGGTAGACAGGGAGGAGATCTTGCTCCGGATTCTTAGAGGCTGCTAGCTGATTGGAAGCCCTCCATTGTCCCGGAGGTGCCTATGATGATTCTTTTGTGTACAGTTGTAGGTGTCATCTCTTAGAGGCTCGTAGATACTCGACGTGGGTCGTGTGGTTTCTTAGCATGGTCATTATGTATATATATGTATATGTGTATATTATTTTTCTAGCCTAAGGGCTCGTGTGTATAAAAGGATTTCGTTTCTATGTAAAAATGGATTTTATTATAAATGAAGCATGAATTGGATAAATGATTCCTAAATAAGCTAAATAAGTGATGGCACGAGCGGTGCCGGTGGTTATCCCCGGATACCCGTCACGGCCCCTAGCTGGGTCGTGACATTAATATTACTATTTCGATAATTAATTTGTATAACCGAGAGGAGTGCGATTAATTCTTCAACTTAAGTAATAATATATAAATGTAATCGTGAGAGGCATTTATACATTTATGAGAAATAGAAATTGAAAATTAAAGAATTTACTTTATAATAGAAATATCAAGTGTTGTCAGGATCCCAACACCTTTTATTATATTTGTGAAAAATTAAGATATTTCTCCATTTCTTTATTTACACATTTTTAGTTAATTAACTCACCAATCAACTCTCTTTTAATATTCTCAAATAGTAATTAAAATAAGAAACGTCTGTAGAATAGACAAACCAATCTCTGTGGGTTCGACATCTTTCTCTACTATAATTTGACAGAGTACGAGTTAAAATTTCATATAAGCTAGACACTCGCCAATATATTAAAGCACTTAGGGAGGATCACTATTATCCAAATATTTCCTATCCGTCCCTTAGCCTACGTTACAACCCCTTAAGTCTTACTTGATCTTAGGTTCAACATACTTATATTAGTGAAGCTGTTACACTACGGGAAAACTTATGGTTCTCGTATTTGATATGTGATGTTCTTTGTGAGAGTGAGCGTAATTTATTGATTTCATGTCCATTGAAATAAAATTATTTGATTCATGTGAGATATATGGACAACTCTCTTTCAGTGAGGGCACATAATTGGCAATCGATTGGTGAAGTGTTGGATTTCCGGTTAAGTAGCATGATTGTTTTGCTTAAGTGGCGTCTTTGAGTCATATATTCTTGAAAGTAAGATTGTTCTTGAGAAGGTTGTTTGTTGGTGTTGTAAACTAAAATCTTGATTATTAGCATGGCTTTCGTAAGGATTGACACAATGTTGTTTGAAATGTGATTTTGAAAATGGCCATATTAACCAAAGCTTGACTAGACCTATATGAGTGGCATGGTTGTGAATGTGTGGTAGTTTGGTGATGCACCTTTGGAATCAAAACAAGACAGGTACTAGTGAAGTATTTTGGCATGGGTTGACCCTTAAGAATAGGTTTCACCATATTTATCATATCTTGTTTAATAGCATCCCAACACTTCTGAAAAAACATACTAGAGAAGCCATCTTGACCTGCAGAACTATTGGTGTCAATGTCAAACATGTCATCTTTAACTTCATCATTGGATATATATATCCTATAAGCATCTGATTGTCCTCATTACTAACAGACTTAGGAAAATAGTCTAATACACTAAGATCAATGCATGTATGGCTTTGGGAGAAGAGATCATGATAAAAGTCCACAACACCTCTAGCAATGTCATCCTCTTCCTCTAGCCAATCATTCCCATTCTTAATTATATGGATCTTCATATGATGTCTCCTTCCTCTAATCACTGAATGAAAATATTTTGTATTTTCATCACCTTCTATCCATTTAAGATGTGTTTTTTGTCTCCAAAAGGCATCAACAATTTTAAGATGTTGGACCAAGTCAGCCTTTGTTTTGTTCATGCTTAGCCTTTGTTTTGTTCATGCTTAGTCTATCATTCTACTCTAATGTATTCATGTATTTGTCTTCATAATCCATCACCTGCTTCTCCAACTGATTAGTTTTTATGAAAATGTCACCTATTTTGTTTTTGGACCAATCACTAAGAGCCTTGCTCACCCTTTTCGCTGGACTATCCAAAATATCTTTCCCCTCAACATGTTGATTCCATTGAGCCTTTACTATATCCTGGAAATCCTCCTGGTCAACCTAGAAGTTCAAGAACTTGAAATACATAATATTATTTGTAGCTTGATCTTGTAGAGTTATAAGTAAAGGAATGTGATCAGAGCTTACTCTAGCCAAGTGTTGGATAGAAATAGAAGTGAACAGGGATCCCAACTCATCATTAGCTACCAACCTATTCAATCTTTTCCATATTATGATATATTCCTTCCTTTCATTACACCAAGTAAAAGCATTACCACTCAAACCCATATTTGAGAGCCGCAGTCAGTTAAACACTCAACAAAATCCATGCTCTTGCTCAGTTTATATAGTGTGCCTCTTATTTTCTCATGTGGATCCAGTATGCAGTTAAAATCACCACAGATAATCCAAGGTTGATTAATAATAGATGTAAAAGCCCTCATGCGTTCCCATAATTGGACTCTACCAATAGATCTAGTTTTTGCATATTCCACAAATATACAGAATTTAATATTGACCTTGTTAAGGTCTCGAGAGGGAGGGCATGTTTCTCTCTCTAGGTGCACGTTATGAGAGCCTTGCTAACGTACACTGTATCACTGAAAAAAAATGCCCCAACGGTCTTCTCTCACCGGAAAAACTGCAACGAACACGAAAATGATGGTCACACCTCATGAAAATTCATCGACTCGGTTGGCGCCACTCACAGTTGGTAGTTTCTTACCTCCACAATTCCAATCTATTGTGGAAGAGGATAAGGACAGTGGTTAAGAGTCGGCATCACAAGGATCCTAACACCTGGAGTCATTTGGCGGGCCAATGACCACCATGACACCGGTGGTACGACGCCTTCAGTTCTCCGATTCCTCAGCTCAACCGACTCCACCTGAGCTCACTGACTATAGAGCTAATCGATTGCCACAGAAGGGTAAGTCACTCAACTATGTTCCTCCTACAACTAAGGATGGGAAAATTTATGTTCATATAGATGCGGAGGACATTAAACCTCAAGAAGACTACATGAAAACTGCTTTAATTGGGTATATTATTGGAGATACGCCTTATATGAAATCACTGGAAGCTTATGTTACTAATACTTGGAAGGGGGTCAAAAAGTCCCAAATCTTAGCACACGATGAAAGATATTATATTATTAGATTTGACTCTGTGGAAGATTGTGAGAAGGTGCTAGATGCAGGCCCTTACACATTTCACAATAAGCCTTTTGTCATTCAAAAATAGACCGTTGATTTCCAGTTTGAGCCGGATTGCCTCACTACCATACCTCTATGGGTAGTATTTCCTGGACTTCCTGTAGGCTACTGGTCCATTGAAGCATTGAGTAAGGTGGCCGGTGCTATTGGAAGGCCTAGATATACAGAAACATTTACTGCCAAAATGGAGAAAATAGCCTATGCCAGGATATTGGTAGATGTGGATGTCTCTCAACCACTCAGGGAACCCATTGAACTACAAACACCACAAGGTCTTCTTCACCAAACTGTTGACTATGATTGGAAGCCTAAGTTTTGTGCAAGCTGTATGAAGTATGGTCACCTTGAGGAAAACTGCTGGCACAATGTCCAAAACCCAGTGGAAAATGAATTTCAAGAGAGACCTCGAAGGAGGAGAAGAAGAAGGAATAGAAGGAACAGAGTGCCAGTCCAAACTTGGGAACCAAAAGGAGATGAACAGGAGAGGGGTGATCAACTAGTACACCCAGCTCCTACTCCAAATGAACCCCCACAAGAAATATCAGAAGAACTGAACACTCAAATGGAGCCACTACGGCCTGACACTCCCAATGCACTGCAGCATCCTGTTGTTGAGACTAGCAATGCTTTTGAGGTGCTTGAAGAGAAGGGAGCTCATGAATGCTCTTCTCAGATGGACACCACTGCTACTGGGGTTGTTCACCCCCCATGATCATCTCCACATGGAATGTGAGGGGTTTAAACCAGCCCCTCAAACAGAAAGAGCTCAGACTGTTACACCTCGGAAAATTTCTCGTTGGAACGCAAGCAAATGAACTAGTGAGGCGTGCGAGTGCATGATGCCCCGTAAGTAAGAGACGACGTTTGATGACCTTAGGTGAGATTTCAAAGGTATCCGACATAAGATGAGAAAGTTGGCTAAGATAAGGCAAGGTATGAGGTGAGCAATGCATGCAAATGGATGTGGATGATTGGAATGAAAAGCCTAAGAAATATGAAAAGTTGCAGATTTGCAATCTTCCCAGTGGTCGTAAAGTGCAAATAAGGACCGTAAAATGGAATACGGGTCGTAAACCATGTTTACGACCACTGTACACTTCAACACAGATTTTCAAGTTGTTAAATAAGGGGACCAAGGCTTACTTTATTTCACTTCAACATCACACCCCTTCTCTCTAAAACATCTCTCTACATTTATTTCACAAGACTTCAAAGATATTTAGTGGTCAACAACGTAAGAACAAGTGAATCAAGAGTAAGGAAACCATCAAAGATCCTCCAAGGCCAAGAAATCCAAATGGAGGGAAACTAGGGTTTTGCCCAAAGTGGAGTATTATCAACTAAAACTTGTTCCTACAACATCTAAGGTAAGATTCATGATATTTATATGATGTTTAAGGTATTGAAGAGTTGAAATACATGGATTGTAGAAAATATGGTAAAATGGGTCATGAATGATGAATAGTCACATTTTGAGAAATAGTTTGAATTGAATTTTGATTGTTGTTGAGTTGTGATATAAATGTGTTATAAACGACGTTAAGATCATGGAATAGACATTGTATATGAGTGGACGAGGTCGAAGGTTATAACCATGAATATGGGTGAACTAGGAGTAAATTAAGGAAGGTGGTTAATGTGAATGACTAATGGCCATTGTTATGATGTTAATGAAGGTAGAAACGCTAACGTTGGAGGGCGACGCGCAAGTGTACAATAGTGCGACGAAAAGGTATGTAAGGCTAACCCTTCTTTCATAAGGCATGGTTCTTTGGCCAAATTTCTAAATCCTCTATACGAGTATGTTGTCTCCAAATAATTGACCTTCCGAGCTCATAAGCTCACGATCCTCGATATGTACTATGTTTGTACTACGATCCTCATATAACGAGTAAGCCTATAATATAGACGTAGCGATAATAATGATGCTAAAGGTGCCTACGGGCTATTAGATGTATGTGTGCCTATGAAGGGCTATAATGAAACCCCGAGCCTATGGTGCCGGGTAGAGTATATGTTTATATATATGTATGTATATGATTACGTAACACGCGCACACATCTGCAGATGGTACGGATAACCCTGAAGTCTTGGTAGGGCCAGGTAGATATAACATTGAGCCTTGGTTGGCCAAGTATATATGAAACACCGAACCTTATGGTCGGGTACGCTATGTATGTATATAAGAGTATGGCTATGTATATAATATGAATATGAATGTGAGAAGACTATGTATATGAATGCGAATAGGGGAATGTATACGAATACGAGCACTATTATGAAATACGCATGAGAAATGGAAAGTTCCTATGAAGGCAGGTAAGTGTCATGATGATGATATTATTGTCTTCCCTCCTATGCCACTTCATATATTGTCTATGATGCTTCTATATTGATGTTGATCATGCTTTACATACTCAGTACATTCTTCGTACTGACGTCATTTTATTTGTGGACGCTACGTTATGCCCGCAGGTGCACAGGGAGACAGACTTGATCCATAGCTGCTTATTCAGAGATTGCATAGCAGAGCTCCATTTCCTTCGGAGCCATAGCTTTTGGGTACTTATTATTTTGTGTATATAATTATGGGCATAGCGGGGTCCTGTCCCGCTTATGTGACATATTATACTCTTCTTAGAGGCTCGTAGTCACGTGTATGTGGTTAGATATGTCTGGCCTTGTCGGCCTATATTTTGTATATCATTTTGTTGGCCTCGTCGGCCCATGTACATTGTTGTGGCATAGATGCCTATGATGATTGAAGATTTTGTCGTCCAATGGGACTAGTATGACTGATGCTTAGAAATGTATGATTAATGATGTGGCTCACCTAGATGCAAGCCCAAGTGTAGGCTAAGGGGTGCCCGGGTGGGCTAGCACCGGGTGCTCGTCGCGGCCCCCTAGTCGGGTCGTGACAAAAGTGGTATCAGAGCAGTTCAGTCCTAGGGTGTGTCTACGAGCCGTGTCTAGTAGAGTCTTGGTTATGGGTGTGTTGCGCGCCACACTTATAAACAGGAAGCTGCGGATATTTTAGGAATAAATGACCTTCTTTCTTCATAAGAATCGTGCGATAAAGCTATGATGTAAGAAATTCTTGTTCCTTAATCGTGTGTTGTGTATTTCAGACATGCCTAAAAAGAAAAAGGCTAAAGCGGCCCAAAAGGGCAAGACGGTGGCAGAAAAGCGGGCTACAAGAGCACCGCCACCGGTAGTAGAGGAAAGTGAGTCCCAGAGTGCGGCTTAATCTCAGTCTTCCCAGACAGTGCCTATTACTGGGGAGCGTGAGGGAGCCTCAGCCCCAGCTCCAGCACCTCCAGCTCCTCCACCGAATGCTTCTGGCCAAGATGTGAAAGAGGCCATTAATTTGTTGACTCAGTTGGTTGCGGCCCAGATTCAGAGGCAAAGTTCAGGGCGTGGTGATAGGGCTGTTAGTGCGAGGGCCCGTGATTTCATTACATTGAACCCTCCGAAATTCTTTGGGTCAAAGCCGGTGGAGGACCCTCAGGACTTTATTGACGGTATGTTGAGGACACTCCGATTGATACATGCTTCAGACACCGAGTCGGTGGAATTAGCGTCATATAGATTGAGAGATGTCTCGATCCAGTGGTATACGGTGTGGATGGCTTCACGGGGGGCCAATGCACCTCCCCCAGTATGGCAAGAGTTTGTTGATGCCTTTCTCCGTCATTATATGCCTCCGGAAGTTCGGCGAGCTAGGGCCGATAAATTCTTGAACTTGAGGCAAGGTAGTATGAGTGCCCTAGAGTATAGCCTCTGCTTTAACTCCCTGGCTAGGTATGCTTCGGCCATGGTAGCGGATATGGGCGACCAGCTACACCGATTTGTAAAGGGCCTAGGGCCACACTTGATGGATAAATGCTTGACTGCGTCCCTTCAGGACGGTATGGATATTGCACGCATTCAGGCACATTCTCAGAACTTAGAAGAAAGCCTACAACAACGGAGAAGTGAGCGTGAGCCAGATCGGGGACATAGCAAGAGAGCTAGATCTTCGGGTCCGACAAGCGAGTTTAGAGGCGGACACAGGCAGCAGTTCCCTAGACATTCAGGCTATTCTATGACCAGTGCATCTCCACGGTTTCCAGGCCAGAGCCTTGATAGATCTGCTCGTTCAGGGCCGAGTCCCAGTTATTCAGGACCTCAGTTCAGAGATGATTCAGGCCAGTCAAGGCCACCTGTACCACGATGTTCCCAGTGTGGGAAGTTGCATTGGGGTCGATGCCAATTGGGCTCGGATGGTTGCTATTCATGTGTTCAACCAGACTATATCATGCGTGATTGCCTCTCAGTACAGGGTAGAGGTAGGACCTAGCCATCAGGGTCGGCAGCCGGATCATCAGCATCTGTACGCCCTACGGGGCCAGGTTCACATGCGCCAGTCGGCCATGGTAGAGGTAGAGGGATAGCTCCCACTTCTAGCGGTCCTCAGCACCGTATTTATGCATTGGATGGACGCCAAGATCTTGAGTCTTCTCCTGACGTGGTCACAGGTATATTATCAGTATTCTCTCATGATGTATATGCTTTGATTGATCCGGGCTCCACATTATCATATGTTACTCCATATATTGCGGGTCGATTTATAATTGAGCCGGAGTCTATCAAACCTTTTGAGGTGTCTACACCTGTGGGTGAATCGGTAATAGCTAGCCGAGTATATAGAGATTGTGTAGTTATGATTTGTGATCGTCGTACCATGATAGATTTGCATGAGCTAGAAATGGTAGATTTTGACGTCATTATGGGCATGGATTGGTTGGCTTCTTGTTATGCCAATGTCGATTGTAGAATGAAGATGGTTCGGTTCCAATTTCTGGGAGAACCAGTTCTAGAATGGAAAGGGAATACGGCGTCCCCAAAAGGTAGGTTTATTTCCTATCTAAAGGCAAGGAAAATGATCACAAAAGGTTGTATTTATCATCTAGTTCGGGTTCGAGATGTAGAAGCTGAGTCGCCGACTCTTTAGTCAGTTCCAGTGGTGAGTGAATTTCTGGATGTGTTCCCGGAAGAGCTTCCAGGCCTTCCTCCCGAGCGCGAGATTGATTTTGCTATTGACGTGTTGCCGGACACTAAGCCCATATCTATTCCTCCCTATAGAATGGCACCCGCAGAATTGAAAGAGTTGAACGAGCAATTGAAAGACTTGCTTGATAAAGGCTTCATTAGGCCTAGTTCATCCCCGTGGAGAGCACCCGTATTGTTCGTCCGAAAGAAAGATGGCTCCTTGAGAATGTGCATTGATTATAGGCAGTTGAATAAGGTGACGATTAAGAATAAATATCCTCTCCCGAGGATTGATGACTTGTTCGATCAATTGCAAGGTGCCAAATGGTTTTCAAAGATTGATTTGAGGTCCGGGTATCATCAAGTGAGAGTAAAGGAGAAAGATATCCTCAAGACAGCTTTCCGGACAAGATATGGTCATTTTGAATTCCGGGTGATGTCATTTGGGCTAACTAATGCGCCAGCGGTATTTATCGATTTGATGAATAATGTGTTCAGGTCCTTTCTGGACTTATTTGTAATCGTATTCATTGATGATATTTTGGTGTATTCTAGATCTGAAGCAGAACATGTGGATCATTTGCGTATTGTCCTTGGAGTTCTTCGAACTCGAGAATTGTTTGCAAAGTTTTCCAAATGTGAGTTCTGGTTGAATTCAGTGGAATTTTTAGGGCATATTGTGGTAGCCGATGGTATTCGAGTGGATAGTCAAAAGATTGAGGCCGTGAAGACTTGGCCAAGGCCCACAACTCCTACGGAGGTTCGTAGCTTTCTGGGCTTAGCAGGTTATTACAGGGTCATGGAAATAAGATTATGAGTACAGATGACCAGTTCAACTCAAAACATGACCAAACTATCAAATGATGCAAGTTGTTAGTTCAAAATAGTCCTAGATCCTCAGTTTTACTAGCCAAGGGTCAATACTAGTCATACAAATGTTTTAACAGTAGTAGGTCTTATAAGGATACTAGCAAAATGTCTCAAATGTAATTCAGTTCTCAGTTTTTACTTTCAAAGTGGCACAGAGGAATTAAAGGCATAAGTATAAGTCAACAATGATCAATGCAGGTTTCCAAACACGAAAAGTTCAAGTTAAAGTCAATCTAGGCAAATCCTAACAGTCCAAAAGGATGCAAATGATACATGATATGGTATAATTCAAACAAGAAGGGAAGGGGGAATATGGTGCATAAATCACAGGATTAACCAAACCTACTGGCTAAGAGAGTGATTCACACAAGTACAGACCCTGCACTTGGTCTTTTTTTTTTTTTGAACACTTTTGTTTTAACTTCAAACTTTCCTATACACTTAGACTCTAGGTGATGGAAGTTCTCAAAACTATAATCCTCAAAACTCAAATTTAGGGGACACAAGTCTCAAAACAACTAATTATAAAGCCTTTTGACATAGACAAGTTGAAAGGAAAGCCAGATTCACAAATAACACTCAACAATTCCAAAAATAATAATTCAAACCCTCACACTTAGTTTTAACACAAGAGGTTAACCTTCCAAAACTCCTTACATTTCTACCTCTTTTAATCAGCTTGACAGAAGAGGCATTGACAACATATACAAGGTCTAACATGATACTCAAACTTCACAGAAGTCAACAAATCAGACAACAAGTGACATAAACCTTCAAAATCCATCTTTTAAACTCAAGTTATCATTTCTAAATACCATATATTCCATCAGCACTCACCATAATCTCAAACAAATTCCAAAATTCACAAGTCATATCTAAAAAAAAAAAACAACTCAACCTATTAAAGAGACACTCTAAAGGACCAAGGGAAGATAGAATAGCATTCACTGAGGGGAGACAGTCTCATAAATCACCAGTCTTTACCTTTTACAACCATACAACTTAAAAAAGAGACCAGAAGCACAGGCTGAGGCTCATAAAACACCAAACAAGAAACTAGATTTCATTTAAAACTCTCTTTTAAGACCCCATAGACACACCTTACAAGTCATCTTAAGGAAGATTGTTTCACTAAAAACCAGTTTTAATCAAGGTGCTTTAAAAGGATTAAAGTCCATGTAACACTAATATCAGCCAACAGTTTCAAATTTCTGAATCCTATCAATCCAAATTGGACACAAAACACAGCAAGACTTATTCCTCCTTCAAGTTTTAGATTTAGACAGTTTTGAAACCAACAGAAATCACACAAGAAAAACCAATTTCATCAGAGTAAAGCCGTAAAAGAGCACTGTTATTAGTTCTAAGGCACATGTTGGATTCTGAATTATACAACTCAACAAACAGCTATATTTCAAATTTAAAACTCATAACAGGATTCTAAACTGCCTAATGATCCTTAAATAACTAAAGTAAGACCATAAATTGCCAAACCTCAATAAAGTAGCAACAAGTTTAAACAACATCAATATGATATACAAGATCTGAAAATATACTTCTAATGCAACAGTAATCTATAAACTAAAATGAGCAGCAAACCCCTTTCCATCTAGTCTTAGAATCAAGCAACATCATTGTGAGTCAAGTATCCATTTAGGCCTCAATATAACAAATTCACAATGTTCAGAGCCTATTTTAACAGTTTCAAATTAGTTTTTTCCAAAATCAAACAATCTTTGGAAGTCCACTTAAAACTAAATCAGACAAGCAGTTTAGATAGATATGTATCAATTGACTCTTTTAAGAGTAAAAATCAAGTTCTGATTCATTTTAGGACCTGTTTTTATCATGTGATCATTTCCAAGCCATTATAAAGCATCATCTAGGCTAGGTGGTTTCCTGATAATCATTCAAAGAGAAAAATTCTACTTATACCCTTTGGAACAATTTTAGCAAAAAAGCCTAAACCATAAGCAATCACATATTCATTTTTATTCAAAACAAGTGTATTCATGAGATTAATGACTTCAAATGATCCCAACACAATTAGTATGAGGCTAAAATGGACACAGAATCCTCAAGGATTCAAAAAAACACATAAAAAGGTAGCAAATAAGCTTCATAAAACTCGAAAATGTTAAAGGAAACAAACTATGGTCTAAAACTAGTCTTTCTTCCTCATTTAAACATATTTGAACCTTATATTGCTAGTATTATAGAACCAAAATCATGATAAACATCAATCAAACAGTGAACCAGAAAAAGAAACCTTTATATCCACACAAAACACACCTAAGCCAACATTCATACTAAGTTCTAACAGAAACAAGCTTAGAACATTAATCAAGGGAACTATAATCAAGTTAAATACGTAAAAGAAAACTAAAATGATTATGAAGTGAACTAAAAAAAAAAACATAATTTTACCTATTCCTTTTGAAAAAACAGCCTTTGCTTTTTGAATTTTTATAATATCTTGTAGTATATTTCGGATAATATATGTATAATGTCGATATATTGTAGTTTTTCAATAAAATATCTATAGTGTTCTTGGTTTTTAAATAGGATTCTAATAATAAGAATTGAAGACCTCTTTTCCTTCTTAGAATTTTTTCAAAAAATCCAGGTCCCTTAAAAATGGCAACAAACTCTTCTATAGCACAGATTGGGGGGTGAGGATAAAAAAAAATAGAAGGTTCTAGGTTTTTTCCGAATCCTCCCCCCCCCCCCCCCTACCCCAATTCAAAACCCTACCAATTCAAATTTAGTAAAAACCAAATGGATTTCCCCCAATTTTGTACTAATTCATACTGCATCCAATAAAAAATAAACACTAAATCACATAATACAATAAACTGTACCCTAAAAATCAAATAAATTCTAATAAATCAACCAAAAATGGAATAGTACACCTAGTCATCTAATAAAACAAAAATGCAACGTCTTTAACGGTACAATCGTCCTAAACAGAATAGAATCCCCAAACCTAGTACTCGATTTTCGGAATGGACCTATGGGAAATTACATAGGTCCTTCACATTTTGTGAGTAGTGCACAATTTGGCTAGAGGCTCAATGCCTCGCCCATGGTTATTACGCACGTGAAAAGACTCGAGCAACATCCTAAGCCCTATTCAAGTCAAAATCAAGATCAAAACAAACGAGTTGTATGAAAAATAAACCTGGCAACCATAAGAAAACATGATAGAGGATAGAAACCCTAAAAAATCCGGCGTACAACAGCCATGAAATGCTTTGAATTAGACTGGATAGCAAAGCCGTAAAAGTCATCGCCATTTCTCCTGAAAGATGGCAAGAGGAGTTGGGTGAATGGAAAATAAGAGTGGGGAAGGGGGGGGGGGGGGGGGGTGGAAGTTTATTTTTAATAAACTTCCACCGTTTTATTTTTTTAAACCTCCCCCCCCCCCCCCCCCTCCCAGCCCAGTTTTTATAAGTTTTAAATTAGCCCTCCCCAAATTTAAACCAAATAATGATCAAGTAATATATATATATATATATATATATAACTTAATAAATTAGTTATTTAGACTAATTTAAAATTTAAAACGCGCAAATTTAAAATATTAGCTTCAAAACGAGCCTAATATTGTTATAGTCCCCGAGAATATTTAAGAATGTGAAAAATGCAGTCAGAAATAAGCCGTAGTTCATGCGTCGTCTTTATTAACAATTTTATCGAGCTAGACTGAGCAGAATACATATTTTCTTTTTGAATTATATTTATGAAAGTAAATAACTCGTAATTTCTTTTAATTGCTAATTTTTTAGGAAAATAATAATTAAACGTCAATCCTTGCAATTTTCTCGGGATTTTTAAGTTTTAATTTTTTTTAAGGGCATCCTTACTCCGTCTTGGACTCAGGAAATTTGAAAATTAAAATACGTGTTTTATGAGGTGAAAATTAAGTGCCAACAATTGCGCCTTAGAAGTTCAAAAATTAGGTGTCAACAATTGCCCCTTAGAAGTTCAAGGATGCCATCCTTGAGCTACGAATTTGACAAACCTAATATTTATCGAATAATAGAAATTACAGCCCTTCTTGCGCGATATTTCGAAAGCATGGCCGGACCCCGATTTCTAGGCTTCCTACAATCTCTGGCTAAATGAGAATTCAGGCCGTTTGTAGTTCTGACTCTATGTGGATTATGAAATACGAAGCTTGCGCTATACCAGTTTGGGACAACATCACTTATAGTAAAAAATACCCAAATGTAGACTGCACATCAGAGTGCAGTATCATATTCCTTTCATGATGACTACTAACCCCTGTGTCCAGAATTACAACATTTAGTCAGAATATTAAAGTTAACTACTGCATATTCAAGTGCAGAGCTTTTTCTCATGACTACCACTATCCCTGGACCATGATTACGATAACTTGAAATAGACTGCAATAGCGACCGTAAATCTTTATGTAGGAATCACATTTGTATTTTAACGATTGCGGACATCAACCTCAGAATTATGCTACCTATTTTTTGCTATATATATGGATGACTACTCAGCCCCTTTGGCATGTAGTCGTTTAATCCATATTGTCATTTTGAGGAGTGAATCTTGCCTTGGTGGCAAGACTGATACCTTCCTTTTTTGAGTCCGGGGAAGAATACCCGCCCGTCGACAGGATTCACATCTTCCAAAAAGACTAGACTCGATTGTGAATACGGCATTTTGATACCGATATTAACGCATCAATTTAAATTTTTAGATTTTTATAACATCCACTCAGTCAATGTATCAAGGCAATCCATGCGACGTCTAGGCCGGGGTCTCAATACCTTGACATAATACTGTTTAGTGGAGACCAAGATTTTAGTACCGTGATTATATCTTTTAGTAGTCTTCTTTTGTAAAAAATCTTCATGCTCTGCAAAATGAACAAACTTATGAGTGTGAAGCAATCTTTACTTAGGGAGGGCTTCGTTACCCTTTCGTACACTCTTTTGCGTCGCTATTCCTTGAAGCTTCTTCTTCACTTGGCTTGTTGTCGCTACCCTTTTTTAAACGTTCTAGCAAATGAGTTAGTGTAAAACATACATAGTCGACCGCTCTCCCTGCATATGGACTTCTTCCGTTCACATTTCGGCAGGAGAGGATGCTCATTTCCTTAAAATCTTTTATTTGTCTAGCAGAGCTGAAAAAGTTTTTGGAGAATATATGTATTTTAATATATTATATACGTTTCGAAAATGATATATTTTACACGCGCCCTTTTTATGTCATAACATTGGTTACTCAAACAAGGTCTTCCGTCTCTTTTTCTTCTTCTTGATCTCAACTTCTGAAATTTTTGAATCGCTTTCGAAAATTTTGCCCCAGTTTGTATACATCTTTATACCGACTTGGATTTCGCTATGTCGAAGGAATTTTTGAGACCCTCTAAAAAATTCTACCCCAGTGTAAATGTGTACTTGTCAATCCTTGGTTTCACCGTGCTTGAGGAATTTTTGATATCCTTCTCAAAAATTCTGCCCCAGTGTAGAAGTTTTAGTCAGTCTATTCTTTAGAACTGATATATTTAAAGAATTTTTTGAGGTTTTCTCAAAAAATAATCCCCAATTTCCTTGTGGGGTTAATTTCATCTTTCTCTCACTAAAACATTTCTAAGGATTCCTAAGGTTTGTTGGGAATTTTTTTTGGAATGACCGTGCTCGGGAGAGCACTTACATATCCCGTTTCGGGAATCAGGTCGAAACGTAGTTTGGGGTAAACATATTAGAATTTTTTGTGAGACCAAACTCAAAAGAGAGCCTACGTATCCCAAATAGGAATCAGGTTATAACGTAGTTCAAACATAATTTTGGATTTTTGGGTTAAAGCGATCGAGCTTGGAAAAGCGCATACGATCCCCTTAGAAGTATAGGGAATCATGTCCTTGCGTAGTTCGTACATAATTTGGATTTGGTTTTTCAAAGAAAAATGCAAAATTACAAGCAAAGGGAATGCAGCTGAAGAAACTCTAAACCATGGAAACTCTAAACCTTTGTAGTCATCTTGTTCTTCACACGTAGTATCTCTTGATGGCATCTGAATTTATTTCTCTTGGCCACTCTTGACCATCCATTTCAGCAAGTACCACAGCTCCTCCTGATAGTACCTTTCGCACCATATAGGGGCCTTGCCAATTTGGTGCGAACTTTCCTTTGTATTCTTCTTGATTAGAGAATATTCGTTTGAGCACCAATTGCCCGATTTGAAAAACCCTAGTTCTCACACGCTTGTTAAAAGCTTGCGCCATTCTTTGTTGGTACAATTGGCCTTGGCAAACGGTAATCATCCATTTTTCATCTATCAAAGCCAGTTTTTATACCTTTTGCGGATCCATTCCGCATCGTCCAACTCAGCCTCTTGTATTATCCGAAGTGAAGGGATTTCTACTTCGGCTAGTATTATTGCTTCAGTACCATACACCAATAGGTACGGGGTGGCCCCAATTGAAGTTCTGGCAGTAGTGCGGTATCCCAATAATGCATTAGGCAATTGTTCATGCTAGTCTTTGTAGTTATCGATCATCTTTCTAAGGATCTTCTTGATGTTTTTATTGGCGGCTTCCAAAGCCCCATTTATTTGTGGCCGGTATGCGGTTGAATTCTGGTGGGTGATTCGAAACTGGACACACATGTCTTTCATCAAGTGGCTATTCATATTAGCCCCATTGTCTGTTATGATTGATTCCGGGCCACCAAATTGACATATGATGTTGTTGCGCACAAAATATGTGACCACTTTCTTTGTTACTGATGAATAAGATGTTGCTTCCACCCACTTGGTGAAGTAGTCTATGGCGACCAAAATAAAGCGGTGTTTGTTTGAAGCAGCTGGCTCAATTGTCCCTATGACATCCATGCCCCAAGCAGCGAATGGCCAAGGTGACGTCATAGCATTCAGTTCCGTCGGAGGGACCTTTATCAAGTCTTCATGAATCTAACACTTGTGGCATTTCTGGACGAATTTGCAACAGTCATTCTTTATGGTCATCCAGTAATAACCTGTTTTTAAGATTTTCTTTGCTAGCACGAACCCATTCATGTGAGGCCCACAGGTTCCGACATGTACTTCTTCAATCAATATTGTAGCTTCAACAGAGTCAACACATCTAAGCAATCCCAAATCTGGAGTTCGTACAGGACATTCTTGTTGAGGAAGAAACCATTCGCTAACTTTCTGATAGTCCTCTTTTGATTTAAGGTGATTCCTTCGGGATATTTTCCGTTCTCCAAGAACATTTTAATGTCAATGTACCAAGGTTTTCCATCAGTCTCTGCCTCTACAAAAGCACAATGGGACGGTCGATCTCTAATTTCAACTTTGGCAGGATCAACGTATCTACTGTCGAGATGCTGAATCATGGATACTATTATTGCTAATGCATCAGCAAACTCATTTTTGGGTTCTTGGTATATGTTTGAACTTGACTTCTTAGAACCGGTCTGCTAATATTTGTACAAGTCCGACATACGGTATGATCTTCTCATTTTTTATGGCCCACTCTCCTCGAACTTGATGAATAATCAAATCCGAGCTGCCGATTACCTAAAGATCTTTCACATCTATGTCGAGGACGAAACTTAGACCCAAGATACATTCTTCGTATTCAACCATGTTGTTGGGGCAACTGAAGCTCAACTTCGCTGCCACTAGATAGTATTAGCCTAAGTCTGAAACCAAGATGGCTCCGATTCCTGATCTTTCAAAGTTGACTGCTCTATTAAAGTATACCTTCTAGCCTAATTCTTCTTCATTTTCTTCACCCTCAATTGTCATTATTTCTTCATCCGGGAAGTAAGTCCACAGAGGTACGGGGTTATCATCTACCGGTCTTCCTGCCAGTACTGCCAATGCTTACCTTTTAACTGTTTTTTGTGCGACGTATTAAATGTCGAACTCACTTAATAACATTTGCCATTTGGCCAACTTCCCTATGGGCATAGGCTGGCGAAAGATGTACCTTAGGGGATGCATTCTTGAGATCAAATGGGTCGTGTATGCAGCCATAAAATGTCTCAACTTCTTAGATACCCAGGTTAGAGTTCAACACGTCTTTTTCACCAAGGAATATCTGGATTCGCAGGGTGTGAACTTCTTACTGATGTAATAGATGGCTCTCTCTTTCTTGCCTATTTCGTCATTTTATGCCAACATGCACCCAAAAGTATTTTCTGATACTTACATGTACAGCAGCAAAGGACTTCCCGACCTTGGCGGAACCAAAACAGGTGGATTTGACAGATATGTTTTGATGGTGTCAAAAGCTTTCTAACAGTCTTCCATCCATTTAGTTGGAGCATTTTTCTTAAGGAGTTTAAGGATTGGTTCTATGATTACTGTGGACTGGGCGATGAAGCATCCAATGTAATTCAACCTTCCTAAGAAACTCATGACTCTTTCTTTGTTCTTGGCAGTGGTAGTTCTTGGATTGCTTTGATCTTTATGGGATCTAACTCAATACCACGACAACTGACTAGGAATCCTAGTAATTTTCTGGCAGGAACTCCAAATGTGCATTTTGCAAGATTCAACTTCAAATCATACTTGCGGAGTCTATCAAAGAATCTTCTTAAATGTTCGAGGTGGTCCTCACCTACTCGGGATTTGATGATGACGTCGTCCACATACACCTCAATCTCTCTGTGCATCATATCTTGAAAAATGGTGGTCATCGCCCTCATGTAAGTAGCGCCGACATTCTTGAGCCCAAAAGGTATTACTCAATCCCCTCTTTTGAGCATCTTCTTCATCCATCAATATCTGATGATAGCCCACGTAACAATCCACATAAGATTGCACCACATGCTTAGCGCAGTTATCAATGAGTATGTGAATGTTCGAGAGTGGGAAATTATCCTTTGGGCTAGCGCGGTTAAGATCACGATAATCCACACAGATCCTTTTCCCATCTTTCTTTGGTACCGGGACTATGTTTGCCAACCATGTCGGGTACGATGTCACCTCAACAACTCCTAACTGAATCTGTTTTTCTACTTCTTCTTTAATTTGGATGCTGACATCAGGCTTAGGCTGCCTGATTTTCTATTTTACTGGGGAAAATACTTCAAGGATCGGCAACCTATGGGCAACAATGTTCGTACTCAAACTCGATATATCAGCGTATGACCAAGCGAAGACATCTTCATACAATTTCAGCAAACTCTGATACCCTTCTTTCTCGTTCTCTGTCAAATGCACACTTATTCTAGTTTCCCGAACCAACTCCTCATTTCTTAGATTAACTGCCTCTGTTTGCTCTAGGTTTGGCGTTGGTCTGTTCTCGTATTCTTCTTCGACATCTATCAACCATTCTGGTTCAGTTATCCCTTCTTCTTGATCGTCATTTTGTTCGTCGTCATTTTTACTTGTTTCGTAACATGTCATGACATTATTTGTGGCCTCTGTATTATTAATTTAAAACAAAATAACACGGTTATTAATCATGTAAAAACAATTTTACTTACGTATTTATATATATAAATTATAATTATATATATACTTATATAAGTGAAAGTAAAACAGTTTTGTCTTATTGTAAACTCTGAGGCGTTTTCATTTAAATTATTAAAAAGGGTGGTACAAACTCTGGTCCTAACTTGGAATGGAACATCGAGCCATTTCCATTACTTAACAACATGGAATAAAAACATGAAAAGGCGACAAGCGGGGCCTCAAAGCCGACTTTTGCCCTTTTTTTCCTGAAAATGAGCATTCTTTCGACTGCAGAGTGAACAACGGGGTAGAATTCCATCCACTTGTTATTTCTCCTGGTTCAGTACGATGAATCTCTAATGCTTCAAAGCGTTCTTCAATGATGGTTGTGCATTCTTCTTCCCAAAACAACGTCCTTAAACCCGCTTCTGGATCTTCGCTGTTGTGACTTAACGGGCTTGCTGTGAAGGATTGGTATAGATGAGAGAACGACTTTCTCATTTCAACGGGGCCCCTTGGTCCACATTCTGCTTCTCCTTCTTCCGCCTCACATGGCTCTTATCCAACCCCAAAATAATACTTCCCATTTTTTATACTCACTGGTTCTTTGATTCCTTGTAAGTTCTTTCCCAGACCTTTCCTGGGCTCGAACCCGCTTCTTATCATATTTGTAGCAACCATTTTGTAGACCAGTGGCATAGGGGTATCTTCATCATCTCTCCTACGATCTATCAGGGCTAGTTCAGCGGTGTGAAAATCAGCACCAACTGGTGACTTCTCTATGACTGGTACAGAGTTTTCTAGACAGTTGTGGACACTTCTTTTTCCATGAACCATGACTTCTTGATCATCCCATATGAATTTGAGAGACTGGTGTAACAAAGATCCTCTAACTCTGGCGGCGTGTTGTTACACCTCGATTTTTTTTTTGCATCGTTTGCGTTGTAAGTTAACTAACGTAAGCTCGGAAAGGTCATGGAACCCTTATAAGGCTAATGAATACTCTAAAGAGTGTTAAGCAAGTATCTAAATTTTTCGGGATCAAGCAAATCGAAAAAAATAAGTTTGTCGAAAATTTAAAAAACGTTAACACAATTTTTGGTCATCTTTGGAGGGATATATCTCCTAGTATATTAGGAGTTTTAAGGTGTTTTAAAATACTAAAATGAAGTTCGTCGAGTCTAGTTTCCAACGCAACAAACCTCTCATCGATACGATATCGGAGTAGAGAATTATGGACGTTACAATTTAGGCTAATGGAGTAAAAACACGCGCTACAGTAGCCGCACTGCTACAGTACTGCTACCGTAACTACTACAGTGCCACCGACTTTACCCACCTATAAAAAGGTCAAGACCTCATTTTTTTAACCAAAGATCAGATCAAAGGCTCAGCCGGCAATTATGTCATAAAAAGTTGAGGGTTTGAAGTGATTTTGGTTAACCGAGGCTCGGGTAGCGTATAGTTATGGTTCTAGTATTGTTTTACGGTGGATTTTGGTAGGAATTCAAAGTGGGTATTGAAGATATTACTGGCTTAAGTGGAATAAGGTATGAATCTCTCTTTATTAATATTAATTTCAGTTTATTTACGGAGATAAAGTTATTAAATAGTCGTATAACAAGTTGGTTAGTTGAGAAACTTGGAAAACATCGTGTGGGATGTTTTATGGAGCCTATTGGTATTGATAATGTTGTTGTGATGTTGGTATTATTGTTTTTATTGTTGGTTATTGGATTGTGATTTCGGGCTAGGCATATAAACAGGGGAGATGCTGCTCGAATTTCGGCAACTCTAAAAATATTTATTTGAAGGATTAAGACAAGCGTATAAAGGTGAGTCTAATAATAGTATAAATTTTCTTAAATATAGATTTACGAGCCTGGGAGGACAACCGTTGAGTAGTTAAAGTTAAGGTGACCAAAAAGGTATGTTAAGGCTCGCCCCTTTCTTTCAAAGGCATGATTCCTATGTTATGATTCCATAAATATTTCCATAACTTCCTTGTTTTCAAAAGCTAGAAGTTCATGATTCTTAAAGCTTCTCATGATGTTAAAGATGAGAATGTTTCTATGATGATTACAATGATAATGATGATTTTATGTTTAAAGGTTCCAAGTTTATGATTTCAATGTTATTATGAGAATGTTGAGTTATTTCATGATTTTCTCAATTTTATTCATTGTTGTTGATCTCAACTTATAATAACTGTTCCTTCAAGGTGAGATAGAGCGATGATGATTATTCCATAATATAATCGGAGGTTACCGACCTTACGTCACTCCGATAGAGTCATAGCGTTCTTTGGGCTCTCATTCATGCTACTTATGTATATGTATATATATATATTTATATGTATATGTATGTATATGTATATGTATATGTATATGTATATGTATATGTATATGTATATATATGTATATATATGTATATATGAGGTTATGGGAAAAGTAAATGGATCAGGCCGTTCGTTCCTCGACACTACTATATATATATATGGATCGGGCTGCACGTTCCGCAGCACTATTATGATACATATGTGTGAGAAAATTTTTATGAAAAGCTAAGCATGCATAGTATCCGCCTTCAGAGGCAATCAGATGTATAGGTTATTTCCTTATCTCATGTTATACTCTATATTTTTCATTATGTTATTTTTCATGTTTGGTATCTCTTACTATATTACTATTCATGCCTTACATACTCAGTACACTATTCGTATTGACGTCCTTTCTTGTGGACGCTGCGTTCATGCCCGCAGGTTCAGGTAGCCAGCCGAGTGAGCCAGACCTGTAGAACCTCTCATCCGTCTCAGCCAGCGAGCTCCATTTGGACCAGAGCTTCAGCCCTTTTTGGTATGCTATCTTGCTGTGTACATATACGGGTATGGCAGGGCCTTGTCCTGTCCTTTCTACCGTCTGTATTCCATAGAGGTCTGTAGACAGTTGTGTATAGTGGGGATGTCATGCGGCTTTGGTTGTTTCTCACTTTTGGGGTGCAGTGTAAATATTGACCGAGTCAGTCTGCGTTGCCATCTTTGTTCGTATACTTATACATATGTATATTCATATACATGATTTATGAGATTCGGAGGTAAAGTTTATCGTATAAATGTTACAGCAGATGGTATCGATCGAATATCAGTTGAAATGGGCCACCAGGTTACCTTGTATGGAGTAAGAACGAGTTTAGGGGTACTTGATGCGTAGTGGTCGGGAACTCGTGACGGTCCATGGGTTTGTGTCATGACACGTGCAACCATGGTCGGCCCAACAATAGGTTATAGCTTGTTTTGTAGCTTGTTTTGATGTCCATGATGACAAACTCCACTACCAAATCTGCGGGGCCCATTTGTATGTGTAGATCTATTTCTCCAATTGGGTCGCTGGTTACGCCAACATAAGCTTTTATATTGGTTCGACTCTAACGGATCTTGCCAACATTATACCCAAGTTGTTTCAAAGTCATCACGGGGCATACACTTAACCCAGCTCCTCCATCAATCAGCACTTGAGGGATAATCTTGTCACAGCATTTGAATTTTATATGCAGGGATTTATTATGGGACTTCCCCTTCCTTGGTAATTCATCATTAGAAAATAAAAGCCTACGCGCTAGTATAAAATACCCTACGATCTCAGCCAATGTTTCACTTGTAGTGCCGGTCGGCACTTGGACTTCATCCAAGGCTTTCATTAAAGCTAAGAGATATTGAGACGAACTGAGTAGCAATGACATTACAGATATCCTGGCAGGAGTCTTATGCAAGTGCTCAACAATCGAATAATTCTTGATTGGCATTTGCCTCCAGAAGTTTTCAGCTTCGCCTTCAGCGATTGGTCTTTTTTCAGGGTTTTCGCGACTTGGCGCTTCGAGCATAGGTTCTTCTGGAACATAACACCTTCCTGACCTGGTCATACCCTGAACCATAGCAGTTATCTCTTTTTCTTTATTAACCATCGTTTGGTGTGGCGTTTTGATCACAAATGGTGCATTCTCAACTGGTCCTGATGTTTTGAGTATCAATGGCTCGTTATGCATATGAGTGACTGTTAATGGATATTTGAGCACGAAAGGCTCTCTTTTGGCTACAGAAGATGTCTCAAATTTCTTTGTCAGAGGGCTTAACACTTCTCTTCGCTCTTGTAGATACAACGAGGCGACGGTGCTTTCTAAACCTTCAATATCTGGACGAATTGTCGCAGGGCTCTTTTCCCATTCATCACCTCTTTCTATCATGTGAATTTGATTCTCTCCATGTTTCGACAGGGGATTTGTGTCCACATTTGGAGGCGTTGGTTCCAGGATAAGCTCATGATTGTCAAACTTATCTTATAATTTGTGCTCATGATTGTCAATCATATCTTGTAATTTGTGCCTTAGGTTTATGCAATATTCGTTGGCATGGCCAACTTGGTTGGAATGATAGGCGAAAATGAAATCCAGCCTGTACCATCGATCCGTGGGGTTAGCAGGTTTTGGTGGAACAGCGTTCATTGGCCCGGCATCTCTTAGCTTGGCAAATAAACTAGTCCTTGATTCTGGCAGAGGAGTGAATGCTCTCATAGGTTTCTTTTGGTGTGCTTCATAATTTACTTGCGGAGGCTGGTTTTTTGGAGCTTGGTTATTTGGTGCATGCATTCGATAATTTGGTCGTGGAGTTCGGTTGCTAGTGCTGGTATTGGATAATTTGGTTGTGGAGCTTAGTATCCGAGTTGTGCGTAGCACATAGACATTGGGCTATATTGGGGTGAAGTGGTTATATAGTTGGTTGGTGGAGGTGATTGGTAGTTATCTGGATTTTTGTGGGTCATCTCTTTTCTTCGGCTTTCCGGGCTAGTTGTTCTAGAAACATAGGCTATATCTTCTCTTTTCTTTTTGCCACCTGCGGCGCCAGATGCACCTGCTCTGTTTAGTACGCTAACAATCCTGCCGCTGTTGAGGCCATCTTCGATATCTTCCCCAACAATGACAAAATCTGCAAAGGAACTCCCTTTCATAGTTATCATTTTGTCAAAGCAATCAGCTTCTTGGTACCGTATGAATGCGGCTACTGTCACGACCCAACCGGAGGGCCATGACGGGCACCCAGTACTAACTGACCCGGACACCTCTTATCGTATAATTAACTTCACATCTAGGTGAGCCACATGGCCTACTCATGATTCCTATACATCGACAATACTAATCACATCGGGCATCGACACATTTATATCATTATCAATAACAATGCCCATATCCATATACCCAAGCCGACGAGGCTAACAAAATAATATAAAAAATATGAGCCGACAAGGCTACAAGACATCTAACCATACACCATTGTCTACGAGCCTCTAAGAATGAGTATGTAACATCATATAGATGGGACAGGACCCCGCCATGCCCATATGTATGTACACAAAGGAATAATACCAACATCTGTAGCTCTGGATGAAATGGAGCTCCTCTATGCAGTCCCTGAACAAGATATCTGTGGATCAAGCCTGTCTCCCTGTCCACCTGCGGGCATGACGCAGCATCCACAAACAAAAGGACGTCAGTACGAATAATGTACTGAGTAGGTAAAGTATAATCAATAACATAATGCAAGCATAAGAAATAACATAAGATAGACAAAAATAACATAAGATAGACGAGTCATAAAATGAAAGAGTTAGGTATACCTCTAGCGACATTCGTCATATTTACTTACCCTCTTTCTAATGGGGAACTTCCATTTCATACATTCATACATTTAGAAGTATCATACCCGACCATAGAGGTTCGGTGTCTTGCATACCCGACCATGATAAAGTTCGGCGTTATACATACCCGACCAAGATAAAGTTCGGCGTTATACATACCTGGCCCTACCAAGGCTCAGTGTTATCCGTACCCAACTGCAGTGGTGTGCCCGCGATAAATATCATACCCGGACATATAAGATCGGTGTTACATAATAGCCATTCATACTTATACACGTAGACATACTAGTCCATAAGTATCATCCACGACATCGTTTTTGTTACATCTTTCCTTAGAGGACTAACTGTCATATAAAGGGGGCAATGGTATCATGAAAATATTGAGAGTCATGTACTTTAGTAATGCTAAGGATGGAGTCATTTGGAAAACATCTTGGAACCCATGAAAAGGTATATAGCAAAGGAAGCATGCCTTAATGAAAGAAGGGTTATCCTTACATACCTCGTCGTCTTCTTAACTACTTAACGTTCACCGTCGAGCTTGAAAAATCTACATTTAGAAGGATTCATACCATGGTTAAGGCTTAAGGATACTCTTAAATTCAAACTAGAATAATTCGTGATCTAACGAAAATTGGGCAACTTTTCCCCAATTTAATCGACTTCCACTATATTA
The DNA here is from genome assembly GCF_019175385.1 of Lycium barbarum. Lineage (NCBI taxonomy): Eukaryota > Viridiplantae > Streptophyta > Magnoliopsida > Solanales > Solanaceae > Lycium > Lycium barbarum. Next base: position 100,749,517 of record NC_083345.1, on the reverse strand, counting down.
CTATACAACTCCCAAACATCCACAATAACATTCACAATATTATAATTAAGTAATCACATTACATTAAGCCTTCAATATTCACTCCCATATTCAACTCATACTAGCAACTTCATACCAACTTTTGCACATTTTCATACAATGCTTTCTCATCACCGTATATTATATCCATATCATACTAATAATCACAACTTAAGTTAGCTTACCACTCAAAAACATCATAAAAGCTACATTTAGACCTCATTTTCTACTTTCATCTTCTACCCAAGTTTTGATATAACCAAGTGTTCTTAATAACATGAAATAAGTATGAAAACTAACTTTTTTATCCCATATGAACAAACTTTGGAGCAGCTATCAACTTGTGCAAAACCCTAGCGACAATGCCCAAGTAAATCTTGAAATCTACCAACCCTAGGAAGCCTTCTAACACATGAACACTTTGATTCTTGCTATTTAATCTTTGTAATCTCTTGGGTTTGAGTGAAATATATAGGGAAAAGGGTTTTGCAGCTTTGGAGAGCTTGGAAGAAATGTGGGAAATGAAAAGGAAGCAAGGGTCAGCCTTGTATATAAAAAGAAAATTCTGACCCGACCCAATTATACGGCCAATTATACGGGCCATATAATTTATATGGTCTGTATAATTTGATCGTATAATCCCACCAGGGATCACCCTTCTCTGGAAGCAATCCACAGACCATTATACGGGCCGTATAATTTATACGGTCCGTACAAATGGCCGTACAACTGGGAAAATTCGAATTTCATTCTCGTCGACTCGTTTGACTTCCAATCCTCGTGGAACCTTCTTAGCACTTATATAACAATTCATTAACCATACAATAGGCCCTATAGCAGCCTCTCAAGGTATTTCTAAATAAACATTAGCTCAATTATAGCGAAACCCTTTCCGAACACGACTTACATTTCACTTATTTCAACAAACTAAATTTCACACATTCATATGACTTCGAAATCTTGTAGTATGCACCTTAAGCTATCTAATACTCTCCTTAATCTCGTAAGAACTTCATGTTCATCTTAAGCTCACATTAGTCTACTTTTAAAGCAACAAGTCCGGAATTTCCGAGATGTAACAGCTACCAACTCAGCTTCAGTCATAGGTGGTTGCACACGCACCGCTTCGTCTCTCCAGTGACTAGCTTATTCTTGTAGGTTTTAGTCAATTTCTGACGAATTTTCTCCAATGAGAAGCGATCAGGCACATTTTCCATATTAAAGTGGAATCTTTCAATGAACGAACTCGTCATTTCTTCCCATGTTTTCCATCGGCTAATGTCTTAAGACATAAACTATTCCATAGTTGTTCCTGACAGAATTCGACTAAACAACCTCATGAGAAAAGCTTCATTTCCGCCATTTCCACCCAACTGGTCGCAGTAAGCCCTCAAGTGAGCTCTGGGATTGCTCGACCCATTAAAGTGATCAAATTTGGGAATTTTGAAGCCTTCAGGAAAACCCAGGTCTAAATGTTTGCACAAGTCAGAGTATCTCAAGCCTTCTTTCTTTTTAGAGCCATGTTTTAGTTCAGCAATTTTCTTCCCCATCTCCTTTTTGATCTTGTCTATTCTTGCTTCAAAGAATATTTCAATGTTCTCCAGTTCTGGTGAAGATTCAATATGGGTGACATGGTCTTGAAAGGTGACATTTGGTTGCATGGGTGAATTAGGGAACTCCTGCTGCCCAAGAGGCTTGATAAGCATTTGTATTTGTAGCGTGAGCAGGTGTTTGAAAAGCTGGGGTTTGGTGGGAGGAACTCCTCACATGGGTGTTATTTCAACATCGTGGAGTTTGAAAAGTAGCCCCAGTCTAGCCTTGCGAGAAATGGTTAGGAATTGGTAAATCCAGATTTGGGAAAGTGGGTGGAGGTCTCCTAGCCTCAGCATTAGTAGCATTTCCCTTTTTGGCCCTCAAGTGGTCCGCTTCTTCTCTAGCTTTAGCATTAGTAGCATTTTCCTTTTCGGCCCTCAAGCGGTTCGCTTCTTCTCTACCTTCAGCCAATTGTCTCATCAGCAGGCTAACAGCCTCTTCCAGAGGCATTCCAGCTATGTCAGTTATTGGCGTACCCTCAACTAAAGCAGTTTTGTTCGGTGGCGGAGTTTCAGGCATGTTTTCTTATTGAGGGTTTAAGGACGCTGCGGTAGCTTTTGATCGAGTAACTAGTGCCAGCGAATCGACCCCTGTCTATAAGAGAAAATAACTCAAAAGCTCCCAAGTTAGTGTTAGATTTAAGCACGAAACACAAGATAGCACGTTGTTTATAGTTTCCAAGGGTATTTTGGTCTTTTCGTATTTTTAGAAATGTTGATTTTTTCGGTAAGTGGTCTTTATGGTTGATTTTCTTCTGCCCATCCTGTACTAAGGGAGATTTAGATTTTTATTATAAAAGGACTGAGTCTTAAATAGACTGCCTACGTATCCCACCAAAGGGAAATCAAGTCCATCCATAGTTCAGGTATGCACAGAAAAGGTTTTTTCCTATGCAACCCGAAACTTAGTTTTTCTACCCTGACCAGGCCTTAAGTAGGCTTCCCACGTATCCCCAACGGGACATCAGGTCAGTGTGGTTCCGTTTACATAAAAAGGGAAAGGGATACTCTACCTTATTGAAAGCAGTAAATGGATACTTATTGTTATATCCCGTATTTTATATGTTCGGACATTCCAAGGTAGTCGTGGCAAGTTAAGGGAAAGGCTACGTTAAAAAATTATTTTAATATATAAGTTGGTTATAAATATCGATTATGGATATTAGTGTTATGGAAATATTGAGAAAAGTTAAGGGTAAAAAGGGAAGACAACTCTAGGAAATAAAGAAAGGAGCATGTGGCCATTTCATAAGTGAAGGGGGCAAAGTGTAAATATGGAAGGGCTAAAGTGTAAAAAGAGAGAAGACACTTGGTCTTCTTTGACCAAGTAAGAAAATTCAAAGAAAAGAAAAGTCAAGAAAAAGGAAGAAAGTTCTAGAGAGGGGCATGTGCCCCTCACATGCTTGGGTATATATATATATATATATATATATATATATATATATATATATATATATATATACGAGCTTGTCTTCCAATTCAAGACAAAAGAAGAAGAACAAAAGAAAAAAAAAATGAAGAGAGTGCAAGGGTTTCGGCCATGGCTCTAGAAATTTAGCCATGGGAAATTGACCAAGGAAAATTATTTTCTCCTAGCTTTTCTACTAATTGGAAGATGCTCTTTAACATGGTGAAGTTGTTGGAGAAAGCAAGACACTTATATGGACAATTCATGAACCTTAACCAAGTGGAGAAGTTGAAGAAGAAAGGTGAGTTTTAATCTTGTCTTATGTGTTATGAAGGGTTTATATGTGTTGTAGTATGCTAAGATGGAAGTTTTCATGATGAATATGTAAGTATGCATGTGGCCGAATGGAAGTGGTATAATGTAGATGTGACAAATCGATTTTATCTAGTAATTTGATTGTTGCGTTGTGAATTCTATGATGTGAAATGAATGAAAACCATGAGACCTTGCATGTTGTGTGTTGGCCATGTGTATGTAGTATGTTGGCCGTGCATATGTTATGTGGTATAGAAAGAATGGAATAATTTATGAAGTATGTTGGTTGTTGTTGTAACGTATAGAAATGAATGGAAAACTCATGAAAATATGCATGTTGTGGTGGAGGCCGAACATGGTGATATTTTGGCAAATTGTAGTGAATTAATTCTACTTAATGTTTTAGTTGTTGTATTGAGAATTTCATGGTGAAAAATGAAGGTTTGGTGATTTAAGATGAAGTGGTAATCGTTATCGGAATAATGAAGAAATAATCCGACGCTAGCTTGAATTCGTATATTGCATAAGTAAGGTTGCCAATGCATGGTTGTTGATGAGAATTGTGAACCTAAAATAAGAGAAATGTGTTGTTAATTGTTATTGTTTTTGTTGGAGTTGGAAAGTCTTGAAGGAAGTAGTATGTTAATTGAAATTGTTATTATGATTGTTGGCATTGTTGTTGATAGTTTGGCCGAGTTGAATTCCCGGGATTGTTGTTGATTAGAATTGGCCAAGTTGAACTTGGTGGGATGGCACATTTATAGGGGAGATGCTGCCGAAATTTCGGCAGACGAAGTATTACTTCAAAGAATCAACTTCTAAAGGCTCTAATCAAGTTTTGGTAAACATGACCAATTTGTAGATTTTGGCGGGTTTGGAACGTGAATTTGGAGTCGCATAAGAAGCAGAAAAGGTATGTAAGGCTTCGCCCTTCTTTCTATGGCATGTCTTAGATGTAATATGTTAAATAAGAACTTCGGGGACCCTTCTACCCTCCAGAATCCGCTTCTAAAGTTTCCCCCTTTTCAATCAGAAGAATTGAACTAAAAAGGTGCAAAATGTTGGAAGAATTTCCTAAACCTCTAGAACTCGCATAAATAGAACCCGACTACCCTAAAACCCTCACAAGTAACGCCATGACATGTAACATATGTAAATTTGGTGCGCCGCCTCATTTGATCCGAGGTGGGCCCACTGTTCCCGGATTTACCTTATTGTTCCGCTTGACTTACCTTGAAGTTGAATCCAAAAGAAACCTTCGATCCTTATTCCATTACCAAATGGCAAGTACTATATCTATCCCGACAAGAATACTTCTATGACGATAAAGATAGCTATGATGTCAGAAAAGAGAATATGCCCATGATAAGTACGACAAGAATGATTCCATGACTAAGAGTCTTGAGCTAAGAACCCAATGTGAATATGAAAGTGTTATACTAGTTCTTAAACCTTAATTCTATTCCGTAGCCATGACACTAGTTTCTTAAAGACTCCAAAGCGTATGAATTGACGGTTATAATGCCCATAATTTCATTTTATGCTCTCTCTTAAAGCTATTTTCCGTTGGTAGTCTCGCCTTAAAATACTTGTTCCTTCAAGGCGAGACAAGGCGACCACGATTGTTCCATAATGTAATCGGAGGCTACCGACCTTACGTCACTCCGACGTGGAAATGGTTTTCTTGGACTCTCGAACATGTTGTATGCATGTTACGAGTATATGTATATGATAAAAGAACCAGAGCGCTATAGACGCTGATGTATGTACATGACACACGTATATGTATATGATAAAAGAGTCAGAGCGCTATAGACGCTAATATATGTACATGATGTATGTCTACGCATACGGGGAAGATGGAAATAAGGGCAGCGCGTTATAAACGCATATCCACCTGATCAGTTGGCATTATATGACATGATATCGTCCCGGACGCGGGATGTGTATATTTATGGTTAAATGGATCGGCTGCCGACGCCTCGGCAATATGATATGTCTTATTTTTATATATACATATGAACAAGGAAAGATTTTAAAGGAAAGCTAAGCATGCATGGTATCCGCCAAAGGGCATTTATATGTACAGGTTAACTTTCCACCTCATGACATGTGCTATGTCTCCTTTATGTTAGTATCCCTGTTCTATACCTTCTGTATGTTATTATGCATGCCTTACATACTCAGTACATTGCTCGTACTGACCCCTCTTCTTCGGGGGCTGCGTTTCATGCCGCGCAGGTACTCCCAGATGATTAGAAGAACTTACTAAAGGTGTTCCAGCGGAGATGGCGAACTCCATTTGTCCCGAAGAATTGCCAAGTCCAAGTATATGCTATGATGTTTTGTTCTATGTTAGAGACTTTGCAGACAAAGCAATGGGTATTGGGTTGTCAGTCTGTAAGTGGCTCCAGCAGCCGATATGCTATTATGTTTTATGTCACGAGTCTTACATGATGTCAGAGCTTACTTAAAAAAAAATATTGGAGAGCTTACTATGTATTTATTTCTTTACTGATTCAAGGGTTTCTATACGTAACAAGAGTCAGCGGGTTCGCTCGGCTCTAGATATGGGGTCGGGTGTCCATCACACCCTAGTAAAGTCGGGGTGTGACACTTATGTTTTTCTACCCAACCATACTAAGCAGGTCTTCATTGTCTTCTTCATGTCTATCTTCTATCCTTGTCTTCCCGCGGCAATCCAAACATGGCCTTCATTCATGAGGCATTCCAGTTCAAGCTTGAAATCCACACATTCTTCAATATCGTGGCCAGGGTGGCATTGGTGATACATACAAACCTTTTCTTTCGGAGATCCTAGGTGACCTTGATAGGTTTGTGTCACTGCTCTTATCTTCTTCACTCTACATAGTAGGGAGTGGATCCTGGCGTATGACTCTTCGAATTTGGGAAAGTCGCTCCTCCGGAACCTAACCTTTGATATCCTTTCTGGATGATTTCTTTCTTGGTCATGAGTCAGGAGAGAGTGGGTCCCCCACAGTTGGCTAATTCTCCCTTGGTCAATTAATTGGATAAGCTTCCTTGCCAATGCTCCGCACTCATTGGCTGTGTGACCTGACTGACTTCGATGGTAGAGGAATTTTCTGTAAATTATAGAAGGAGCGCATGGTGGCAACAGATTTGGGCTTTGCGCGTACACTCCAAAACTTCCCAAAGTCTCCAAGAGTTCTTGTTTGTATAACTCTACTGGTGTACCCCAACTGTGTGAGATCTTGTGCCCTTAAGAACAATTGTGCATTAAACTGGAGGTTCTTCGAGCTGAGATTCGCGCGGGTCTCCATAGACTTTCAGATTAGGGATAAGTAATTTGTCATCTCCATATGGTATGGGGTCAAGCCCTTCTTGTTGATTGGGTGGGACATAACTCCCAAGTGGTGCTTCAGGTACCTTTCCTCGCTTTACCCGATCGGCAGGGTGTTGCTTAGTTAGCTCCTCAATATAAACTAGGAGGGTTTTAGCTTCTTTCATATTTTCATTGGCTGCCTTAGTGGTCTGGATAGCTTCTTTCATTCTGGCAGTAGCCAGGGCCATTCTATTGTCGCATTGTCGGGTTTTTTCACTTGCCGTTTCTATGTTCTCATTGTTACTAACTAAGTTGACGTAAGGAGAAGTAGCGCTCATGCTGTCTGGAGTTTCCATTTCCTATTAGCAAATCAACCTTTTAAAAGTGGAGCTAGATTTGTTTTAGGGGTCATTTCCTTAGTTTTTCTTTTGGGTAGTGATTGGAGTGTGGACCAATCAAGAGCTTCAACAAATTATATGATTTTCACACAAAGCAGTTATATCAAGTAAGCATTTAGACAAGATATTTCCTATACCTCGTCGCTCCGAGGCTACTAGCGTATGAAGCAGAATTGTATCATATGTAAAACAAATGTATTGTTCCCAAAACAAATCCCAGTGCTTTTCATTAATAGCATTTTCCCAAGTGGGATTACAAGGCTTTAAAATTAATGCAATAATTAGAAGAAGTCCACTCCACAGAAAGAAATCTGCTCTCTATCATCTCGCGCCTTCTTGGCCCTTCGAAGAGCGGTCTAATGGCTACATGGGTTGGCATCAATGTTGTCCCAATCCATTGACCCGTCTGATCGTCAGTCAATGACGTCCCCGTATCTATGGCTTCTTTAACAGAATTATCAAGCCATTCCAAGCTCCTTAATGAGGTATCTGCCTCGTCTGTCAAACTCTTAATTATCTCCTGATCATATTCTGTTTTTCCTTGATGATCCATTTTTTTCCTTCTATTCATCGTTTCATTCTTCTGACCTAAATTACATTCACGGTTTTTCCTATCTACGAGACATTTGTACAGATACGACCCTGGAGGGACAGTACCAACTAGCTCAGCCCTAAGCCACTCGTAGTAGTTTTCATCATGACTTGGATTGTTTGGATCTTCATCCAACTTATCTTCCTTTATCACATTCTTCTAATGTTTCTGAGCATCTTTTATAACTTCGATACGACCCTCTTCTTAATCTCGTACAAACTCTCCCATATTACCCACATTTGGAATAACTTGTGTCATACTAAACTGTCTAAGTATTCTCAGTGGCGCGTAGGGTTTGATCCCCATAATGCCCATAAGCGGTAGATATGGACGCCTACGGCTTTTAACACAAACAATCTTGGAATGAAAATCAGGTACCCTCCACCTGATATGCTCTTCTCTCAGTCTGGAAAAGATGTGAGCCCATCCCCTTTTATCTTCAACCCCACAAGGCATAGCAGCGACTCTCAAATCATCCTCTCTCAGGACCGAATCTCGGCGGTTAGATAGACCACTCTTATCTAAATGCTTAAGTATCTATCATTAGACTAAGAGGTTCAAAAAGGGTTCATTAAAAGCGGTTAAGTTTTTACAAGAATCCTAATCTAACCAAAGTATGGGTAAGGGTTCTGGTGATCCCCCGAGGAAGGTGTTAGGCACCCCAGTATTAAGGATCATTAAAATACTGTTGACCTACACGTTCTAATAGTATGCCTTTGTAAATATAAATTGATTGTGATAAAAAACATTTTTTGTTTCATATTTATGCAAATAGAAATTAGTCATTTATGCAAAATATATCACGTTTCAAAAGAGGTAAAATTTTGCCCAAAATTGGGTGTTTAGGGTGTCGGACTAGAACACTTAGGCTAATATCCGAAGGCTCTTAAACTAAGTAAGACTCTACGTAAGTCCACCTAAAAATAATTTTGATAAATATTTTAGAGTATAGAAAAATATTTTTTAATAAAATAATTTAGGTATACTATTATAGTCCATATATTAATAGTTTGCTACATATATAGTCCATTTTACTCAATGTTTTGGTCAAATTTTAGCCCAATTTTATTCTTTTGTCTAAGTCTAAATAGTCACAATTAGTCCCACAAGTTTTGTCCAAATCAGTCCATAGGTTTTCGTAAATGTTCAAATCAGTCCCAAATTTTATAAAGTCAGCAGTTTTGATCCTTTAATCAAATCAGCTCCAATTTTCATTAATGCTTTACAACTATGTCTTAGTTTTGTTGCAAATTCATTTTTGGCGACATTAAAATACGACAATCTCATAAGGGTTCCAATTGGCACAATATTTAGGCAAGTAACAATTTAAAGTACATAATTTAAATAGAAATAGAGAGATTAGGCCGACCAAGCCCAAGAAGAAGGTATTTATGCAATCGGGTTCATCTTAAATACAACGTATGCTCCATTTTGCTCCAAGGTAGAGGTTGACTCGATCTAGATTCATTAGTGGGCCCCATTGGGACACACCAACGTGTTTGAATGGGCAAAGATACAAACGGGTATGCTTGATATTAGTATATATTCATGAATTAAACTAAGTACAAAAAATGGAAGTTACAATAATTATTACACAAGAAAAATAAATTACAATTTATTTGGACTGATCCACTTAACAATTCAGTGACGGTAAATGGTCAAAAATGGTCCAAATGGGAAATAATCCCAAAGCAGTAGTAATGATAAGCCAAGTATAATAGCACAAATGACAGTCCCAAATAACAAGCCCAAGTCTTTATCTTCTTGTAAATTTTCTAAGTGTCAAAGAGTAGTAGGCATGGTATACCACTAGATATACTATTCCATTTTAAAAAAAAAAAAATCTAAGTGTTAGGGCTTTGAGATACATGATATACCCCCTAATATACCTCATATGGAGAGCAAAAACCTTTAAAGGGCATACCCTCCATATACACCAATATACACTAGGTATTCAAACCTTACCAACTAAAGGACATCACACAGTTGTATGGAAAACTCAATTTAAATATCTCATAAATTCTTATCCCAAGTCAAGGGTCTTGTCCACAGTATAAACAATTAGCAGATGAATTCAAATATTCTAGGATAGGCAATGAATCTAGTCAAGGTATCAAATCTATAACAAGAAAAGGGCAAGGCTACTGTCAATAAATCCCACAAACAACAGTTTCACAAGACAAAACAAGAGTCTAAGTGATAAAAGGGAGAAAACAATAGCATGGAGCAGAGATGAGATAAGGGAATGTCAATTAAGCCAATGAAACAAGCAAGGAGAGTGTATAAACAACACTCTATTTTCAGTTTTACTAGTTAAGGTTAAAACAAGTTTAGGTTCAGAAATTCTCAGACAAGGTTCAGACTGTAAGTTGCAATTCCTATCTAACAATCAGGTCTTATAGAGACATTAGAAAATCCTCAAATGGTAATCCAGCTCATTCTATTCTCATAATCACACAGATGGGCCAAAGTCCAAAATAGAGATCTGTCATGACCCAACCGGAGGGCCGTGATGGGCACCCGGTGCTAGCCCACCCGGGCACCTCTTAACATACCTTTACATTTACATCTACGTGAGCCACATATTAAATCATACTTTCTATCCATCAATCATACTATTTCCATTGGCAACAATACATATCACCATTAACAGCAATGCCCACAGCAATGTACATAAGCCGACGAGGCTAACAGAATGACATCTAAAATATAGGCCGACAAGGCCAAACACATCTAACCATATACACATGTCTACGAGCCTCTAAAGAGAGTATGTCATATCATATAGGCGGGACAGGACCCCGCTATGCCCATAAATATGTACACAAAAGAATCAATACCATAAGCTATAGCTCCGAATGAAATAGAGCTTCGCTATGTAGTCCTTGAGAAATATAGCTACGGATCAAGCCTGTCTCCCTGGCCACCTGCGAGCATGATGGCGCGTCCACAAACAAAAGGACGTCAGCACGAACAATGTACTGAGTGTGTAAAGCATGATCAATATCATTATAGAAGCATAATAGGCAACATAAGAAGTAGCATAAGATGGGAGATAGTAGTATCATCGTCATAAGCACTTACTTGTTTTTCATAGGGACTTTCCATTTCTAATGCGAGATTGTATACATACATTAATAACCGTATCCGTATTCATATCCGTACTCATTTACATATCGTATCCATAGTCATATTCATGTCATATTCATATTTATACTCATATCTATATCATATACATAGCATACCCGACCATGAAGGTTCGGTGTTTCGCGTACCCGACCATGGCTAGGTTCGGTTATCATACATACCTGGCCAACTAAGGCTTAGGGTTACACATACCTGGCCCTACCAAGGCTTCAGGGTTGCCCGTACCCAACTGCAGTGCTGCGAGCGCATCATATATATATATATATATATATATATATATATATATATATATATATATATATATATATATATATTCTACCCGGTCATATAAGCTCGAGGTTTCATAATAGCCATACATAGGCACATATACGTAAAAGCTCATAGACATCTTTAGCATCATTACTATTATCATCGTCATCATTATCATTATCACTATCATCGTCGTTCATTACATCTATCCTTATAGGATTACTCGTTATATGAGGAATTTAGTACAATCGTAACGTATCGAGAATCATGCGCTTAGCAGCTTTTGAAGATAGCATCATTTGGAGGACATCATAGACTTATAGAAGATTTAGATATTTGGCCAAAGAACCATGCCTTATGAAAGAAGGGTTAGCCTCACATACCTTTTCGTTCAACTATTCTATCACTTGCACGTTCTCCTCCAATGCTCACGTTTCTACCTTCATTAGAGTTATACTATCATTAGAAATCGATAATTTAGCATACATTGGCTAAAGCTAGACAAAAACTGGACAACATCTCCTTTGTTCATATGACTTCCTCCATATCATATATCAACTCCCAAACATCTATAATACATTCACAACATCATAACAATAGTCTTTATTCTCCTACATTATCCATATTTCTCAATCCACTTCAAGTCATCCATATCCATGGTCGTAGCACATGATTACATCCGTTCATATACAATGTCTATCCCATGTTCTTAACATCATTTATAACATAACCATATCACAACACATCAAGAATCATGACTCAATTCAAGTTATTACTCAAAATGACACTATTCCCACATTCATGACCCATTTTTCTATATCCTTCTACGATCCAAGTGTTTCAACTTTCAAACACCTTAAACAACATGGAAATACCATAAAACTTACCTTAGATGGTGTGGGAATGAATCTTGAGTGGAAATACTTTGCTTGAACCAAACCCTAGCTCTCCTCCAATGGAATTTCTTGTGGTCCTCTAACCTTTTGAAGCCTTCTAACACATAAACACTTGATTCTAGTCTTTGATCTTTGTGTTCTCTTGGCCTTAAGTGGAATATGCTTAGAGAAGGGTTTTTGAGCTCTCAACACTTGTAGAATATGAAAAATGAAGTAAAAGAACCCAAGGCATCTATTTATACAAACACTAAAAATCTGCCCGTCGGGACTTCCACGGACACTTACACAGTCCGTATAGTATTGTACGGTCCGTATAAGTGGTCGTGGTTCACCAACCAGAAAATCATCTCCCTGCTGGGATTTATACGGACACCTTATACGAACCATATAAAGTTATACGGACCGTATAAGTGGTCGTATAACTCCACTTCTCTGAAATGGTTTCCGTCGTTTCGTTCAATCTCCAATCCTTATGGAACCTTCTTAACACTTGTATAGTACTTCATTAATAGTCTAAGAGATGTTATAACTCTTCTCCAAAACATCATTAAGTCATCATTAACTTGGTACTCGAAAATCTTTTTTTTTTTTTTACAAAACATATACCTTGCTTTTCCTCGGCAGCTTTCTTCCCTTATCTCAAATGTCTTCGAAATCTCAATTAGGGGCATCAAATGTCATTTCTCACTTACTGAAATACCGTATACTTCGTGCTCTTCGTTAGTCTATTCACTGTGCATCAACGGAAAATTTTCCGAGGTGTAACATTCAAATAAGTATATATAGTGAGCAGAATCAGTTGTAACCAAAGAGAGGTTTTAGAAAGAAAAACTAACAGTTCAGATAGTCAAAAATGCAACTAAAAGGAGCATGATACTATTCCTAGGGGGGATGCAATATCCATACTTCATTTTTGAATTATGCAAACAGAGACAGTATACATAAAGGGAAACCTCAAATTTCATATACGGACAACAAAAGATGAGCAAAGTTCCCAATTAAAACCAAATGCATAATTAAGATAAGACATAGGCAATATACTGGTCCCCCAGTTTCAGAATTCAGGATCCAATGAGCCAAGAGGGTGAATTAGACTAGTCCAAAAGTGTGTTCTTAAAGTGATCAACAAGTTAGTCTAGTGTTCAGTTCATTTTAGTTTCAAATGTCCAAATAAAAGGGTCATGGAAATAAGATTATGAGTACAGATGACCGGTTCAACTCAAAACATGACCAAGCTATCAAATGATGCAAGTTGTCAGTTCAAAATAGCCCCATATCCTCAGTTTTTACTAGCCAAGGCTCAATACTAGTCATACAAATGTTTTAGCAGTAGTAGGTCTTATAAGGATACTAGCAAAAGGTCTCAAATGCAATTCAGTTCTCAGTTTTTACTTTCAAAGTGGCACAAAGGAATTAAATGTAGAAGTATAAGCCAAGAATGATCAATGCAGGTTTCCAAACACAGAAAGTTCAAGTTAAATCAATCTAGGCAAATCCTAACAGTCCAAAAGGATACAAATGATACATGATATGGTATAATTCAAACAAGAAGGGAAGGGGGAATATGGTGCATAAATCACAGGATTCACACAAGTACAGACCCTGCACTTGGTCTTTCTTTTTTTTGAACACTTTTGTTTTAACTTCAAACTTTCCCATACACTTAGACTCTAGGTGATGGAAGTTCTCAAAACTATAATCCTCAAAACTCAAATTTAGGGCACACAAGTCTCAAAACAACTAATTAAAAAGCCTTTTGACAAAGACAAATTGAAAGGAAAGCCAGTTTCACAAATAATACTCAACAATTACAAAAATAATAATTCAGACCCTCACACATAGTTTTAACACAGGAGGTTAACCTTCCAAAACTCCTTACACTTCTAACTCTTTTAATCAGCTTGACATAAGAGGCATTGACAACATATACAAGGTCTATCATGATACTCAAACTTCACAGAAGTCAACAAATCAGACAACAAGTGACATAAACCTTCAAAATCCATCTTTTACACTCAAGTTATCATTTCTAAATACCATATATTCCATCAGCACTCACCATAATCTCAAACAAATTCCAAAAATTCACAAGTCAAATCTCTAAAAAAAAAAAAAAAAAGACCAACTCAACCTATTAAAGAGACACTCTAAAGGACCAAGGGAAGATAGCATAGCATTCACAGAGGGGAGATAGCCTCATAAGTCACCAGTCTTTACCTTTTACAACCATACAGCTTAAAAAAGAGAAAATTAGCACAGGTTGAGGCTCATAAAATACCAAACAAGAAACTAGATTTCATTTTAAAACTCACTTTTAAGACCCCATAGACACACCTTATAAGTCATCTTAAGGAAGATTGTTTCACTAAAAACCAGTTTTAATCAAGGTGCTTTAAAAGGATTAAAGTCCATGTAACACTAATATTAGCCAACAGTTTCAAATTTCTGAATCTGATCAATCCAAATTGGACACACAACACAACAAGACTTATTCCTCCTTCAAATTTTAGATTTAGACAGTTTTGAAACCAACAAAAAACACACAAGGAAAACTAATGTCATCACAGTAAAGCCATAAAAGAGCACTGTTACTAATTCTAAAGCACATGTTGGATTCTGAATTATCCAACTCAACAAACAACTATATTTCAAATTAAAACCTCATAACAGGATTCTAAACTGCCTAATGATCCTTAAATAACTAAAGTAACACAAGAAATTGCCAAACCTCCATAAAGTAGCAATAAGTTTAAACAACATCAGTATGATATACAAGATCTGAAAATATACTACTAATGCAACAGTAATCTATAAACTAAAATGAGCATCAAACCCTCTCCATTTAGTCTTAGAATATTTTAAAATTTTAACTTAACCCGAAAACACTTTTGAGAAACCCTAACCCAAGCCAAAAACCCTAACAATTTCCCATCTTTTTTTCGGCCATTATGGCCACTATGGCCACTGGACAGCCTCCACCGGAGGTTGTCCAGCCATCCTTATCACCCTTCACATCCAATGCACAACCCATGCTACCAATATTCTATGCTAATACCCTAAAACCCCTGAAACATAAAACTACTATGCCAACCATACCTCAAAAACCTGTTACATAGTTGCATGGATAGCCTAGGGTTTTGTGGGATGAAAAAGAGATAGAGCAGATGATTTTACGTGAAAATCTACAATATGCTATCATTGGAAATTTTTCCTACGGCTGGCCTGAAATTAAAGAACTTAGGAAACTAATTCTAAAGCAATGTGAATTGAAAGGAGAATGTCCTATTGGTTTATTGAGGAATAGATATGTTTTGCTTCGTCCAACTTTGGTAGAAGATTATGTTAACCTATTGTTGAAGCCAGCATTCTATATTGATCACACGAACTGGTGGTATCCTATGCGAATATTGAAGTGGGATCCATGGTTTGATCCTGATGAAGAAACTACAATAGCAATTGCATGGATTTCTTTTCCTTATCTGCCAACAAACTATTTTGTTAAGGAAGCAGTTTTTTCATTGGCTTCAGCAGTAGGCTATCCATTACAAGTTGACATGGCTACAAAAAATCAAACCATACCAAGCTGTGCAAGGGTAAAGGTTGAAGTTGATCTACTTAGTGATTTCCCTCACAGAATTAATATTAGCATGAAGAAGAAAGGTACTGGTGAGATTATTGATAAATGGATAAAGATTAATTATGATCATTTGCCTAAGTATTGTAAACGGTGTAAGTTACAAGGGCATAATGAGAATGATTGTTTTATTATTCATCCTGAACTGTATCCCAAAGAAGAAGACCAGGAACCTGAGAAGGAACAAGGTGTGACTGCAAAAGAAATTCAAACCAAAAAGGTTCCTGATGCTAAGGCTGAAGGAAAAGTGCAGAAGAGTAGCAAAATCCCTAGTCCTGAGAATGATAATGTTGCTGCTAAAAGTAAACCTGAGGAGAAGAAGAATCAGAAGAGAAGATATAGGGTTGGATACAATAAGCTTGTACAAGGATAGAAAGGTAAGGAAGATCAACATAAAGTTGATAATTCTCAATGCAAGGATAAAGTCTCTAATAAGGAGGTCGCTACTGCTAATATGTTTGATGTTCTAATGAACAAGGAGGATGAGAGTGAAGAAGTGCAGATTGATGGCTTGAAGAATATTGATGACAAGGGTGATGCATGTCAAGTTGTGAAACTACCTAGTGAACAAGCAATAGAGAAATCAGTAGAGATGGAAGCTGATTCAACAGAGATTTCTAACAAAAATAACAATCAACAAGTACAGGCATCACCACAGGAAATGGAGTATGAATCTGCAAAAGCATGGGTGGAAGCTTCCTTTGGAAAGATATCAACCAATGGAAAAGATATAGTAAGTATATGAAAAGGATCGGAGCAGCTGCAAGTAGATGACTCTCAAGATAATGTTCTCAAGACTATCATGGCTCAGGAAGTTGAAGCAGTTGGTGGTTCAGAGATGATAATTTTTCAGGATTCAACATGTAAGAAAGGAACAATTGAGGAAGATGCAGAAAGCTGCACTGAACCAAATAGTTCAGGTTCTACTAATATAGCACCTGACAATCATTTAAATATTGTTTAGCCTGAAAATATTGAGAAAGGTGATGCAAAAGTTCTAAGTAAAAGAAAAGATCCAGACAAAAAGAAGACGTATAAAAAGGATAAGTATGCTATCATGGATCCGGGAATATCAAGTTTGAAAGTTGTAAATAACGGATCAGATGCAGTAGAGGGAGATACATCTTTATCTCAGCTCAGAGATTTGCAGGAGGAAAAAACTATGGATCAGAACATCAATCAAATTGCTAGAGATAGGGACTTATCACCCAAACACATTCATACATTGAAGAGTGGTGGAAAGAAAGCTAGGCAGAACAACATGGTGCCACTTCAGGTAACAACAAGGAGTAGTAAACCCAAACCCCCCAATAATCAATGATTGATAAGGTACTATTTTGGAATATAAGATCAGTCAACACTCAAAATTATGTTGAGAGGTTAACTGAGCTTAATAGGATACATCACTATTCAGTCATAGCGCTTATGGAACCTGTCCATAGGCCTCACGAAGTTGAAAGTTATAGAAGAAGGATAGGAATCCATAATTCAATGGTTAATGTGTCAGAGAAGATTTGGATTTTCTGGACTGATGATTGGCAAGCTCAGATTATTATGGATTCAATGCAGCATGTGAATCTTAAAATGACTCATGTCAACTTGCAACAAGAAGCTTTTATCACAATTGTCTATGCTAAATGTACTGTTGTAGAAAGATTGGAATTGTGGGACTCAATTACTCAAATTTCACTGAATAATCAAGGGCCATGGATTGTAGGAGGAGACCTTAATGTAATTCTGAAAGCTGATGAGAAACTAGGGGGTCTTCCTGTTCATTTGTCTAAAACTGCTGACTTTGCTCATTGTTGACTGTGGTCTGATGGAATTGAAATTCTCTGGTAGTAGATACACTTGGTGTAATGGCAGAACTGAAAAGGATTGCATTTTCAAAAGACTTGACAGAGTTTTTGAAAATTAGGAGTGCATGGATCTTTTCCCATCATCTGAAGTCTCACATCTTATAAGGAATGGATCAGATCATGCCCCTCTCCATGTTGTGTGTGATAGTCAAGACGAGGTGGTTGCTAAGCCTTTTAAGTTCCTAAACTTTTGGACTCATCATTCAAAATTCTTAGAATTAGTTCAAGATAACTGGAGCTTGAATTTTGCAACAAATCCTTTCACTGAGTTTCAGGCTAAAATGAAAAAGGTGAAACTGGTTTTGGCAAAGTTGAGTAAGGACACATATGGCAATATTTTTCAGCAAATCTCAACCATAGAAGATGTTATCAAGGTGAAGGAACTGCAGTTTGAAATAAATCCTTCCATGTTGAATAGAACAGATTTACACAAAGCTCAGGCTGAGTTAAATAACTACTTGCATTTTGAAGAAGAATATTAGAAGCAAAAGTCTGGTATGAGATGTGGTGATAGAAATACTTAGTTCTTTCACTCTTATGTCAAAGGAAGGAGGAAGAAACTGGTATTGCAAAGGATCCAGAACAGTCAAGGGGATTGGATTTCTTCTAATGATGATATAGGGGAGGAAGCAGTTTCGTTTTACCAGGATCAGTTTAGAGAGCAGGTTACAAGCAATGATTATGAGATGTTGAAGAAGATTCCTGCTCAAATCACTCAAGAACAAAATGAGTCACTTATTGCACTCCCTAGTAATGAAGAGGTCAAGCTAGCAGTCTATGGTCTTAATGGTGACAGTACAAGTGGCCCTGATGGTTTTTCAGGCCATTTTTTCCAGGTCTGTTGGCATATTATAGGGGAAGATGTCTCTAAAATGGTTAGAGCAGTCTTCTGTGGGCAAGAGCTACCTAGATTCATAACTCACACCAATCTTGTCTTACTTCCTAAGAAGGAAGTGGTCAACACATTTACAAATTTGAGACCAATAAGCCTTAGTATTTTTGCTAACAAAATCATATCCAAAGTCTTGCATGAGAGGATTGTGACAGTACTGCCTGGTATTATTTCTAACACTCAAACTGGCTTTGTAAAAGGTAGAAGCATTGTTGAGAATGTTTTGTTAGAAACAAGAGATTATTATAGACATTAACAAGAGAAACAAATTGTACAATGTGGTGGTGAAGCTTGACATGGCTAAGGCTTATGATAGGGTGTCATGGATCTTTCTAACAAAGGTTCTGAGGCAATTTGGCTTCTTAGAGGTGATCGTAGACATGGTGTGGAGATTGGTCTCAAATAATTGGTACTCAGTTCTAGTAAATGGTCAATCTTATGGTTTTTTTCACTCTACTAGAGGTTTGAAGCAAGGTGATCCCTTGTCACTAACTCTCTTTATCATAGCAGCTGAAGTCTTGACCAGAAACATGAATAGTCTACATGAAGATACTGCTTTTAAAGGATAAGGCATGCCAAAATGGAGCCCTCAGATTAACCATTTATCATATGCTGATGATACCACACTTTTTTGCTCAGGTGATCCTGTGTCCTAGAGAAGATGATGAAGATTTTGAGGGACTATGAGAAGACATCTGGTCAGCTAGTTAACAATGATAAGAGTTCCTTCTATGTACATGAGAAGGTTCCAGCTGCTGTGGTTGGCAGAATTAGAAGGAAAACTGGTACGAGGAAAGGCTCTTTTCCTTTTACTTATCTGGGATGTCCTGTATTTTATGGTAGAAGGAAAATTATCTATTATGAAAACTTGATAAAGAAGGTGATGAATAGAGTAATGTCTTGAGAAAACAGGCTACTGTCATTTGGTGGAAGGTACATATTGATTGCACATGTTCTACAGACAATGCCAGTATATTTGTTGTCTGCAATGAATCCATTGAAAGGTGTTATAGAGCAATTACATAAAATCTTTGCCAAGTTCTTTTGGATTAATATTGCTGGTGTTAAAGGCAAGCACTGGGTAGCTTGGGATAAGATGTGTTTACCAAAGGGTGAAGGTGGTCTTGGCTTTAGATCACTACATGATATATCAAAAGCCCTTTTTGTACAACTTTGGTGGAATTTTAGAACTAACATTTCTTTATGGGGAGCTTTCATAGGAAACAAGTATTGCAAGAAGTTGCATCCAGTTATAGCACAGGCCAAAGGAGCATCAAATGTCTGGAAGAAACTGGTGGCAGTGAGAGATGATGTAGAACATCAGATATGGTGGCAATTGAAAGGAGGTACTTCTATCTTTTGGTTTGAAAATTGGACAAAACAAGGTGTTTTGTACTTTGTTGACAATGATCTGGCCATTGAAGAGGAGATAGAGGTAAAAGAATTTATATCTAAGGGGGAGTGGAATTTGCTAAAACTACAGGAATTTCTTACTGAAGAAACTGTGGAATACATTCAAGATACCCTTAGTCCAAAGCTGCTTCAAGTTAATAATGACAAAGCTTGGTGGATGGGTGAAACAAATGGAAAATTTACAGTCAAAAGTGCATGGGAGGAAACTAGACTGAGGCAAGACAGTCTTGAAGCTTACAAATATATATATGGTTGAAGGGCCTGCCTATTAAAATAAGCTTCTTTTTATGGAGAGTTTGGAAGAGGTGTTTAGCAACTGATGACAACCTTAAGAGAATGCAAATCAATATTGTCTCAAGATGCTGGTGTTGTCAAGAGCATAAACAGGAAACCATGGCCCATCTTTTTCTAACTTCTCCAATAGCTTTCAAGCTGTGGAAACAATTTGCTTCTTATGCAGGTTTCAATATAGAAGGTCTTCATTTGCAGCAGATCATTGTTCTATGGTGGCAAGCCAATGTACCAAATATGATGGCAGAAACAATATGATGGCTAAGCAGATTGGTATGGCCTCAAATATGATGGCAGAAACAATAGCTGTCCAGGAAGCTATGAAGTATTGTTTATCTCATAACATACAACATATTACACTGGAAACTGACTCATTGGTCTTGAAGAACATACTGCAAGAGGTTTGGAAAGTCCCTTGGCAAATTGTGGAAAAAGTGGAGCAAATATAGCATATAATGGAACAACTGCACGTCCAAGTAGTGCATACATTTAGAGAAAGAAATAAACTGGTAGATTTCCTAGCAAATGCAGCATTTGAAGTAGAGGATCAGCTTGAGTACAATAACTTTGAATCACTGCTAGTTTTGGGAAAGAAGATACTAATTATTGACAAGGCACAATTCAATCACTGAGGATCAAAACAAGAAAGATTCAGCCAATTTGATTCCAGATATGGAGCAGTTTGCTAGTTATTTTCTGGTTGCAAAGTGTAAAACTATCTTTGAGCATGCTTACTCAAAGATAGTTAGCATCTTTTAATTTTTTTCTTTTCTGTTTTTGCTGTTGAACTTGACTCTTATTAATAAAAACATCAGGGAGCGTTGCCTCCTGATAAATTTGTTTTTAAAAAAAATATAGTCTTAGAATCAAGCAACATCATTATGAGTCAAGTATCCATTTAGGCCTCAATATAACAAATTCACAATGTCTAGAGCCTATTTTAACAGTTTCAAATTAGTTTTTTTCCAAAATCAAACAATATCTGGAAGTCCACTTAAAACTAAATCAAACAAGCAGTTTAGATAGATATGTATCAATAGACTCTTTTAAAAGTAAAAATCAAGGTTCAGATTCATTTTAGGACCTATTTTTATCATGTGATCATTTCCAAGCCATTTTAAAGCATCATCTAGGCTAGGTGGTTTCCTGATAATCATTCAAAGAGAAAAAGTCTACTTATATCCTTTGGAACAATTTTAGCAAAAAAGCCTAAACCATAAGCAATCACATATTCATTTTTATTCAAAACCAGTGCATTCATGAGATTAATGACTTCAAATGATCCCAACACAATTAGTATGAGGCTAAAATGGACACAGAATCCTCAAGGATTCAATAAAACACATAAAAAGGTGGCAAATAAAGCTTCATAAAACTCTGAAATGTTAAAGGAAACAAGCTATAGTCTAAAACTAGCCTTTCTTCCTCATTTAAACTTACTTGAACCTTATATTGCTAGTATTATAGAACCAAAATCATGATAAACATCAATGAAACAGTGAACAAGAAAAAAAAACCTTTATATCCACACAAAACACACCTAAGCCAACATTCATACTAAGTTCTAACAGATACGGGCTTAGAACATCAATCAAGGGAACTATAATTAAGTTAAATGCATAAAAGAAAACTAAAATGAGTATGAAGTGAGCAGGAAAAAAAATATAATTTTACCTTCTTATAGGGCAACCTAAAGATAAAAAAGGAGGGATTGGATCAACACTTCAATATCAACACCTAAGATTCCTTTTGAAAAAACAACCTTTGCTTTTTGAATTTTTATAATATCTTGTAGAATATTTCGGATAATATATGTATAATGTAAGTATATTGTAGTATTTCAGTAATATATCTATAGTGTTCTTGGTTTTTCAATAGGATTCTAATAATAGGAATTTAAGACCTCTTTTCCTTCTCATAAATTTTTCAAAAAACAAGGTCCCCTAAAAATGGCGACAAACTCTTCTATTTTATAGCACAGATTGGGGGTGGGGATCAAAAAATAGAAGGTTCTAGGTTTTTTCCGAATCCCCCCCCCCCCCCAATTCAAAACCCTACTAATTCAAATTCAGTAAAAACCAAATGGATATCCCACAATTTTGTACTAATTCGTACTGTATCCAATAAAAAATAAACACTAAATCACATAATACAACAAACTGTGTATCCTAAAATTCAAATAAATCAGCCGAAAATAGAATAGTACACCTAGTCATCTAATAAAACAAAATGCAACGTTTTTAACGGTACAATCGTACCCAAAAAGAGAAGAATCCCCAAACCTAGTACTCGATTTTTGGAAGGGACCTATGGGAAATTACCCTAGGTCCTTCACATTTTGTGAGTAGTGCACAAGTTGACTAGAGGCTCAAAGCCTTGCCCATGGCTGCTACGCACGTGAAAAGACCCGAGTAACATCCCAAGCCCTATTCAAGTCAAAATCAAGATCAAAACAAACGAGTTGTGTGAAAATAAACCTGGCAACCATAAGAAAACACGATAGAGGACAGAAACCCTCAAAAATCCTGTGTACAACAGTAAACGTTGTTAATTAGACTGGATAGCAGAACCCTAAAAGGCGTCGCCATTTCTCTTGAAAGATGAGAAGAGGAGTCAGGTGAATGGAAAATAAGAGTGGGCGGGTGTTTAATAAACTTCCACCCTTTTATTTTTTTAAACCTCCCCCCCCCCCCCCCCCCCCCACCAGTTTTAAAAGTTTTAAATTACCCCTCCCTCAATTTAAACCAAATAATGATCAAGTAATATAAATAACATATGTAACTCAATAAAATAGTTATTTAGACTAATTTAAAATTTAAAACTCACAAATTTAAAATATTAGCTTCAAAACGAGACTAATATTGATATAGTCCCGGAGGATATTTAAGAATGTGAAAAATGCAGTCAGAAATAAGTCATAGTTCATACGTCGTCTTGATTAACAATTTTCCCGAACTAGACGGAGCAAGACATGTATTTTCTTTTTGAATTATATTTATGAAATTAAATAACTCGTAATTTCTTGTAATTGTTATTTTTTTAGGAAAATAATAATTAAACGTCAATCCTTGCAATTTTCTCGGGATTTTAAAATTTTTAATTTTTTTTTTAAGGGAATCCTTACTCTGTCTTGGACTAGGAAAATTTGAAAATTAAAATACGCGTTTTATGAGGTGAAAATTAGGTGTCAACAACTTACATAACTTTTTCACCCCACAAAAATTTATATTTTCGCATCACAATATCCCAAAAGTTTTACCCCCGCTCGGCATAACTTACTTATGTCGGGCGGCTATGAAATACATTATGTCTTCCCTGGCATAAGTTGTGTAACCCTTATAACAACTTATGCTGCATAATGTATTTCATAGCAACACAGAGACCCACACACTAGATAACCTATGTCAAGAGGAGTAAAAGTTCAGTTCAGAAGATAAAAACTCAATAAATGTTACACAACTTATGTGGTAAGAGTGGCTCCGTGGGCGAGCAATACCATTGCCACCTGATCTTCTCTCCCCGGCCATAGTTTCGTTTTCCAGTTGGAAGGCAGTCTCACCTACTTTCCTGAGTGAATGTCATCAACCTTGAGCCTTGCACCCCTGTTGAAGGGGAGATTGTAGAGTAGTCATTTCACGTATACTTTCACATTGAAAAATCTAAGGTCTTCATCCATAAAGGAAACCTTCTAGAAGTAGGAGGTGATCTCATCTTTGTCGCCCTCACTTTGTAACCCTATTGAGCAAATAAATATCACAAGCTTCCTACTTGATTTATTATTTTGTCTCGTTTATTCTACGCCAATTATATATTTGTTTTAGTTTACGTTTCACGGTTTGACCACAAGATAAAAGACTTTGATCGGATACTATTCGCTTGTCTTTAACTCTATACAAATTTAATTGTTAGCTAGAAACCATTTTTAGCGGCAAACAATATCTTCAAATGGTCAATACTCTCAACTTACATACTTTGTATAAAGTATCAAATTAAAGTTCTTCATGTCTAGTTTTCAACACTTCAAATTTTTTTTTATCTGGACATTCCTATGAAAAATAATGATCTTTTTACCTCAGTCTGTATGGTCGCCTAGGTGACTGCGATGCGCCCCATTGCGGTGGGACCTCACTATAATTGACTACAAATTGAACGCGTACGGTTCCTCAATAGGTAACCCAGACACGGGGGCGTAGGAGGAGTCATACAAGATACTAATGACAACTGGATCATCGGTTATATGAAAAGCATTTACCATATTTGAATCAGCTTTATTTAATATGGAAAAATCTATATCATCTCACTTAGAAATTGCGTTTAGGATTCAACAACTAATATATCGACACCTCGCACCAAAAAAGTCAATTATTACCTACGTCATACATATACTATTAGTTTTAGTTTTAAAAATAAAAATGCATATACTATTATGCATTTACGGACTAAAACAAAAAACACAACATAAATGAATAAAAGAATATTAGGGGTGGGCGTTCGGTTTTTCGGTTCGGTTTTATCAAACTTCGATTTGGCTATTTCGGGTTCGGTTTTTTGAAGGTGGACACCGAACACCGAACCAAACTAGTTCAGTTTGGTTCTTTCGGTTTCGATTTTTTAAAGTTCGGTTCTTTCGGTTTCGATTTTTTAAAGTTCGGTTCGGTTCGGTTCGGTTTCGGTTTTTTCAATTCGATTTTTTTGATATAATATTAGAAGCGATTCCATTGACACTAATTTATATTCTCAAAAGCAATAAAACATAAAACTGATAAATTGAAATCAAAATCAAACAAACAGGATACACAAGAACAGAAAACTATAATTATGATATAGGATTACTAGGTGTTATATACATACCGTAAGAATAATTAAGAAAACAAATAAAGGACATACATTAATCCTAAAGACACATCCTAGTTACCTTTCTTTGTTAAGGATATTTGATTTTCTCAATTGAAGTGCAAAATTAGGGATACAAATGCAAAAGAGGACTTATTACAATTGGGTTTTTTTTGCTTTAAACTTAATGGGCCTGGACTATTTTAATTTATTTTTTTGGTAATGTATTAAATTTCGGTGCGCGTTCGATTTTTTGGTTCGGTTTTATCAAACTTCGGTTCGGCTATTTCGGTTTCGGTTTTTATACGGTGGACACCAAACACCGAACCAAACTAGTTCGGTTCGGTTCGGTTTGTTGAAGTTTCGATTCGATTCGGTTCGGTTTGTTGAAGTTTCGATTCGATTCGATTCGTTTTTTCGGTTTTCGATATTTATGCCCAACCCTAAAGAATATTCGTATATTTATGTCAACAATATAGCGCTTAAATTACTAAAAGATCAAGAATAAAGATAAGCCTATCAAAAGAAAAAAGAAAGAAACCTCTCTTATAGTCCACTATAGCACACCAATACTAATGAATGAATAAAGCAAAAAAAAAAAAAAAAACCTTTCCTCTAATTGTCATCATCACTTTTGATTAGCAGAGGGTTGAAGATAATATGAAAAGAATAAAAGATAAGTAAGGTATTTGTGAATAATCCACAAATGGATGTGACAATAGCTCCTAATACTTTTGAGCAGAAAATTGGAACAAAACGGCAAATGGGTTGCCAGCTTGATTGAATATTTCCATTCTTGAGAAGAGAGTAAGTCTCTAATGCTGCAGCACAACTTGCAACAAGTATCATTGCAATAACCTAGAGATTAAAACATAATTAGGAATAATAGAAGATTTAATTATGGAGAAAGAATTAATATAAAGGTGTATTTCAGCTAAAGGGTTGAATGCATGATGATATGTTAATATAGTTATTGGTGTATTTATTTAATTAAAAATCTTGAAGAGTTAAGAGAATTTTGTCAAACAAATTACAGCACACGTTTATTTTGTCCAACTAACACTCAGACATTGTTATTACTATCTTTCGTACTAAAAACATTCCCCGATTTGGTAATGTTATTATAAATCTTAGACATTGCTTTTTTCCAAAGAATATTTTTCATTTACCAACCAAACAACAAAAAATAATTTTCAAGAAAAATTTATTCGTAGAAAAAATTCCCTTAGAAAATAACTTTTGTCACCAAACACTCTTATTCATAATTTTCCAAAAGCCGCAGTAAATATATACTCTTTTAACTAGAGATTGAGCAATATAGACTTTTGAGGATTAAATTCTGAAAAGTAAACTATTAAAAGATGTATTTCTTATTAAATATACAAGCAAAAATAGGAGGAAGTTAAATGGAAAAAGAAAAAAAAAAAAACAACGGGAAAAGGTGAGAAAAAGGCACAAACAGAGATATAGAAGGTTAAGAATTTCCCATAAAATTTTAATTATTTCTATTACGTACTGTTAATAATATTAAGTAATACATATGGTCTTTCTAAGTTTTCAAATAAAAGATGGAACTTTTGAGTTTCACAAAAGTGGTATGCGTAAGTGATTTTCGCCTAAGAATTATTTATTTGATTACATTACTTAAAAGGTAATTACAAGTTAACTCTATTTAATGGAGTAGCATTGATTGATAACCTAAAATAAACCATACGTGATCTGTTATACATAGTAAACACAAAATTTATTACATTGTTAGATAACTTAAATAATGAATTTAAGTTGTATACACTAATAAAATAAAATAAAATAAAAATAAGAACAAATTACACTGAAAATATAATTTTACCTCGCAGGTTACTTACCATTTATTTTTTTATTATCAATCAATGCTTTTTAAATAGAGCTACCTATACTTATCTTTTAAATAAGTTGATTAATTAATATTTTTACACTAATATGTGAAACATTTTTTTAATCTTAACTCTATTTTTTCATAGGAGAAAAAACCTGTAAATAAGAGATATAAGTCCATTACCATATCAAGAACAACGACCAACTTCCATAGAAGACTCCCATTAGGAAGAATTATAACAAGAAGGTTGTAAGCAGCTCCAAGAAAGTTCACTACTATAAAGAACCTGATAACCAAAATTATTATAAAGTTGTTAATTAAAAGCTCATCTGTAACAAGACCTGAAATTTATTTAAAATTTGAGTAATGAGTACTTTTTGTTATGAAGTAAAATATTTTGAAAATAATATATATATTGACTAGCTAGGAGTATATAAAAAATGTGCATGGTAATTTTACTTGCTGAACAATATTTCCTTAAAAATTGCAAACTAAATAAGGAAAGTAATAATTTCTTACCTTCTCTTGATCTTGATAATATTTAATAGTATATTTTTGCTCTTTGACTTTCATGTTATTAAACACTATATATATGGTCATAAGTCATATGCACACATGTCCGATCCAAACATAAGGAAAAAATTTATGTTTACAAAATATATATCTGTTACATCAAAGTTTATATGTAAGCTAATCAGTTAAAGATCTATACGCTAACAATATAAGAGAATATTTATACACTTAAATCATTTATTAGGTAATTAAAAGTAAATCTCATAATTAACATTAATTGCTATTATGATAAAAATGGTAACTATATTAATATGATGGGTTCAACTATCTGTATAACTTAGTATTTAAGTTATTTACACTATCAATGTAGTTTAACTCGCAAGAACACAAAAAATTGCTATTTTTACCAGGTTATCAATTTATCGCTAATTGCCTTGTATGTAACCTGATTGTTTTTACACTGACGGTGCACGGAACTTCAATTTCAAACTCAAATATAGAGGAAACTAAAAGGATTTGTTTTTCATTTTTGGCCCGTCGGCTGATATTAATTACTGGAGCTAGCCAAAATATACATATGTGCATTATATGTATATTTTGTGTATACAACATGTATATTACATGTGTATGTATACTTAATATAAAAAACCTATATTTTGAGTGGTCCAAAAATGTAATTAAGAAATATATAAACATATGATATGAGTTTTGAGAGGTGAAAATTCTTACTGGAAGCTGCTCCAATCCTTGTATGTTGGTTTAAAAGTGTATCCATTGTAAGAATCCTCGTAAGATGCTAAAAAAGTGTATCCATCTTTTATGTGAACCGTTTGTCTGCTATTCAACATGGTAAGTGCAGCTGCTAACGTTGTAGCAAAGATGATGAATCTTACTCCTATCGAAACTTTTGTCTTTGCCATTATATTCCTGCGAATTCTGCATTCATAAAAACAAAATAAAAAACAAGAGTTAGATTTTTCAAATAGTCATTCAACTAATAGTTATTATGTAAAAAAAAAATAAAAAAAAGGAAACAAGGTAAGTCAAACCATGCACACAAATGAATAATTGTGCATCTGTTTTTGTTTACCACAGTCCGAATTAACATCATGAGTTCAAAAATAAAGTACCTTTAGCATACAAGAGTAATTTTCAAGTGTTATTTTTTAGTTTGTTTTTTTTATTAAAATACGAAAAGAAGACAGTGAAAATTGAATGCACACAAATATTGTATGAAAGATTCCTACCGGTAAAAAAATAGTTTTGTTTTTCATAAGGACAAGAGGTTTGGTCAAAGAAAGAAATATAATGGAGTGAGAAAGAGCACAAGAAAAAGAAAAACATACAATTTGATTGCGTGAGAGAAGGAAATCCTTTAGAATTTTTTACCAAAGAAAAAGATGGAGAGGAGCGTTTAGCCTAGTAAGGAGGGGAATTTAAGGGAGAAAGAAGTTCCAATTTAGGCATCCAGCCCACTACTACGAATTTGCGCTTGGCCCAAAGCATTTTCAATTAGAAGGGTCTGAGGAAGAAATTGTAATATTTTACGGGAAAATTATCTAATATAACTGATTATGCTCCATAATTACACTATATAGCGGTACTTTTAAATAATTACAAGACATTGTTGTTATTATATCATATCTTCATTGATATACGTATCCCTAAATTGTAGGTACAATTCTTATATCGTGCGCATGCTGTTGATATATTACTAGTGTACAGAGGCGAATCCAGAATTTAAATTATGTGGATTCAATTTTAAGATTTTTAGGGTAGCGTTCATATCTAATATTTTTTATAATTTTAATAATTTTACATATAAATTTATACTTCGTGTCGAAAGTTGAACCCCTATTTATAATGGTAGATACGCCACTGCCAGTGTATATACATTGATAATGCATGTGCGCGCACAGGGTGTTGTATATGCTATGTTTTGAAAAAAAATATTGCAACATTTAAAAAAAAAAAAAAGAAAAAAAAAGGATATTGTTGTGCCTTGCCAAAAAGGGCACTAGTCTCGCTACTTGTGAAGTTTTCTAATATTTTGTCACATCAAAACCATATCATTCATAAATGTCAAAACGACACTTTTGACTGAAGCAATTTTATTCAGCTACATTGGTGAGGCACGCTTCAAGAATCACATGGTAATTAACCTTCGTGAGGAAATGATCTTCCGTAGCCACTTATTGGAATATAAAAAATGATGTTTTCAAATTTTGTGTGTTATTTTCATATATTGCATGTGTAAAAATGAACTTTTTTTTTTATAAAAAGGACATAAAACTAAAAACAAATTTAATTAACCCATTTAAATTATGGTAATAAAAGATTTTATTTACACTATTTTTGGATTTTAACACGTGATATCAAGTTAGTTACCATACTTTTCAAATCAAGTTCTTTGCACTTCTAAGGGTTAAGATACAAAAACTTTTGCCTCAAGATTCAGGCCAATTAACCAATTACCACCCTTTACCTTATTGTTTTTGTCACTGAACTTGGCGGTCTTTGGTACTTAAACCAGTACAAGAGGGGAGACAGGTTACAGGTTGTTTGAGTAATGATTTTCATTTGACATCCTCATAGCCATAGGTCCACAAGTTTCACAAATTTGTTTTGGGCAACTTACATAAATAACTGTCTTTTAATGCTTGCTTTCAATCCGTAACTATCTTTTTTAAAATTATATTTCGTAACTACTATTTGTAGCAACATGCTCTGTATTTGCATGTATTCGAATACATGCACATATTGGTAAAATAGGAATTAAATGTGGAGGGAATCCATTTAAATATGAAAACAGAATAATATCTTCCACAATTCACTCCTTTGATATTAGCTTTCATAATTCAACACGTTTCTCCTTCCTCTTTCCTTCTTCAAATTACGTAACGTAAATTCAAATTTCAAAATCATAAACTGAATAGGAAAATTAAAACGGAGTGTACTTCATTGAACGGGTAATTCGAAATACATGATTCATATTTCAAAATACACTTAAGATTCAATTGTATTTTAGTATCTTATTCATCACAACTTTTTTGTGAGGTTTTAACGATTTGTTTCAGAAATCGTCCAACTGCAGTGATAAAAGGACTTTTTTTCAGGTCTAAATTCGTTTGTTATATATTGTATTTTACTTGATTAGTCGATTTCTACACTGTTAGTTATAGTTGAATAATGATTTCAACTGAAATTTGATAATGTAATTTAGGTGGTAAGCAATCGCCTTGAATTCGTTTTTTCGAATTCAAAAATGTCTAGTTTAACAGCGTTAATTCGACAGTCTGGTAATTGAAACGACGAGAATTTTTATGTGAATTACAGAATAGATGCTATCGTTTTCAAAGAGTTTACGTTGTATGTAGATTTGGTACAAACAATAGCAAATCAGTTGAAGTCAGATACAAACATAAAAAACATAAACATCAAATACGCAATGGAAGGAAATGCCATGCCGATGGAAATAAACAACAATATGGGTGCGAAAGTGTATGTCAAATTGAAGAGCGATAACAAATAGTTCGGTGTGCATCCGTTGTGCATTACTACATCTGATAAGAGCAGTGATAACTGTGTATCCGTTGAAAGTTGTATTCAATGAGAGATGTTGCAACTTGGATACATAAATCAAATGAATGCCATGGAAACAATCGGATCTATAGACTTGGCGTCATCAAGTTGTGGCAAGGCTGTTGTTGTATTCGAAAATGACAACAATCTGGTTATCTCAAACAAGAATCAAAAAGAGGTTGTTGTTGATCAAGTCTAGAAGGACAAAGACACATTAAAGGCTGTGATGGCGAATTATGCAATTTCAAATAGATTCAATTTCCCCGCCGAGATGTCTAATGCGAAAAGGTAAATTTAAAAGTTTTATGGTGCATATAACTGTATGCATTGAAACTGTATAAGTGTGTGTATGTGTATATGTATTGTAATTAATACATGTATGCATATGTATCAGAAAAAATATAACTTAAATACATGTATTCTCAAAAAAATGTTGGTTGTTGAACTAATTAGATATGTATATATATAGCAGTATGTATTTAAATTCAAACAATGTATTCAAATAGTTTGTATCATAATAAATTTGTTTATGTATTCAACTGTTGTATCTATTCATATATTCTTATACATGTATTGAACTGATGTATGTAAACTTAATGTATTTGTATTCATGTTTGTATCTGTTGCTATACACTTGTATGCGTATTCGAAGAATGTGATTGGAAATTCACGGCGTCAAGTGTTGGTAAATCTGAAATGTTCAGAGTTAGAGAGTTTGGTGACAAACATACATGTCCATTGAAGGATAAGGTGTATTCACAACGCCATGCAACAAGTTGGTTGATAGGTGGAATTGTTAAACAATAGCCAACCATAAGAGGATACACCCCTAGTGATATAGCGGAGGATGTCAAAAATGATTTTAGTATGGATGTGTCCTACATGTTGGTTTGGCGTGCTAAAGAAAAGGATATGAAGGAGTTAAGGGGGTAAGCAGATTCTTACAACAAATTACCCGGATACCTATACATCATGGATAAAACATACCCTGGTTCAAATATAAGAATGCGGAAATCCCTCGACAATGAGTTCCAATATCTGTTTGTATCACTGTACACATTTATTAACGGTTTTGAGTGTTGTAGACCCATTGTGATAGTAGACGGGAGCCAGGGGCGGAGCCACATTGGCTCCAGGGGGTTCATCCGAACCCCTCGGCGAAAAATTACAGTGTATTTTCAAAGTTAAAATTATTTTGTTATGTATATATAGTAGATGTTGAACCCCCTGACTTCTTCGTGTATTTACCTTTTAGAATTTTTGAACCCCCTGGATGAAAATCCTGGCTCCGCCACTGACGGGAGCCACCTCAAAACAACATTCAATAGGACATTCATTTCAGCAAGCACGTTAGACGGTGCAGGTAAGTCAAATACATATATATATATAGTTGTTATGCAATGACATGAATACACTCACATACAACATTGATTATACTCAAATGAATATATTCAAACTAAATTCTTTGTTCAGTTGCAACTGTATGTGCAGATAATATACTGCCCCTAGCATATGGTGTGATTGATTCAAAGAATGATAGGTCTTGGGCGTGGTTCTTTGAGCGGTTCAAAGCTTATGGAGTTAGAGAGAACATGTGTATTTTATCTGATAGGCATGAGAGCATAATCAAAGTTGTATCTAGAATTCATCCAACTGTTCCACATTTTGCGTGCATATGGCATCTATGGGGTGACGTATGTAAGAAATACAAGAAGAGTCATGATGTGTTGAGTCCCGTGTTCTATGCAATGGCAAAAGAATACACACAGGATAAATTTGATGAGCTTATGGAGAAGGTTGAGAAGGTAGCTATTCGGGTGAAAGAATATTTGGAATTAGCTGGAAGGGAAAAGTGGGTTAGAGTGTATGCACCTGTTAACCGAGGATGGACAATGACTTTAAACATTGCACAGTGTATTAATTCAGGACTTGTAGGAGTCGGAGAACTACCTATATTTGAGTTTCTCGAAGAAGTGAGGAAGATGGAATTATAATAACCGGAAAACGGTACATACACGTTCACAATATTCGGGAAAAAATTCAGGAGTTGTTATCAATAAATAAGTATCTATGTTTACGTATGATGGTATGTTTCAGTTCAATTAGTTGAAATATAATCGACTGACATGCAGTTATATTTAGCTGTATTTGACTGTATTTGACAACTGCGGTTTCTGTATGTATTTGATGTATTTGATTATATTTCGAAGCTACAGTATGTTTATGACCATAATGATTTTATTTTCTGAACATTTATTTGTATGTATTTATTATATGTATCTATATATATTTGACTGCAACAGTGCTTATAAAATACAATGCTTTTTTGTAGGTTGAATCATAAACTGAATACTTGTACACGGTTCATGATGCAGGAAGGTGTTTCATAGTTTTCTTGAAAAACAAAACTTGCAGTTGTCGGATGGTTCAATTGGAAGAAATGTCATGCCCGCATGCGTGGGCTGTCATTAAGAAAAAACATCTTACGGCTGACAACTATTGCTCAGAATTATTCAAATCATATACCGTGGTGAAGACATATGATGTAGTCGTGGATCCTCTACACGACGAGAGTGAATGGAAGATTCCTACATACATCTCAGAGGATGTAGTTTTGCATCCAAGATACAAGAGACCTCTAGGTAGGCCGAAGAAGAAGCGTGATAAGCCGTTAGTTGAATTGCTTCTTGGTAAACGTAGACATGCTTGTAATACCTGTGGACATCTTGGACACAATAGACGTTCTTGTAATAATGAGCCTCGAAAGAAGTAATTGTTTATGTTTATAAGTGTTTACATTGTTAGTGAAATATGTTGTTGGTTTGCAATCTATATATAATATAAAGCTAGGAATAGAAAATCCTATGTAGCATCTCTCTATGGCCTCCATTGGCATTTATCTTTTTTCTCAATTTTTTGACATTTTTCTCTTCATTTCTCTATTTTACCAAATAAAATAAAATATTAAAAATTTCATCCATCCACCCATAATAAAGACTCACTCACCATTTAATAGCATTATATATGTCATTACTTCCCCTATAATTATTGTGATTACTTTGTATTAAATTTAAAAGTAAAAATAATTTATCTTTTTTTTAATTCATTCTTTGGTTTATTATTGTATTAAAGAAAGACAATCCTATATGACACCTCTCTATGGCCTCCATTGACATTTATCTTTTTTCTCAATTTTTTGACATTTTTCTCTTCATTTCTCTATTTTCCCAAATAAAATAAAATATTAAAAAGTTCATCCCTCCACCCATAATGAAGACTCACTCACCATTTAATAGCATTATATTTGTCATTACTTCCCCTATAATTATTGTGATTACTTTGTATTAAATTTATAAGTAAATTTTTTTTTTTATTCATTCTTTGGTTTATTATTGTATTAAAGAAAGACAATCCTATGTGACACCTCTCTATGGCCTCCATTGACATTTATCTTTTTTCTCAATTTTTTGACATTTTTCTCTTCATTTCTCTATTTTCCCAAATAAAATAAAATATTAAAAAGTTCATCCCTCCACCCATAATGAAGACTCACTCACCATTTAATAGCATTATATTTGTCATTACTTTCCCTATAATTATTGTAATTACTTTGTATTAAATTTATTAGTAAAAATAATTTATATTTTTTAAAATTCATTCTTTGGTTTATTATTGTATTAAAGAAAGACAATGGAAAATTGTAAGAAACTTTTAAAATTGCATCAGTCACCTCATTTCTTTTTAACAGAAATCCCATCAATTGCCTCATTTATTTATAAGTAATTACACCTTAAATATCATTTGTAACCTCCACATCCAACCACAATCCTCTTTAATAACTCTTATGAGTTTTGACCGGACCTTTCCCTCTTCATATTACCCCTCCATTTTCTTAAAAGTTTCCAGCTTTTTGTAATTGTGATTCAACGTTGTCGTTCTTTTTTTCTTTTCCTACTATCTATATGTTAGGTAGATTTATATATATATTTGATTTGTATTTGTATTTGGGGAGTTTTTCCAAATGCTTAACGTTAGAATAATAATCATCACTCTTTCCTGTTTTTGTCACCTATATTAATTGATATTAGCTTGAAATGTTGTGCTTTAATTTTTGTTTGAGGCTTTTTATGTTTGAATTACTGAAAATTGAAAATCAAAGGTGATGAAAGTCATAGTTTCCTGTATTTCTTTCTTCCCGTTATGGTTTAAAATTTTACATATTTTGTTGATTTTAGGTTTCTTATTTTCTGCAGGGATCGACGTGTGAATTTAGTGGAATTGGACTATTTTGGTTTTGAAGATATTGTTAAAGTTGTTTTTAAGAGCCAACCATTTACGTGGAAGATTATTTGTGGGAGACGGAGTCGCAATTCAAGTTTCGACTACCCATTCCTATGAAGGCGGAGCTTCATTTCTCGGTGCTGCAAAGGTCATAATATGGCCCCCTTACAAGCTCTCAAAATGTAAGTAAAACTTGATGATTTCGTGCTAACGACGTTCAATATATAGTAGAGAGAGAGAGAGAGAGAGAGAGAGAGAGAGAGCGGGAGGAGATGACAGTCAGAAATTCTACAGCGAAACATCTTTCAGTGGCAATGAAGGGACAAGAAATGAAATTGGGTTTCATTTCTATTTTTGAGCTGGAAAACGAAGAGCTTGACAACTTGAGGTGCTTTTTATCTTTATAGCTTCGTTGTTTTCTTTTGGTGGATTTTCTCATGAGCAAATATTTTTTAGGCAGTGAAAGTATGAAGTTTATGAAGACTATTTTAATTTCTGGTCAATTCAAAAAATTATTCAGTAAGATTAAAAAGGAATATGACCGATGTATTATTTTATTATAAGTATTATCTAAAAAAAAATCTTGTTGATCAATTTCAAGAATTTTATCTTTAGTTATTATGTGATAATTATCTTTGGAATTTAGAAAAAAATAAAAAGATAAGGTGACAAAAAAACATGAAAGTTGAAGTTCATTTTATATTATCAGCGACTTAACAACTTTCACATTTTAATTACTTAAATTTCCACATCATGTTAATATAGCTGGCTAAACTAACCATTTTTTAGAATTTTAAATTAATATAGTTTATATAATAATAGCTTTTTCTTTGTGATATAGTCTCCCTATTTTTATAGGGTTATATTTGCCATTATCCACCTACAAAAATCTTTTAGCATTTCATAGTCATAGGGTTATATTTTTCATTATTCACTTACTCATTTTTGTTTACTTAAAGTTTTATATTTAAATTTCTAGACAATTTTATACTTAATTCAATTGGATTACAGATATAATTATCTTCAGTTTGCTAGGGATTCCTGTACAGGCTTACCTACTATGTATGAACGTTTTGAATTTTTATCTGCATAAATCTTCTCTTTTTGTCAATACCTTTTTTTTTTTTTTTTTTTTGAAACTGGTAATGTTGATTCTAATTTTGGGCAAAAGTTAGGCAGTTTTACTTTGTCATTTGTTTGACTATGAAAGTGGGAGAGTTAAAAGATTAGATATAACTTCGATCTTCCTTATAAGAATTAAGGTAAATTTACTGTATGTAATTTTCAATTGTTAGCAAATTGTACTTTTACATGTTCTATCTAGACCAAGAGTTTATAGATTTTTTTTTTTTAATTAGACTCCTTATTTGATTACTGATTAGTTTATGTCGTCAAGAAAACAGAAGGTGTTACTCACCACATTATGTAATAAGAAGTATTATTGAAACTAAGATTTTGATTAAGAAGCTACTCTAATACATAGATTATTTAATTTTTTTAAAAAAATCAACTGCGCGAAGCGCGGACTTATTCACTAGTATTGAATAAAGGAAGTCACTCTGAATACATTGCAATATTTGTGTGATAAGTTCTTCTGGAATTATGAATTGATTTCCGAATACGTATACATATGAATACACCACGTTGATCAGTACTTTGAAAAATAAGGCAATCTTATTGTGTTTGGATACTTAATTATATTCTAATTGAATGCATCCAAATGGTGGATATAGATGTTGTAAAACATGAAAAATATCACTGTGTCATCTATTTTATATCTTGGCAATGTTATATGAAGTGACAGTGTATTTATTTAGTTAAA
Organism: Lycium barbarum; assembly: GCF_019175385.1. Lineage (NCBI taxonomy): Eukaryota > Viridiplantae > Streptophyta > Magnoliopsida > Solanales > Solanaceae > Lycium > Lycium barbarum. Next base: position 100,712,623 of record NC_083345.1, on the reverse strand, counting down.
TATCCATATATAGCATTATGTATTTAATAGTGAATACAATTTTAATTAGAGAGAAATACACTGTGTTAAATACAATTAGATACACTTGTATCCGAATAAAAAATACATGTTAAACTACATTCAGATACTTTGTGTATTCACAAATCTCTTCAACAAATGTATTTGACAGTGTCCATGTTAAATACAATTACATACACTTGTTAAGTATATAATCCAACATGCACTTGCTTTTCTTAAACGGTTTGATGTATTTGACAGTGGCCATGTTAAATACAGTCAGATACACCTTGTGTATTCATAAATCTATAAAGTAATTACAAAATGTAAACTTCAAAACACTGATAAGTAGATAATCCAACATACATTTGTTTTTTTCTAAAACGAAATACATCTAAAATATATGATACACAAACAATCATAGTCTGCATTTTAAATTCAAAATTTACAAAACACTACTAATTAAGATCGATTGTTTCAACTTTGACATAATCTATGGCTGGCCTAACTAGTCTTGGTGGCACCTCGATATCGCTCATAGCAATTTCAAAGACCTTCCGTGCAGCGTAGTCTCACAGGAGTGCACTATATCTCGTAAGGAGCATCTATTCATCAATTTGTGCTAGAATACCTTCACCCGGCTCGGATATTCAGCGAATGCTGCCACATACACACCACAATCCCTGCAAAATATGATAGAAATTTATGGATGAATACCATGTATGGAAAAAAAAGGTTAAAATACAAGCAAAATACATACATGCTCGCAGGGTCTTCTTGCTGCAGATTTTCAACATACTCAACTTCAAGGTTATCATTCTGTGACATGTTCGTATATGCTGGGTGTTTTGACCAATTGATGTGCCTTGATTGTGAGTGTAGAATCCACTGATGTGTAGATAATGTGGCAGAAGGGTAGCAAGCTTGTGTATTTCACCTTTAACAATTGCATTGTGGCCTGCGGCTCAGTATGAGTTGTAGACATAAAGACGCCTGTCATAAGGATACAAAAACACATAAATACAAAAATATAAGAAACTACACAGTATTTTCATACAATTTTATATATAAAACTTATCTTAAAAAACACAAATACATAAAATACCTGTCATTGAATGAAAGTACAGCCAAAATCCGATGATTTTCCTCTTTGATGTTGACAGGTATAAGCACATTCTAACTGAATGCCTCGGCACATTTGCAAGCAACCTGTGCCCCTTAACATAATGACATATGTCATCTTCTTCTTTGGCTGCATTGGATCCAGTTTCTGGGTTGTTATAGGCAAGATAGATTTCATCAACTTTTTGCTTGAAGAGATAGTCAACAGTTGTGTATTTGTAAGTGCTCTTCTTGTCATACTTGTCTTTCTTTCGCAAGTACTAGAAAATGACGTCAATGTACCAAAAATATTGACATACAAACAGTAAGAACAACAAAAAATACATAATCTAAACCATTAAATACAGTGTATTATATGTACAAGGTATATATATTGCACCTCGTCATTCCACAGTTGGTCATTCATTGATAACTAGTAGAACCAGCTTTTGTCTTCGACTATTGTGATGCCAAAATTATACATATACGTGGCATCATGCTCAAAAGCTGCCATCTTCTTTCTGTAACGGTCTTCCTTGTTCTTTCTACAAAAGGATTACACAAAATTCATATAGTTAGTTGTTTAAAATAAACAAGTATCACTTTAAAATATAATAGGTTGAAAAACATACTTGTTTTCATGCAAGGCAAGCAGTCCCTTATGAAGCCACACACGATATTTCTCAAGAAGCTCTGTGTCAAGTGGCCCGGTGATGGGATCTTCCGCAAATGAATTCTTTTTTAAAAAAATGCGCACACGTAGGATTCCTGAACTACCTGCAAATATATAATACATATTTTAAAAAAAGTACTGTGGAATACACAAAAAGTTAAATACATTAAGACCTGTCAATAAATACATACCTGAAGCGGAGTCGTAATCCGCCATGAAGCGGAGTCGTAACCCACTGGGGGATGCATAATGATTCGTGTTTCCGGAATTTGGCTTGGAGGCAATTCGTCAGCCAAGTAAAACCGAGATATAAGTTGCATGTCCTCACCGACTTTGTGTGGCGTCTCTAAAACTGAATGATCGACGTGTTCCACGGGTATAGGTGTGTGAAAGGAGCTGAAACGGGTATCTATGTTTTCTTTTAACTAATTTTAAGTATACTTTGATGTGCTCACACTAAGTACACACTCTTATCACATGCGGTCGACACGAGCATATTAGGAAATGAAGATTCGCGTAAGAAAATGTGTAAAGAGATGGTCCTGTTGCCTTGCCGTATTTATGTGGACCCTTATATAACATGAATTCATAATGTATATGAAAGTAAGAAGACCATGTGCTTTGCGTATTTCACAGGTTGATTGGAGACTAGTTAATTTGGCCGCGCTACGAGCGGTAAGAAAACATGTCATCAAAATTTTAAAATAGTTAAATATCAAAATATTTTAAAACATGTCATTATATTGAATTTTAAAATAGTAAATCTGAAAATATTTATAAATTGAAAGTCCAAAAAGTTATTTTCAATCTTCAAATTCTAACCGAATAATATCGATGACACTGTCTTTTTTTCTTCTTTAATAAGCATGTAAAGAAAGAAAACTATCAAGAAATTTTTATCTCTTTATACGCATACGTGTATAAATCTAAGGACATGGAATTTTCACTTTGTACATTTGATAAATGTTTACAGGCATGAAAGTTTTCCTTCATTAATTAATTTTTTGAGCTTTCATAATATTTTTCTAACTTAAAATCTAATGAAAAACTGAAAAATAAAGAAGAATGAAATTTAAAAGAGCAAAGTTGAATCCATCTACGCGAAATCCACAAAATCAAGGAGTAGTGTGTATATTTCTTCTGTAATTTTTCCATTTATCTTCTTATTTCTTTTTCCTATTTAAGCTTTTCTTTGTGTTTTCTCATTTTGAGGTATCATGATCAGTTTCGTTCAGAAATATCTTTTCATTCATTCAGCGTTCACTTACCTGAATAAATTTTCACATTAAATCATTAAAAAGAAATAAAAATAACATATCCAAAAAGACAATAAGAAAGAAAAGAGTAAACGAAAAATGAAAGGAAAAGAAAGAAAAGTAGCTAGGTAAGAAATTAAAGAATTAGAAATGAGGGAAGTAACTAAAAGAAGCAACACCACAAGGACCGCAAATATATAATAATCAATGTAGTATATATTTCTAACTCAACTTATATAAATCATGATTAAGGAATTGCATTCAAAATTATATCACATTGACTAAAATACGTTGAGTAAAAGAAATTAAGGGGGAAAGAAGAGGAAGAGAGCGAGAGTAATTGAGAAAATAAAGGATATGACCCTTGGGTTTTAGCTCAATTTTTAGCTCAATTTGTCATTGGTAACGTACAATTAACTCTTCAATTGAATAATTGCAGAATACTTGCTTTTTTAACATTGAGGGTAACAGTTACAATTTTTGTAGTAACTAATTTATCTTAAGCTCTTTTTGTAAATATATATATATATATATATATATATATATATATATATGTTATATGGACTTTTATTTTTTGGAGTTGTTATTATAACAATGAATATTATTATACAAAAATAAAAAAGAATATTACAATTATAGTTTGTCAATATGTTGTCAATTATAGTTTTAAGATTTTGAAAAATATATGCTTTTAATAGATTGCTTATATGGATATCTACTTTAACAAAAAGCTATTTTTATAATTAATACTTTTTTTCCCTTTTAAGATAATCGTTTAATAAAAAACAGTAAACTACGAAACTAACAATATGTCACCTCTTTAGAGAGTCTTTTTTAAGAAAGGACTAAGATTAGAGAATAGACTGAAAAATTATATTAAAAGTTGTAGTTCATACCTTGCTTTTGGTGTTGATTATCTTGTATTCCTATTTAGGTGGCACAAAAGAGAAGAAATAAAATATAAATGAACAATATTTTCAAGGTCTTCCCTCATGTTGCATGGCTTGAAAATAATTAGCATCTTAACAAAAAGAGAAACAGTAAAACAACATAAACCATAGTGTGAAGAAATTTCTCACAAAACAAAAAATGTAACACAACTAAAACAAAAAGTTGTACGTAAAACAGGATAAAGGACTATGAATTAAAAAGATAATTCACACTTTAATCTTTATTGGATAGGAAGGATGTAAGAATGATGGTTATCAATATGTATGTACTTGTTCCCGCTACCGTATTTGTACAAGAAAACATGCAAATCACAAACATGAAAGAAGAATAGAACTAAAGTAGAAAAGAGGAATACTAAACATAAAGATAGACAAAATAGAAACCACATATCAAAAAGATAAATAAAACAGGAAGCAAACATGAAAAAGGATAAATAAATCTGAAACCAAGAAAAAAGGATTTACGTAGGGTGATTGGGGAAAAGAGAAGGAAGACGTAAAGATTTATATGGGCAGCAATGAAGAAGCAAAGAAGAAAACGTTATGTTGCTGTTAATATGGGCAGTTAAGATGGCTTTCAATGAGATTTTTCTGCTTTAATGACCTTTAAACATGGCATTTAAGATTTTTTAATTTTTGGACTTTTTAAAATAGCACATAGATTTAAAAAATAGGAAAATAGTCAAAAATTTGAGAAAAAAGATAAATATCAATGGAGGCCACAGAGAGGTGTCACATCACATTATCTATGCCTAGCTTTATATTATTGTTTAACCTTAAAATGGAGAACAATTAAATTTATGCGTGATTTCAAAGATATGTGGCTAAATTCAATTCGAAATTAGATTGCAGGATAAACGAATAAATAAATAAATAAAGAAGCGGATCTGACCCAACACTAATTATGTCTGGCCTCGGGTATGGAAACCGAGATCGGTACCCTAAGCTGAATACGTACACGATGAATAATGAAGATGAGCTTAGGAACAAATGGAAATGAACTCAAATGATTCTATTGTTTTTTATATGAACTCTTTCTCTCTTTCTGTTGCCAACTCCCTACAATGGATGGGAACCTCCACTTTATATAGTAGAGGAGTCCCAACCCTAGTACAATTCTAAATAATGGAAAGAAATCTGGTGACAGCTGTTGCCGAGATCGACGTCGAAATATCCGGTTGAGGGCGGATATTTCGGTCGTCTTCTTATGGCAGTTAACCGCCCTTCCTTTAACGCCTCATCCCAAATCGAGCTCGAAGCCTCATTCCCGATGAGTCGGTCATATCGTGCCCAAGCATAACCATGACAACGGGAAACCGAGCATGTCCGTATCCTCGGTTTTACTCGTATACAGATAGTCCCCCTATTTCCCGAGGTAAAATTATTGACGGCGGGGAATGGACCCAAATAAAGCTGAACAGCCGCCTCCAATTACATAGGACAAGACCTTCCAGTCAAAATCTTACTCTGCCCGATGCTAGGTCATCATTACCCAGCTGCCAAATCCTTTTGGGAGACCTCCTCATGTCAGAGTCCTTGATACGCTACAGGACCTCTTGATTCTCTTTCTATATAAAGCCCATGTATTCTTCCTTTTTCATGCATCTGCACTTCTTCAAATCTCACTTTGCTCCTCCTCAAAAACCTTTGCACTTCTTCAAATCTCACTTTGCTCCTCCTCAAAAACCTTACTGCGATTCCCGAATTGAGCTCGTAGTACTCCTCGGATTTTCAATCTTCCTTCATCAGGGTGTGACTATTTACCATTAAGAAAAACCTTCCACGAATATGGATCACGTCCCATTATTGACTCAAGGTGAAGATCAGCACTCGTTTACACCATCAACGAGAGCCGCTGGTTCTGATAGGGAGCTAGAATCTCTTGCTACTGGCATTCTCCCGTTGGGTCTTATCTATATGAACGACTGTAGAATTCTTCACCATTTTGATTCGGTAGAGAACTTTGAATCTTGTATTGATGATGGCGCCATTACCGTAGTCAGGGAAGATTGCATCTTAGGCGCAGATGTTGACGTTCGCCCTGTTGGGGACGGTGTGAAAATAAATCACCACATTGTCAGTTACGCGTTGTCATACACGTATCCTTTTGACATAGGGTTCACTCTCCCTGTTCATCGAGTGATCGAGGACTTCTATCGCCGGTATCGGATATGTATCGGGCAGATTGCCCCACAGGTTTGGAGACTTGTGTATTGTATTGAGAAGTTGGTAATGTGGTCGGAGTCGCCTTCACCCTTGACCATCTGCTTCACATATATATACCTCGGGTGATCCGAGGGGTAATTGTTCATATAGTTCCCAGGGGGAGTCAAATCCTGATCGACCCCGAAGACGATTATGACCGAGGGTGGCTCCATCGGTTTGTGATGATACACACAGCTCAACTTCACCGTCCATTATCTACCGATTTTCCTGAGGTGTGGAACCCCTCACCAAATCCGGTTGAACCCGAGCTTGTTACGGCTATTTTTGAATGGGTGATTGCCCTTCTCCGAGCTTCTCGTAGCGTAGGCTGTTCTTGGAGAAAGATGGCACCCGAAGGGTGAAAAGGCAAAGACCGTGATAATTTATTAATTTGATCATTTCGACCCTCATTTCCCAGTTTTATGTCTCAACCCAATGTATTTGATTTTTAGGACTTCAGACGAGGAGGGATTCCAAGGGAAAGTTAGTAGCCGAGGATGTTGTTCGGGGAAGAAAAGCATCTGCACCACCGAGGGAACCTGGGCGCAGAGAGACTCGAAGTTTCCCAGTTAGGCATTCGGGGGTTAGATCTCGGGTTCGAACCCGTCATATCATGGAGGCCCGTCGAGAAATGCCTTTTGGTGAAACTCTGCCAACAATAGTGCTTGATGAAGAAGATCTACCGGGGCCAAATATCCCCGGTTCATCTGCCTCCGGTGCAAGTCATGGGGATATCTAATCGGTATCACGCGTCATCGTCGCATCTCATGGAATAGGCTAAAGATCTCAACCTTCGACTTGCTAGGTCGGTTAAGGGTGTTTCTGTTTTACTTTCGTTTTCCAATTAGTAGCCGTAGAGTAGGGCTTCTCCCGTTTTTCCTGTTATACTGATGTATCCGACATAGTCGGAATTTTGTGGAATGGAACAACCTTTAATGGGACTTTGCGAATTGATTTTTATTGGACTTGATTGAGCATTCCATGTGTGTTGTTTGTACCTGAATCTTTGTATATGTCCTTGCAATATTCGATCAATAATCTATTGTTCTATAATTCACAAAAATTCGAAATGTTTTGCTACCGGCTGTAATGTTCGAACATTTTATTTTTAAAACTCGACCGTAATTGGTTCGAGACCACATCTTTTGCGACCGATACAGAAGCTTTACTTGATCATAGTGCTATTCGTGTGAGAGCCCGACCTAGGTCTCATCGGAAGGCCGACCTGCTTAAGTACGATCTATTGATCGAGCGGTCGTCCCGGTTCCTTCTCACGTACGCTTCCCATTGTTAGATAAGATCAAGGTCACATCCGTCTGACATCGGCACGTGTCGATACCCTGTTGGCTCTAAAGACAGTTATGGAAGGCAAACCGTCTCGGCCCCACTCTATAAAAGCAAGTTTTCCCTTTCATTTTTCACTTTCTGACTTTTACCAAAGAGAGTTTTACCTTCGTGTGCGTTGATCCTCATATCTTCAAACCTTCATACCTTCATATCTCCTTATCAGTCTCCTACTCAATCTTCAAACCTTCATTCAAACCTTCTTATCTTCATACTTCTGAAATGACGAGCAAATCTTCAAAGGCTAAAACCGATGAGACCTTCTCGGCTCCAAAATCGGAGCTAGTACTGACTGACTTCATTCCTCAAGATTACTCGACCATCTGGGATTTCAAGGTGGAGAGAAACCCTCTCGACAAGGGGATCGAGGTGTCAAAATATCAGCCTATTTATGCACGATACCCCAGAGTAAACTCGAGCAGGTCAAGGTCGATTGCGAGTGGAAGGGTAAAGAGGTCGTTATTCTCGACCAGGATGAAGCCATAACGACCTACGTGGAAGGGTATTTAAGTGTTTATACCTATCCTTTCACATTTAGCACACTCGATCCCGTGGTAGTGGATTTCTGCAAATGTCATGACATTACCCTCGGCCAAATTCATCCGTTATTTTTGAGGATCGTTGTGCTCCTCCGTTATTTCACTTCAAACGTGAATATTCCATTTACGGTGCATCATCTACTCCGGCTATATAGTCCCCGTGTCTTCAGAGGGGGCATGATTAAACTCTCAAAACGAGCCGCAAAGGTGCCCTTTTCCGGTCTGGACAAAGATAGAGACTGAGGCTGGCAGGGCAGGTTTGTCCGAATCAGGACAACGGATTTGATTCCCGCTGACAAGTTTCCGTTTCCCGAGAGATGGAACCCGAACCGTAAGTAACTTTATTTTGGTGCGATATGACCATATGCCTGTACTTACGCTGAATCTTTTATTTGTTCGTGTGTATATAGCGCTTGCCCGAACCCTCGGTGCGGTTCCTAACCTTAATCAGTGGATCAAAAAATCTGTTCCCAACTTACTTATGCCGACCGTACCTGAAGACATTTGTCCCAGTCCCAGTGGGAGGCCGGAACCCACGGTAAGTCTTTCCCTTAGAGCGTTGTCCCGTCTTCCCTACGTGCTACGCCATGTTATATAAGTAAGGATTGTTCTTCTTTTCGCTTCACAAGTCTATCAAAGGACACTAGAATTCAGGGCCAGGAGGCTGTCGAGGCCTCGGCCGACGAGCAAGATATCGAAGCTCTTGATCAGGGAGACAAAGCTGAAAGGAGGAAAAGACGATCCTCCGAATCTTCTCGAGATTCTTCCCAGGCCAGGAAAAGATCGAGGCTCACTATCAGAGAGACCTCTTCGGAAGATGTCTCGACCCGTGCTCTGGACGCCGAGGTTGTCGGTCAACTATCGGATCATTCCGATGATGACAACCAGGCGTTGGGCGGGCATCGTCTTGTTGACGAGCTCCTTGAGCAAGATTTGACCGGTTTTACGGTGATTATTCCATCGTTGGTGGAAAGCTCAAGTCAAATTCTGGCGGGCTCGACGGATGTCCCGAGGCCGATGGTCGTAGGGAGCATCAGGCCGAAGGTTGAGGCATCTATAGGCCCTTAGAGCACACTCCTACTTGAAGTTTTGAAAGGCTGCCAGCCGCAGCCGCCGGATCGAAGGCAGCTTCCTTGGTACCAGGCTAAAAGGTACCCAACATTCCGCCTTTGTATGGTATTGGTTCTGTCCTTCTGATATAAGTTGTGGCCTCGTCTGAAACAATAATTTGCATACAGGGTTCTCCGCCCCCATTGGTGGATATTCCCGCCGATGTTGAAAAAGACAAAGGCAAGATGACCGAGGAAGGGGAAGCCGGTCATGAGTGTTATGAAATACCCGCTCCGGGTATGTCGGTTTTTGAGAATTTGTCCATCCCCGTGGCCAAACGCTTCAGGGTTAATTCCGGTCCTAGGTTGGAGAAATTGTTTCCTGCCCCTAGTACCGACCCGAATCGGAAGAGGCTAATCACTTTCAAGGTGTCGGCCTATATGAACATGTTATCGAGGCCAGTCGGGGTGGCCAGTTATCTGTACCCTCTAGTGTCCCAAGAGGACCGTAAGAAAATGGCCGAAGTCAGCGAATCGTGCCTTTTCAATGAGGCTCAGCAGGCATTGAACCGGGTAAGTCTTGTTCTTATGCCCTTTTCACTTAGCATTAATTTCATGCCTCCTTTTAACAACCGTTCCTCTTTTCCTTATAGGCCTCCGTGCTTCATCATGCAAGCTTCCACCGGCTCAAGCACGAAGTGGGCCGGTTCAAGGAGGAGCTCAAAAGCAAAAGTCAGGAGGTGGACGAGCTCAAGAATATGTATGAGCAAAAGTTGCAATATATCTCGTCTCTCCCGGACCTTTCTATCCTTAAGTCGGATTTAGCAGGGGCTCGAAACGAAGCTGCTGAGGCTAAGCGGGAACGTGACCAGTTGGCAGAGAAGGTAAGGGCTTTCGAAGTTTACAATAAATCTTTAATAGCCGATGCTAATGCCCTTCCTTCTCAGGCCTGGCCATATGTTAGCCAAATTGATCAACTTCGGGCAGAGCGTGATGGGGATCAAGCCCGAGCTTAATGCCCTCCAATAAATGACCATCGGTGCTATGGCCGAAAGTGATGTTCTCAGGGAGCAGCTTCAGGCGTCGGTGGAACAAATAAATGGACTCAGATCATCGCTTGCTGCGGTCGAAGCTGAACGGGATCGATTGAACCGGGTCATCACCGATCTACAGGCTGAACATGGAAAGGCTTTTGACCAGATCTCGGGTTATGATGATATGTTAGAGCAGTATAAGGATGAAGTGACTGCTGCCGAGAAGGCCAGTAATCTACGAGCCGAGTACGTGCGGTGCTTATCCCGAAGAAAAACCCTCGAAGAAGTTCAAGCCACTGGAGTGGACTTATCAGATTTGATCGAGGAGGCCAAGAAGCTCGAAGCGGAAGAAAAGGCTGCATTCGACCCTGAGGATTCAAATATCGACCTTGAGTCAGCCGGGGAAGAAACTGAGGGATCAGGTGAAGATTAGGCTTGTGGGCCTTACATCCCTTCTTTCCTTTTTTTTTTTTTTTTTTTTTTTTGTTGTTGTTGTTTTTGCTTTTTGTTTTAAGGCCGCTAATTCGAGCCTTTGTAAATCCACTTATATGTATGTATAAATGAAAAGAAAATCTTCATTCGGTCTATTCATCGCCTTTTGTTGCCCTTTGCAAAGTATTCCTCGGTTCAGTGTTTGTTCGATTTATGCCATCGTTTTAGCTTGCCTTATTGTTTCGGCCAGGATAAAATTCAAGTTGTAACAGCTCGTGATCGGGATTTAGTCTGTGTTGAATTTAGTCGTTGCTTTATTCATAAATTGCAAGACAGACCGGATCACGATATATTTTGTGTTTTAAGATTGCAATCTTTATGTTTTTTAGACCGCGGTCTTTAACTGTTTAGGCCATAGATTTTAGCATTGTGTATGTTTTCTAGACCATAGTCTTTAATCGTTTAGGCCATAGCCTTTCAGTAATTGGCAGCGTTGGATCATGGTGATCGAAGTAAGATTTTTATTGAAAAATCGACCGGAGATGTACCCGCAATTGTTGTCGTGACAAGAATAAACTAATTGGAGACGATTCAATCGATCGTTTGGTCCTTACATCTGATCCTATCATTCAATCCTTGGCTTTTACATAGTTATCACTTAACTCATGGTATAATAGTCCCCTGGTACTCGAGTCCGAGGTATGAGAGCTCGTGTACTATTAGCCCGATATATGCAGTCCCCAGTCTCCGGTCTTTGACCGATATGCTCTATTCGCGTAGCACGCTATTCAGTGCTGCCTCATTAAGAACCTTGCCGAAAACCCACTTCGAGACAAAACGGTCGAAGGGAAAAAAAAGTGCAGCACGTGCTTTCAGTCCTAAGTCTATGACTTTCTAGTTTCCATTGTGCTGCTCCGGTGTCCCTCGGACTGTACCCCTGCGTGGTAAGATCGAGAGAGAAGAAAAACAAAAAAGAAAAGTTATTCGTATCTTTAACAGTAATATCGCTTTAGGTGTGCTACATTCTAGTTATGTTTCAACTGCTGTCCGTCTTCATTCTCGAGCTGATAAGAACCTTTCCTGATTATTCCAGTGACTCGGTACGGTCCTTCCCAATTCGGGATAGTTTCCCTTCGTGAGGGTTCTTTGTATGAAGTGTGACCTTCCTCAGCACCAAGTCCCCAATCTGAAAGTACCTGAGGTTGGACCTCCGGTTATAATATCTTTGCATCCTTTGTTTTTGTGCGGCTATCAGGATATGAGCAGCTTCCCTCCTTTCGTCCACGAGATTCGGACTAGCAGACATTGCTTCATGGTTCGAGTCCTCAGTGGCATATCGGAATCTCAGGCTTAGTTCACCAACTTCGACGGGTATTAGGGCCTCCCCGGTATAAGGGAAAACGGAGTCTCCCCGGTGCTTGATCTTACCGTTGTGCGATAAGACCATAAAACCTCGGGCAGAATCTCCTTCCATCGGTGCTTAGAGCCGGTCAGCCTTTTCTTTAGATTCTGCAGTATAGTTTTATTGGTAGATTCGGCCTGGCCATTCGCGCTCAACTGATATGGGGTGGATAAGATCTTTTTGATCTTGTATTTTTTGAAAAATCTGCTGACCTTGTTGCCTATGAACGGCTTCCCATTATCACACGTGATCTCCGCGGGTACCCCGAATCGACAGATTATATGATCATAAATGAAATCAATGACCTCCTTTTCCCTGACTTTCTCGAGTGCTTGCGCTTCAACCTATTTAGAGAAATAATCAGTCATAAGCAAAATAAATTGCGTCTTACCTGGGGCCCATGGCAGAGGACGTACTATGTCCATCCCCCATTTCATAAATAGCCATGGGGAAAGAAACGGATGGAGTTCTTCCCCGGGTTGATGTATTGATGGGGCATGCTTTTGGCATTCGTTGCATTTTCGAACGAAAGTTTTGGCGTCTTCCTCCATCTCGTTCCAGTAGTATCCCGCTTGGATCAACTTGCGGACCAATGAATCGGCTCCCAAATGGTTCCCGCAAGTCCCCTCGTGAATTTCCCTCAGAACATAGTCGGTTTCTCCTGGTCCTAGGCATCTTTCCAAGAGGCCGTGGAACGACCGCCGGTATAGCTGGCCATCGACCAAACAAAATCTAGCTGCTTTGGTTCGGAGGGCTCTTGATTCCTTAACATCGGATGACAACTTTCCTGTTTGAAGATAGTCTATGTACTTGTTCCTCCAATCCCAAGTGAGGTTGGCCGAGTTTATTTCGGTGTGGCCGGTCTCACGACCGATTTTGTCAACTGCACCACAGCTCCGGAGTTGAAACCATCCGATTCGACCGAGGATCCCAAATTTTCCAGGGCATCTGCCTCGTTATTTTGATCCCGGGGCACGTGTTCCAACGTCCACTCCTTGAACCAGCTAAGGACAACCTGCAGTTTCTCTTGGTATCTTCGCATTCGATTATCCTTGACTTCAAAAGTTTCGTTCTCTTGGTTGACCACCAGGAGAGAATCACATTTGGCCTCTATGATCTCTACTCCCAAGCCTTTGTCCAGTTCTAAACCTGCAATCATAGCCTCGTACTCGGCTTCGTTGTTAGCTAAATCAGCCGATTTAATAGATTATCTTATTACATCACCTGAGGGGGGGGGGGGGGGGGGGGTTTGAGAACGATCCCTAATCCGGACCCTTTTACATTGGACGCACCGTCCGTGTAAAGAGTCCAGACTCCTGTGCTAGTCCCCGAGGCAAGAAGCATTTCTTTGTCGACCTCGGGGGTCATGGCCGGAGAAAAATCGGCCACGAAATCAGCCAGTATTTGGGATTTGATTGCAGTTCGAGGTTTGTATTCAATATCATACCCGCTAATCTCCACAACCCACTTTGCTAGTCGGCCTGAGAGTTCGGGTTTATGTATGACATTCCTTAGAGGGTACGACGTTACGACGCATATTGGATGACTCTGAAAGTAAGGTTTTAATTTTCTAGATGCACTCAATAAAGCCAAAGCGAGTTTTTCCAAATGTGGGTACCTGGTTTCGGCGTCACCGAGGGTTCTGCTTACATAATAAACCGGTACTGCGTACCTTTCTCTTCTCGAACCAGAACTCCGCTCACCGCTATCTCGGACATCGCCAAGTGTAGATACAACTGCTCGTTCGCTTTTGGCGTGTGGAGTAGAGGCGGACTCGATAAATACCTTTTGAGTTCTGCTAAAGCCATCTGACATTCGGGGGTCCACGCAAAGTCGGTCTTTTTCTTTAGCAACGAGAAAAACCAATGAATTTTGTTCGAGGATATGGAGATGAATCGGCTTAAAACGACTATCCTTCCTGTCAATCTTTGTACCCCTTTGATGTTGTTTATCCCGGTGATATCTTCAATTGTCTCTATCTTATCTGGGTTGATTTCGATCCCCCGATTCGATACCATGAACCAGAGAAATTTTCCCGATCCAACACCGAAGGCACATTTTTCTGGGTTCAGCTTCATGTTGTACCTCCTTAATATGCTGAGAGTTTCCTGCAAAAATTTCAAATGGTCCTCTGCTTACAGGGACTTAACGACCATGTCATCTATGTAAACTTCCATTGATTTTCCTATTTGGTGTTCAAACATGCGGTTGACTAACCGCTGATAGGTGGCACTGACATTTTTTAAGCCAGAGGGCATTACATTATAACAATATGTGCCAGACCTAGTTATGAAAGAGATTTTTTCTCGATCCTCCGGGTCCATTTGTATTTGGTTGTACCCGGAATAGGCATTGAGGAAACTCAGCGTGTCGTGACCAGCCGCAGCGTCGATCATGCGATCGATGCTTGGTAAAGGAAATGAATCCTTTGGGCAAGCCTTGTTTAAATCTTTATAATCTATGTACATCCTAAATTTATTTCCTTTTTTAGGCACTACCTCGACGTTAGCTAGCCAATCCGGGTATTTGACCTCCCGAATAGACCCTATGTTAAGGAGCTTGGTTACCTCGTCTTTGACGAATGCATGTTTTACCTCGGGTTGTGGCCTCCGCTTTTGCTTGATGGAAGGAAAACTTGGATCCAGATTCAACTTGTGTGTTGTCACATCCGGTGGAATACCTGTCATGTCTAAATGGGACCAAGCAAAGCAATCTGAGATATTTTTAAGAAATTCAATAAAGTTTTTCCTAAGCTCGGGCGTTAACCCCGTGCCCAGGTATACCTTCTTATCCAGCGAATGAGCGAACAGTATGATTTGCTCGAGTTCTTCGACCGTGGATTTAGTGGCATCAGAATCATCGGGCACCACGAAGGTCCTCGATACTCCGAATCTCAAGTCTTTGTCTGGTGTGTCCTCGTTCTGATCTCCTGAGGATTCCAGGATCGGAATTTGTGATTGTTATTTAGCATTTTTCCCTTCGTTCCGATCTGGTATCTTTATAGTCTTGACAGATTCTTCAACCGCGAACATTTCTTTTGAGGCATGTTGTTCTCCACAGATGATTTTGATACCTTCTAGGGTCGGGAATTTCAATACCTGATGTATAGTTGAGGGGACCGCTCTCACGAGGTGAATCCACGATCTGCCCAGCAATGCATTGTATCCCATGTCTCCCTCTATCACATAAAAGTTTGTCTGCTGCGTAGTTCCTGCTATATTGATCGCTAAAGTGATCTCACCCTTCGTCGTTTCGCATGCCATGTTGAATCCGTTGAGGACCCGTATTGCCGGCACGATCTGATCTAGTAGTCCCAGCTGTTCGATAACTCTCCATCGGATGATATTAGCTGAGCTACCTGGATCAATTAGCACACGTTTAATTCTAAATTTATTGACAAGGACAGATATTACCAGTGCGTCGTTACGGCTGGGCGATGCCTTCAATGTCTTCGTCATTGAACGAGATGGGACCATCAGGGTCATCATGCCGGATACGCTTTTCCCTCGTAATGGAGATTTTGGTGCGTTTTACAACCGGCCCAATGGGAATGTCAGTTCCTCCCATGATCATGTGTATCACCTGCTGAGGCTCTTCCTGCCTATCCTGCTTGTTTGAATCGAGGTTCTTGAAATGGGTTTTTGCTCGTTCACTCAGGAATTCTCGAAGGTGTCCCAAATTGAACAGACAAGCAACCTCATCTCTCAGCTGCCGACAATCTTTGGTTCGATGGCCGTGCGTGTGATGATATTTACAAATAAGACTTTTATCCCGCTTCTCTGGATCATATCGGATTGGCCTTGGATGCTTTGTTTCTTTGTTTTGGATAACGGCCACCGCTATGGTTGCTACATCGACGCAAAAATTATACTCGGATAACCTTGGAATTTCTCTGTTTCCCGGGGCTCTATCGACAATATTTCTATTTATCAATCCACGGCTACTTTGGCCTCGATCATTCCTTCGATCATTCCTCTTATCATTCTTGCCTGATTCGCTGTTGCGCCCGTTTCCCCTTCGATCGAATGGGTAAGGCTGGTACATGTCATATGAAGATCTGGAATCCCGATCTACCATTCTCTTCGATTGATCACTCTCTTTACCAGAATGCCATGATACCGAAGCGGCCCTCAGAATATTATCATCTTCGACCCTTATCTTCAACTAATACCTGTTGTGTACATCAGCCCAGGCGATCGCCGGATACTCTATCAGATTTTACTTTAGCTCCATAGATGTATCCGAGCTTCTTGAATTGAGCCTTTGAGTGAAAGCCTGAATGGACCAATCGTCAGTGACCGGAGGTAAGTCTATGCGCTCCATTTGAAATCGAGCCACAAACTCGCGGAGGATCTCGTCATCTCGCTACTTGACGTTGAACAAGTTCGATTTTCACGTTTCGACCTTGATAGCCCTGGCATGGGCCTTGACGAAAGCATCAGCGAGCATGGCAAATGAATCAATTGAATGCTCGGGCAAGTTGTGATACCAAATCATCACCCCCTTTGACACGGTTTCCCCAAATTTCTTAAGCAGCACTGATTCCCTTTCATCATCAGCAAGATCATTGCCCTTAATAGCACATGTATATGCAGTCACATATTCATTTGGATCCGTCGTCCCATTATACTTCGGGATATCGGGCATGCGAAATCTCTTAAGGGTTTTCATCGGTGCCGCACTCAGCGGAAATGGCATTTGAACAAATTTTCTCGAATCTGGTCCCTTCAACACTGGTGGGGCCCCCGAAATCTGATCGACCCTCGAGTTGTAGTTCTCCATCTTTTTGTCGTTCGCCTCTATTTTCTTTTCGCCGGACTCAACTCGTTTCGTCAATTCTTCGAGCATTCTTATCCATTCGCTGCTCTGCCCGGGGTGGTTTTCATTACTCCGAGGGACGGGCCTTTCCTCCATATCCTGGGTCTGTTCTGATGGAGAAATATCGGGTGCCTGACTCTGGTTCTGCAATTGCGCTATGATCTCTTGCTGGGCCAGTAATTGAGCCATATCCATGTCTAACTGGTTTTGGAGCTGTTGCAGTATGGCCCCGTTCTTCTCATCGGCCGGTACGTTGCCCACCGATGATCCGGCTTAAACAGGATTAACGGGGGGCGCATTGTTATTTGGTACGCCCCCATCATTATGTTCATGATGGCTTGGTTCGACTTGGAAGTTGACGGAATGGGAATCCGACATTTCTGGTATACCTGAAATCAAACCTTAAAGAAAAAGTGTAAAATATCGAGCATAACCAGAGTATTGTATTGAACCGCCACTACTATCTCTAGCCCCACGGTGGGCGCCAAACTGTTTAACCTTAAAATGGAGAACAATTAAATTTATGCATGATTCCAAAGATATGTGGTTAAATTCAATTCGAGATTAGATTACAAGATAAACGAATAAATAAATAAAAAAGTGGATCTGACCCAACACTAATTATGTCTGGCCTCGGTTATGGAAACCGAGGTCGGTACCCTAAGCTGAATACGTACACGATGAATAATGAAGATGAGCTTAGGAACAAATGGAAATGAACTCAAATGATTCTATTGTTTTTTATCTGAACTCTTTCTCTCTTTCTGTTGCCAACCCCCTACAATGGATGGGAACCTCCTCTTTATATAGTAGAGGAGTCCCAACCCTAGTACAATTCTAAATAAAGGAAAGAAATCTGGTGACAGCTGCTGCCGAGATCGACGCCGAAATATCCGGTTGAGGGCAGATATTTCGATCTTCTCCTTATGACAGTTAACCGCCCTTCCTTTAACACCTCATCCCAGATCGAGCTCGAAGCCTCGTTCCCGATGAGCCGGTCATATAGTGTCCGAGCATAACCATGACAACGGAAAACCGAGCATGTCCGTATCCTCGGTTTTACCCGTATACAATTATATATAGATTTACACAAGTATATATATCCATGTTGGATGCATGACAGAGAACATGCTTTCTCTCTTATTCCATTTAATATTCATTTAATTTTTGACAAAAATTCTCTTCATGTTGCAATGTTTCAAAGTCCAAATTGTAAGGACCATATTTGGGAACTAACAATAAAAACCGAAAACAATGACAAAAGAAAAGGGAAGATGGAGGAAGAAACAACTCTTGAACCTAATAAGTTTCCTTGAAAAGAGTTCTTATCAATGATCCAACTTCATCTAATCATCTACATCAACAACATACCCAGTGTTTTTCCATAAGTGGGGTATGTGAAAGATAAAGTGTTTACAGACCTTACCTCTACCTCGAGGAGATAGAGAGGTTGTTTCCGAAAGACCCTCGACAATCTAATCATCTACATCATATTAATTATTTATCTCAAATGATTTGGAAATCCTATCAAACACTATAAACTAATTAAAGGATTCCCAATTCAAATCAAAGCTATCTATGTTTTTTTACATCACTTCATACATCCCCTTCCCCTTCTTTCTTGGTATCATTTTCTCCACCATTCTTCTCATTACCTCTTTTCTTCCAAAACATCATATGTAAACCTCTAGTCTCCAAAATCTTCTCAATTTCCTCAATAGGAAGACCCTTAGTTTCTGGAACACAAATCAGGACAAAAAATAGAGCTACAACGGAGATAACTCCAAATACAAGGAATGTCCATGATGTTCCAATGGCATGTGTCAATGACAAAAAGGATTGTGCTACAATAAGGTTTGAAATCCAGTTTGCTGTTGCAGCTATTCCTCCACAAACCCCTCGAAATCGTAAAGGGTATATCTCCGAGTTAACAATCCATGGAACGGTACCCATTCCTGGAGAGAAGAACATGATGTAGAGCGCTAGCCCGAGTAGGGCTAGCCATCCATATCTACTTGGACATCTCTTGTGTACCATAACCTATCTTGATTATGACAAGCATCCTTAATAGTATCATTAGAGATAAGACACGCCCCGGGCAGCAACTACAAGAAAAAAAATTAGACAAACTTGTGTTAGGTACACACTTATAATTTTATACAAGTACCGAATATCATGATTTTAGCATAGACATTTCGTTTATGGCAATTATGAGTTACTATTATAATATCGTTATCAAAAAGAAAGTAGGATAGTGTTGGGCTCGATGTTGAGGCCTGGTAAGATGTTACTTTTCATCTTCATGTAGGTATAAAATCAAAAGGTTGTTGAAACAAAATACTATTCCTCCGGTCTCAAATATGAATCATTTTGACAAACTTGAGCACATGTTTCAAAACAAGAAGCATTTGTTACCTTTTCTTTTCAAATTTATCCCTACTGTTTCAAATAGAGAAGTGTTCATGATACGTTTAAGAGAGAAAAAGGGCATTTTAGACAATGCTCTTATGATTAAGATTATTAGTAAATGTCTGAAAAGTGTGGAAAGCCCTTAAAAGACATACTGCATCATTCTACTTTATATGACACTTTTTCCTTTTAGTCAATCTCAAAAAGAATGACAAATTTTTATATTTAATAATAATTTAACTATAAACTTCTCATATACCCTTAAAGAGATGATTTATAACCACACAAATATCACTTATTTTATATCATAAGTTTTAAAAGTCTTTCTTTCATTCTTAAATCTTGTGTCTAGTCAAACACCTTCACACAAATTATCGCGGAGGGAGTTTATGAGTAATATAAACCGGAGGTAGCAGCATATAAGGAGCATTATTACCTTATTTTGAGGTGAAGCACAGAAGCCACAATCAGGAGACGCTTTAAGACAGTACAATCCCAAGAACCAGCAGAACCAGCATCATGGTAAGCAGGACAAGTGAAATTTGCTGCAAAGTGAGATGTCTCAGTCATACTAACTGCTGGTGAAGTTGAAGTAGCCTCATGAAAAACAGCTGACAAAAACCCTAGAGAAATCACAACACCACACAAGCTGATTATAAGAAGTTTCTTCCTCCCAGTCCTGTCTATGAAATATATGCTAACAATCGAGCCAAATGCGTTTAGTCCGGCTGTGACAAGCGATAGAAGGAGAGCTGTACGGTTCGAGGCAATTCCAGCCAGCTGAATGATAGTAGGACTGTAATACATTACAGTGTTTATGCCTACAAATTGCTGGAAGATTTGGAGACCAACTCCAGCTATTAGTCCACGACGAACTGTTTTTATCTGGCATAGTTTGAAGAGATTGATGTTTTCAGATGCTTTGTTTTCTTCGATTTATTTGTCAACTGGTTCTTTAAGAGCTTGAATTTCCACTTCAATTTGCTCAGGTGAATATATTTTCCTTAATATTGTCTTGGCTTCCTCTTCCCTCCCCTGTTTTTATCAAGAAAACATTGTACAGTCAAACCTCTCTGTAACTGCTTTCTTTGTTCAGATATTTTTTTGTTGCTATAGCGAAATGTTGTTATAGAGAACATATAATATAACCTAACATGAAAGTATCGGTTCCACAGAAAACGTGACTGTTACATTGAAATGTCGTTATAGAGGGTAACTATTTAGTGGAATATTGTCTTGAACCTGAAATATCAATCGAATTTAACTTATATATAGGTTATCCATGATAAGTGGAACAAGTATAGCTTGGGCAATAAAGCGGACAACCTGCTACAACAATTAAATTACACTTAATAGTGTCAAAAGTTTGAATTCCTTGATTATCCTGTTTTACTGTGTCGCTTGCATTATTTCATTGCGATATCGTTTTAAATCTTTTAACCTTATCTGACTCCCTTTTTATGCTTCTATTGAGCCGAGGGTCTCTCGGAAACAGTCATCCTACCTTGGTAGGAGTAAGGTCTGCGTACATTATACCCTCCCCAGACCCCAAGATGTGGGATTTCACTGGGCTGTTGTTGTTGTTGTTGTAGTGTCAAAAGTTATTTAGTTGGTCGAAGAAACAATTGTATTAACCTTGCGATAAAGCCAACGAGGCGATTCAGGAAGAAGAAGCATTAATATGAACTGAAGGAGGGCTGGCAATCCTGCTACTCCAAGCATCCATCTCCAGGTCCCTGGTACCTAATTACAAGCAGCAAAAAACAAGCTACAATTGACATCTTGTTCATCCAGTGTTTCAAGTAGTGCGTAATATATATATATATATATATATATATATATATATATATATATATATATATATATATATGTGTGTGTGTGTGTATGTATATTATGTTTTCTTATTTTAATATTTGCAAAACAAAATTGGATGTAAATATGCGGAATTTCTAGTTAACATCCTATCAAACTGAACTCATCATACAGCTCTCAGCTGACATTTATTCTCTAAGAATGATTTGCTTTGGTTTATTGACAATTTTGTTTTCTTGAAAATATTTCAGAAAATTATATTCGATGAGCATGTTGGATTTTCCAATAATTAATTCGGTAAAAAAAAAATACAACATTCTTTATTTATTCAAGATTCAGTTAGATACTAAAAGAAGACTTCAATAAATGTGGACTATATGCCTTTATTCCATTAACACAATAATATTAGTCGAAATCCTTCCGGCAATTATTATTCTTTGTTTAGATTAAGGTTGTTTGAAAAGATTTACAATGGCCACTACTTGTATTTTCAGAACAGAACACAGAAGTTATAGAACTCAAGCGTTCTCTGTTTTAATAATCGTAACTTCGCAAGTACATGATGACAAACTTTTTGTCTTTTGATCCCCCGAAATTTCCTCACAACTATTTCAAACCTTTAAGTTTCTAACACTTCTACGGCTCCTTATACGTTTCAATATTTTAAGACAAGAAGGTAATCATGTGTGGTTAAAGTCTCATGGGGCTAACATCTCAACATATGGGATTTGACCCAACATGTTTCTCGGAAACGTCTTGTTCATGTTTACGCCTTAATTTGGCTTTTTTTTTTTTTTCGCCCTATACGTTCAAGAACATTTTATTGTTAATTTTCTTCGGAGTGTTTTATATAAGGGATTTCTTCATTTTTGGCTCTCAGCCGAAACTAATTACGGGCCGTAACCAAAACATATACACCGATTATGTAGATTTAAGCATCCATCCTTTCTTCTATTTTTTTAGCTAAAGTTAAAATTTAAGTAACTTACATAAAATGTTGCTCCACAGTTTTGAATTTTGTAACTAAGATATTAGCCGAACAGCCAACAGTCCTTACAAGATTGTCTTTCTAACCCTCTAACATCACAGAGCTATGTTGCTCAGACTCATTAGAAATGTCGACGAATGCGTGTCGGATAGTCCAAATTAGTGCATTTTTGGAGAATCCAACAGGGGTGCAGCAGTATTTTTGGAGAGACCGAGCAACATAGTCATAGAGTTTCGTTCAGACACCTTAACTCGGTCAAAACAAGTACTTAAAACACCTCCATACTGCACGAGATAATAATCAATATGAGTTGCATGCATACCTTGGTGAAAGCAAGGTTAATAAGGTAGGACAAGAACTGGCCTCCAGTGATGAGAAATACATTGGTACTAACAAGTGCACCTCTAATCTTAGCAGGAGAAGCCTCTGATATGTATAAAGGGGCAGTCATTGATGCCATCCCTACACCAATTCCCACAAAAACTCTACCAACTATGAGTAGTGCTGAATTCATTGCTGATGCCATAATCACTGCTCCAACAAGAAGAGGAAATCAGCAATGAGTATTGCAGTTCTTCTCCCAAATTTGTCATTCAGCCAGCCACCAATTCCTGCCCCTATGATTGCTCCAGCAACTGCCATGCTCACTATTGATTCCTATAATTAAAATTGGCCACGCATAATTAGCAATTTTGAGTGTTAAGTTGATAGAATTTTTTTATCCATTAGACCAAGCCAATAAATACATTACACGTGTCTTCTAGTTATATTTTTGTCCAGTTAATCAAGGTTACTTAATAATTTGTGTTTTTTTTTCATTTTTGGCCCATCCCCAAATTAATTATGGGCGCTAGCCAAAAACAATATACATTGATTATGTATATAATATGCATATTATATGTATATTGATGTATATTAAGTACACAATATGTATATTTATACTTCATATACAAGACATATATTTTTTCGGCTATTATTTTTTAGGGAGGCCAAAAGAGTTAAGTATACCTAATTGTTACCTTATTTATTTATTTAGTTAACGGCGGTTAATCAATATAATTTGGTGTAAACATCAGATATGAATAAGTATTTTTTTCCCAAGTCAGACATGTGAACAAACTATAGAACCACCAAGCTAAAATTTGTGGAAGTAGAGGGGATGTGGTTATGGAAAAATCAAATAAATTTAAATATTCACTGAAATTATTTTTTCTTTTTTGAAAAGCACGGGAAAGTAAGCATTTATGTGTCGATATGCTTCCAAGGTTGATATTGGTTCCAATCAAGAACAAGTGGAGACAATGATTATCAAGGGCACTTCAATCGTGAACAAAAAAGGTCCCACCCACCACTTGATGTTAATTTTGCAGTGAAAAAAGCCAAACAGAAACAATTTAAATCGGAGCAGAAAATGAAGATGATTATTTTATTTGAGCTATTGACGAACCGAAATATTTCTAAAGAGAAAAGGAAAGATAACAACTTTTTAAGCTCTATTATTAAAAACAAAATACTGGAGTATAATTAAACAAATTTTCGAATATGGTCCACATGGCATGTGACTAAAGTCGCAAGTTAAATTGATAGAAAATTGCCTTTTGTTTTTAATCAAATTTATGAAATTGTCCCCAAAATAACCAAAAAAACATATTTAAACGCTCCACTTTTCCAATTGTTACTTCGTCAATTTTATGTGGTTTAACTGTCACGGAGTTTAAGAAAAAAGAAATTTTAAAAAACTTTAGAGCTTAAAACAAGCAATAGATATTTGTGATTATAATCATCTCATTAATGATAAAATAATAATTTTCTAACTATTGAAAGATGTTAGTCTTTATGGATAAACTAAAGCTTAAAGTGTGCCCCTAAATTGAACATGGTACCTCTTAGTGCAAATATACAATTTAATTAAAGTGTGAACTATTTGAAGGATGATGCCAAAAAGAAAAAGAAAAGAAAAAACTGTAGAAGGATAATCGTGTTTACCTGTAATACGGTATTCCTATCAACATCCTTGAAGTCATCTCTAATGTAAAGAAGAGCTCCTGATACCACACCTATACTCCACAAAACAGCATTAGACACTCTAATAACCTTTGTTTGGATAGAGGGGAAGAAAATTATGGAAGAAAAAATAGCCAGTGTGATATTGCTAAACAATAGTTTAACTTCAATGCATTGATAGGACATAATAAACTTATAGCAAAACTTAATTATACACAACAAGTTTTAAATACTAACCTAAAAATAGCACAAATAGCCTTCTTGTGACAGATTAAAGTACATTGATCGTGTAGAATTCGTTTGTGTTATTATTGTGCGGTGGCAAAGCTATTCCTGTCCAAGAAAATTCAAAGTAACATACTCTTTCATCCGAAAATTACACTATTAAATAGTTTTTTCATATGTTTATATACTATATGCTTCATTCACTTGACTTCTTCACGTGCTTCTTTCTTTATATTTTGAATAATTTTAGTTAAAATTCTGATTCCATCATCATCACTATGTTAAATTCATTTGTAAATATTATATAGGGGACTTGGGGGGTGGGTGGGGCGTGGGGTGGGGTTAGAGAGACCTGTATCATAGCCAAAGAGAAGGCCACCAATTCCAGCAGAGAAAGCAAGACGGAGAACATAAGGATTCTTCCAAGAAAGAGCTAAACATTCTTTGAAAGCTGTTGCATCTGTTCCATGAGCTGCTCCTCCTTCCATCTCCACTCAAATTAGACCAATTTCAATTCAAATACAAAGTAGTAAATTAATTAGGTGAGTAGTACTGGCTATCTGGAACATGGAAGATGGAACTATGTGTAAAGAGGAAGAGGAGAGAGAGAGAGACAAGAAGGGATTTCTAAGCTTGTGAGATTATAGAGGGCAAGAAAACGTGCGACCCAAAAAAACAAAAAAAGGAGAGGGCAAAAGAACTACTAATACTTAACAAATAAATAAAAAAAGAAAAGGGCAAAGGGTTAAATTTCCTTCGAACTAGGCGAAATGGAACAAATTTGTCCTTCATTAATAGGTGGGGTCAAATATGTCCTTGTTCTTACTGGTTGGAGTCAAATTTGCTCCTAAACCATTCAAATGGAACAAATTGTCTTTATTTTTTAAACACTAGAAGCTTAACATCGTGAAGCCACATATCACCCAATTAAGGATTATTCTTTTTTTTTTTTTTTTAAACAGTGAGTACATTTGAACCTTTCACATAGTTTTGGACAAATTTGACCATTCTCTCTAATTTTGAGATTTTAATTTCTTTATTCCTTTTTTCTCTTTTTGCGTCACTATCTCTACCACCAATCACCCTATCTTCCTCATTTAACCTCTATGTAGCTATACACATGTATTGAAATAGCATTTTATATTGCATGTTCAGGTCATTTTGTGCATTCCCGCCTAGTGTTGTAGGTGGTGATGGAGTAACAGGGAGAGAGAAATAGAAAGAAAAAGGGAAGACAAAATGGTGGTGGAGGTGATGATGACAATGATGGTGGGGAATGACAAGGAGGAAGGAGGAAGAAAGGGTAATTCGTGGTAGAGGTAGTGGCGGGAAGAGAAAAAGGAGGAACAAAAAAAATTAAAAAATTCAAAATTAGAGGGAAGGGTCAATTTTACCCTTGAACTATGCGAAATGGTCAAATTTGCCCTGAACTAACTTACCCTTTGTTTAAAAATATGAATCGTCAACTTGGCATTACCTAGTGCTAAACTTCCACCATTTAAAAGTAAGCAATTTTGATCCCAACTAGTAACGATGATGGCATATTTGAACTCAACTATTAATGAAGGACAAACACATTTCATTTTGCATAGTTCATGAACAAATTTACCTCTTTACCCCAAAAAAAAAGGAGGAATATTATAATATGTTTTTTCAGATAAAAACAGTGGAGGGGAGAAGAGGGGGTGGGGTGGTGGTAGCTAAGTATTACTATGAGCCTGTTTGGATGGGCTTATGCCTATAAGCTGTTTGCAGCTTATAAGCTAAAAAAAATAAGTTGGGATAGTCTAACTTATTTTTTTTTGGCTTATAAGCTGCTTTAGATAAGCTAAGTCAAATGGGTCTAATTATTTTTTTGAGCTTATTTTAAGCACAGAATGACTTTAAGCTGGCCAGCCAAACACTCAAAAAAACTGAAAACAACTTATAAGCAACTTATAAGCCAATCCAAACGGGCTCTATATCTTATTGCTGCGCTTCTAAACTTTGTGATTCACATTAGGGGCCTAATGATTCACACCGCTTAAAGGTGAAAGCACTCTCCTGAATCTGTTGTAAGTTGTAACCACAAAATACACCTTTTCTTCTAACAATTTGGAATTTTCTATTTCATGGTAATGAGAACAGAGTCTCCTCTCCGAAAATATTTTACCATACTCGTTATTTATATTGAACCGTATTAAATTATAGCAATAATTAAGTGATCAAATGAGATAAAAATATACATTCGTCTTAATTAATCATAATTATATGTTAGATATTTATATACAAAAAATCACAAATCATCCCTCCCTCTTACAGAAAATATTTTGGAGTTAAAATCTGGATTCTTAGTGTAAAATAATTGCGTTGGATCAGATGATGGATCAAACTAAAGCACATGTGGTGATTCGATCGGTTCAAAATTTGTTTAGATGAATATCAATCGGTAAATATATGAAAACTAGTGGCATTTGGCACGTGCTAAGCCCCGGCCCAAGCTACATAAAAATTTATATTTGCAGCTCTTTTTTATTTTTATTTTATGTTTTTTTTTCTACTCTTGCTTTTTGTGTTGTTTTTATATCATCATATCAGTTGTAAAGGTAGTTCGACAATTTTTCAATGTTTCTAAGATATTTAATTATATAAAAGTTTTTGTAAGTTAAAAAATAACATTTTTTTGGAGCATATTTAGACTTCCTTTTTTATTTTCAAACAAATTAATGCATGCGTCAAAGCTTTTCTATTTTTTATTTTACTAAATTTATTGAGATTAAATCTGTAATGATCCAAATTGGGCTTTAACTTATGTTAGATTTAACTAAGTTTTCCATTAAACTTGTATTGGCTAACCCATTTTTTGGAAGAAAAATAATTACGATATTAAAGTAATATAAAAAATATTTAATGCTACAAATTTTTGTATAATGACATCAATGAAGTTAACTTATAAATATAACTACTAGAAAATAAGAAATTAGCGACGGACAAAATTTCGTAGCTAAACAGTAAAAATTCCATGCTAATCTCATTTGGCTACGAATTAGCTACCGATTATAAAAAATTCTAATTAGCGAGGAGCTATCTAGCGACGGATTAGCTAGCGATTACGGACAAATTCCGTAGCTAATTCCATGTTCTCTTGTAGATATAGTATTTAGAATTAAATAATTAAAAGTCTTGATACATCGAAATACTTTAGACGTTTCTTCAAATTAAACCATAAAAAAGGAACTGGAAAGTTAATGAACTTTTTTTTCTTACTTTAATCTTTTGTTTTCTTTAAAAATATTGTAGTTTGTTTTTTTTAATGAAATATTGTAATTTCTTAAACATGTATGTAGTTTTAGTATTTCATGTTTATCTAACCATTTGTCCTAAATTATATAAACCGTTGATTATTTTATCTTTTGTAAAACATTTCAATATCCAAAATTGTGAAAAATGATTACTCTCCTTTTCAATTTTTTTTTATTATTATTATTATTATTATTATTATGAGAGCTAACAATATTTCTTAAATTACTCTTTTCAAACAATTTTAGGTATATATGAAAAATATTTTTTAACTAATAATTAAGCGTGTACTAAGGTAGAAAGAAAATTTCACAACTTTTTTACTTGTCTATAATAAATTTTAAAGAAAAAAACATAATTTGAAACATGTTTAATAATCATTTCCACATAAAAGAACAGACAATAAACTTTTGGATCAATTTTAGATTTGATTGAATTAATAGATCTTTTGTGGTGTCACTTTAATTCTTCCATATCATCACTCTTCTAGCATTTAATTAGCCCGTATAGTTATTCAAATTTATCAAAATGGATGAGAGCTTATAAGGTAAGTAAACCTTCAATTAGGAATAATGTGGAAAAGATTTCATTTGGGGACTATAAAATTTTGAGATCCTCTCTTTTATGTAGTAGTAAAGTAAAGTAATAATGGGGGTATAGTAATTTACCCGGTTCTACGACCATATCTTAAACTATTTCTTATTACACCATTATTTATTTTTGCTTGAAAATTTGACTTGCGTAGGTGAGTAGTACATCTAGTTCCTTCAAATAGCACAAGTTAAGAATCTATTTGTTAGGTTATACTTTGTACTACTCCTACAATTTAATTCAATCCAAAACTTTGACTCATCAGGTCACTATGACTTGTCAGTAGTGATATCACTCAGTACTCTATTAGTCAAACTTTGGGGGCGTTACATATACCCTGCCTAATTTTGACTAATATTTGGCTTGAAAAAGTTTCTAAAATTCAAAATAAAGATAAAAATTAATCGCATTTTAAAATCCAATTACTATATGTTTTTTTAGCTTTAAGCTTTAACCTCAGTTCTTACTAATTATTTATTAATACTATATAAATTACAATAAAAAGACAAATAACGTTAAGAAACCAAGGAATTAAAGTGTAAAAATGGTAAAGTGCATTGGGAATTTCTCATGTAATAGTGTTCTTGTAAAAGCATTCCAATTTTCCTAGCAGGTAAAATTGAGGTGCAACGCGCAAGGTTCAACTTTTGTGAATGGAACAAAATTCTAATAGAGAACCATTTCTGTTTAAATGGCTATGTTTTTTAAATAATAAAAATAAAAAATTCAGGAAAGTGTCTCGGGAAGAGTTGTATATCATTATGAGAACACAGTAAAAGGGGGGGATCGGACCTTACCCTAATAAAGCAATCATAGCAAAAAAAGAAATGCTTAATTTGTGAGATTAAACATTCCTGAGAGATCCAACTATACATATTTAGCTAACAAAAAAGGGCTATATACTATACAAATTTGAATTAGTTGAGGATTTAGAGTAAATATCAAAAATCAAATGAGAGAAACTGACAAAAACTCACTTTTTAAGCACCTTCTGTAAGCTTTGAAATAGTGAAGTGGGTGGAGAATCATGAGATTAATTTCAGGTTCAAATCTTGATTTCTTCCTATATATTCAAGTTTTTATGGATAAAATTGTCTGATATATGTGTTGGTGGGAGATATATAGTAGACACCCCGTAGAATTAAATAAGGTGCACATAATTATCGAAATTAACCCACTTAGAAGAAGAATTTTGATAAGACTTCCAAAGAAAAAATTTATAAAAAATAATTTGACCTATATTAACCCAAGACAACACGTATTGGTGGTATGGATAATGAGTGGCCGATACTTTACGCCTATTTTATTTGGCATTTTCCCATGTTGGTGGCTTGAAAATTATTTTTTTGAGTCTTATCCATAATCTCTATGTTGACTGCTGAAGTATGTTTCTTTTTATATTTTATAATATAATATATAAACAAAAGCTTCAGATTGTTTTACTTGAACTTAAGAATTTAAGCTTTTAAATGGACATAGAAATCACTTTTATTTTTGCTTTCTTCTACAATTACACAATCTTCCTTTATTTTGTTAGGAATTGCTCAAGCTTCCCCAATTAGAAGGTCTTTAGGCCCATAGTCCTCCTTCGACAAATGTCCTTCAAAATAAAATACCAGAACAAGCTAGTTTTAGTTTATAGTTCTTGTGAAAGCATGAAAAACGATCAATTATTAGTAAGAACAGTCAAACGGAGCAAAGCCAAACTTATTGAAATTACAAAGGTCTAGTTTACCTCTCGAGCTTTGTAATCAAGCTCTCAAATATAAATAATCAATAATCATAGAAATTTAATAGATGTATTTTTCAAACATGGTGTGACAAAAAAAAAAGTTTTAGTTTCTTTTAGTTGTGTTTTCCTTAGAATTTAAATTTCAATATTACAAGCAAATTGATCAAATTGGTGAAAGGTATACAAGTTCTAAACTTTTCTATGGTACCCAAAGGTTAACAAAAAATGTTTGTGTATTCAAAATATGAAAAACTAAACACGCGAAGAAGTCAAAGAGGGTTCAACGTCTACTATATATACATAAAAAATAAATTTAATCATGTATAAACGGTGTAATTTTCCGCCGAAGGAGGTTCGTCCGAACTCCCTTGGCCCTTCCTCCCTCCGCCCCTGTATCTTCATCATAGCCAAACAACTTGGAAAGTTTTAAATTTTCCCTAAATGTCAAAACCTCCAAAGCTTTACATAAGCCGCATATTTTATATTTACAGTAATTACAATATAATTACTCAAATCATGTGAAAAGGACAACAATAGTCAATAATTTGACCAGAATTTCATAGGCATAATAGTTTTAATATTCTAAAATTGCAGATCAGTCAAACTGTGTCACTGTCACACATTTTGGGCAGTTTGTTTCCTATCTGTTTTTCAAACTGCATTCAGGAGATTTACTTGTTAAATGTAACAAAAGTAGAAGGAAACTACAGCTAATAATCCAGATGGCATTGTCGCATGTGTGTGTTTGGTAATAGAGGAATCTTAGAAAATATTTTATCTTGGGGACCTATTTTTATTTCATTTTCAGTATTTGTTAGGTATAGAAGTAGATGACATATGATGCTGGAGTAGTATAGGGTATAATGATCGTATTCCGGTATTTGGTTTTATAGATTAATAATCGTATTTGGATGTTGATTGAAACAAGTAATATGGAGAATTAAAAGTTTGAATATAATAAATTATTGAAGTTGTTAAATTCAGTCACGGAAGACTGATTTTCATGAAGAACTTGTAAATGAATTACATTGATCCCAATCGTGTGAAAGAAGAAAGAGAGGAGAGAAGATATTTTCTGATATATGAAATTGAAGGTGATATACACCTTATTTATACAACCTCTACGCGTGCACTTAACGTGTGCAATTTAACAAACTAACTAATTTTCAAAACTCCTACTAACTCTTTAATCATTACACTCTAACAGCCTCTAACAAACTGTCCTAGTCAGCAACTGTCAATTCAATACTCCCCCTCAAGCAGGTGGTGAGAAGACATTGATCACTCCAAGCTTGCTAAGTAAGTAATGATGTTGACTAACTCTAAGAGCTTTTGTGAGCACATCTGCCAATTGAAATCTGGAACCAACAAACTCTAGCTTGATTAGTCCCTCCTTAAGCTTCTCCCTCACAAAGTGGCAGTCAATCTCTATATGTTTTGTTCTTTCATGAAATATGGGATTTAAAGCTATCTGCATAGCTACTTTGTTATCACAACATAGTGTGACTGGTGTATTAATGTGAACCTTCAAATTTTCCATCAACCATACAATCTCAGCTAATGCAGCTGCCATGCTTCAATACTCAGCTTATACTGAACTCCTGCTTACTGTATGCTGCTTTTTTGACTTCCAATAGATCAAGGAATCTCCAAGCTCTATAAGATAGCATGTAACTGATCTCCTTGTATTTGGACAAGCAACCTAGTCTGAATCACAAAATGTTGTAACCTTAGTGATTGAACTTCTACTCAACAAGATCCCTTGTCCTGGTGCATTCTTCAAATATCTGAGTACCCTCAAGGCTGCTTCCCAATGTGACCTCTTTGGTTGCTGCATGAATTGACTGAGTACTTGAACTGCAGAGCAAATATCAGGACTTGTAACAGTCAAGTATATTAGCTATCCTATCAATTGCTGATATCCATGAACATCTGATGGTACGGGATCATCAATCTTCTGACTGTCAGTCTTGATCAAAACTGAATCACATTATGTAGTAGTAAGCTTGACATTCAACTCCATTGGTATGGAAGCAGGTTTAGCACCACTTAAATCAGTATAGGATATAAGTTCCAATGTGTAATTTCTCTGGTTAACTAGAATGCCCCTTTTTTTATCTCATAACTTCAATTCCCAGAAAATATCTGAGCTGTCCCAAATCCTTGACTATGAAATTGTTGTGTAAAGTCTGTTGAGCTGCGTTGATCATTTGTTGACTGCTTCTTGTGATCAAAAGATCATCAACATATACAAGTTTAACCACCATGTCATCACCATCTTGCTTAGTGAATAGTGAATGATCAAAAGGGCTTTGATTATATCCTGCTGCCATCAGTGCACTAGATAGTTTTATGTTTAATTGCCTTGATGCTTGTTTTAACCCATATAATGATTTCAAAAGCTTTCACACTTTGGTCTCCCCCTATCTGTGAAAACCTTGAGGTAATGCCATATAGACTTCTTCTGTTACAACGCACATAGCCGTGAGTGGCACCTACACTAGTTCACCTAGTGGGCAAACGAATCCCCTTAACCAACCATCCAACGATTATTAATTACCTAGCCATTTTTAGACATATCAAGAATATAAACAAAGTAATAATCATCCAAACGTCTAGTCATGTCATAAATGATTAACAAATGCGGAAGTCTAACGATTACAATCCCAAAATCCGAAAGTCATCGTACAAGGACTCTAAAACATAACTGTCTAAGGAATGAACAACTGTCTGAACTAAACATAAATGTCTGAAATGAAATAGACATCCAAAATAAGAAAGATCTTCAGGAGGCCTGACAAGGATAGAAGCTCACCCTCAAATTTGTCAGTAACTGGCCTCACGCTAAATGTGAGGTCTTGTGACATCTTTGGATCACAATCTGCACTCAAAAGAATGCAGCAAGGTAGTATCAGTACAAACACTATGTACCGGTAGATATCATAGGCCAACTAAGATTAGTATCATGCTTAAAATCACGAAATCAATAAAATAGACATATAGGCACAACCGTACATAGCCATAAGAAATTATCAACAAGAATCATCCCACTGAATTAAGATAAGCCTACACAACCAACAATCAATAAAAGTAACTCAAATCATGTAATCATCAACACAGCTGTATCTCCCGAATTATCTCAACTTTGTTACATATGCGTACACATATGCTAAATGGTAATGTTTGCCCAAATAGCCATGACCTACAAGGGACCAATGGTGTCTATGTACCACTCACTCCGGAACTGACCTCGGATCACGAGCCCATAACCAGGCCACATCCTCACCCCCTATCAAATGTGCCTTTTCATATTTATATTGTCTTTCTCATCACGATGTATTTCTGTTTCGCAATCAATTAGGAATGCGAACAATCAATGCATCAATATCAAAGAACATAAGTCACCATGCCACAAGTCATGTCAAGAATCAAGAATCAATTCATCAAAAGCATGAATAAGGGATTACTCCAAGTTAACAATAAGAGTATTCATTAACTCCTTCCTTATCATATCATAATAGTTAATCGCATAATCAATCAATCAATATCAAACTTGGAAATTTCCAACCACAATTTATGTCTGAAGCCCTAATCATACTTCTCCTATTAGTTTCATAACATATACAATAAACTAATCAAAGTCTAACTCAAGTAGGTCATAACCTACCTCAAAGCAGAACTGGACAAACGCTGCGATAGATTTCCCCTTTCGCAAAGCTTCTGAACGTTCAAAGTCTAGAAATATAGTGCTACATGAGTATTTGAATCATCTACTCAAACAATAAAATGATTAGGGAAAAGAACCTAACTACTTCTACCCTTTTTTAATGGGTGAACTATCACTAAGCGTGAATTCATACTGGCATTGATCCCAATAATCACATTCTATCCGTTCACGGGTTTTCTAATTGTTTCAACCCTTTTACAAGCAGTTTTTTATGCTAAAGTTACCATCTTTATGAAATCCTAAGTCTCAATACATCATTCCTATCATGCAATAATCAAATTCTCATCCTAGGAAGTGATAATCTATGCACTTAGATGATTACACAGCAATAAAATCAGTAACCCATTCATTTATTTGAGGGTTTACAGTTTCTAGGGTTCTATCCTTTCATTCACCATTAGAGACCTTTTAATTAATCATGGAACCTAACACTATGATGGAATGAACAAGGTGAAGGGTTGAGACTTACCTCAGAAGAGTGTTTTAGCCCTAGCCTTAGAATTTCGCCACAGGAGTTCTTGGAAACTGTTTTGGAGTTGTGTGGGGGAATGGGTCCGGAATAAAGAATATAAAACACGAATTCTGCCTCGCATCGACCGCTGTCTCGCTGCAGCGGTCACGCTATAGCGGCAAGCCTCCGCTACGGCGGACCTCATTAATCCCCGGCTTCCTGCGGCGGTGAGCCTAGCACCGCTATGACGGACCCGCTACAGCAGTCCATTTTGACCAGTAACTCAGTTTTTCCATTAGTTATTCACCCAAAAATCCCAATACCAATCTGAGGCCCTACAGACACAAACAAAACATGCACATATACATAAAAATGTGCTACAGACTCACCCGCTGCCTCTGAACTCCCAATGGAGGTCTAGTTTACTAAGTGACCCCCCTCCCCTCCGCCCTCATAACAACGTAGCCGGTTGTTACATCCGATACCAATTAAACGCCCGTTCATCCCCGAATGGACAAGGAAGACAAACAAGGTAAAAGGTACCTGACTGAGTGAAAAGCTGGGGATAGTTATTGCGCATATCAGATTCGGCCTCCCAAGTAGCTTCCTCAATGGGACGATTTTTCCACTGAACCTTCACTGACGCTATCTTTCTCGACCTCACCTTACAAACCTCTGCATCTAGAATATCAATAGGCTTTTCCTCATAAGACAAATTCTCATCCAACGAGACAGAATCCCTACGAATGATAAATGAACCATCACCATGATATCTCTTCAACATAGAGACATGAAACACCGGATGAACACTTGATAAACCTGGAGGCAAAGCCAACTCATAGGCTATATTCCCCACACGACTAAGAATCTCAAACGGACCAATGAATCTAGGACCCAAACCTCATCACACCCTTTATGGATGAGACTTTTAACAAAACTTGTTCTCCAACCATGAACTCAAGATCTCACACCTTTCAATCCGCATATTCCTTTTGTCTACTCTGAGCCGCCAAGAGCTTTTCCTGAGTCACCTTAACCTTATCTAATGAATCTCTTAAAAGATCAGTACCCCATGGCCTTACCTTAAATGCATCAAACCACCCGATAGGAGACCTACATATCCTCCCATAAAGAGCCTCAAACGGGGCCATATCAATGCTCGAGTGGTAACTATTGTTATATGCAAACTCTACCAATGGTAAGAACTGATCCCAATGGCCACCGAAGTCAATCACACAAGCTCGGAGCATATCCTCTGAGACTTGAATAGTCCGCTCAGACTAGCCATCTGTCTGAGGGTGGAAAGCTGTACTAAGGTCCAATCTAGGGCCCAAATTAGACTGCATCACCTTTCAAATATCGTGCCTCTATCGGATATGATGGAAATAGAAACCCCATGCAAGCAACAATGTCTCGGAGATAAATCTGGGCCAACTTCTGAGCAGTATGGGTAATTTGAACCGGTATGAAATGGGCAGACTTGGTCAATCTGTCAACAATGACCCAAATCGAATCAAACTTACCCAAGGTTTTCGGAAGACCAACCACAAAGTCCATTGCTATCCTCTCCCACTTCTACTCTAGAATGGGCATCCTCTGAAGTGTACCCCCGGGTCTCTGGTGCTCGTACTTCACCTGTTGGCAATTCAAACACTGTGCAACGAACTCAACAATATCACGCTTCATCCTAGCCCACCAGGAGTGCTGCCTCAAGTCACGATACATCTTGGTAGCACCAGGATGAATGGAATATCTAAAACTGTGAGCCATCGCTAAAATTGTCTTAATCAAATCATTAACACGGGGAACACAAACACGCCCCTTGATTCTCAAGACACCTTCCTTATCAATCAAGGCCTCCTTGGCCTCACAACGCAAGACTTTATCGTGAATCTTACTCAAACTCGCATCCTCGAACTGTCTAGCCTTAATCTACTCAAGAAACGATGATCTCGCCTCAACACAAGCCAATACTCTACCCGAATCAGACACATCGAGCCTCATGAAAATGTTAGCTAGAATCTGAACCTCTTTAGCCAACGGACACTCTGACGCAATCAAACGAGCCAAACCCATGCTAGCTGACTTCGTGCTCAAGGCTTCTGCCACCACATTTGCCTTGTCAGGATGATACAAGATAGTAATATCATAATCCTTAAGCAACTCCATCCATCTCTACTGCCTAGAATTAAGATCCCTCTGAGTAAACGCATGCTGGAGACTGTGATGATCAGTAAATACCTCGCAACGAGCACCATAGAGATATTGCCTCCAAATTTTCAACGAAAAAACCATAGCTGCCAACTCCATGTCATGAGTAGGATAGTTCTTTTCATGAATCTTCAGCTATCTGGAAGTGTCACAACCCAACCCGCCATAACTGGCACCCATCTAAATCCTAGTGGGCGAACCAACATACAAGGCATCTATCCATTCAATCCGGTTTTATATTAACCAAGCTAAAAAATTATTACTCATTTAACAACAGAAGAACAAGGTAAATCATGCCATAAATGCTAACATAAGTGCGAAAGTTCTAACTATTCAATCCCCAAAATCCGAAAGTCATCGTACAGGACTCTAAGCTAAAAACATGTCTAAGAATCTCAAGTCTAACAATTTAGTAATCCATAATGTCCAAAGTACGAAAAGACATCATAGCAAGAAGATATTCGAGCGGCCTGGCATGGGAAGAAGCTCACCCTAAAATCTGTCAACAATTATCCTCCACGCTAAATGTGAGGACGAGCAACAATCTCTATATCAAAATCTGCACTCAAAGAATGCAGCAATGTAGTATCCGTACAAACACTATGTACCGGTAGCTATCATAGGCCGACTAAGATTAGTATCATGCATATTTCGTAAAATCGATAGAATAAAACAAACCAGTCAATAGTCATGAATATCAATAAATCACAACAAGTCAACCAAGAATAGTCACAATCAAATCACCAAGATGTCAAGCATCACAATCACGTAAGTCATAACGGAAATAAGTTTATCACAATAACCTTACTCGCTGTACATACATGCTAGATGATGTCTTAGATCAGTAGCCATGACCTGCAGGGAATCCATGGTGTCCATGTGCCACTCGTTCCAGATTACCCCTCGGACCCGAGCACAAACCTCCGCCCCAGAACGAACCTCGATCGCGGGACATATCAAAGTACCTTTCATTTTCGGAACGATCCTCGGACCACGATCTCATAATCTAGGTCACATGAGTGCTTTTCCCTACCTCTTACAGAACGGTGTTTCTTACCTTTCCAATATCAAGAATCAACTCATCATTTCATGTCACAATACTCTTAAGAAGATTATATTAGCTTCTCATCACAACACATCCACTGTAGATTTACTCACACAAGAATAATGGCACGGAGCCTACACAATCAATCGATCACATTCAGATAGGAATTAACCACACAATACTATGCATGAAAACTAGACATGCTTTCTCCTAAGGAGATCACCAAACATACAATCAACTAACCAAAGTCTAACTTAAGTAAACCGTAACCTACCTAAAAGTAGAGCTGGAACACACAGGTTACTCTGCTACAGTCTCTCCTTTTGTCAAAGCCTCAATATGTTCACGGTCTAAAAATAGAAGGCTCAATGAGTCACATTGCTCAATTTACAAACACCAAAGCAAGAATACCCTTCCCTTTCCCCATTCTAAGGGTGTATGGTTTTCTAGGTGATAAACAACCTATCAAGGCCCCTAGTATTCATTTACCATCAATTTATACAACATTCTATCAAACATTCCTATTACAAACAGTTTTCTATGGCAAAGACACCATTTTTATAGAACCTTAGGTCTCAAATCACTTAGTTTACTATTCTAAATGTTCAATTTATGACAAATAGCAACTAATCAATCCATTTACATGATAAATAAGCAATAATAAACCCAAACCATAAATTTTAGAAGGTTTATTCACATTCTAGGGTTTCTACTTCACTTTCATCAATTAAGACCCATGAAAATGATTACAATAAGGAAGGGGAAGGGAATGATAGAATGAAATGCAATGAAACTTACCTCTCAAGGGTATCTTGCCCTAGCTTGAAAATTCACTCTAGGTGGTTGTTGAGAAGTGTGTTGGTGTTTTGTGAGAAGAAAAAATAAAACTAAGTATATAAAATTCGGGTTACTGTTTTACGTCTACCGCTACGGCAGTCGTCACGCCGCTACAGCGGTCACTTGACCGCTATAGTGGTCCCAAATGAAACCCCTTGACCGCTATGGCAGTGTTATTACCGCTATCGCGGTACCGCCATAGCGGTCCACCGTCCGCCAAAGCGGCCACCAAGGATATGGATCGCCGCTGCTATAGTGGTACCGCCGCAGCTGTACACCCACCGCTGCGGCGGTCCATTTTGGACACTGAGCTCGACCTTTGACCAGTTGTTTCCCCTATCACCCCAAATTTCATCCAAGGCCTCAAAAACACAACACAAAACATGCACACATACAAAAAGACGCCCCACGAATCTACCCGTAGCCTCGAAATTCCCAACAGAGTCCTAATTACCCATAACGACCAGAAGGGTCGTTAGAGGAAGCATAAGTAATCACCTTCTTTTCCTGCATCAAAATAACACCCAAACCAGAACGAGAAGCGTCACAAAAAATCACAAAGTCCTTGCCCTCTACGGGCAAAGATAGAATAAGAGCTGTAGTCAATAGAGTCTTGAGCTTTTGGAAGATCTCCTCATACTCTTTGGACCACTGAAAGGTACCTATTTTTGAGTCAAACGGGCCAAATGCGAAGCAATAGAAGCAAACCTCTTCATGAACTGACGGTAGTAACTGGCCAACCCCACAAAGCTGCGAATCTCTATTACTGATGTAGGCCTAGCCCAATCTCTTACTGCTTCAATCTTTCTAGAATCAACGATAATCCCTTCCTTCGAAACCACATGTCCCAAGAAGGACACAGACTCAAACCAAAACTCACACTTAGAGAACCTGGCATACAACTCCTTGTCTCTCAGCAACCCAAGAACAACCCTCAAGTACCTTTCATGATCTTCTTTACTCTTCGAATACACTAGAATGTCATCATTAAATACTATCACAAATGAGTCTAAGTATGGCTTAAAAATGCCATTCATCAAATCCATAAAGGCACCTGGGGCATTAGTAAGCTCGAAAGACATAACTAAAAACTCATAATGTCCATACCTGGTCTGGAAAGCTATCTTGGGAATATCCTCTGCCCGAATTTTTAACTGATGATAGCTCGATCTTAGATCAATTTTCGAAAACACAGAAGTCCCTTAAAGCTGGTCAAACAAGTCATCAATACGAGGGGTGGGGTATTTATTCCGGATGGTGACTTTATTTAACCGGCGGTAACCAATGCACATCCACATAGTTCCATCTTTCTTTTTCACAAACAGAACAAGAGCACCCCACGGGGAGACACTTGGATGGATGGAACCCTTACTAAAAAGATCCTGAAGTTGTCCCTTTATTTCTCTCAACTCTGTTGGTGCCTTCCGATATGGAGGGATAGACATAGGGTGGGTCTCTGGCTCTAAGTCAATGCAAAAATCAATGTCATGGTCCAGTGGCATGCCCCGCAATTGTGTGGCAAACACCTGTCCAAACTCACGTACCGCAGGAACTAACTCAAGAGATGGACCGTCAACACTGGTATCATGGATATGTGCCATATAGGCCAAGCACACCCTATCTACTAACTTCTTTGCACGAATAAAGAAAATGATTTTCTTTGGGGAGGAACTAAGGTTACCCTTCCACTCAAGTCTAGGAACCCCAGGCATAGCTAAGGTGACTGTCTTGACATTGTTGACACCTAATTTTCACCTCATAAAATGCGTATTTTAATTTTCAAAATTTTCGAGTCCAAGATGGAGTAAGGATGCCCTTAAAAAATTAAAAATTTAAAAATCCCTAGAAAATTACAAAAATTGATGTTTAATTATTATTTTCATAAAAATTAACAATTACAAGAATATTATGAGTTACTTACTTTCATAAATATAATTCAAAAGAAAATACGTATCTTGCTCCGTCTAACTCGGGAAAATCGTTAATTAAGATGACGTAAAAAAAACCTGCTGATATATCACTATTATCAAAAGAAGAACAATACTAATATATACTTTATATATATACTATTCAAAATATACTACAATATATGAGAAAAATTCAAAACAAGGGCTGCTTTAAAGAATCTTGGGTGTTGGTGCTGAAGTTGTGATCCAATCTCTCATATTTGATCTTTTGGTTACCCCATAAAAAGGTATTATCCCATTTCTAACCTCTCGCTTTGTTATTCCTCATTTTCATATTGTTTTAGATATGCTTGTCCCTATCTGACTTTTTGTCTTGTTTTCTCTTTTGAGCCGAGGTTCTTTCGGAAACAGCCGCCCTACCTTTCAAGGTGGGGGTAAGGTCTGCGTACACTCTACTCTCCTCAGACTCCACATTGTAGGATTCCACTGGGCATGTTGTTGTTGTTGTATCCTATTTCTAGCCTTTTTCTTTATTTCCTGTTTCAACTTGTTTGGTGTATCGTCTGCCTGTGTTTGATTTCAAAGCTTCTTTAAGTTTTCTAATTTGAAGAACTTAGTATTTACATCTATTTGTATATGGTTTTAAGTCTATTTTGATATAAGCCTTGTTTGGTTACTGTTTCATTAAAACATCAAGGTTGTCATGACATAATGTTGATATAATGAAGTTCAATTTTTTTTTAAGTGATTAACTATTGAGTATTAAGGTTTACTAGGTTAAAATGGGTTAGGTGTTAGCTTTGGATCTTGTTTACTGTCCCATTTGTTAGTCTTAAGAGGCTCGATGATATCCTTCTATTTTTTAGACTATTTGGTTGTTGTTTCTGTAGTTCTTGAGTACCCTTAGTCCTGTTATGGTTATTTAGTTCACCTTCTAGTTTGTTGGATGGTCTTTAATAAAGTATGGATCACTTGGTTATTTAGTTCACCTTAGTCCTGTTATGGTTATTTAGTTCACCTCCTGTTATGTCTGCCATATGTTTATCATCTAAAAGCTGTTTAGAGTTTTAAAGTAAGCCTATGTTCTTGTGTCCATTAATTATTAGTAGTTAAGTTCTAGTCTAAATGGTATCTTGAAGTGATA
Organism: Lycium barbarum; assembly: GCF_019175385.1. Lineage (NCBI taxonomy): Eukaryota > Viridiplantae > Streptophyta > Magnoliopsida > Solanales > Solanaceae > Lycium > Lycium barbarum. The sequence continues at coordinate 100,671,461 of NC_083345.1, read as the reverse complement.
TAAACATCTCTGAAATGGTTAAGTGATCATCAAATAAGAACTGGCTTCAAAAAATGAACTTAAGGCTTTATTCTCTTTTGGAAAAAGTGGCTTGTTTATGTATACCTCTGAGGTTTTGTTTGAATCTGCCTTGTGTGTTAGTTTCAAGTGATCTTCTAAGATTATTTAAGTTGAGAAAATAACTTTAAAACCTCAGAATATGATGCTCATACCTTTATTTATGCATATTTGAACTTGAAAGACACTTAAACCTCTGCTTGCTTGGTATTATGTGTGCTGGAACTTGTTTTCATTCTTTTGAGATTATTTTCTTTTTAAATCTGTAAAGAATGACTTCCCAATCCTCGACTCTCCTTTACTTGACTTAAGTGAAATGTTAAGATCATAAGAAAGGGATTTCTTGCTTGTCTTTATGACTGTTGTACCTTATTTGGCATGCATTTGTCATTCTTAAACTTGGCTAGACATCTGAGAGGTGGAAATGATCCTGTCTACTTGCTTGAGGAACACTAGAATGATTAAATGTGGATTAAAGACTCTAAAAAATGGAAGAATTTGTCTAAGAATAGGAACTGGATAAGTCTATGACTTGTCTAGTTGGTCCATTAGAATGACTTGAGTCTTTTTAGGTCTTGTGTGTGTATCAATCATTCATTTGAGTCATTGCTGATATATTTTGTGAGTTTTCTTTGACTAGATAAGTTCCAAATACCCATCTTGCTTGCCAAACCATGTTGACACTAATAAAAACTAGAATTTAACCTCAAAATAGGATTCTGGAAACTGAGCATAGTGATAGTTTCATGACCTTCCTTCTTTATTTTCTTATGTTTGATCCTGCAACTTACATATGCTATCCTGTTGGCTGTAATACTCTTGAGTATATCACTTTGTGACCTAGGACAGTGGCATGAACCTCCTTTGAGACTTGTAATTTTTTTCTGTGTAAATTTTCCATCACTTGTGACTTGCTTTGACCCTCCTTGACCTTGACTCATGCTTATTCCTAAGAATAGTCTTATATTCCCTCCCATTCTTGCAGATTTTTTGGTTCTGATTTGACTATCTCTTATATCTTAGTTGAACACTATTTTGATCCTGTATTTGTGATTGAATATGTTTGTTCAAATCCTGAAGTAAAGAAGTGGGAATGGCAGCTTAAGGCTCTTTCTTAATGTTCTCTATAAGACTGCTTGTATGTTGAGGCAATTTTTTGTAATTAGCTGAACCCTTATGACCTCTGAATAAACTTAAACTAAGATATATAGACCTAAGGGATCATGGTAAAGTTGTACCCTGTAACACTGGACACTTTGAGTTTACTTTGGGTTTGATGATCATGTTTTGTCATCCCTCTACTATCTAGATTGCTAAAAATATGATACAAAACTAGTACTAAGTCCTTTACAACTTGGTTTATGGCTAATGTATTTACAGTTCTTTGTGAAGATGGCCTTAAGTCATGTTTGAAAGCTGATTTGTAATTTGAAATTCTGAAAATTGCTTAAGTATCATTACTGTTTTGAAAGCAGGAACTGAATGATTCTTATGACCCATCAAGCTTGATTGAGTATTCTAATAGGGTTGAAATGATTTAGTATATAACTTATAGGACCTTGTGATTACAAATTGTTAATATGGGAGTCAAAGTGGGAACTTGTTTTGTTAAAATGGAGCCTAATCAGTTCTTCAATGCTTATGTGTGCTTAGTTGAAGTCTTAAGAGTTGAAATAACAAAAAGATTAGAAATTCCCTTTTGTTTTGACACCTACTCCTATTTTGAATTATTTAAGCCATACAGGGATTAAAAGGAACCTATTTTTGACCTTGAAGTGATAAATTGTGGCTATATGCTATCTTGAACTTGGCATTGTCTTGAATCCATTTGGCTGTTCTAGAGAAAAATTGAGTTTGCTATTTGCTAAACAAGACTAAAATTGACTAAAATTGTAAGAAACAAATCTGTTTGACTTAAAGATTGGGGATTGTGCTATAACTTGCAATTTTGCTTATTTTCCCAAGTCTGAAAATTTGAAGCTGAGTGAAATTCATTCCTCTGTCAAGACTGATATTTGTGATTCTTGTTAAGTGTTGTAATGCAACCTGAATTAGCTATTGAAGTTGAAATTCTGAATGTTGTTTTGCCTACCATTGATCACTAAGCTTACTTAATTAATAGACTACTAAAACTGTAAAAGCAAAATTTTAAACCTTTTGTGAAATTGTGTGTTCTTTGGTTCACTTGATTGTTTGTTTTGGACCCTATATTTGGATGAAGTTCCTTTAATAGTGATTAAGACTTGATTAGTAAACTGATTCTGGACAAAACATGTACTTGGTACAACATATAGTGTTTAGGGAACTTTGTGAAGGTTCAACTTTCCATTTATTTAGATCTTTCCTTACATAACACCATGAGGTGTCTCTGTTTGCTTTAAAAAATGCATTGCATTTGGTTCTTTTTTTTGAAAATTTAAAACTAACTTGAAAAAAAGAAGAGATTATGTGAGTGAACTATTTAAACCATTTGTGTGCTCACTTCTCCCTGGTTGACTGTTTCTTTTGTTGTGACACTTAGAATCTATGAATACCTTACAAAACTGGTCACCTTTGGTTTGTTTTAGCTTGACTTAACCTGTGCCTAGGGACTTTGTGTGCATTATTTTGACCTATTGGTATCTCTAAATACAACTGAGAATAAAGACTTGATATTTGAACTAGAAAAGTTGAAAAGGTAAACTGAAAATATTGTTCGCAACTGTGCTCATGAAAACAGTGTATTAATCCCCTCAAACTGGAATTTTGAAAATCTCTATGTTTTGCTGAGAGTTGCTCTCATTTTAGGTTAGATTAATCATGAGCTTCTTGACTTAGAAACTGCCTGATGAATTGTGTTTTGGGATGCTGATTTGCTTAGCTTAAACTATAGATCTTTTGCTATTTTTTTTTTACTAAAATATTGCTTGATTTACTTGCCTAAAGCTTGCCATTTGAAGAGGTACACTTGCTTACCTATTAGCGTGTGTCATTGCTAGGTTTTAAGTATTTTCTGAGAGTTTGATGTTATTTCTGGATAGTGTTGATGAGTTATTTTGAAGGAAGAATACGGAGAACATATAGTGTATATGGAGGGTATGCCTCCCTAAGGGGTTTTGCTCTCTCTCTATATAGGTATATCACCTAGTATATCTTGAATATCACTGTCCTACACTTAGAAAAAATCATGCTTGCTTCACAGTTTGCGTCTGGCATCAGTTCAGCTGAGATTCATTTTAAATTTTATCCTTTTTGCATAATTGTCCCCTTCCTTAGATAGCTAGTAATTATGGGCCTGGCCCAATTATTTTGTAATTTAATTTTTGGCCATGTAATTTAATTTATGTCCCTAAGATTGAGTACTAATGTATTGTATACCTTTTATTTTGTAAACCTCCCCATCCATTGGTGGGTCCAATGAGACCTACCAACTCATTTAGATCGAGTCAACCTCAACCATGGACGAGTTAAGCATTGGAGCGGATTTGAAGCGGAATAAGCTTAAATTGCATTATTTTTTCTGTTGGGCTTGGTAGGCCCAACCCCTTCACTTGATATTATCTATTCGACATTATATGCTTATTGAAACCCTTTACTAATTGTCACAAAATTAGAGTTGCTAAAAATCATTTCCAAATAACAAGAATTGATTTTTGATAAATAATTGGCGTGCAAAAGTGATTCTTGGGACAAAAACGGACATTTTTCAAACTTAAAAAATGTATAAATTTTGGACATTGAGGACTTGGAAATTTATGAACATTGAGACAAATTGGGACCGTACCTATGGACAATTTGGACAAATGGACACAAAATGACCTTGGGCTGATATTGGACTAAAGGAATACAAAAATATATAATATAAAAAATATGATTAGAATACGGACTATAATAGTATGCCTAAAAGTAGTTTCCATACTAAAAAAATATTTTTTTCAAAACTATTTTCGGTGGACTTACGTAGAGTCCTACTTAGGTTAAGAGCCTTCGGGTATTAGCCTACGTGTTCTAGTCCGACACCCAATTTTGGGCAGAATTTTACTACTTTCGGTTCTTGAAATATGAAGTATTTTATATAAATGACTAAACTCTTTCACTGCGGGAATACAAGCTAAAACATTTTTTCACTAGAACCCGTAGGTCAACCGTATTTTACGGATCTTTAATACCGAGGTGCCTAGTACCTTTCCCGGGGGATCACCAGAACCCTTACCCATACTTTGGTTAGATTAGGATTCTTTTAAAATTTAACCGTTTTGAATTAACCCTTTTGGAACGGGTTTCCTAATTTCCTAAAAATTAGGTGGCGACTCTAAAATAAGTCCATTTAGAGCACCATCCACGTAGAATTATACTTTTTTCTTTTTCCAGTACGATTGACAACCGTACTTCCCCGGGACACTTTCCTTTTAAATGAGGCAAGTGCAAATACAAATCGGAAAATATAGAATCCCTACAGGCATAACAATCCAGAATTGCGTGGTAAGGAGCTAGCCAACTCATTACCAGGATGAGATCAAAATCTACCATGTATATAATCACTAAGTCAACCCCGGTGCCATACCCCCATAAGTGTGACAGTACAAGATCGAAAGACTCTATCTACAACCACAGAGTCTCTAACTGGAGTAGATACATGTATAGGGCCATCAAGTAAATAATAGACCATATCAAGACCCATAGAGAAATATGTAGACAATGTAGAACCCGGGTCAAACAATACAGAAGCCATCCGGTAACAGACTGAGATGTTACCTGTAATAACTGCATCTGAGCCTTCAGCCTCTGTCCTGCCAGGAAAGGCATAACAATGAACCCGTCCGCCAGTAGCCTGCGAACTATTGCGATCACCCTGCCTTTCCTGGGCTCCGCCCCTGCCGGGCTTATGGCCACCTCTACCAGTATGAAACTCGCCTCTAATAGGCTGGTTGCCACCTCTACCAGTCGTGTGACTGCCACGCCCAGACTGAGCGCCATTACCCCCATAAGATCCTTCCCCTCTGCCTGATGCTATAGCTATGGGAGCCTGAAACTGAGTACCCAGGCCACCTTGCCTAAGTATGGGAATATTTCTCTTAAACTTCCCCATATCACCGCACTCTAATCATCCGCAGTCTAATGTCGAACACTGAACAGAAACGGACGAAGCCGAATAACCACCATAATTAGGAGCTCTGGTCCACGAACCCCCAGGCTGACTGGAATAGTGCTGACTGGCCGCTAATGGGACCCCAACTGTAACATGCATGGCTGACTGAACAGGGCGTCCCGAAAAGACAGGGGAACCTTGGCCCTTCGAGAAAGAGCCACTGAAACTACCACCCTTTCGGGCCTTTTTCTCTACATACTTATTTTAACTGTCTTACCTCACACCCTCGACAGTCCTAACATGATCCACCACTTCCTGAAAGGAAGCACCTGTTGCTGCAAGCTGACGACCTGGCAACTGAAGAGCTGTGTTAAACCTTTCACAAATCTCCTAAGCCTCTCCTCCTCAATAGGTACAAGTCGGAGGGCATAGCGAGATAATGAATGGAAACAAGCCTCATAAGAAGCCACAAACAAATTACCCTACTCAATATTACTGAACTCATCACGCCTGCGGTCCCTCAAAGTACGAGGAACATACTTGTCTAAGAACACCTGATAAAACTGAGTCCATGTCAACGGAGGTGACCCTACTATCCTGCACTCTACAAAAGCCCTCCACCATAACTTGGCACACCTAAGAGCTGGAAGGTCACAAACTCCACACCATACTTCTCAACTGCCCCCCATCTTATGGAGCCTCTCATGACAGTCCATAATGAACTCGTGCGCATCATCAACCTTAGTGTCGTAGAACTCTGGAGGTTTCATCTTAGTGAACCTCCAAAACAAATCATGCTCATCCCCGGTCAACACTAGACCTCCCACTGGTCTAGGGAATACATCCAGTCCTGGAGCCTCATCCAAATGAGGAGCCACAGCTGCAGCATGCTGTAACCTCGGAGCACGAACTCCGTCTGGAGCTGGATCACCCACTCTGGCACCCTCAGCACCTGGAATAGCTGATAACACACTTGTTTCTGTCAAACCATTCAATAGGTTCAACACTCGGACCATCACATCCGACAACACTAGAGGAGATATAATATCTAGCTGAGCTGGTGCTGCTTCAACCTCTGCGACCTTATCTAGTACTACCTGAGGCTCAGGGGACTTAGTGCGATTCTGACCAGCCGCAAGAGCCCCGCTCCTGGCTGGTGCCGATGCTCCCCTACCCCTACCACATCCACGGCCTCCTCCAAGAACTGAAGACCCCGCGGCCTGACCTCCCATACGAGTTGTGACCCCACTGGCCGACGCGGGTACCTCATTAGTGCTGCTGCCGCATGTGTCCTTGCTATTTATGAGAGAATAGAAAGAAGAGTAAGTGTCACGACCCGACTAGGGGCCGTGACGGGTACCCGGGGCCCACCACCGAGCACCGCTCGTTCTATTACTCATCATACTCATTTAATGCTCTTTTATCAAATTTATACTCAATTATAAGAAAATCATCTTTCATTTAGAAAACATAATTACTTTCATATACATATGCCTCTCGGCTATCAAAATAGTATATATATATATATATATATATATATATATATATATATACATGATAGCATCCTCGTGAGACCATATAACCCACACTGCGTATCTACGAGCCTCTACTAGAGTGCTAGACATAAGGACGTGACAAGACCCCGTCATGCCCAATATATACATGTACACAAAAGAATAATCATAAGCACCTCCGGAAAATGGAGTGCTCTCAAATCAGCTGCTAACTCCTATGAGTCTGGATTAGGATCACCTCCCTACCTACCTGTGGGCATGAACACAACGTCTAAAGAAAACAGACGTCAGTACGAACATTGTACTGAGTATGAGAGGCATAAACAATAATGAAACATCAATGAAATGAGGAGGCATCAAATGAAAAGCAATCTGCAACTGACTGTGACTCTTAAAAGAAATAACACATGCTGACTTACTCACACTCATCATCATATCATAGATGCATAAATGTATAAGCATAAGCTGTCCGTCCATATCGGATCGGTGTGATAATCAATAACATTAGCCTGCGTCCAGGCCTCCCGCGTCCGTGGTATAAGCTGCCCACTATAGTGGTGTGTATATCTGCCCGACCATATAGGTACGGTGTACTCATTATAATATACTCATCATAGTATGCTCATCATAATACATGCATGAAGACTCAAGGACAACTATACTTTATCGGGGTGACGTAAGGTCGTGATCCCCCGATTTCATTATGGAACATTTATAAGTATCCTGCCTCACCTTGAAGGAAGGAGTATATAAGGTGAGTATGTACAACGCATAACATCATCGACTTTATGGTACTCTACCTCACCTTGAAGGGACAATACGTAAGGTGAGTGTATACAATGCATGACATACTTAACTTAATGGTATTCTGCCTCACCTCGAAGGGAATAGTGTGTGAGGTGAGTGTTTACAACATACAACATAATTAGCGTTATAGAAGCGTCATATCATGGACTCTTGACCTTCCGAAATATATGTAGAGGATTCGTGGAGAGGAAAGAGAATCATACCATCGGATTCATGCCAAAGAAAGAAAGGACTAGCCTCACATACCTCTTACGTTTAACTAAGCTATCGTTCACTTGTTCTTCTCCAATGTCACGTTTCTACCTTCAAGAGATAATTCGCATTAACGTTAGTTAATCGACTATAATAACGCGCTACTATTTCTAGGGAAAATTGGGCAACATTTCCTTTGTTTATACTAAATTTCCCATGTTCTATATCAACTCCCAAACGCTCATATCAACATTCATAATATGGCAACAACAATCATTATTTGTATACATTTATCACGATTCACCATTTTTCTTCAATTTCTCCACAATTTATGGTTATAGCTCATTATCGTGTTTTCTCATATTTAATACTTATTTCATGGTCTAAACGTTATTTATAACATATTCGTAATCATAACACACCAACATTCATGATTCCATCCAACTACCATTCAATCATGACACTATTCACTCATTTATGACCCATTTTCTATGTCTTTCTACAATTCAAGTGTATTAGCCTTCCAATACCTTAAACAACATGGTATGGTCATGAAACTTACCTTAGGTGATGGTTGAACAAGCCTTGAATGGAAATATTCTTCTAGCACCAAAATCCTACTTCACCTCTATTGGGATTTCTTGGTTTGGATGACTTTTACTTAGGTCTCATACACTTGTTTTCATGGATTTGGTGTCATTGATCATGGATTTTCTTGTAGATGAGTGATGGAGAATATTCTAGAGGGTTCTTGACTTGTGGAGAGTGGGAATGAAGTAAAATGAAATGAAAAAGGGTCCCTTATATTTAATTAAAAGCTGGCCCGATCAACTTATACGAACCAACATACGGTCCGTATATTTTTTTACTGACCGTATGTTGGACCATATGTTTGGTCCAGAATGTGTTGCCCCTCTTGACCAATTATACGGCCTAACATACGGCCAGTATAATTTATACGGTTCGTATGTTGGGCCGTATAATACCTAGTGGTTCCATTTTCGTTCTCGTCGACTCGTTTGATCTCTAATCCTTATGGAACCTTCTTAACACTTGTTTAACACTTCAATACCAATCTAAGGGACGTTATCACTCATCTCTAAGACATCATTATGCCATCATTAACTCATCACTCGTAATTCTTACCCGACACGCGACATACTGTTTACTTTCTTTACCAAACTTCACCCTTTTGGTCAAATGTCTTTGAATCTCGATTAAGATCATCAAGTGCTATTTCTTACTTATCCAAATCATCGTATACCTCATGTTCCTTGCTAGCCTATTCACTGTAAAGTGACGGGGAATTTCCTAAGGTGTAACAGTAAGATACCAATTTGAATCATTCAGATACCAATTGGAATCAAGTAGCACGAAAGAAAGAAAGAATTCGAATCCCATAGCCTCTCGAAGATAAGTACAGACATCTCTGTACCGATCTGCAAGACTCTACTAGACATGCCCTTGCACAACGAGATCGACGAACCTAGGGCTCTGATACTAACTTTGTCACGACGCACATAGCTGTGAGTGGCACCCACACTAATTCACCTAGTGGGCGAACCAATCCCCTTAACCAACCATCCAACGATTACCAATTACCTAGCCATTTTTAGACATATCAAGAATATAAACAAAGTAATAATCATCCAAACATCTAGTCATGCCATAAATGATTAACAAATGCGGAAGTGTAACTATTACAACCCCAGAATCCGAAAGTCATCGTACAAGGACTCTAAAACATAATTGTTTAAGGAATGAACAATTGTCTGAACTAAACATAAATGTCTGAAATGAAATAGACATAAAAAATAAGAAAGATCTTGAGGCGGCCTAGCATGGATAGAAGTTCACCCTCAGATCTGCCAATAATTGGCTTCACGCTAAATATGAGGTCTGGTAGACGTCTTTGGATCACAATCTGCACTCAAAAGAATGCAAAAAGATAGAATCAATACAAACACTATGTACCGGTAGATATCATAGGCCGACTAAGATTAGTATCATGCATAAAATCACGAAATCAATAAAATAGACAGATAGGCACAACAACATATAACCACAAGAAATTATCAATAAGAATCATCCCACTGGATTAAGATAAGCCCACACAACCAATAATTAATAAAAGTAACTCAAATCATGTAATCACCAACACAGCTATATCTCACGAACTATCTCAACTCTGTTACATATCCATACACACATGCTAAATGGTAATGTTTGCCCAAATAGCCATGACCTGCAGAGGACCCATGGTGTCCATGTACCACTCACTCCGAAACTGACCTCGAATCACGAGCCCATAACTAGGCCACATCCTCATCCCCTATCAAATGTGCCTCTTCATATTTATATTGTCTTTCTCATCAAAATGTATTTTCGTTCCGCAATCAATTAGGAATGTGAACAATCAATGCATTAATATCAAAAAACATAAGTTACCAGGCCACAAGTCATGTCAAGACTCAAGAATCAATTTACCAAAAGCATGAACAAGGGATTACTCCAAGTCAACAAGAAGAGTATTCATTAACTCCTTCCTTATCATATCATAATAGTTAATCACATAATCAATCAATCAATATCGGAAATTTCCAACCACAATTTATGTTTGAAGCCCTAATCATGCTTCTCCTATCAATTTCATAACATATACAATCAACTAATCAAAGTCTAACTCAAGTAGACTGTAACCTACCTCAGAGCAGATCTGGGACAATGCAATCACTCAATGATAGCTTTGGCTTTCCCCTTTTGCAACGCTTCCGAATGTTCGAAATCCAGAAATATAGCGCTATATGAGTATTCGAATCATCTACTCAAACAATACAACAATTGGGGAAAAGAACCCAACTACTTCACCCTTTTTAAATGGGTGAACTACTACTAAGCGTGAATTCATACTAGTATTGAACCCAATAATCATATTCTATCCGTTCATGAGTTTTCTAATAGTTTCAACCCTTTACAAGCAGTTTTTATGCTAAAGTTACCATCTTTATGAAACCCTAAGTCTCAATACATCAATCCCATCATGCAATAATCAAATTCTCATCCTGGGAAGTGATAATCTATGCTCTTAGATGATTACATAGCAATAAAATCAGTAACCCATTCATTTATTCGAGGGTTTGTAGTTTCTAGGATTTTATCCTTTCATTCACCATTAGAGACCCTTTAATTAATCATGGAACCTAACATTATGATGGAATGAACAAGGTGAAGGGTTGAGACTTACCTATCAAGAGTGTTGTAGCCATAGCCTTAGAATTTCGCCATACGAGTTCTTGGAAACTGTTTTGGAGTTGTGTGGGGAATGGGTCCGAAATAAAGAATATAAAACACAGATTCTGCCTCATGTCAACCGCTGCAACGGTATGCTATAGCGGGAAGCCTCCTGCTATGGCGGACCTCATTAACCCCGGCTCTCCACGGTGGTGAGCCTAGCACCGCTACGATGGACCCGCTACAGCGGTACCTTTCCCGCAGCAGCGGTCCATTTTAACTAGTAGCTCGGTTTTTCCGCTAGTTTTTCACCCAAAAAATTCCAACACCAATTCGAGGCCCTACAGATGCAAACAAAACATGCATATATACATAAAAACGCGCTATAGACTCACCCGTAGCGTCGGAATTCCCAACGGAGGTCTAGTTTTTTAAGTCACCCCCCATAACGACCTAGCGAATCGTTACATCTTCAAATAAATCACCTTGTAAAAAAGCATTATTCACATCCATTTGAAGTAAAGGCCAATCTCTAGAAGTTTCTATGCTTATTACAGTTTTAACTGTGACCATCATTGCAACAGATGAGAAAGCTTTATGGTAATCTAATCCTTCTTTCTGATTATAGCCTTTGGCTACTAGCCTACGTTTGTAATTATCCACACTTCCATCAGCTTTATACTTGATCTTGAACACCTAGTTTGATCCAATGGCCTGCTTACCAGGTGGAAAATCAGTAGTTAGAGCACCTAAGTAATCTTGATATGAGCTAGGTAAGTGAGAATAAGACACAGAACCGGCTATAGGATACTTACATGAATAAGACAGCTTAGAAGTGGTGATATAGTCATTTAACCAAGTTGGAGGTTTAGAAACTCTAAATGGTCTATCATTACCCCTTGGGTGGTTAACTACATTATCAGCTACATAATGGATAGGATCACCAGGAGCAAGAGATGATCCTGGTGTAGGGTCAAGAATGGGTAAGAAAAGGTGAGGACTAGGATCAATACTACCTATATCAGGATTAACATCTTTCAAAATGATAGGATTAACTTCAGTAGGATTAGTATTGGTATTAGGTAAGTCTGACAACTCAAACATGTCTTGTGAAGTGAAGGTAGGAAATTGTGCATATGGAAACTGATATTCTCTAAAGTTTACATCTCTGCTCACAAAGAACACATGATCAACCAAATCATATAGTTTGTATCCTTTCTAAGTCTCTGAATAAACTATACATACTGATTTTCTAGCCCTTGGTGCAAATTTATCTCCCCTTGGCAACTTACTAGCATAGCATAAGCAACCAAATATTCTAATATGATCTAGTTTTGGGTGCTTTCCAAACAACATCTCATATGGTGATTTTCCTCCAAGAGTATCTGTTGGCAGCCTGTTAATAAGGTATACTATAGTTTTGATGCATTCACCCCAGAATTGAATGGCAATAGAACTCTGAAATCTCAAAGCCCTTGCCATTTGTAGTATGTGTCTATGTTTTCTCTCTACTATCCCATTCTGTTGTGGTGTATTGATAACGTCCAAATCCACTCCTCAAAGAGAAAGTGTACACGGTCGTATACAATATAATATACCCAACTATGAGTCAGGGTCGATTCCACAGGGAACAATATACTAGGCGATTCAGAAAGTAAGGAACTTTCACTTACTAAGCTAAGCCAAACGATAGATGATATTTTGGTTTTTGGAGAAAATTATAACTAATGCGGAAATGTAAACTAACCTAGAAAGCAAGTAAAATGATCAATGACCACAAGAATCGATACAAAGGAAACTACGCTCAAGTAAGGATCCAATGTATTTCATGATTTACAAATAATGGTGAGTTTATATTACTTAGCCTCGGATAATGACTCTAAATTAGCTTCTTCCGAAGACTAACTAGACTACCTAATTGAATATCCCTAAAGAAATTAGGAGCATTAAGAACACCCGAATATGGATACAAGTGGTGTCGTCTATCCCTAGGTCGGTTTCCATTACATGAGGGTTAACGCCCCAAATTCTTGTTAATTATTCTTTCCCAATCTCGAGTTTGCCTCTTTTAAGTTTAAACCGAAATAGATGGGCGAGTCCTAGGGTTAGCAATTCCCTTAAGAAACATTAAATAATAAGAATAATTAAAACAACATTAACTCACTTCTATTGATTAAAAAATCATTCAACACATAAGCAAAACAAGAGATTCAATCCAAACTTAAACAATGTATACTTCCATAAACAAGGTTCAAGTATTGAAATGAAATACTACACACATAAATATTCAATAAATAGCAAGAGATGAAGAAATGGATAAAGAATTTCTCATTGGGTGCCTCCAAATCTTCTCTTCCAAAGTGTGAGAATGAAACCTTAGCTCTCCAAAGCTCTCCAAGACTTGTGTTGAAATGCCAAAGATGATCAATAATTTCACCAAGTCTTGCTTTTATAGTTGCCTAATTTTTTCAAGTCCAAAAAATGACAAAATATGCCCCAGATTTCAGTTTTTGCAGTTCTGCCCGGTTTTGCAAATCTGTCCCCTTTTTGCAAAATTGTTCAATTTTGATAGTTTTGCAAATCTGTCCAATTTGGCCTCTTTTTGACTTTATTTTCACTTGGTTTCTTCCGATCACTTCTAAATCACACAAAACCTGTAAAATAGATGTAAATGATATTAAATGCACTTTTTTCTTAATCAAACATAGCAAAAATATATGATTAAAGAAGAGATAAGTTGGTAAAATACCAACTTATCAAACCCCCAAACTTAAACTATTGCTTGTCCTCAAGCAATTCAAAACATACAATCTCCTTCTAAGGAATCGACTCAATAGTGCACCAACATCATACCAAGTCAAAAAGTCTACTTTAAGCACAAACAAGACTTTGATTGGTACCACTAATTAATCCAAAACATATGAATCACTAACTTCTTCTCAAAAACTTCATTTTCATTTCAAGTGCTCAAACACCAAGTTAATCAAAGTAGTAATCAAGTCAAGACACTAAAGCTTCAAAATTTGCCTCATTATCACAAAATAACTTTCTTTTGTTCATTCCTCTCAATTGAAAAATGGAACAAATTCACAACTTAAATTCTCATGTGCCCTCACACTCAAGAGAGAATCACACGCTTAGAAAATGTAATTCAAGAAAAAATCTGGGTTAAAGGACAATGAACAACCAAGTTTTCTAGTCAGCTTGGACACTGACAATAAATTGAACTTGAAGTTTGGCACATGCAGTACTTTTTCTAGTTCATGTTTTTCCAAAATTTGACTGCCTACACCATCTATATGACTTTTACTTCCTGTTGGTACTTGTACTGCATTATTACTATGATCTTCTAACTTTCTAATAGCATTAAAAAGCTCTTTACTAGGTGTGATATGATGTGTTGCTCCACCATCCACTATCTACTCATAATCACAACATGCTTTTGTCAATAATGTAGTAATACCTGCCATGTTTGCAACACAATTTCCTGTTCATCCATTCTGTCTATCAAATCACTATATTGTTCCTCAGAGAGGTTGTTAACAGTAATGGTTCCACCACTAGTTGTTGCCTCTGCTTCCTTAGTGAAATGAGCAGCTAGTCTGTTGTCTCCATTTGGCCTGAAATTACCAGTTCTATGCTTGTATTCATCATTCTCTTTTTCTTTTACTTTTAAAATTAGCTGGATATCCCACCAATCTATAACATTTCTTTGTAGGATGATTTTTGAAACCACACACTTCACAAGCACCAAACCTTTTAGGCTTAAAGTTCTGTGCTCTACCAGCTAGCAAAGTCAGTGCTTCTCTAGTCTTGTACATTACACCTAGAGTTCTTTGACTTTCTTCTTGTGCTGTTGTAGCATAAGCTTCATTAACAGCTATAACTGGCTTCTACCAAGTATGTTACTCCTTTTAGTTCCATAACTCTCATTTAGTCCGACTTCAAATGTACTACATATTCAGCAGATTCTCTACACTCACATCCAGGTGATGGAATCATCACATCTAGTTCAAAAGGCATAGTTTTCTGGCCCTTTGAGTTTCATCGGTATAAGTACGACACCTGGTGCATCTGAAGCCTGGAGATAAAGTGGATGATTGTGGTCTAAGGATTTTTACTTCATTGACTGCTACTGTATCTGCAGTTATCGCCATTAATGGCAGAATTTGAGCTTCAAATTCGAATGTGTGTTTTCTGTATCTCGTTTGTATTTCTTCTCTCTCTTATTAGTTTGATCGTATTACCCGCTCTGATACCATGTTAAATTCAGTCATGGAAGATTGATTTTCATGAAGAACTTGTACATGAATTACATTGATCACAATCATGTGGAAGAAGAAGAGAGGAGAGAAGATATTTTCTGATATACGAAAATGAGGTGGTACACACCTTATTTATACAACCTCTACACGTGCACTTCATATGTGCAATTTAACAAACTAACTAATTTTCAAAACTCCCACTAACTCTTTAATCATTACACTCTAACAACCTCTAACAAACTGTCCTAGTCAGCAACTATTAATTCAATATCGATCGTTTTCATTCTTTTGATAGAACGAAAAATGATTTTTACATTTCAAAATAAGCAAATATTTTCGATCGATTTCGTCTGAAATGAGTTACCTACGTACTTTAATTTCCTTTTATTTACATGCAAAGACTCTTTAGGGATTGCATTTTTTCGCTCAATTCCATCACGATGTAATGACTTTTGATTTTGGTTTTTAATTAAATGCATCTTTTTCAGAAGAAAAAAAAAAGACTCCTACTTTTAAGTTGCAACTAAAGATAATAAAACTGCTGTTAGGGAAATAAAAATATGTATATTCCTCGTATAAAAGTGGGACACCATTGCCACTCACACTCCCGCTACCTCACCTTTAATTCTCTTTGGTTTGCGGACTAAATTTAATTTTGGGACGAATTTATCTCATCTGAGAGGTAGGATAAAATAAAATAACTTTAAGTTTGATGGGATAAAGTGGGATATCCAAGATTAAACTTGGATAAAATTTATTCCGAGATAAATTTATATAGTCACCCAAACACAGTATAAATTTATTCCAAACTTAATAATGGGATATCCATCTTATCCCGCTTACCAAATGACTTAGGACAAGTTATGTCAACCGTATTCCTTTTATGTTTGGTATCTTCTCAAAGTTAGATTCATTAGAAGTTGCCTTGATCGCCTCATTCGGGTTAAGATGTGGACCTGAAGCCCCACCGCTGGTTCCCGATTTGCCTTTACTCTCTTTGGCGGGATCAGCCAATGTCCCCTGGCTTAAGCTGTTGTTCCCATTTCCTCGCTGATCCGGCCGATCCTAACATCATTTATGAGGAGCCGGACGACGAAGCCTCTCTATAACTCTTCAATGTTTGATTCAGAATCTTCGAAGTGCTTTTCAACATCACTAGCATGCGAGTAAAAGAAATTATTCTATAATTTTATGTTTTGTGTGGGTGATAATGTAATTTTCTTAATTCAATCAATTTAATTTGTAGCCAATAATATGTAACTCTCCATTTCCGCTAGAGACAGAACATTTTTGCAATTTAAATGGATAACAATACATATTAGTTTGCTTTATGATAACGTTAATATATACTTCTCTCATTTTGCTTAATTTGTTAAAAAGACATACTTTACTAAGTTAGTTTTTAGGCCATTTTTCATTTTGTCTATTATTAGAAAATCTCATATAGAATCTTTAGTAAGCTATAGCAACCAGGAGGTACTTACTCCGGCCGAAGTTCACGGATACTGATTTCGGGGTAAAATTTTACGACGGAGTCTGTTTTGATCACACGGCTATTTAACTTTTACTCATCTTTTTCAAATTATATATATTTATAGAGCCACTTCAGATATGCAGTGTTTGAAGTTAGACTTGACAAACTATATTTTAGATACAATATCTAAAGTTACGTATGAGACAAAAAATGGTTGGACTTCAGTCATTTTTGCCTGAACTTCTACCATATATGACTGAAGTTTAGTCATTTTTGCTTGCAATTCAATCATATATGCATGAAATTTGAACAAAAATGTATGGATCGGGTAAAAATGATTGGACTTCAGTCACATATGCTGAAGTTCAATTAAAATTAAATGGCTGAAATTATGTAAAAATGATTGAACTTTAGCCATATATCAAAAATAGCTGAACTTCAGCCATATGAAATTGTCAAGACTAATTTCAGACACTGTATGTGTGAAGTGGTTACATGTGTAAAACAAAATTAAAAGGCGAGCACAAGTTAAATGGCAGGAATTTGTGCACCTTGCCCCCCACCACCATTTAAGTTGTATCCAATTGCATACAAATTTACAAGTCTACTCTCACTTCAGTTTCATAAATATGGTGTCTGAAATTAGGCTTGACAATATACGCCTAACTTCAGATAAAGTATTTGATGTCTCATAAGGTTGAACTTTAGTAATTTTTGCTTTAACTTCTACCATATGTGGCTGTGTTCAATCATATTATCGCCTGAACTTAGACACATATAGTAGAAATTCAATCATTTTTTCTTGAACTTCAGTCATATGTCGCTGAATTCAATCATTTTTGTCTAAACTTCAACATTTTTTTTTTAAGTTCATGTATTTTTGTCTGAAGTTCATGTATATATGGTTGAAGTTCAATCATTTTTGCATGAACTTCAGACAGAAAAGCCTAAACTTCAGTCATATGCAATTTTAGACACCGCATGCCTGAAGTTGTTCTGAAGTAGCTAGATGTGCATTTTTTTTTTAAAAAAATGGGTACACATTAGTAGCAGTGTCTAAATAGGGTACCCCGTGAAATTTTTATAATTACTCGCATCCAATGCTTATAGTTAATTAATAGATGCATAATATATGTTTGTATATAAATTACCTTCATTTAATCGTGATTAACTGATATATGTTCTTATTTAATTATCGCTTAAGCATAGTAAATTAATATGATTTGATGTAAACATCGATGAAATTTTTTCAAAGTTATCACAAAATTTGTTATATTATTTTGTTTTATCTCCTTTAATTTTCTTTTTGTATATCTCTTCTCTAGAGTCTTCCTACAAATCTTTTACATCAGGGCCCACAAAAAGAAAAAACAAAAAGAAGTGACTATCTTGCTGGGAAAAGCAGATATCAAAAGAAAATCTAGCCTTTTTTCACTTTAGACTATCTTGCGGGGAAAAGCAGATACCAAAAGGCATTCAACGCGACGACTCCACAAATACCATAATCAAATAGTCCAATTCCTAATTTAGAATTGAATCAATCCAACCTTAAAAAACAAGTGAAATTTCAAGGACAGGTGGACTATAAAATAATTTATGGAATCCACCGTCTTTTAGGACAAGAAATTCTAGTGCATGTATCATAAAACATCAATAATACTGATCATTATCTCAAAATTTAGACAACAGTCACCAGCTCATTCAGAATGGCAATGCATAATACAATTTTGTCATGCTGAAATAATTAAGTAGGGAACAAACAATCCAATCTAAGAAGATCAGAATGATTGCTTGATTTGTGATACGTAATTAGATACTAGTAATTATTATTGTGGAAAGAATCTAATGCTTATAATTTGGAATGAGATCTAAAATTTCCTATCTTGAAAGGCTAATCAGCACTAGTTTTTTTTTTTTATATGGAACTTTAGAAATTTTTAATTTTCTAAAGTTTAATAAAATAATCTCAAAACTTCCATAGAATGAGGAATGTAGCCACCACATAAGCAAAGAATTAAATGAAAATAGAGAAATATAACATAGAATCTAAAAGATCCTGACAAAACAATTTCATAATGAAGTTTATAGTGGAATAGACAGGATCCCTACATTTTTAGCTAAAGATTTCGGTTCGAGCCCTGAGAATAAAAATAATCCTGCTAGAAAGTTTTTTCATATACTGAACCTTACGCGGTACAAACTCGAATTAGTGGAGGCTCCAAAACGAATACTAATTAACACCTTGGGAAAAACCAAAAAATGACAACACAATTTTAATACTTATAGCAAAACCCTCAAAAACCACTTATTGTATTCACGTCTCTGTTTGATTTAACTCAAGATTTTATCGTGAAGGTAATTTATTGTGACCACTGGTCCAAACAGGAAAGGGGAAAAGGAACCGGTCTCTTTGTAAGGGAACATAACATTCATAGGAGTAATTTAGTGCATCAAGGTGGACCACAAATATAATGTTTCTTAACACTTATGGTTCAAGAAGAACCATTTCAATTTTTCGAATTCAATCATCTAACTCTGTGAAACCTGTTTAGGTTTGAAAACACTAGATAAAAGAAATTACAACTTGATTTTTATCATTACATACTTTTAGTGCTTTAGGATTATAAAAAGAAGAAATAAGAAAGAAAGAGCTTCACTTTAATGTATGAGTTCCATAGTAGGAATGCATGTTAAAAGTGTAAGTGATAGCAAGTGTCCTCACCTCTTTGTGCTAAGGTGGTCCAAGGGATAATTAGAACGACGAAAAATTAAAATATAAACTGAATAAATAGTGTCAAATTCAGGGGTAGTTTGGTATTATACCCAATCTAAAATACAAAGGAAATAAATGGTGCTTTAACCCTAATAAATGTACTGGCTAAATGATGTACTATAATTTTTTACGCCAAAACTGCCAATTAATATGGGGGAGAAAGAAATGTATATATATACTTTATAGTGTCCCTCAAAAATCAATGTCTTATTTGGTTCTTGGAGAAGCTAGTTTTTTTTTTTTTTTTTTTTTTTTTTTTTTGGGCACTTTAGCAGATTTTGTAGTTGGTGATCCAGTCATGTATATTTCGCTCCCGTTTAGCCATAAATTTTAAAGTTGGAACTTGAAACTTAAAAATTTGAGCTTTTGAAGTTATGGTTTGGAACTTGAAGTTGTATTTGGACATGCATTTTATTTGGAAAAAAATTTGAAGTTTTGTGAGTGGAAGTGAAATTTCTCCAAAAAAAATTGGTCTGAGCCAATTTTTGGAACTTGAAAAAATTTTAAAATAAATTTTTAAAATCTGATCAAATTTGATGGGCAAACAGATATTTGCAGATAAGTATTTAAAATATGATCCAAAATCTATGGTCAAACACTAACTTCATTACTTTTCCTTCAAGGGATTTCGCTGCTGCTGTGCATGCACAATCTCGATAGTGGAATTGTTGGAAAATAGGAAGATTGCTTATTAGGGAGATTACTTGAGTATCAAGCTCAGGTTGACGATAATGTTTACATATCAGTTGAAACAAGTGAGATCAAACTAGAGGTGGAAAAAATAAAAAAATAAAAATTACTTCATACTCTTTAATAATTTTTGGCAGAGGCAGTCCAAAGATCCTTTACATTATGTGATACTGTCAAGTGGGCCGGGCCATATAAATGCGAGTCACATGGGGCCGGGCCGAGCCATAGTTAGTGGGCTGGGTTGGAGGGGGGAAAGGGGTGTCCGGCCCAGCCCCTACCCGGGTAGGGATGCATAGTGGGCTAAGTGGGCCGGGTCGGGTTTTAGTTAGTGGGCCGGACTAAATTTTAATTAATTTTTAAAAACAAATCTAATAATAATATTTATTAAGTTTGATACTTTAAAATCTAGTTGTTGTCAACTTTATTTTAACCATCAAGTTCCTTAAATTATACTTTGGTCCTATTTTCAATTTATTTTAACCATCAAGTTCCTTAAATTATACTTTGGCCCTATTTTCAATCTATAAATACCATTCATTCTTCTTCATATTGTCTCACAATTCCCTACTCCCCTCTTTCCCTAAATTTCCTACTCATCTAAATCTCTCTCTCTCTCTCTCTCTCTCTCTCTCTCTCTCTCTCTCTTCCAACTTCCAAGTTCAAATTTCAAAATTTAAATTTAATGGATAATGATAATCTTCCACCTCCTCATCCAATCCGAAGATCAATTTCAAGTCCGGTGTGGTTGCATTTTGAGCGAGTAGACGAGGAACATGTTAAATGTCAACATTGTGGTCAAATATATCTCCATAAGTCCGAACCAATTTTTGGGGTACCGGTCCGTTACGTAGGCACTTGGACAAAAGGCACAAAATTGAACTTTGAAGTTTATCTCTTCTTTAAATTTCTCCATCGATGCTAGCATTTTGAACTTTTCATTTGTAATAAGTTAACCATTCAAGTTTTTATGTTTTGAATTTGCAATGTTATCAATTTAAGTTTGAAGTTTTATTTTAAATTACTTATGTAGTCTTGTATCACATTCTCAACTTTTTATAATTTTAAGCACTTAAATAACCGTTGGGAGTCTTCATTTTTTTTTTTTTTTATAAGCCATCACCTTAGGTTGTGATCCCTATGGTGTGGGGGGTTAGGCTCGACCTCTACCATGTCTATTGATGCAAAAGTATTACATATGTTAGAGGGGGACATGGACCAAACCTCTAACCAAGAGATAACTGCACCTATATCCAAAAATTAGAAGAAGGAAGCAGCATATACAATGTCCTTCTCTATTTAGAAAGTTCTATCAACTTACAAAAAAATTACATTTGTCGTATCTTCTTCTCAAGGAAGGGAGTTTCCACTTATCAACTTGGATTAATCCCTTCACTTCTTGTGGAAGTTCATGAAATGAATTGTAGATAATGTCGTTACCACTAGTTGAAGCTTGTTTGGCAAGAAAATCTGCAATTCTGTTGGACTCTCTGAAGCAGTGAGTGAAGTCCACGGAGTCGTTATCACTGATGGTACTCTGGATCAACTGCTTTAGCTTTATATTGGTAGTAGCCTTTTTGTTGAGAATTTTACAAATTATCTTAGCATCCATCTCTATAATAACCTTGTGAAGGCCAATTACCTTACACCACTGGACAGCAAAATTAGCAACCTTTGCTTCAGAGAAATTATTGCTGATACAGTCAATGGGTTTAGAAAAAGCTTTATAGAAGTCTCCATTACTGTCTCGAATGATCCCCCCTATACCAGCTTTGCCAATTTCTCTAATATAGCTACCATCCACATTAACTTTGAACTCTCCATGATCTGGAAATTTCCAGATAACTTGCTTGATATTCAGCATCGGTCTAAGATTTTTGATTTTCTGGCAGACTGCAGGCCAGCTACCAGAAATGTTGCAACTAGGGAACATCATTTTCATGGCAGTCATGATATTCCAGATAATGTGATACTCCATCTTTTTCTTATTCATCATTACTTGATTTCCATATTTGCAAGAGGTCCATTGTTTCCAGATTTCCCAACAAACAAATATAGGAGCAATGTGAATAATGAGTTTATGAACATTGTTCTTGGCCTGCTGATCCCACCAGTTTCGAATAGTTCTTTTGATTGGACCTGGTTGATGAATGATTCCTATAGGTGCTCCGATATATTTCCATATATGTTTAGCCGCTTCTCCCTGCGTAAAAGTATGGTTAATGTAATCAATCACATGGTTAGTACAGCAAAAACATACCTCATTAGAGTAGATTCCAAGTCTGTTGAGAGCTTCATTGAAAGGCAATTTCCCGTGATATAATCTCCATACTAGGAAAGAAGCCTTGTAAGGAATAGTTTTGTGCCAAATGTTGTTCAGAAAATCATCTTTTTGTCTGTTTTTCCTGATGATATGCCAGGCAGTTTTGTTGGTGTAGCAGCCATCCTCGGTGCAATTCCAGACTGGGTCATCATCTTGATCCTCAATCCCAATTTCTATGTCCTTAATATCATTGATAATATTGGGAGGTAAAATGCATGAAAGAATTCTCTCATCCCATTCTCTG
The DNA here is from genome assembly GCF_019175385.1 of Lycium barbarum. Lineage (NCBI taxonomy): Eukaryota > Viridiplantae > Streptophyta > Magnoliopsida > Solanales > Solanaceae > Lycium > Lycium barbarum. The sequence continues at coordinate 100,648,826 of NC_083345.1, read as the reverse complement.
TTAATCATAAAGTCTTTAATAGTAAGATTAGCCAAAGATTCATCATAGTAAACAGAAGGAATCATCGCGAGAGGGCCATGCTTGGTCCATGTATCCCACAAAAAATTACAATTCCCTGCATTGATATTCCAGTTGATGTGCTTTTCAGCCTGGTTTCTGGCCCATACTAAATTTTTCCATCCTTGAGAGTTTCCTGTGATGTACTTCTTCTGCACTATATGTTTGATAGAACAATACTTCTTTTTCATGAAATCAGCCCATAGGGACTGCTTTGTCCTCAATCTCCACCATCTTTTGATGGATAAAGTGTTGGTGATGTCCGAGAGGGTTCTGATCCCAACCTCTCCTTCTTCGTTAGGATAGCAGAGATTTTTCCAAGAACTCCAGTGATATTTTCTTTTCTCAATAGAAGAACCCCAATAAAACCGAGACATGTGTTTTTCAATAAGGTTAATAGTACCTTTCGGGGGATTAAGGGCTGAGAGGGTGTAGGTAGGTAGTGATTGGAGGACATTTTTTATCAAAACAGCTCTTCCTCCTACTGTTAGCATCTTCCCTTGCCAACCATTCATCCTTTTAACCACCCTAGACACCATACCATCAAAGTATTCTATTTTCTTTCTTCCAGAAAAAATGGGGCAGCCTAGATACGTAAATGGGAAGGTCGTATCCATGAAACCACTGCATCGTCTTAATCTGTTAGTTCTATAGGGGCTGGTCCGAGGTCCAGTGAGAAAGAAACTCTTACTATCGTTGACCTTTTGACCAGAAGATTTTTCATAGGCTTTTATCACTTTCATGACAAGTTTTACAGATTTTGAACTACCACTAGAGAAGATGATGACGTCGTCGGCATAGGCAAGGTGACTGATTTGAGGTCCTCTCTTGTTCATGGAAAAAGGAGTAAAATTGTTGTGATTGAGAAGGTTGTTCAAGGATCTAGAAAGGACTTCCGCAGCCAAAATGAAAAGAGAAGGAGAGACAGGGTCCCCTTGTTTTATACCTTGAGAAGATTGAAAGAACCCCTGTCTGGTGCCATTAATCAGGATAGAATACCAAACATTATCCACTATTCTTCTAATCATGTCTATCCACTTATCACAAAAACCAAATCTCCTTACGACATTAAATAAGAAGGACCAAGACAATCTGTCGTAGGCTTTAGCCATATCTAGTTTCATTACCATATTACCACCCTTGTTATGCTTCCCAATATCATGCACAATTTCTTGTGCAAGCATTACGTTCTCCGTTATCAATCTCCCAGTAACAAAGCCACTTTGATTGGGTGAAACTAGATTGGTCAACAGAGGACTAAGCCTATTTGCCATAAGTTTTGAGATGATCTTATTGGTAAAGTTACTAAGGCTAATGGGTCTGAATTCGTGAAAGGTGGAAGGAGAATCCACTTTAGGGATGAGAGCTAAACAGGTGTGGGTATAAAACTTAGTGAGATTTTTACCTTTAAAGAACTCTTTGACAAAGGCAGTGATGTCCTTTTTAATGATGTCTCGGCAGAATTAGAAGAACTTGCCATTGAAACCATCTGGACCAGCGCTGCTTTCAGGATTCAAGCTGAAAATAGCCTCTTTTATTTCCTCCTCGTTAGGAATAGCAATGAGGTGCTCATTATCCTGATCGTTGATTATTGAAGGGATGCAATCCAGCATTCTATGATCATTGGTCTGCTGTTTCAGATTGAAAAAACCTTTAAAGTGTCTAACAGCAGCCTTAGAGATTTTCTCATCCCCTTGAATCCACGCCCCTCTGTGATTTTTTATTCTGTGAAGGAGGAGTTTTCTCCTTCTATTTCTAAGAATGCTATGGAAGTAACTCGAATTATAATCACCTTCCTTGAACCATTTTGTCTGAGTTTTTTGTCTCATCAAGTTATCCTGAAGCCCCAACCATCTTACATACTCGGCATGCCCCTTGTTCAAATCTTCTCTGTGCTGTTCAGAGTTGTTTTGTAGGTCCATGTCCTCCAAAATAAGCATTTTAGCCTCCCAGTTGTTAACCTCCTCATTAATATCCCCAATGCTCTCTTTGGACCATCTACTCAGTCTTTTGCTTAGAAGCTTTAATTTGGACTGGAGTTGCCACATTGGATTATCATCAATTCTTGTTTCCCAGCTTTGTTGCACTATCCCCAGGAAATCCTGCTGAGTAGTCCAAAAATTCAGAAATCTAAAATACTTAATGTGATGATGTTGATCATTTAGAAACTTCACCAATAAGGGTCTATGATCCGAGCCTGTTCTAGCTAGGTGCTGAACAGTATTGTTATTAAAGTTTTGAGTCCACTGATCATTGACTAAGACTCTATCTAATCTTTTCCAGATCCTCTTTCTTGGACTTCTGTTATTACACCAAGTAAATTTTGGTCCGGAGAAACCAACATCCATAAAACCACAAGCCTCCATAGTACTGATAAAATCTAGGCTCTTACTAGCTCTGTATGGATTACCACTACACTTCTCTTCAGGATCCCTGATCACATTAAAATCTCCACCAATACACCAAGGACCTGCCCAGGAGTTGTTCAAATTATCAATACTGTCCCAAAGTTCTCTTCTTTCCCTAGCAGAGCTTTTAGCATACACTGCTGAGATGTAAGTGCCTCTGTCAGCAACATGATTTTTCATATTGAGAGTGATATGTTGTTCATTATCCTCTATAATACTAGTATGATCCATATGGTTCCAGAAACACCATATTTTACCATTAGAATTGGTAACACAGTGATGATATCCCAGAAATCTTTTATAACCTTCTATCTTATTTTTGTCTACAAAAGGCTCAAAAACAGCTATGAAAATCATTTTGTTGATGTTAGCAAGTTTCTTGAGTCTATGAATAGCTTTTTTGGATCTAACCCCCCCCCCAATATTCCAAAACATTGTACTAATCATTGGAAACTAGAGGGTGTATTCTTTTTATCTCCTTCTCCTCTCTGATGAAGATTAGGCTTCTCAGTTTTTTTTTTCCGTTTGTCTTCTTTAGCATTGTTTTTGTTTTTGCTCTTTCTTTTGCTAGTGTTTTCATCCCTGTCTTGACTCTGATCACTGCTTTGACATTGTGACATAGCATCAGTAGGGTCCTCTTTATTTTCTTTTCTTCCTCTACCTGTTGAATCTCGTTGCCTTGGTTGTCTTGGTGGCCCTACTCGCAGTTAAGTTCTACAAAGAGGTTGATACCCTCTGTAGTAGTTAGGCTGTTTGATTGCTCTTCCTCTAGATCCATATCCTTGCTAATCATTTTACCATTTGTATTGGCCTTGCTTTGATCATAATTCTGCTCTTCCTCTATGGCCTTATTTTGTATACTGTGACTTCTTCCAGACTTTCCTGAAGCATCTGTATCTTTATCTTTTGTATTACAAATATGGATTGTTTCTTTTTGCCCTTCTTGAGTTTGTTCCTCATAGCTCTTTTTCTTATTTTTCTGTTTTTCCTCCTCAGTTCTGTTTTGATCCGGGGCTGAAGCTTCTGCCATCGATTCAGTAGAAACCATGTCTTCACTGTGTTTTTCAGTTTCCTCCTCTGCAGCAGCAATTTTTTTTTTCTGTTCTGTGGAAGAACTGTAGAAACCATCACTATACTCTTCTTTGTTGAAAGTTTCTTTTTGCTGTACTTTTTTTTCTTTTTGCCTTTCTCTCCATTTTTCTGATTTTGCTGTGATGAGCCAGCCTTAAACTTTTTCACCTATCTCATTTCCTTTCACCTCTTCCTGTTTAGTATTGCTTTCTCTGTGTTGAACTTTTTGGTCGTCAACCTTTTCTTTAATCTCTTCCCTTTTTTCATACAGCTGCTGAGCATTTTTAACCTTCTCACTGGTACTTTCCTCACCACCAGCAACATCATTCTCTTCTTTGCTGTCGTTATTTCTTTTTTTTACCTTTTCTACCTCCTTTTGAGCCACTCTTCTGCATTGGACAATAGAGTGTCCCAGAATTTTGCAATGAGTACAGTACTTAGGGGGATTTTCATATTCAATCTTTTGTGTAAATCCTTTACGAGGACAAGAATCGTCCTCAGATCCTATCCAAATAGAGTTGATTTTTGGTTTGGTCAAATCTATTTCTACTCTCACTTTTGCCATACTAGGCCTTGTTCTTCGTTCAGTAGCTAAATACATAGTTAGGGGAGTACCTAACGGAGCTACTATTTGCTTGATATAGTTCCATGAATGACAGAAAGGTAATTCCGGTAATAACACCCATATAGGAACAATTGGTGAGTCTTGCTCCGATTTGAAATCTGGAGTCCATTTCTCGATCCACATGACTTGTCCTTCAATTTCTATTGATCTTTTGTACCAGACCGCTTTAAAATCTTCTTCTTTTGAAAAATCTAAGAAAACAGTACGGTAATCAAAGACTCCAATATGGAGATTACCTTTAACCGTGATTTTCTCTCCGAATTTTGTTCTGATTCTTTCGATTTGGGGACGAGTTTTGATGAATTTTCCAACTAGAGTGAATTTGCATTCTTCAACCATTGTTTCATAGAAGTCTTTATTTTTGAATAACACTGCAATCTTCCCATCGTGATTTGTGTACCAAGCTTTCACATTGGGGTTTCCATATCGGGTATTGTTAGGGTTCGAGACAGGGGTATTAAGAATTGCCCCTGCATAGCTGTTCATTTGAGGAATTGAGGTGTTCCCTTGGTTTGTCGCCGTCTGCTGGGCATTGTTTTCCCCTTGAGCGTGTTGCTCAGGCGCGTGTTGCTCAGGCGCTAAGAAAGAGAAAAATGTGCCCGTTATTTGTGAATATTTCGTAGTTGTACGGAGAGAAGGTTACCGTTCTAGAAGGTCAACACAGTTGGGGAGTCTTCATTCCAACAACATATTCAAGATATACACAAATATACTATTAACATATACAAGATATACACAAATATACCACTTAAATATTTTTTTTTAAAATTAATTCGAAGTGGGCCGGGCTGGGCCCCCGGTGGGCCAGAACCCAGGCTGTTGGTGGGCCGGGCTACAGGGCTAAATGGCATGTCCGGCCCAGCCCCCTAATTTTTTCCACTAGCCCAGCCCACTACCCTCTTACCGGATTGGGGGGCCGGGCCGGTTATGGGCTGGGTTAGGTGGGCCGGTCCTGGACCGACCCGGTCCAATTGACAGGCTTAGATACATATAATATTTGTTTTGGTCCAAGGTCGTACGACTTTTTCAAAAGGCCTCATCATGCGATTAAAGAGTATTCATACACATAACATAGCTTCCCAATCTTTTAAACTACTAATGTAAGGCCTCATTTGTTTCATTAAGAGATGTCTGAATCTGTATGAACACTTGAATGATTAAGATGCTTTTTCTAAATCTGAACATAAAATGATTAAGTTTGTTTGTTTTTCATCATTTAAATATGCATAATGTATTTATTTTAAACCTAATAAATATACAATTCAAATAAAAAGTTACTAAATAATAAAATAAATATAAATTCAACAAAAAATTATTATTTGATAAAACAAATAATGAAACATTTATGTGTGTTAGTGATGGCGGAGGTGCCTTGTAGTGTGGTGGTGATGGTTAATGCTAGTGGCTAGTAATGGTGGTAGTGATAGTTGTTATGGCGGCACTACAAGAAAAAAAATATTTGGCAACAAAATTATTTTTGTCGCCACAGATTGATTATTGTTGCAAAAAGTACTTTTAGCAACAATTTTTTTTTGTTGCATAGATTTTTTCCAACAGCTGTTATTGCAATAACTTTTTTTTGTTTCTTGCCAAAAATACTTTTTGCAATAATAATCAATACTATGACAACAAAATTAAATTCTTTGGCAACAAAAAAGTTCTTTGCCAACAATAAAACTAAGTTGTTGCTAAATATTAAATTTTTTGTTGCCTTTTCTATACTTTCTTGTAGTGTGGAGCTAGTACGTTGGTGTTGTAGTGATTGACGTGATGGTGACGGTCGGTTGTGGTGGTGATTATGTTAGCAGAGGTGGTTGGTGGTGATGGGTGGGGTAGGGGTTACTGGTGGGGGTTGGGGTTTTATGGTGGTAGGGGTTAGGGTTGGGGTTGGGGTTGGGGTTGCATGGTGGTGGGGGTTAGGGTTGGGGTTGGGGTTGGGGTGGGTGATGGGGGTGGAGCTGGTGGTTATGGAATGAATAGTGTAAAAATTATCCATACAAAAATACCTCTTAATGAAAAAAAGACTTTGTTCAAGATCTTAATGATTAAGACCTATGCAGACCAAATAAGTGCTTAGATCTTAATGTAAACAAATGCACTTAACCGCTTAAGGTCTGAACCATTCAAATTCAGACCTTCATTAAGTGCACACAAATGAGGCCCAAGACTTTGATTAGCACATCCAATAATCTCCCCCTCAAACTGAGTTTCACTTTCCCCATTACTATAATCCTCGCGTCAATTTTTGAGATTCACTATGTGTGACCTATATGACCGAACATTTACGGCCTTTGAAGCTCAGAGCTAGATTTTTGTTGTGTGTGTGCGTCTCTAAGTTATCATTCGCATAGTAAAGGTAGTAAACTAACCATACTCGTCTCTTCGAATCATGGAATCTGGTATCAGTTGTTGGGCTAAGTCATCCCAAAGATACCTTTAACATGGTGTCATATTGTCATTTTTGAGCCAAGTCCACACGATTCTTTTGAGAAGACCTCGTAACATTAACAGTGTCACTACACCTTATATATTATTTTCCAATCATTTCAACTACGGATAAGAGATTTTGTTTGTATTCCTAATAATAACTTAATTACATGTTGGAATAAAAAGTGAATAACAGCTTAAATAGGGTTATAGAGCATAATTAAGGACTTACGCCCATCAATAATACAATGTATATTCACCATATATAACAAGGGCATTTTACATAAATGACAAACATTTAGGGTTTAATCAAGCTGTATAGCTAATGTTTCAATATTTACGTTATGTAGCAAATCAGCCCAGCTCCCACATGTGTATTTAGATTTTTTTTTAGTTGTATTCATGAATACAACAATTTTTTTCCAACTGTATTCATAAAATATCTATCTGTATTCATAAATTGGCTTGTCGTATTCATGAATACAACGATTAAAAAACTGAATACATATACACCAATAATATAAAATACACCAAAAAATTAACAAAAATGTCATATTTTTCTGTATGTATACAATAAAAATACAAGCGAAAAAACTGTATACAACATAGATACACCAAAAAATTAACAAGTACGCCATATTTTTCGGTATGTATACAACAAATACAAGCGAAAAATATTGTATACACGGTAAATATATAACAAAAACAGTGAAAATCTAGATTTTTTCTAGATCTGACCGGAAAAAATTCCGGCTAATACAACAACAACATTTTTTTTTGTTTTTGCTTCCAACAATGCTCAGATCCGTTATAGATATGAGCTTTTTTTCATTTTTGATTCCAACAATGTTTAGACCCGTCGCTATTTGGTGCTTTTCCGGTGTAGATCTGAGTTTTTTTTTCCTTGTTAGCGCCGGAGAAGAAAGGAAAAAAGGGTATGGCCGGATAAGAACGGGAAGAGGGGAAGGGGCTGGCAGTGACGGTGGTGAAAAGGTCACGGCATTTCGCCGGAGCTCCGGCAGCCGGCGGCGATGTAGTGGGGAGAAGAGGGGGGAGAGAGATAAGAGAGATGGGTTGGAAGTGAATAGTGGGATGAGTATTCTATTTTTTGTGTGTATATATATATAGTTACTAAATGGTATTAACACACAAATATTTGCTATGAGAAGTAATTAAATTAAACTATAGCTACTAAATGTCAATACCCACTATTGTTTGTTATATCATGTAGTTATTCCATATAACAATCTGTAGTTCACCATGTGTAGAATAACTTTAAACAACCAAAAAAAAAAAAAAAATGTGAGAAATTTTTACGCTAAAGCAACTAGAGTGTTACCCTGTATTAATATCCAACTAGAGAAAAAGTATAGTCTATTGGCAATCTCAATCTCTCTTTTTCCGTCTCCCTCTCACCACCATCACTGCATTTTACCCTACAGCTTTTTCCAAAGCTCATATATTTTTATTGTGGAAACCAAAAACCAGACTAAATAGTAAGTATAAAGTACTTGAGGGTAATGTCGGAGCCTCTGCCTAGCTCACACCAAGGCGAGGCACATCTTTTCCAAGGTCAAATATGACGATTCGTAGTCCGTCAGCTTCTTTCTCAGGTAGTAATCTTTCCTTTCTTCCCCTTTCATCATGCCCGGACAAACTTCTAGGGAATCCAATTTCTTTCCCCTATTTGGAAATTTCCCTTTGAAGCACTCATAAAACTAGTCCACGCAACACTTCTCATGGGACCAAATTTTGTGGAAATGTTTTACTTGAAGAGTATTTAGTCATGGCTCCTTTTGTGGATTGTTTTCATTGAGATGCCCCTTTACTTTTTTAAATTTGGAGCTGTCACATTTAGAATAGACTAAAATTCAAAAGCATTAACTAGTACTTATGCATAATTCATTTCACTTAACACCTCAATATAATAGTCGACTTGAACAAACATGAGTGAAGAATTTTTCTTTTGCCATATGGGACACGGCACAACTTATGATTTACGTCTCTCTTTCTCTCTGCCTATGATATGTGGACGAGGTTATTTGTCTTTAGTTTTTCTATACTTTTTCTTTTTTTAAGGCAGAGTCAAGATTTTAGTTAATGAGTTTTGAATTATAATTTTTTTTTACTTACTGAATTTTGAATAAATTATTCATATTGAGTTTTGAATGAATTATTCATACCTATTAAGTAATTTTTTAATGTAAATATAAAATTTGAATCAAAATCACTGACTTCTGCCTAATCATAGCTTTAGGCTGCCTCCATACGTTGTCTCTGTTTTTTTAAAAAAATCTTTTTTGACAATTCGGTATTTGTTTGTCATAGAGGAATCTAGTGAGCTTCGCAGTGTTGTGGGCTTGTGGCCATTTTCAATTTGTTGGAGTATAAACTTTTATTAAATGTGATTACCATCAAATTATGGGGCATGAACAAAAATTAGTCTTCTATTTGAAAGAGCAGCACAAATTTTTAGAAGTAAAACGAGTAGGGCAAACATAAAATACCTATATATGAAACCTAAGTCCGTGCATTTTTACTAAGATAGAAATATGAAAAAAGATGCTTGTTTCACAATGACATGTCTGTTTATTATCAATTAAATTCAGTTTACTCGAAAAAATTGATACGAGTCTTCCATTGAAGGATTCGTTGAATTGTAATGTACTCCCTAGGATGAGCACTGCTAGGTGGTGAAAGAAAAAGTAAGCATGTGTCTTACACATATTGATTACTGAAGAAGAACCCGTTGAGATAAATACTTGAACTTTTATCTATTTGTGATGCATTTCGCTTTTCTAGAAAGAAGACATCAATAATAGAGTAACTACTTCTTGGTTGGAAAAAAAAAAAAAGGAACATACTTTATTAATTAAAGATTATTTGGAATGTTATCAAGTCATGTGTAATTATTTGATCATCTTTGCTTGTTAGTAATTGAGTGTGAGCAATATATATAATCATGCAGAGATCAATAATATTTTCTTTATCATAGGATGGAGGCAACTATAAATCTAATCACTCAAATTGCAGATATTATTGAAGAGTTTCCGATGTTTAAGTTTGTTCATGAGTCATTTAAATGGTCCATAAATGGACGTATGGCCAGGCAAAATGTGAACTGAAATTAAACCTTGAGTTCCGGGCAATCTATTAAATTTCACAATGTCATGTGGAAATGCAGTGAAAGTGTATCTTTCTTTGTGTTTTCAAACTTAAAGTTGAGGTTATCCCAAACTACCAAATTGTGACGCCCCGACTATCTTCGAAATTTCTAAAGTCTCACTACTAAAAAAATAGAATTTTCTGACCTCAAAAAATGACTATTTCCGACCTCAAAATTAGGCCGGAAAATAGTGGGTCGGAAATATTACCGACCTCATGAGGTTGCAAAAAACTGACGTTACGAGGTCGGTAAACCTTTTTAAGTAGGGTATTAATTAGATAAAGTACCGACCTCATTAGGTCGGTAAATTACATGAATAATATAATGATATGAGTTTACCGACCTCCTGAGGTTGATAATTTATATGAATATATAATATTGTTTTATATTTCCGCCGTCGTGAGATCGGTATTTCGCAATTTTTGCAAAATATTTGCCGAAACCCGACATCATGAGGTCGGTAATTTGCAATTTCTGGGAAAGTTTTGTAGAAAACCGACCTCATGAGGTCGGTAATTTGCAGTTTCTCGAAAAGTTTTGCAGAAAACCGATCTCATGAGGTCGGTATTTTGCAAAAACAATGGTAGTATCTAGCTGCTATTCCAGTTGCCCCCTGTCAAGATGAAAACAATTTTATATTGAACTAAAACCAACTCAAATAGCTGCCAACAATTCACCAAACTAGTACAAATACATAAAACATTAAACTACTTCAACAAACACATTTATTACAACCCCCGATACATCAAATTCAATTCGAAACTACTTCAAAGTTGAATCAAAATGTCATTCAAACATTCACAAGAGACATTAAACTACTTCAACCTTCACAAACATCAATACAACATTAAACTACTTCAACCTTTGCAAAGATCCACAAAACATTAAACTAGTCTACACTAAGTTAGTCTACAACATTAGACTACTTCATCCCTTGCAAACATCCACAAAACACTTATACAATCCACAATTCCACCACAACATTAACATTCAAATATGCCTTTGTGTGTTTGACACGTGCGTTCCATCATCATCCGTACCACTAGATTGAGTATAGGGGTTACGAGGTCATCAGGACACAGGGGAATTCCCCTCGAAGCAAGTAATGTGTCTAATTGGGCCCTCATACCGTCAAACTGCATGTCCCTCTACCTCTTTCTTTCCTTCGAGGCCTGTAGCTAGCTAAATAGCTCAACAATCTTTTGCTCCATGGCCATAACACTCACTCTATCGAACGACTCGGTATTGGAAGAATGTAGGCCTTCCAGGGGCGACCGGTATTGACGAAATGCACGATGTGGCATTCTGTAAGTTGTGCCAAACCTAGTGGGACCACCAACACTCCCAAGCCACCTTTTCTTCATTTTCTTTTGTTTGTTGTGTGTTGGGTGGCTGAGTATGAAGAAACTCTACCTTTGAATTTTGATATTGATTCTGAAATTAGAAGGTAAAATTAGCAACCATCTTAAATCTCGAATTCAATAGAAAAAACTATCAAACATTTAGTAAACAACCAAAATAAAACATGGTTGAAATCAATACTACTAACAATTCAACTAAAACATGGTTGAAATCAATACTGCTAAAAGGAAAACAAACCAATACTACTAACAATTCAACAAACAGATCATTCATGTCTCAGGATGAGAACTAAGTTAGTGAAGGGATAAAAATTTACACCTATTACCTCTCGAAGGGATACATCCAATGACAATGAACTGGGCCTCGGAGTCGGGCTTCCTCTGCAAGGTGAATTGGAAGATGTTCCATCACATCAAAGAACCCCGGTGGAAGAATTTCCTCCAACTTACTTGTTATTACAGCAATATTGTGATGCATCCAATCCAGGTTGTCTACCCTCAAGGTGCTGGAACACAAGTCTTTGAAGAACAAACTAATTTCTGTCATAGGCTTCCAGATTCGAGTAGGCAAGCCACTAAATGCAATGGGGAGTAAAGTTTCCATGAAAACATGACAATTATGGCTTTTCATCCCATGTAACTTTCATTGCGCCATATCAACACGCTTTTCCAAATTTGATGCATACCCATCAGGCATCTTGAAGTTCTCAACCCATTCACAAATCTTTAGATTCTGATCCATTGTGAATGAATAACTAGCCATAGGCTTGAAGACCCCGTTCGGTTTGTCCTGCAGCCATAACTCTTTACGCCTACAATATTCCTATAAGTCCAATCTAGCCTTTGGATTATCTTTTGTCTTGCCCTTGACATCCATCACTTTGTTGAACAAATTATCAAAGTAATTTTTTTTCAATGTACATGATATCAAGATTATGCCAGAGAAGATTATCCTTCCAATACGGTAACTCCCAAATTATGCTCTGTTTAGTTATGTGCAAGCCCATACATCAAAATTGTACGGTGGTTCTTCAGTAACTTTCGAAAAGTTCTCAACCCTCTCCTAAATTTCCTCTCCTGAAAGTGTTGGAGGTGGATAGTTTCGTTCAATTGTGTTCTTCCTAAATGAATTTTTCATACTCCTAAACTCATGATCCATTGGCAAGAACTGACGGTGATAATCAAACCATGATTTTTTTTTTTTTTGCCATGTTTTAAAGTGAACGATTTAGTATTCTTCATGCAGTAAGAACAAGCTAACTTTCCAGCAGTCATCCACCCAGACAACATCCCGTAGGTAGGAAAATCATTAATAGTCCACACTAAGGTGGCCCGCAAATTAAAATTCTGCTTAAGATAAACATCAAACGTCTCAACCCCTTCAACCCACAACATTTTCAACTTATCAGTAAAAGGTTGCAAGTATACATCAAACAAACTTTTGAATTACGTGGGCTAGGAATGATGCAATTAAGGAATATATATGGACTAGTCATACATAACTCAGGTGGAAGATTATACTATGTTAAGAAAACAGGCCAGCAAGAATATGGTACAGCAGAAACAGAATGTGGAGTGAATCCGTATGAACATAAACCCAAACTAATGTTCCGTGGTTTAGCCACAAAGCCTGGATATGTTGTGTCAAAATGCTTCCAAGCCTCTCCGTCTGATGAATGACACATAACACTAGACGACCTTCTATTTTCACTATGCCATCTCATATGAGGAGCGGAGCTATTTGATGCGTACAACCTCTTTAACCTTGGTATAAGAGGTAAGTAATGCATCACCTTAACGACAACCCTCTTCCCGCTACGAGTCCTCTTAAAACGAGCTCTTCCACAAAAGTTACAATATTCTAGACCTTCGTCATCCTTATAGTATAACATGCATCCATTTTCACAACAATTGATTCTCATCGACGAGAGTCCTAACTAAGACACTAATCTTGCCTTATAGTAATTTTCAGGTATCTCTAAATTTGGGTCAACTAATTCATGTATAAGGCCAATCACAGCATCCATTGCACCTTGAAGAACATTTCAATATGCTATGATGCTTAATAATCTAACAACAATAGACAATTGAGAGTGGGGACTCCCATCATATAAAGGCCGACTAGCATTTTTCAACTGTTCAAAAAAAACGACTAGCTTCTTCATCATGGTTACCGGATTCAAAATCGACCGGATTCAAAATCGAAATGCATCCCATAAGCATCTTGAACCATTTTGTGCATTCTAGAATTTTGGACATTAGGTTCCACCGCCCTACTACTTTCACCAACAACAAAATTTTGAAATCTACCAAAACTACTATCCATTTCTCCATGACTAGTCCACACTGTATAATCTTTTTCAAAGCCGTCTTTATAGAGATGAAGCCTAACAATCTCTAGTGTCTCGTAATTCCTACATTGACATTTCACACAAGGGCACCTAACCAAGCCATGAATTAGAAAAGTTTCAAGTGTCATTGCATAGTCAACAAAAACATCGACACCGTCTACAAATTCTTGACTCATCCCCCCTCGGCTGTCGTTTGTCCTATTATACATCCAACTACGAGATTCCATCTGCACATAACACCAAATTGAAATTGTTAAGGAACAAATTCAATGTTTAATTTAATTCAATGTTCAAAACCCAAATCACCAGTTGCCCTAATTAGCAATTAAAGCTTCAAACTAGGAAAAATTAACTAGATCTTCAACAGAGACCCAAATCACCAGTTGCCCTATACCACATTACATAAATCTTATAGAGAAAGATTTCAGTCTCATAAGTACCCTTTGGCTAAAATGGACCTTAGAATCACAAACTTGGAAAATTTCAAACCAAACCCATGAAAATTTGCATCATAAACCTAACACACACTAAAAACAAGGGTATATGGACCTTAGAGAGCAAGAGATTGAAGTACTCTTTTGGCTAAATGTGCCTTACAATCAAGAAACCATCAAAAATTTAGAAAATTTAAAATCAAACACATGAAAATTTTCCCCAAAAATTAAACATACCCACACAAAAAAAGGTTATGCATATATCACAAAAGTGCAAAAAGTTACAGTCTTTACAATCAAGAAACCATCAAAAATTTAGAAAATTTAAAATCAAACACATGAAAATTTGCCCCAAAAATTAAACATACACACACAAAAAAAAAGGTTATGCATATATCACAAAAGAGCAAAAAGTTACAGTCTTTAGAAGTACCCTTTAGCTAATTGTACATTAGAATCAAGAAAACATCACAATTCAGAAAAATTGTAACTAAACCCATAAAAATTTACCCAAAACACACACACACAATGTTATAAATCTTAGAGAGAAAAAATTTACAGTCTTTAGAAATACCTTTTGGCTAAATATACCCTAGAATCACCAATTCAGAAAAGTTAAAACCAAACCATGAATAAATGTACTGTCCTGTCCCAAAAAAAAAAAGAAAAAAAAATACCTCAAATGGGTGGTCGTCAATGGTGATGGCGGTACTCGACAGGGGCAGCGACGGCGACGGCGATTTGGAGAGGAAGAGAGAAAGAAACCGTGAGAGGAAGAGAGAGAGAAGATGGTGAAAAAGAAGGGTTTGGGGTACAATGTTTATTTTAATATCTTTAATTATTTATTTTTAATTTAAAATATTACCGAGCTCATGAGGTCAATTTATTAAAAATAATTTATAATATTTTTAATTAAATAAACCGACCTCATGAGGTCGGTTTAGTTATATATATATATATATATATATATATATATATATATATATATATATATATATATATATATATATATATATATATGAGGCCTTTACCGACCGCAATTGAGGCCGGTTTTTTAAGGTCGGAAAATTCTGTTTTTTTAGTAATGTCTGATATTAATACTCTTATGAACAACAATACATGGTAAGATTGAATTCTAAATATGGTGAAAGTGCTAAAATTGATGATAAAGGATGATTTGATATCAAGATATGTGAGTATAATAGCCAAAAGGATAAAAAATTGGAGGGAAAGGGTTGAAGGCTAAGCGTAGAAAACAACTTATGAAATTCAATTAGGTGTAGAAAACAGTTCAATTTTGCTCTAAAACACGATCGTAGGTATAAATTTTAGATTTCAGGAATGACTTTTATTTGAGGGTTTTGACCATTGATCTTCTCCCAAAGAAACTATGACTTTGGGCAATCTCCATATCATGGACCTTTTAAGATTCACCATTAAAGCTTCAAGGTTTGGGTGATTGGGTAGACCACCCAACTGAGAATTTTCAAGATTCAAAGATAAGTATTGAGGTTATTTTTTCTAGCCTAGGTCATCTATTGACAATGTTTACGAGAATCAATTCTATTAATGAGTTGATGGTTGGAGAGTGAATTGATAAAATCCTAATCCTCCATTAATGAAATTGTTAAAGGAATTAAAAAAGATGCTGGAATTCGTGAATAGGTGGTGAATATTATGTGTTCAGGTCTTTAGTTATGATGGTTCCAGCCTGCTGTTTGATCGAATTGGAGCAGATAAACTTAGTTTTCACGTGTTAATTGAAATTCACAAGTTGGATGACTTGAGCCTAATGTTCTCAAGTTTTAAATGAAATAAAGTTAAGTCAAATGAAATAGTTAATTGAAATTCACAAGTTGGATGACTTGAGCCAAATGTTCTCAAGTTTTAAATGAAATAAAGTTGAGTCAAATGAAATAGTTAATTGAAATTCACAAGTTGGATGACTTGAGCCAAATGTTCTCAAGTTTTAAATGAAATAAAGTTGAGTCAAATGGAATAAAATTGAGATCTTTGAGTATGTGTTATACCCCATTTTAACCCGGGAGTTGAAGCGGAGTACGACATATTGGAGATTCCTAAATATGCTTTGTTTATTTTAAGGAGTCGCCACCTAATTGATTTTTACGGTGAATTAGGACACCTAATTATTAACTAAGGTAAAGTTAAAACTAAACCTCTGTTAATGGTCTGCTTAACCAGTGTGATTCTAGGTAAGGGTTCTATATCATCCTAAAGGGAAGGGGTTAGGCATCCTTTAGAATCCGTTAAACACGGTTATCCGGCCAAACTTAGGTTAATTAATCAATGTTGGATAGAGTATCAAATTTAAAAAAAAAATTGTTTATGCAGATAAGACTTGTAAAATATAGCAATTTATGCAAAAGAGAATTTTAATTGTCATTTTATAAAAAAGACTTCAAGTAATAAGGTTGTCAAAATGGGACTAGTAATTCGCATAAGATGGAATTTTAGAATGCTATTTGAAATAGAAGTTTATAAATATTGTTAAGATTTAAAATAAAATACTAAATGAACTTATGAAAAAGAATATAATAATTTGTATAAAAGGAGGCTTCAAATGCCATATAATTTGTAAATATTATTAATGTTGAAATATAAGAAAAAATACTGTTTAAAATGAAATTTGTAGAAAATGTAATAATTCGCGTAAAAGAAATTGCAAATGTCATACGAAAATAGCTTATAAATGTTGCAAAGATTTTGATTAATGATGCTAATAGAACTCGCATGAAATGTATAAGCAAAAAAAAAGAAAACGCGGGTTTGCGTAATGCTTTAACAAATATTTGAAACAAACTAAACGATGATGTATTGATTGACTCTCGCGTTTTGGAAGTTCAAAATGTTCTTCAATTCCTATTTACGTGTTAATGACGTTTCGAAATTCCCGAGATAATAAAACGTGAATCCTTTGACTCAAAAATATGAAATTAGGCCATTTGCAAATTAGTTATTCTAAATAAGATAAATATTAGATGCTTATAAATAGTTTCGACATAAAAGAGAAGAACACGACTTATGGGATTGACCGTTAGTCTTTTTATCTAACTACCCCTTTACTAAACTATCTCTACTAATCCTCAATAGTTCAACTAAGCTAAGGAAGAGCAGAAGATACGAAAGTGTTAGTCAAATAATACATACAAGTTAAAGGCATAAAATAAAACAAAGGCATAAATAAAATTAAGTGGGCTCAGCCCATTTTTTGATGTGGCGTTCAAAGGGCTGTTGTTGGGCTTCGGCCCAATAACAAACTTTCATGGCTGCTGTGGGGTGGACACGAGAGGAGTCATGTTGGGCTTTCAGCCCAACGCCAAATGCGGGAGAAGAACGAGTCTTTAGGACTCATATGCGACGGTCATGCATAAACAAAAGAAAAGACAGATTAGTATACAATCAATACGGCTTAAACATGTAAAGATACAAATTCAAAGCAAATTCCATGGATTACATATGTGCTATGTATATTTAGGTATATTTCGTACATGCACAGTCATGTGGATAGGGATGTATTAAATACACTAACACATATGAATTCAAATAAACCCAAATTTCACACAGATCTGATCCTTACCCTCTTGAACCTTTCTCGAGACAGTTTGAGGGCAAGAAAACATCAAACCAATATTCCAAAGTATACTTACTAAATATAACAGTCTACGAGCAATTTAATGACTTTAATTAAACGCTATGGACTACTTCTAATTAATATATCAACAGCTTCCAAGCAAGCAAAAAAATGAGTTGACAGGTATGAAGCTGGACAAGATTAAGTAACACTCTTAACATGCAACTAATATTCCAACACATTAGACAGCACAACCGCAAACCCTTGAATTCATATTCACTGCCACAGATAAGGTTAACATGGTTTTAGCATAGACTTCTAAAACTCTGACTCCTACGTTCATTGATCAAACCGATAAGATTATACTTCTTACAGTCTTAAATTAACTCTGTCAAAACTACATTCTCAATGACAGATTTGGAAAAAAGGGTCTCTTAGTACAGCCCTTCTTTAGTCAGCATACAAAAGAGGAAAGAAAAGGCATTGAATGGAGCCTCAGACCAGAAAACCAAACAAAAGGGAGACATACCAACTTTCTAATATATCATGGTGAGCATTACTTTCAAACTTACAAACCAATGACTTAAACTGATTGCAAATACCAAGTCAAGGAAGGGGCACAAATTATGACTTTCAACTTCAAAGAAAAAAAGAAAAAAAATACAACAGCAGGAGCAAAATTATAATACCTGATCATGCAAACTAGAAACATAAACAAACCAATATTGGAACCAAAGCTACCCCTTTAAAACTGTCATCAGTTTGGAGTCTCAGCAGTAGATCTGAACTCTTTTAAGGCCAAACTATATGCTAATATCTTAACTAGATACAGATTATAACAGTAACCAAATTGAAAATGGCAAAAGGGGAAAAACAATGCACCTCCAATCCACATGGGACAATCAAGATGAAACACTAATGTTCATAGAAAGGGAAAAAGCCATGCTCAAGTGTAAAGAACACCACCCAAACAGGTATTCAGCCAAAGATGACATATTCAAACATATGTGAGATTACCAGAGAACATGGGGTATTAGCAACTATCAGGCTTAAAACTTAACTTGACACAGACCATTTCATGAGAATACATACAGGATTGACACAACAGTCAACATGATAATCAAACACAGGGAGTTTAAATGCATCAACGTGTCCAGCAAACTTCTGAACCAAAAACTAAGCACAACACTTATCAAATAGCATAACAATGAATCATATAAACTCATTTTTTAAGTAATAGGCAAAACTAAATAGGATTCTTGATACCTAGAATTGAAACATATGGGTACAACATCAGTTCTCATTTAACTGAAAATGTTCAATTTGCAAAACATGGGACAGAAAATTAAACAATGATCAACTCAACTGGGGCAGAACAACATGAAAATAGGCTAAACACTTACATTTAAGCCATTCATAGCATTACTACCCCCCATTCAATCACAGTAAGGGATCAATAACACCAGTATATTGAAAAGGTAGACTTTGAAATTATGTACGTACAGTATATTTGGGCATACCTCCTATATACTTAAACAGAAAATCAACATTTTTTCCAATCTCAAATAAAGACATGCTTGTATAATAAATTATGGTTAAATGTATTGGCAGGATATTTTCAAGACATTCGTAGGCAAGCGAACAACATATTTGACTAACAAATGAATGTAATCAATTTCAACACATGCAATCCCATTTTTTAAAACTATCGAACCAACAAAATTAGACTAACGAATTTCAGCATGCTCAATCAAAACCTGGAGACCCTTATTCTTTAACTAATACCAAAACTGAAACAAATTCATGTCAGCATAGGAAGTTAACTCATGCAAACATTACCCCAAGAAATAAAATGAGTTTCGAAGAAAAGGAAAATTGCTAACCTTTTGCGAGCGCAGCGAAATGGGGTGCGGAGGCTCAGATCTACTAGAACACAGTCGAATCCGAACTTGCGATGCTCGGATTCGTAACAAATACCAAGGCAAACGAATAATTGATTCGTTATTTTTTACCGATAACAAACGAGATTAAACTGCCAATAGAACGTCTTTTTAGGGATTTTTGCAACTGGAAGCTTTGATTTTTTTATAGGGGGGATTTTCAATCACTGGAAATTTGGGTTCTGCTCAGAGGAATTTTTTGATCTGTTTCTTTTCGTGTTGTGCTCGTTTTTCTCTCCGTCGTTCTCCTTCTGCTCGTTCCTCCGTCCCTCGATTCAACTCCGCCCCTTTTATAGGTTTTTTTTTGTTGTTTTTGTGCTGAAAAAGGGGAAGGAGGAGCGGGAGAGAGAGAAAAGTGGGGGACAAGGGTGAGTGGGGAGCGGAGAAGAAGGAGGGAACAAGGGAGAGTGGGGGCGGCGTGAGGCGAAAGAAAAAGAGAGGGGCGGCTAGGGTTTTGGGAGGAGAAGAGACAGAGGAGAAAGGAAGAAGAAGAGGCGGAAGGTCGAAAAAAAATGAGGGGAAACCCTTATTTTGATGAAAATGTATCGGACCCGGTCCATCCGTGGACCGGGTCAATTTTAGACTGGGTTCTAAAAGGATGGACTAGTGAATTAAAACATGTACTGGTCTAAAAAAAATGGGATAAAAACGTGGTCTAGTCCAACAAATATTAGGAGTTAATCGGACTTTGATTTGGGGTCCGGTAAGTCAAAATACGGACTGAGTGCAAGAAATAGTTTGGCCTCTAAATTTGAATAAAAGACCCATTTTGATTAACGATGTACCAAGGGTACCAGAATATCACCTAGTACGAAAATGTGTAATTGTAAAAGACCCGGGTAAAAATTATATGATGTCGCAAATGACCGTGCAATAATATTTAATAACAAACGCTATCATTAAAATGTGCGAAGTAAATGCGATGCGTATGCGGAAGTTGGTAGAAACGTTGAGAAATGCAAGTTTGAATAATACTAAATAATAGCAGCAAATAAATAGCGGTAGTAATACTGCTAATAACAATAATGATAATGGTAATAATGATAATATTGATGATAATGGTGATAAAAAATAATAATAGATATAAATAATAGTAATAACAAATATTGATAATTAAAAAATGATAATAATTATTAATAATAAAGATGATAATAATTAATAATATAATAATAATAATAAATAACAATTATTGATAGTGGCAAAATGTTAATAAAATAATAATAACAATAATAGTGATAATAATAAGATAATAATGATAATAATAATAATAATAAATAACAATTATTGATAAAACAATGATAATAATTAATAATAAAATAACGATGATAATGATGATTAATAATTGATAACAAAATAACGCTGATAATAATGATTAGTAATTAATAATAATAATAATAATAATAATAACAATAATAATAATAATAATAATAATGGAAATAACAAGAAATAATAATTAATGACAATTAGTAATAAAATGATAATTTAAGAATAATAATAACAATAATAATAATAATAATAATAGTAATAATAATAATAATAATAATAATAATAATAATAATTATAATTATAATAATAATAATAACTGCAGCGGAATAATAAAACGTGGGTGTTAATAAAAGACTAATAATTATAGTAAAATTTAAATGCATATTTTTTAATTTCTCAAAACACTAGAAGTATTAATAGGTATTTCGGGGGAGAGGCGGGACAAAATTGGGTGTCAACAACTTGTCCCTCTTTGCCTGACAATGATGAAAGAATTTTCGGGCAAAGACGTTGACTTAGTAGCCTATTTTGTCCCGGCTAAAGGATTGTGGAGGACTAAGGGTAAAGAAAATTACGGCCGAACTCTGGTCTCTAAATCGCCTACATATCTCGGGTTGCACGAGAATCAGGCCGTGTGTAGTTCTGGGAAGACTACGACACCTATGACTGGCAACTCATGATTTGATGCGAATCTTCGCAAAAAATATTGTCCCAGTGTCGAATTATGATGACACTGGGTATCGTGATAGAACCCTGAAAATTGATTGTGCTGGAATGTGAACGGGAAATTCGAATTTGGAGCCGAGTGTTCGAGGTAGATCTTTGACCCTTGTCGAGAAGTCTGCTTGTCCTTCCCGACGTATTGCCCCAGTTCGCTGCCGAAGAAATAGTTCCACGTTGCGCTAAAGCTCCTGCGAAACTAAAAACTAGATGAAAATAGTCAGTAAGAATAAATATTGAAATATAGCGACGCAAATGCGGTGCAATGTCCTTATGCTTTAATTTAAAAGGGCGGTGCATGGCCCATATAATGTATGAAAGGCGGTGCTAAGGGCGGTGCGCAGCCCATGCAGAAATTTACAAAGGGCGGTGCATGGCCCATGTAATAGATGAAAGCGATGCAAAGGGCGGTGCGCAGCCCATGCTGAAATTTAAAAGGGCGGTGCATGGCCCATGTAATGTATGAAAGGCGGTGCTCAGCCTTATGCAGAAATTTACAAAGGGCGGTGCATGGCCCATGTAATATATGAAAGCAATGCAAAGGGCGGTGCACAGCCCATGC
Source organism: Lycium barbarum (assembly GCF_019175385.1). Taxonomy (NCBI): domain Eukaryota; kingdom Viridiplantae; phylum Streptophyta; class Magnoliopsida; order Solanales; family Solanaceae; genus Lycium; species Lycium barbarum. The sequence continues at coordinate 100,626,846 of NC_083345.1, read as the reverse complement.
GAAAATTTAAAAGGGCGGTGCATGGCCCATGTAATGTATGAAAGGCGGTGCATGGCCTTATGTAGAAATTTAAAAGGGCGGTGCATGGCCCAGGCAATATATGAAAGCGATGCGAAGAGCGGTGCGCAGCTCATGCATCATACGAAAGGCGGTGCATGGCCTTATGCAGAAATTTAAAAGGGCGGTGCATGGCCCAGTAAATATGAAAGCGATGCGAAGAGCGGTGCGCAGCTCATGCATCATATGAAAGGCGGTGCATGGCCTTATGCAGAAATTTAAAAGGGCGGTGCATGGCCCAGGCAATATGAAAGCGATGCGAAGAGCGGTGCGCAGCTCATGCATCATATGAAAGGCGGTGCATGGCCTTATGCAGAAATTTAAAAGGGCGGTGCATGGCCCAAGCAATATATGAAAGCGATGCGAAGGGCGGTGCGCAGCCCATGCATCATATGAAAGGCGGTGCATGGCCTTATGCAGAAATTTAAAAGGGCGGTGCATGGCCCAAGCAATATATAAAAACGATGCGAAGGGCGGTGCGCGGCCCATGCATCATATGAAAGGCGGTGCATGGCCTTATGCAGAAATTTAAAAGGGCGGTGCATGGCCCAAGCAATATATGAAAACGATGCGAAGGGCGGTGCGCAGCCCATGCATCATATGAAAGGCGGTGCATGGCCTTATGCAGAAATTTAAAAGGGCGGTGCATGGCCCAGGAAATATATGAAAGCGGTGCGAAGGGCGGTGCGCAGCCCATGCATCATATGAAAGGCGGTGCATGGCCTTATGCAGAAATTTAAAAGGGCGGTGCATGGCCCAAGCAATATATGAAAACGATGCGAAGGGCGGTGCGCAGCCCATGCATCATATGAAAAGCGGTGCATGGCCTTATGCAGAAATTTAAAAGGGCGGTGCATGGCCCAGGCAATATATGAAAACGATGCAAAGGGCGGTGCGCAGCCCATGCATCATACGAAAAACGGTGATTAATGCAGGTGCAGTGCAATGCGGCTGCAAATACACGCAGTGGCATTTAAAAATAAAAGCAATGTATTCGAAGGCAATACAAAATATTTGTGCGTTGATATATATTTGAAGAAAATAATTTGCAAGATTAGCTTATTGGGATCGCCGAAAGTTATTTATATTTGAAGACATAATTGATAGAAGAATGTTCAAACCGTTTGACGCGCCATCATTACAAGGTCGTGCCTATTTTGCTCCTGCAACTTGGCAACCTGCATCCAAAGAAAATTTTGTAAGTTTGGGGAGGGGGGTTGATTCGCGTTGACTTGGGGATCTGGCTCTTGCGCTTCGTGCCTCCAGCTTCGTATGAACTTGTAACCTCCGCTCATTTTAAGTCTTGGCCGACTAGTAAACAGTCTGATTAGAATCACATTATTTTGAAAAAATAGACATAGTAAACTATATGTATGGTGATAAATAATTTTGCTGAACTCGGAACTGTGACACATTGTGAAACGAAGCGAATGCCCCTTTTCCGAAGTTTTCTTCTGCCCGACGACTCTGTCGAACAATATTCTCCCGAGTCTGTCGATGTTGTCTTACGGTGATCCCTTTTTTTAAAAAAAAAAATTGTCCCAGTTTCTGGTGCAAGGGATGTTGATCTTTTCAAAATGGCGAGACCGAGCCTACATAGGCTGCCTACGTATCCCACTAGGGAAATCAGGTCGAGCGTAGTTCAAATTACAAGCGGAAATGCAATTGGGGAGAATAAATGATGTGACCGAGGCCTATGCGGGCCGCCTACGTATCCCCCATGGGAATCAGGTCAAGCGTAGTTCAAATTACAAAAAGGATATTGAGGTTTTGTGAGAATGTGACCGAGGCCTATGCGGGCCGCCTACGTATCCCCCGTGGGAATCAGGTGAGGCGTAGTTCATATTACAAGCGGAAATGAAATTGGAATTTTGAAGTGATGTGACCGAGGCCTATGCGGGCCGCCTACGTATCCCCCATGGGAATCAGGTCAGGCGTAGTTCATAATTACAAGAAAAAAATAAAATTCGAGAGAAATTCTATCTTAAAGACCTAACCCGATATAGGTTTGTCATGCGTCCCGCTACGGGAGAGTAGTGCTATTACATGGAAAAGTGTTGAAGAATATTTCATGCAAATAAAAAAAGGTTTCTAAATATAATATCTCTTGACGGCATCTGCGTTGATAGCTTTCGGCCAAATTTCGCCATCCATTTCTGCTAGGATTAATGCTCCTCCAGTCAATACCCGATGAACCATATAAGGTCCCTGCCAGTTAGGTGCAAATTTTCCTTTGGCTTCATCTTGACATGGGAATATGCGTTTCAGTACCAATTGCCCTGTTTTGAATTGCCTCGGTCTTACCTTCTTGTTGAAAGCTTTGGCCATTCTATTCTGATAAAGCTGTCCATGACAAACGGCATTCAATCTCTTTCCGTCAATGAGCATCAATTGTTCGTATCGATTCTGCATCCACTTAGCGTCACTTAACTCAGCTTCTTGGATGATTCTCAAAGATGGTATTTCTACCTCAGCAGGTAACACCGCCTCTGTCCCATAGACCAAAAGATAAGGTGCTGCCCCTGTTGAAGTTCTCACAGTAGTGCGATAACCGAGGAGAGCTAACGGCAGTTTTTCGTGCCAATGCCTGTAATTATCGATCATCTTCCTCAGTATTCTTTTGATGTTTTTGTTGGCTGCTTCGACTGCCCCATTCATTTGAGGGCGATAAGGAGTGGAATTGCGATGAGTAATCTTAAATGTCTCGCAAATCTCCCGCATTAGATCACTGTTAAGATTAGCTCCATTATCTGTTATAATTGACTCTGGGATTCTGAATCGGCAAATAATGTTGCTCCGAACGAAATCTGCTACCACTTTCTTTGTTACCGACTTGTGCGAAGATGCTTCCACCCACTTTGTGAAATAATCAATGGCTACCAAAATGAACCTGTGTCCATTCGACGCGGCTGGCTCGATAGGACCAATGACATCCATACCCCAAGCTGCGAAAGGCCACGGAGAACGTGTCACATTTAATTCATTTGGCGGAACCCGAATCAAATCACCATGAATCTGACATCGATGACATTTCTGCACAAAACGGATACAATCTGATTCCATAGTCATCCAGAAATAGCCTGCGCGAAGGATTTTCTTGGCCAGATTAAAGCCATTCACATGAGGCCCACATGTACCGCCATGCACTTCTTCAATCAACCGAGCCGCTTCTTTAGCATCAACACATCTTAATAATCCTAAATCCGGAGTCCTCCTATACAGGATTTCTCCACTTAGGAAGAAATGGTTTGCTAATCTCCGAAGCGTTTTCTTCTGAACACTGGTTATGCCTTCCGGATAGTCTCCTGTCTTAAGATATTTGTTAATGTCATAGTACCAAGGTTCTCCATCAGGCTCTTCGTCCACATAGAAGCAATATGCCTGTTGATCGTGCACATTTATCTTGATAGGATCTATGCGATTCTTGTCCGGGTGCTGAATCATAGAGGACAGAGTGGCCAAAGCATCAGCGAACTCGTTCTGTGTCCTTGGAACGTGTTTGAATTCCACCCTGATGAATCTCTTACATAGATCTTTCACGCAATGCAAGTATGGCAGTATTTTCCCATTCTTAGTGGTCCATTCGCCTCGCACTTGATGAACCTGTAAGTCTGAATCGCCTATAACCAAAAGTTCCTGTATATGCATATCAGCGGCCATTCTGAGGCCAAGAATACAAGCCTCATATTCTGCCATATTATTGGTACACGGGAACTTGATTTTGGCTGAAATGGGATAGTGCTGGCCTGACTCTGAAATCAAAACTGCTCCAATGCCGACCCCTTTAGCATTTGCCACCCCATCGAAAAACAGTCTCCACCCTGGGTACTCTTCTGCGATATCTTCCCCGATGAACAACACTTCTTCATCCGGGAAATAGGTTTTAAGGGGTATGTATTCCTCGCCCACAGGATTTTCTGCAAGATGATCAGCTATCGCCTGCCCTTTGACAACCTTTTGAGTAACATACACAATATCAAACTCGCTCAACAACATTTGCCACTTAGCTAGCTTCCCCGTAGGCATAGGCTTCTGGAAGATGTACTTGAGTGGGTCCATCCTTGAGATGAGGTAAGTAGTATATGCAGACAAATAATGTCTCAACTTCTGTGCAACCCAAGTCAAAGCACAACAGGTGCGTTCCAATAACGTATACCGTGCCTCGTAAGGTGTGAACTTTTTGCTCAAGTAATATATTGCTCGCTCTTTCCTTCCTGTTTCGTCATGTTGACCTAATACACATCCAAACGCGTTCTCCGATACGGACAAATAAAATAGCAAAGGTCTTCCAGCTTCTGGAGGCACCAAAACAGGCGGGCTAGACAAATATTCTTTGATTTTGTCAAAGGCTCTTTGGCAATCTTCAGTCCATTTGGTAGGAGCGTCCTTCCTCAATAACTTAATTATTGGTTCGCATATCACCGTTGATTGCGCTATAAATCGATTGATGTAGTTGAGACGCCCGAGGAAACTCATCACATCTTTCCGACTCTTTGGGGCAGGCAACTCCTGAATGGCCTTTATCTTCGAGGGGTCTAACTCTATGCCCCTTCTGCTCACAATAAAACCCAACAACTTCCCTGCAGGAACACCGAATGCACATTTTGCGGGGTTCAACTTCAGATTGTATCGCCTCAACCTGTCGAAGAACTTTCTCAAATCCGTCAGATGGTCTGAGCTCTTTCGCGACTTGATGATGATATCATCCACATAGACTTCGATCTCTTTATGGATCATATCATGGAAGATGGTGGTCATGGCTCTCATGTACGTGGCCCCTGCGTTTTTGAGCCCGAAAGGCATCACCCGATAATAATACACCCCCCAAGGTGTGATGAATGCTGTTTTCTCTGCATCTTCCTCGTCCATCAGGATTTGGTGATATCCCGCGTAGCAGTCAACGAAAGACTGCAACTCATGCTTTGCACAATTATCAATGAGCATATGGATATTTTCAAGGGGAAAGTCATCTTTCGGACTGGCTCTGTTGAGATCCCGATAATCAACGCATACCCTAACCTTGCCATCCTTCTTTGGCACAGGAACGATATTGGCTAGCCAAGTGGGGTACATCGTAGTTCGAATGACCTTGGCATCAAACCGCTTGGAGATCTCTTCCTTGATTTTTAAGCTCAAGTCTGATTTAATGTTTCTTTTCTTTTGCTTTATCGGAGGACATGATGGATCAAGAGACAACTTATGCGAAACAATGTCAGTGCTCAATCCGGGCATATCATCGTAAGACCAAGCGAACACATCTATATATTCCTTCAAGAGTTTGATCAATTCTTCTCTCTACGACGGGGTCAAATGGACACTGATTCTCACTTCCATCATGATTTTTGAATTACTCAAATTTATAATTTCCGTTTCATCCAAATTTGGTTTCGGCTTATTTTCAAAATATTCAAAATCCTTAGTTAATCCCTCGGGTTGCATATCTCCTTCATATTCTTCAGAATCTTGCTCGGCATTTCCTACGGGCTTGCTTGTTTCATTATGTGTCACATTCACAGTATCGGCAGATTTGTTAATTTGATTGCTGAAAAATAAAAGATAATTAATTAAGCAAAGACGGAAAAAAATATAAATAAAAGCATGGCTTGAAAATTGCATTTGAACTTCAAAGTTTAGAGGCAAAAATAACAAAAGCATAGACACGATTCAGGCCTCAATTTCAAATCGTGTCAGTTTCATCAAATGCTGAATACAATTAGTCTACCAAGACTCCCGGAGGAACGGGGGCGGGTTACAAATCCAATTGTTCAAACGACATCCTGGCTCTGCATCCCGGATAGTCGGGTCTTCAGAATACCCATCCGAAACCATACTGCATTCAGTTTCTTCTTCGGTGATGAATAAGTGTTTAAAACTTTCCAGGAGGTTGTCTTCAAGCGTTTCCTCTGGTGCTTGGGCAGCGGAAGCCTTAAGAAATGACTGATTCAGGCAAGGAACAGGCTTTGGCAAGGGAATGTCACTTCTTCTTTTGAGACTAGCCGAAGCAATCTCTTCGGGGGTGGGCTCATATCCGAGACCGAAAGTATGCTTGTGCCCGGGCAGTTGAATTGGTTCCACAATTCCATTCAAGTTCGGACCAAGGCCTTGACCGGGTCGGAAGCCATTCTTCAGCATCTCCCACGCCACCATCATAAGTACTTGTGGCAATTCCATTCTCTTCGCTTGAGCAGCGCACACATTCTCCTTAATATGAAAAACCGATCCGTCTAGCCTTTCCACACTTTGAATAGGAGGAATTGAACATTCCGGGTATAAAGAATTGTTGCCTTCTCCGTGGATCACTATTTCTTGGTGATTCCACACAAACTTCAAGCTCTGATGCAAAGTGGAAGGAACCGCGCCAGCCATGTGGATCCATGGTCTCCCGATCAGCAGGTTGTAACAAGTAGATATGTCCATCACTTGGAACTTCACAATGAACTCCACAGGCCCAATCTCCAAAAACAAATCGATCTCTCCAACAACATCTCTTTGGGCTCCATCAAATCCTTTGACACTGACTTGACTGTCGCGGAGTTTCCCGACGTCTATCCCTAATGCTCGTAGAGTAGCGACAGGACATATATTCACAGCTGAACCTCCGTCGATCAATACTTTGGAGATGAACTTATCCCTGCATCTGATGGTGATGTTCAATGCTCTGTTATGCCCCAAACCTTCAGGCGGCAACTCGTCGTTATGAAAAGAGACCCGGTGGGCCTCAAGGATTTCCCCTACCATAGCTGACAGTTTCTCACTGGAAGTCTGGGCCGGAACATAAGCTTCATTCAGTATTTTCACTAGAGCACTCCTATGAGCTTCAGAGCTCATCAATAATGCAAATAAGGAAATCTGAGCTGGTGTTTTCTTCAGTTGTTCTACAACAGAGTATTCTTTCGTCGGCATTTTTCTCCAGAATTCTTCCACTTCAGCTTCCGTAACAGTTTTCTTCGAGCCATTCTCCTTGCTTGGCGCCTCTCGTGCTACCTCTTCGGGGGCATAGCATCGTCCAGACCTAGTCATTCCGGTGGCAATGGTTTCCACGACTACTCTTCCTTTCCCTTTGTCTCTTTCACCAGATTGATAATCCCAGGGGACTGCTTTGGTGTTGCGAGAAGGTGTTGGGGCAACAAAAGCTGTGATCCTTGGCCTTGGGGTGAGTACTTCGAATGGGGCCCTCTTTTAAACCGTGATTATTGGAGCAACACAAGCCGACGATTCAACCTCCTCCCTTTCTTTAATTGGCATGATAGTCCCCTCCAGATTTCAATCGTCGTCAACAGTGATCATGTGCACATTTGCATCGCCGTGATTCGGCAGTGGATTGTTGTTTATGTTCGGGGGAGCTTCCTTAAGCTGTATGACCCCTTCCTTGATTAATGCCTCAACTCTATCCTTGAGAGCAAAACAGTTTCCGGTATCATGCCCTGCAACTCCCGAATGATATGCACAATGTTTAGTCCCGTCATACCACCCTGGGATGGGATCAGGAGTTCTTCCTTGAATCGGTTGGAGTATCCCAGCCATTTTCAGCCTCTCGTACAGTTGGGCTAAGGGTTCGGCTAATGGTGTGTAGGTCCTGGTTGGTTTTCTTTCGGCATTTGGGCGTGGTCTAGGGGTGTTTTGTGGGCGGTTTGGTGAATGGTACTGGGGTTGCGTTGCGTAGGTTGGACGGTGTTGTGGTGGGTTTTGGTAGGAAGGTGACCGGGGTGAGTAGTATGTTGGTTGAGTATGATAGACCGGAAGGGGGGTAGGTGGGGGTTGGTAATAAGGCTGAGGTATTTGGGTGTACTGGCTGTAGTGCGAGGGCTGGGGTGAAGAATATTGGCGGGTTGATTTTGGGGTGGGTCTTTGATCTTGGATGGCCATGACCGGGGATACTCCGTCTCTCTTCTTCTTAGCAGGGTCCGCCTGAATGGCCTTACTTGTGGCCTGCAAGGCCGCAAGATTTGTAACTCTTCCTGTTTTAATCCCTTCTTCTATGAAGTCCCCCATCCTGATGACTTCAGCAAACTTCTGCCCAATGACACTTAACATTCTCTCATAATATGTGGGGTCCTTTAGAGATTGTACGAAAAGCATCGTCATTTCACTCTCTGCCATTGGAGGCTGGACTTTTGCCGCTTCTGCTCTCCAGCGCATAGCGTATTCCCGGAAAGTTTCTGTTGATTTTCTCTCCAGCTTCATCAAATAAAACCGGTCCGGGATAGTCTCAGTGTTGAACCTGAATCTGTCCATGAATTCCCCCCATATCTCCCCAACTGTGCCACCTCTGCGGGTCTTGGTATGTGTACCAATCGAGTGCCTCTCCAGTTAAGCTCCTTATAAACAGTTTCATTCTGATAGCTTGATTTTTACCCACTCCGACAAGCTTATCGCAATATGATCTCAAATGAGCCCGAGGGTTTCCCTTCCCGTCGAACATGTCAAACTTCGGCACCTTATATCCAGCAGGTAACTCAATGTCCGGGTGAATGTACAGATCTTCATATTCAAGTCCTTCACATCCCCTGTTGGTTTGGATGTTCCTGACTGCTTCCCTCAGACTGCGAAGCTCTTTTGCCACATCTTCGTCCGCTCTTGCCCTAGCTTCCCTTTCCAACTCTTCATAGGGGTCAACTTCTGGATGTTGCAAGGCCTGTGCTTGGGTAGTGAAAAGATGAGCTTCTGCCGCATACTGTGTGTTATGGCTGGCAATATGCGCCAATGGTGTATGGTGAACTGCTTGGTAGTTTTGGGTATGTGGGTTAATTTGGGTAACTGCAGGTTGAGGAATGTAAGGAGTAGCGAAAGGTTGTGAATTGGTTTGTTGGAAGTTAATTTGCTGGAGGTTGGCTTGTTGCTGGTCATTTGGTTGTGAAGTAGTTTGTTGTATGTTGGCTTGTTGCGGGATGGTTTGTTGTTGGATAGTTTGTTGCGGGATGGTTGGTTGCGGGTGGATCTGGTGTGGAATGGTTTGTTGTGGATTTGACTGTTGTGAGGCGGATTGTTGGTTAGTTTGTTGGGGGTTGGAGGTATTTGGATGGACTGTGTAAAGCGGAGGGTTTGAGGGAGAAGGTTGTGGAGCGGGTGAATCGACAGGCGAAAAGGATGGTGGAATTGTTGTGTTTGTTCTTTGCTCAGGGTGAGGGGCGTTCAAAGTGATGGACAGATTGGTGAGATTCCGCAGTCGCTCAATTTCGGTCTGCATATTGGCCATTTGCTGTAACAATTGAGCAATGAGCTCGTCATTTCCCCCTCCTGAAGCCTCAGGTTCCTCTCTTGGAAGAGTGACGAGTCCCAAGCCAGTCTGTTCGGATGCCCCTGAATCATTCATATTGCCGGATGTTCGTGCTTTTGATCTCGTGAAGTATGGGTGGTCTGCCAGTTCACAGTCAACGCGAATCAACCTCTGGGGGATAGTAAAAAATAAACCCTTTTAAGAATGAAGAAAGCTGTGTTAGTACGGTCCGAATGATTGCTGTTTAAAATAATATGGAGATTTAGCAGATGATGTTGAAATAAGCACATGTTGCATAGCAAATAAGCACATATTGCGTAGCAAACATACATTGAATAGCAAACAAAACATATTGCAAACAAACATATATTGAATAGCAAACAAAACATGTTGGAAGGAAATCAATGCGTCCTATTATGCAAGGGACCTTTTTGTGCCAAAGGTAGGCCTAGCGTGGATTTGAAGAATAACATATGTAGTCATGCGTCATTCCAGTGCGCTATTAATTGAAGGCCCAAAAACGAATACAATGCTTAAAATCCCAATGCAAAAGAAATTATTACAATGGCTATTGAAACAAGTTAACTAAAATGAAGATGGCCCTTCGTCGCTCTTGAGTCTCTTGGTTGCCCGAATTGACTGATCAATCTTTCGGCGATTCTGGGCAAGGTATGACATAGCTAGAACACCCCCTGTTTTGATGCCTTCTTTAATACAAGTATCGCCCTGTTCAGCCAGAAGTGTATCCAACTCTTGCATACTTTGCTCTTAACTAAGTGCTTGCTGCTTCCAATTCTCTGCTTCTCTTTCCTTTTCCTTAAGTTGCGCATGATGCTCGGCTTCAGAAACAAGACTTTTCTTACGCAATTGTCGGAGTAAGATGCATGCTTCGGCTTCCCCATCCTTAATCCGATCTTTCAAACTAACGCCGGGTTTGATTGATTCCTCCAAATCAGCGGCCAGCCATTCCATATAGTTGTCCTCGCACCCAGCTTGGTATCTATTTGGCTCCACTGAATCTGCTTTTGTAGTCTCTTTCAATTTCCACATGCGAATAACCTCTTTTGCAAAAGGAATTTTGCCTTCTTTGTAGTCAACACAGTAATGATTCATATCTGCCACTAAAGGTATGTTTTGCTTCCTCCCTGATTGTCTCAAAACTCTCAGCGGGGCGTAAGGCTGCAAACCTCGAAGTCCTATCAAGACCAAAAATGGTACGATCTTCGTTCGAAACACCAAAACCTCGGACGGAAACCAACTGAACATCCATTGCATCGAGTCATCGTTCAAATGGCTAAGAAATTCTACCCACTCTTTCACACACTTTGGTTTCTCAAATGATTTCGCTGTCAAGATAGCGCCTGGAACATGACCCAGAATGTGATTCTCACCCGTCGGCTTCTGGAACGCTAGACCCCCGTTGACTTTCTGAAGATGTTCCATCAGCCAAATTTGCAGAAGCAAGTTGCATCCTTCAAAATGCTTATACCCGCGCTTACAACGCCCTAATGCTCGGTAGATATCTGTCACGACCATAGGGACCAGAGTGTAGTGTTTCCCGTCGATGCCACCAAAAAGAGCCTTAGTTACAGTAACAAGATGGGTGTGAATGTCTTTTGTGGTTCCTTTAGGAAATACTATAGTCCCTAAAAAACATACTGCGAAAGCGAAGCACCGTTTCTGCTTCCAAGAGTCATATGAGAAGAATTCATCCTGATGATCGACGAAACTCCTTTGATAACCGAATCTGTGATACAAATACTCGAGTGGTATCATAGACTTCTGCAAACATTCCACACCTTTACCCTCTCTGAACCCGAAGCTGTCAGCAAATTCTTTTGGTAAAGGTTGCCTCGGAATAATCATGCCACAATTTTGCCATTTTCTTGGTTTACGTAATAATGCCACATTTTCTATATAGCCTCCTATTTCCTCTAACAACGGAGTCATCTCAATGTTGCCAAATCTAAACACGACCCTCTTTTCATCCCAAAACACAGTTGCAGCCTCGATGATGTCTCTGCAGGGCTGGATATCCATCAAAGACGGTAAGTGTCCCAATGCTCCACGTACAACCCGCTGTCCGTAATCCCCCAAATCAACCCACCATGCTGTTAGTTGGGAAGGGACGCTCAAAACCATGCTGAATCTCGGGTAGGCATTGTGTTGACTCATGGTTACCTGCGTTCACAAATGGTTAGTTCTACCTAAAAAGCACATGGTCCACATAACGCACATTCATCCTTCAAATCAATGCATATAACGTGATAACCGTCGCTCAGGGTCGTAGACCCACCTGGACATTTGGAAGAGGTTGACTAATGGATTTAATACACCCTGGGTATTAAGCCTCCTAGGTTCGTGCATGCCCTTAAAGGGTTTTGGCTTAGCTCTATCTTAGGCTGACTAGGAGTTGTTTTCCTATGACGCAAGGTTCCCTCAAGCGGACAATTTGGGAGTGGAAAGTCTGTGGCCGTCGACTGCACCGCTGATCGACTAAATCCACTAGACCAATCCAACTAAAGGGGTAATTTAGTAGTGCACGGGCGCAAACTGCAAAGCCGCTTTAAGTGTGTGAATATGTGTGAGTTTTCCAGGAGTGGAAGAAATATGAGCGGAATGCCAATTTAAAGAAAGCAATAACATACATATTACATAGAAAATTTACATAATAAAACAATCACTTAAAAGAACATAAAAAAAAAAAAAAAAAAAAAAAAAGCAACAATAAAGGTAAAAATAAAGAAAACAACCAAACATCCAACAAATTTAATTATTAACCTAAGTTGTTATGGTTAAGAACCTAAAAGTCCCCAGCGGAGTCGCCAAGCTGTTATACCCCATTTTAACCCGGGAGTTGAAGCGGAGTACGACATATTGGAGATTCCTAAATATGCTTTGTTTATTTTAAGGAGTCGCCACCTAATTATTAACTAAGGTAAAGTTAAAACTAAACCTCTGTTAATGGTCTGCTTAAACAGTGTGATTCTAGGTAAGGGTTCTATATCATCCTAAAGGGAAGGGGTTAGGCATCCTTTAGAATCCGTTAAACACGGTTATCTGGCCAAACTTAGGTTAATTAATCAATGTTGGATATAGTATCAAATTTTAAAAAAAAATTGTTTATGCAGATAAGACTTGTAAAATATAGCAATTTATGCAAAAGAGAATTTTAATTGTCATTTTATAAAAAAAACTTCAAGTAATAAGGTTGTCAAAATGGGACTAGTAATTCGCATAAGATGGAATTTTAGAATGCTATTTGAAATAGAAGTTTATAAATATTGTTAAGATTTAAAATAAAATACTAAATGAACTTATGAAAAAGAATATAATAATTTGTATAAAAGGAGGCTTCAAATGCCATATAATTTGTAAATATTATTAATGTTGAAATATAAGAAAAAATACTGTTTAAAATGGAATTTGTAGAAAATGTAATAATTCGCGTAAAAGAAATTGCAAATGTCATACGAAAATAGCTTATAAATGTTGCAAAGATTTTGATTAATGATGCTAATAGAACTCGCATGAAATGTATAAGCAAAAAAAAAAGAAAACGCGGGTTTGCGTAATGCTTTAACAAATATTTGAAACAAACTAAACGATGATGTATTGATTGACTCTCGCGTTTTGGAAGTTCAAAATGTTCTTCAATTCCTATTTACGTGTTAATGACGTTTCGAAATTCCCGAGATAATAAAACGTGAATCCTTTGACTCAAAAATATGAAATTAGGCCATTTGCAAATTAGTTATTCTAAATAAGATAAATATTAGATGCATATAAATAGTTTCGACATAAAAGAGAAGAACACGACTTATGGGATTGACCGTTAGTCTTTTTATCTAACTACCCCTTTACTAAACTATCTCTACTAATCCTCAATAGTTCAACTAAGCTAAGGAAGAGCAGAAGATACGAAAGTGTTAGTCAAATAATACATACAAGTTAAAGGCATAAAATAAAACAAAGGCATAAATAAAATTAAGTGGGCTCAGCCCATTTTTTGATGTGGCGTTCAAAGGGCTGTTGTTGGGCTTCGGCCCAATAACAAACTTTCATGGCTGCTGTGGGGTGGACACGAGAGGAGTCATGTTGGGCTTTCAGCCCAACGCCAAATGCGGGAGAAGAACGAGTCTTTAGGACTCATATGCGACGGTCATGCATAAACAAAAGAAAAGACAGATTAGTATACAATCAATACGGCTTAAACATGTAAAGATACAAATTCAAAGCAAATTCCATGGATTACATATGTGCTATGTATATTTAGGTATATTTCGTACATGCACAGTCATGTGGATAGGGATGTATTAAATACACTAACACATATGAATTCAAATAAACCCAAATTTCACACAGATCTGATCCTTACCCTCTTGAACCATTCTCGAGACAGTTTGAGGGCAAGAAAACATCAAACCAATATTCCAAAGTATACTTACTAAATATAACAGTCTACGAGCAATTTAATGACTTTAATTAAACGCTATGGACTACTTCTAATTAATATATCAACAGCTTCCAAGCAAGCAAAAAAATGAGTTGACAGGTATGAAGCTGGACAAGATTAAGTAACACTCTTAACATGCAACTAATATTCCAACACATTAGACAGCACAACCGCAAACCCTTGAATTCATATTCACTGCCACAGATAAGGTTAACATGGTTTTAGCATAGACTTCTAAAACTCTGACTCCTACGTTCATTGATCAAACCGATAAGATTATACTTCTTACAGTCTTAAATTAACTCTGTCAAAACTACATTCTCAATGACAGATTTGGAAAAAAGGGTCTCTTAGTACAGCCCTTCTTTAGTCAGCATACAAAAGAGGAAAGAAAAGGCATTGAATGGAGCCTCAGACCAGAAAACCAAACAAAAGGGAGACATACCAACTTTCTAATATATCATGGTGAGCATTACTTTCAAACTTACAAACCAATGACTTAAACTGATTGCAAATACCAAGTCAAGGAAGGGGCACAAATTATGACTTCCAACTTCAAAGAAAAAAAGAAAAAAAATACAACAGCAGGAGCAAAATTATAATACCTGATCATGCAAACTAGAAACATAAACAAACCAATATTGGAACCAAAGCTACCCCTTTAAAACTGTCATCAGTTTGGAGTCTCAGCAGTAGATCTGAACTCTTTTAAGGCCAAACTATATGCTAATATCTTAACTAGATACAGATTATAACAGTAACCAAATTGAAAATGGCAAAAGGGGAAAAACAATGCACCTCCAATCCACATGGGACAATCAAGATGAAACACTAATGTTCATAGAAAGGGAAAAAGACATGCTCAAGTGTAAAGAACACCACCCAAACAAGTATTCAGCCAAAGATGACATATTCAAACATATGTGAGATTACCAGAGAACATGGGGTATTAGCAACTATCAGGCTTAAAACTTAACTTAACACAGACCATTTCATGAGAATACATACAGGATTGACACAACAGTCAACATGATAATCAAACACAGGGAGTTTAAATGCATCAACGTGTCCAGCAAACTTCTGAACCAAAAACTAAGCACAACACTTATCAAATAGCATAACAATGAATCATATAAACTCATTTTTTAAGTAATAGGCAAAACTAAATAGGATTCTTGATACCTAGAATTGAAACATATGGGTACAACATCAGTTCTCATTTAACTGAAAATGTTCAATTTGCAAAACATGGGACAGAAAATTAAACAATGATCAACTCAACTGGGGCAGAACAACATGAAAATAGGCTAAACACTTACATTTAAGCCATTCATAGCATTACTACCCCCCATTCAATCACAGTAAGGGATCAATAACACCAGTATATTGAAAAGGTAGACTTTGAAATTATGTACGTACAATATATTTGGGCATACCTCCTATATACTTAAACAGAAAATCGACATTTTTTCCAATCTCAAATAAAGACATGCTTGTATAATAAATTATGGTTAAATGTATTGGCAGGATATTTTCAAGACATTCGTAGGCAAGCGAACAACATATTTGACTAACAAATGAATGTAATCAATTTCAACACATGCAATCCCATTTTTTAAAACTATCGAACCAACAAAATTAGACTAACGAATTTCAGCATGCTCAATCAAAACCTGGAGACCCTTATTCTTTAACTAATACCAAAACTGAAACAAATTCATGTCAGCATAGGAAGTTAACTCATGCAAACATTACCCCAAGAAATAAAATGAGTTTCGAAGAAAAGGAAAATTGCTAACCTTTTGCGAGCGCAGCGAAATGGGGTGCGGAGGCTCAGATCTACTAGAACACAGTCGAATACGAACTTGCGATGCTCGGATTCGTAACAAATACCAAGGCAAACGAATAATTGATTCGTTATTTTTTACCGATAACAAACGAGATTAAACTGCCAATAGAACGTCTTTTTAGGGATTTTTGCAACTGGAAGCTTTGATTTTTTTTTAGGGGGGATTTTCAATCACTGGAAATTTGGGTTCTGCTCAGAGGAATTTTTTGATCTGTTTCTTTTCGTGTTGTGCTCGTTTTTCTCTCCGTCGTTCTCCTTCTGCTCGTTCCTCCGTCCCTCGATTCAACTCCGCCCCTTTTATAGGTTTTTTTTTGTTGTTTTTGTGCTGAAAAAGGGGAAGGAGGAGCGGGAGAGAGAGAAAAGTGGGGGACAAGGGTGAGTGGGGAGCGGAGAAGAAGGAGGGAACAAGGGAGAGTGGGGGCGGCGTGAGGCGAAAGAAAAAGAGAGGGGCGGCTAGGGTTTTGGGAGGAGAAGAGACAGAGGAGAAAGGAAGAAGAAGAGGCGGAAGGTCGAAAAAAAATGAGGGGAAACCCTTATTTTGATGAAAATGTATCGGACCCGGTCCATCCGTGGACCGGGTCAATTTTAGACTGGGTTCTAAAAGGATGGACTAGTGAATTAAAACATGTACTGGTCTAAAAAAATGGGATAAAAACGTGGTCTAGTCCAACAAATATTAGGAGTTAATCGGACTTTGATTTGGGGTCCGGTAAGTCAAAATACGGACTGAGTGCAAGAAATAGTTTGACCTCTAAATTTGAATAAAAGACCCATTTTGATTAACGATGTACCAAGGGTACCAGAATATCACCTAGTACGAAAATGTGTAATTGTAAAAGACCCGGGTAAAAATTATATGATGTCGCAAATGACCGTGCAATAATATTTAATAACAAACGCTATCATTAAAATGTGCGAAGTAAATGCGATGCGTATGCGGAAGTTGGTAGAAACGTTGAGAAATGCAAGTTTGAATAATACTAAATAATAGCAGCAAATAAATAGCGGTAGTAATACTGCTAATAACAATAATGATAATGGTAATAATGATAATATTGATGATAATGGTGATAAAAAATAATAATAGATATAAATAATAGTAATAACAAATATTGATAATTAAAAAATGATAATAATTATTAATAATAAAGATGATAATAATTAATAATAAAATAATAATAATAAATAACAATTATTGATAGTGGCAAAATGTTAATAAAATAATAATAACAATAATAGTGATAATAATAAGATAATAATGATAATAATAATAATAATAAATAACAATTTTTGATAAAACAATGATAATAATTAATAATAAAATAACGATGATAATGATGATTAATAATTGATAACAAAATAACGCTGATAATAATGATTAGTAATTAATAATAATAATAATAATAATAATAATAACAATAATAATAATAATAATAATAATAATAATAATAATGGAAATAACAAGAAATAATAATTAATGACAATTAGTAATAAAATGATAATTTAAGAATAATAATAACAATAATAATAATAATAATAATAGTAATAATAATAATAATAATAATAATAATAATAATAATAATAATAATAATAATAATAATAATTATTATTATTATAATTATAATAATAATAATAACTGCAGCGAAATAATAAAACGTGGGTGTTAATAAAAGACTAATAATTATAGTAAAATTTAAATGCATATTTTTTAATTTCTCAAAACACTAGAAGTATTAATAGGTATTTCGGGGGAGAGGCGGGACAAAATTGGGTGTCAACAGTATGTACAACAATAACAATAACATACCCAGTGTATTTTCATAACTGGGGTCTGAAAAGGGTAGGATGTACATAGATCTTATCCCTACCTTTGTGGGGTATGGAGGTTATTTTCGATAGACCCTCGGCTCGAGAGAAAAATTATTTGAAGCAGGATATCAAGAGAAATATGGCAACAAGTAGCAAGATAAAAGCAAAAGAAGAAATACATAGTAGTACACCTTGAAGAAAAGAATCTACGCGATTACTAACTAATACTGCTAATAAAGAGAATACTTGACTACCACTAACCTTACTTGACTACCACTAATCTCATATTCCAATCCTCGACCTCCACACTTTCCTATCTAGGTTCATGTTCTCAGTAAGTTGGAACTGTGTCATGTCTTGTCTAATCACCTCTTGCAGTTCTTCTTCGGTCTACCTCTACCTCTCTTAACACTTGTCATAGCCACACACTCACACCTCCTTATTGGCGCATCCATTAACCTCATCTTCACATGCCCGAACCATCTCAATCTCGCTTCCCTCATCTTGTTCGTGATAGGAGCCACTTTCACCTTGCCCCCGTATAACTTTATTCCTAACCATATACATCCTAGTATACCCACACATCCATCTGAGCATCCTCATCTCCTCTACACTCATCTTCTGGATGTTAGCGTTCTTGATTGACCAACATTCTGCTCCATACAACAAGGTCGGTCTAACTATCACTTTGTAAAGTTTACGTTTAAGCGTTGGTGACATATTCTTATCGCACAGTAGCCCCGATGTGAGCCTCCATTTCACCCGTTTTACTCCAATACGATGAGCGACATCATCATCAATCTCTCAATCTCCTTGGAGTATGGACCCAAGGTACTTGAAACTATCCTTCTTGGGTAGGACTTGTGCATCCAGCTTCACTTCTACCTCTGCCTCTTGTGTCAAGCCAATGAACTTAACACTTTAAATACTCTGTCTTAGTCTTGCTTAACCTAAAACCTTTAGACTTTAGTTCTTTTTCCAAACTTCCAGCCTATCGTTAACTCTCTCGTCTGACTCATCAATCAGTACTATGTCATAGGCGAATAACATACACCACGAATGTCTTTGAGTATGTGTTGATGTATATTGCATCTACTCCTTGCTTGCAAGTATACCTCTACAAAGTGTGGGCGCCTCTAGAGGCCAGGGTCAGATACCCCCACTGCAGGTGCTATTATTTATTTTGGGAGATAGGCAGATACTCCCCATAAGTGACCTCAGTTGTAAGTATGTGAAAATGTTCAGAATAGATAGTATCAAATAAAATCAGTTTCAGTATAACTCAAATTTAATATTTTCAGCTTTCAGAATTCAATATTAAATATACGAATTGTATGTATTACTTCTTCCTCCACTTAAGAAGTCGTAAACGAGACTTACTAGGTACCCTTGAGAGATACTTAGCCCGTATGGGCTGCTACATCGTGTGGCAAGTCTTGAGGTCACTAAGGACAAGGTTAGTCGCTAAAGTCAGGTATTCATAGATACAATTAGTGAGCTTTATTGATTCTTCCTAGCAGTAGCTAGTATTTCTAGCTCGTTATTCTAGCAAATATATTTGTCATTTTTGGGAAATACCCTGTAAACTATATATGTATTTAGCTTTCTGTTCTTAAAGACTCATGACTTGATAGTGGCTTTAGCTTTCTGACTTTTTTATGATAAATTTGTGATTTAGTTTATGTAAAAATTGAAAGACAACCTTTAGCATTGAAAATAAGGGTAAAATAGGGAAGATCAGATGAAAATCTTAGAAGTAAGATAAATATAAGAGAAAACTTTTTGCATTGAAACAATTATAATTCCAGATAAGCATAACCCCCACAGCTGAAGAAACACATAATTAGGGGAATGACAGAGTTCGAAAACATGAATTCACTACAAATTTGCAATGTTGTTGGAATTAGGTTAACCTTATGAGTGAAGAGTTTCTAATGTAAAATCTTCTCCCTTCAGTGTTTAGACTCTCAAATTAATGTTAAATCTTCTCCCTTCAGCTTAGTATCAATGTCACAATAGGACTCTCTAGTACATAACAATTAATTAACAGATAAAAACTCAATCTTGAATAAAAATAAAAAATAAAAATTGAAAACAATCTGATCACTCCTCTCTTCAACTTGATTCGTACTGTAAACAAAGGAAAAATTCAATTCGTTCCACCTTCTTTCTTTAGTAGCATTTTGGTTGCAATAGTTTTAGTATTACTCGGTTCATTTTGAACATAAAAATTTAATCTTGGCTAACAGAAACCAAAGAAAGAGAATTGAAAGATGGCTGATAAAAATTCACTGAAAAAGACAATCGATACAACTTAGTGTATATGATATTCACACTCACCCATGCAGCTAAAGATAAATCAATAAATCTTGACATAGAGAGGAAAGAAAAAGAGGGGATAACAACAAAACTAATCAGTTTTGTCAATTTATGTCCCACTTGCCAAGACCACCTTTGATAAACATTAAGACACATCAATTAGAGGGGAGGGAAAGAATCAACAGTTGTCTTCTTCTTTAGTATATATAGAAACTAATGCAGCCTAATGAATGATCACTCTTATAATAAATAAAGGTAATTAAAGGGTTGAAGGAATAGATACAAAATTAACAGTACTGTCAATATTAGAGTTGTGTAGCAGAAAAAAGGATTACTTTAATTTTAGAAATAGTAATGTTTAAGCAATTACGCTCTTCCTTTCAAAAGTGTGGCCGTAATTTTTAGAACTTTATGAATCTTCTTTCGCCGATTTTATTTGTAACATTTTTTTTTATTTATATAGGTAGCTAGTTACAACTATTACCAAAAATGTTGGCTTTCTAATTTTTGGGCCCTAAGATTATCTCCTGGCTGGCCTTGATTGTCACTATTTAATATATTTCTTTTTTATTTGCATATCTTGCTTTTTTAATTTGCATATTGTCAAATTTGCGTGCTAATTCCAAATTATAGACTTCCCTCAGTAACTCTCGCACTTCTACTAATTTATCCTAATGAGAAATCCTGCCAGCTTTATGATCCAAAAGACTCAAAGACCTCTGAGATCAAACTAGATTTTAGGGGATATAAGTTGGTTAGGTTATTCCCGGGAGGATGGCTACTCTTTGTTAATTATAGAACACAGACCTTCCATTGCTACAACATGTTAGGTAAGTGGTATACCCTAATGATGTACCCAGGATTGACCCCAAACAAGGAGGATCTGTGATGATAGTTACGATATTATTTTGTTAGAAATATTGGTTGAGAGGAAATTCGTTCACCCATTTGAGATTCAAGATCGTGAGACTGGTCAGCATCAAATAGTTCAAACTAATCTTGAAGGCATGATGCTTCAATAAGATCCCGATGCATATAGTATGGTATCATTAAAAAACATAAAGTCTCTTAACTTCACATAGTAATATTATTTTTATTAATAAGGAATAATTCATGCTAAGAAGATTGTAGCCATGTGTTTACACATAGTGAAATTATTGCTATTATTTATATGAGTAAGGATTAATTCAATTTAATAGGATGTTAACCATGTGTTTATAATACAATCCATTAGATGTTGTTGCATAAAATTTTATGTATTAATATAAAAATGTGAGTAGTTTAATTCAAAATTCCAAAATATTTCTACTATAAAAAGTAGGAAGTTTGTCTCTTTTTGTTTTTAATAGCTTTTTTTACTTTTTATTTTTTTATTTTTCTACAAACTACAATATGTCTAATCGTAAATAAAATCATAAAATTCACTACTAATTGAAAAAAAAAAAATTGAGGCCTCAAATTGTTGGCGGCCTAAAGCAAAGGTTTCACTATCCTCCTCATTAAATCACCCCTATTCAAAATCAGAAACGCCTTGTTGAGTAGAAGTGTCTTGTATGTGGTAGTCATTATGGAGAAATAAATCTATTTCTAGGATATTATATTAGATCTCCCTGGAAGAAAAATAGTTCTAAGGCGATCTAGTCTAAAACGACATCTCAAATTGGAGAAAAATTAGTTTACTAGTCTGGTTTTATCGCCATGAAACACTCCTTTAATTGTAGTGTTCTCCTCTGATAAGAAGTACAATGTCTATGAAGCTTATGGTGGTGGAGGAGATGCCACTTATTTGGACGAAGTGTATTATAATCAAATGCTTCATATGTAGCTTTGCCTTGTACCTGATAGAGGAGGAAGTTCGCTTCTTGATCTACCCGAAGAAAACGTAATCTATATGTCCACAACTGTAGATGTATAATTCCTAAAGTGGTAAGAGCTAGTTGCAGCCTAATTATGAAGAGTTTGAGTATGAAGAATTTAAAGATGAGAATCAGACTGCTAAGCAATATGTTGAAGACTAGAATCATAATGCTGAGCAATATGATAAAGACTAGAATCAGAATGCTGCTCAATATGATAAGAACAATGAGAAGAATGAGAATAGGGGATTTGAGAAGTATTTCACGATATGGACACGTGCAAGGTTTGTGATTAGTATACACAAGCTAAAGGTTGCCCTTGTCAAGCATCTTGGCTCGTGCTACAAGAATATGCCTGATACGCATGTCTGATAATAACAATTTTGTGTCATGTCTTGTGCTTCCGTCTGCCAAGTAATTAAACTGGTTGTTTGGGCGACTTTACTTTTGCATAGTCTTTTATGCTTTCTGTGTGACTAGTATAAACAAGCTGAATTCCTAACAATACGGGTCATGTCAGATAAAAGACATTAACTGCTTTGTTGCAAATCTGTCCTTTTGTGTCTTGTCTTGTACTTCCATCTGCCTAGAAGTTAAACTGCTTGTTTTGGGCTGGTTTCTTTTACTTAGTTTTGGATGCTTATTGACTGGGTACATTTTTTAAATTCTACATGGATGATGACTATTAAAATTTCTCATGCTCTTTGCCTCTTCTGATATCTTCCCCTTTGTATTATGTTTATCGACAAAGATTTTCCCTTGTTCAAGTTGACATGACCAATCACATAATTTTAACAAGTCTTTCAATTGTACTTTAAGAAAAGTCAATTTTACAAACAGTGTCAGACAGTGTTATTATTACTGTTTATATGAAGGTGTTACTGTTTTGGGACAAACAAATTTTTCATTGACTACTATTTTGAGTTGTCCTACAAAATGTCCTTCTGGCGGTTCTTCGGATTTTTGCCCATCAATCAATCGAGTGTGTAGCATGGAATTATCGGCAAAAAAAAAAAAAAAACTTTTCATTAGTGCAATAATTCATGAACTTAGAATTTTTTTTTTGTCACAACTCCAAAATACTTACGACTTTAAATTATGTTTGAGAGGATGAAAACAGAAACTAAAAGAGACAAAGATCAGACTTTTTATTCAAGAAAATATCTAAAAACGATAATGATGTAGTATTGTTTTGGTAATTATCAAAGAGAAAAAAATTAAGAAAAAAGATGCAGAAGGACAAAAGTAATTTTTTTTTTTTAAAAAGAAACAAATCAATGTGAATAAAAGGTTTTAAAAACTAATGTCTTCTAATCTTTCATTTTCATTCTATTGTAACTCATATGTATTTAATAGAGGTTTAAAGATTATAATAAGGATAAGAAATTTAAGAGACTCAAGATATTATTGTGTTGATTTTAATGTTACTAATTTCTCGACACGTGTGTTGCACGTTTATTTCGAGTCTTGTAGTATCATGTTGTAAAATAATATCAATAATATTAAACAAATGGTAAAAGTTTCTGTTAATGGTCAATGTGTGTCACGACCCAACCCCGTGGGCCGCGACCAGTGCCCTAGCTGGGCACCTATACGTACCCGATACCCAAATTAGCATATTATCAGAATAATAATATAATAATAACATTAGTGGATGCTACAGAATTTAGCCGAAGAGCAGACTTGGCACACAGAAGCCGATAAGGCTATCATAAAACAAAACATCCCAAACATATGTACAGAACCCACACAGATGTATCCACAGACCTCTACAGAACATATCATAATCATAAGACGGGACAGGGCCCCGTCATACCCTGAACAAAGTACATATCCCGATAGCAGTAACAGACTGTACCAAAAGATGGGCTCTGTAGAAGAGAGCGCCCCAAAATAGCAGAAATGGGATCCTAAACGTGTGGATCAGCAAACCTGTCGTCTGTACCTGCGCGGCATGAAAACGCAGCCCCCGAAGAAAGGGGGTCAGTACGAAATATGTACTGAATATGCAAAGCGGAATCACAGAAGTCAAATCATAATGGTTACAGAAAATGAGTACAGAATCCAGAGTGTCAAATGCATATTTCCAAAACAGACAGAATGCGTACAGAAACATATGTCATATCATATCATATCCGGTCCCTGCCACGGGACTCGGCAGACAGAATATGGCCACCCTCCTGACGCTGGTGCCACTATACAGAGAAATCAGAAAAAGGGGCGTGGCCCCGTATCATATAATGTCATATCAAAATGGCCATAACAGATCAGATCAGAATAGGCGGACATGGCACATCATACTCCACAGACCCATGTACGCGTATACCTGCCCCCTCACATCGGGACGCGGCGAACAATGCAGAGAATTACGCTTGACAACATATCCTGGCCCGGGCTCAGTGTGGGAAACATTGGGACATCCACGAATGGAGTAGTGAGAGACTAATGCAATTTAAAAATATCATAAGTATTTTCAAAGACTCGATGAGGCGTAGCAAAGACAAACAAATCAAATGGAGTCGGACGGAATCATAATAAATGTATTCCAGATATCATAATAAATTACAGAAGTCTAACTTTCCCGAAGTCATTCCGGGTGTCAAAATAATGTATAAGGTTTAATAGAATATTTAAAATAATATTCGTTAAGCGATTAGTAGGGTAATTAAAACATTTCTTTCAAAAATCGCTTAAAAAGGAAGCTTTAGCATATTAGGGGCAAAACCGTAAATAGTGGGCCCGCCTCGGGACAAATAAGGCTGCGGGCTCAAATTTTGCCCTCTAAGCATATAGTGTCACCTAAAGAGGTTATACAGACATTCTATGACTTTCTGAATAATTTAGAGCAAGTTTGCATAATTTCAGAAAAAGCGTATCAAAGAGGTTCAATTCTACTGAAGGAAAAACTGAAATTTTGTCTTGCGGATTCCGAGGGCCAAGAGGTCCTTCGAGGCCCGGATCCGACCCTAATACACTAAGGGCATGCCAAGGGAAGAATTGGGTTTGCTTTACATACCTTTCACGCTCCTTAAGCCTTTCCAATCTCACTTCCCGTTTCGTCGAAAAACTGCAATTGGTCAAGTTTACCAATTGTGAATTATTAATGCCATTATTTCAACTTTAAGCATATTTGGCTACCGAAATTTCGGCAGCACTTCCCCTATACATATGACACCCCGAGAATTCAACTCGGCTATAAATCATCAACAACAACCCAAACGACAACAACAATATCAACAATGAACATTAAAAACACAAATATCCTTCAACTAGTCATTTTTCTCACAAGTTGACATAATCTTCAATTCAACCCAACTTTCAACTATGATCAATAATTTCATATTCAACAACCATCATGATCATCACCATATAAATCTAAAGACATCTCATATCATTTCCCTTAGGATATACACTTGATATACATGATATACACTTTTCCGCCAAAAGCATAACTTATGCAAAACATCAAATCTTTGGCATATAATTTCATAACAAGTTTCCAACTTCCAAATTCATCAATGAACATCATAATTCACAACCAAACACTTCATTTCCTTAATGTCGGAAAATCATACTAAAACGACATAAGTGTTCACATTCCAATTCAACACAAACTTATATCATTCTAGCTTAATTCACATTACAAACATCACAATACCAACACTCCAACACATTACACAACTTGATTCATATTTATTCCAAGACCATTACACCACACGGCCATATGCTCATTTTGCAACATCAACTAAATTCATCCAACTTTCAATTCCCATATGCATTTCATTACAATCATGACTAGATTATAACATAAATTCAACACATAGAGGCTATATATGTAGTATATACCCACGGCCACACACTCACACACACACCCACTTTGCAAACTTCTATTTCTTCATACAATCAACACATTTCCATAAACTACAACACAATCAAAACTTCATAACACAAATAAAAGGTAGAAATTCTTACCTTTTCTTCAAGTTTTCTTCACTTGGACTTGTGTTCAACTTGGAGATTCTAGAGCTCCCCACTCCAAACCAACTATACCAAGATGCAAAGAAACCTTGAATTAATAGGAAATCAACAAGATTTGAATTTTTGGGACAAGATTTTTGACGGCAATTTTTGCCCCTCAAACCCGAGAACCTCACTTTCTCTCCTCTTCTATTTTTTTTTTGCTCTTGCTTGCTTCTAATGGATACACATGAAGACTTTGTCTTCTTATATAAAGTTGTCACATGCCATGCACATGACATAATTAATTTGGGCTTGGGCCAAGGCCTACTATGGCCGGCCACCCTTGTCTCTTTGGGCTTCAATTTGTTTCACATTTTGCAAGCCCAATAAGGTGTGGATCGTATTTTGTAATTCCCGAAACTAATTTCCAAAATTCCAAAATTACCCTTAGCCTTGTCCCACGCTTTCATGATTCTATTCTTTCATGCATAACTCCTATGTTCAACAAAATATCAAATTTGACATTATATCTCCAAAAATCTAATATTTCCAAGTTTTTCCAAACGTGTGAAAACACGGTATATAACAATGTGGATCATCGCACCGTGACATATTGGTCGAGGTCAAGATGACTCGATATCATCTGAAGATAGGAAGATGAACAATCAATATTTAAATAGATACATGTGACTTTTACTTATTTTGATTTTATAGGGTACAAATATGTGGTGAAACATATCAAATATGATTGGGAAAAGGATATTGTATGGCCAGCAGAAATTTTAATGGCCTATGTTTGGGCTCAATGCTACGAATTGGCCTTTTGGTCCAAACAATTGACAAGCACTAGTCTAGTGACTCAATCACTACAAGAGATTAGATTTTTTTAATCAAAAAGTCGTCACTAAAAGTCGTTGCATCTACTGTTGTTGCTAAAGGTTTTTTTTTTTTTTTTTTTTATAACTTCAAGGGATCGCCACAAGAACTACACGTTTTGTGGCGACTATGCTTGCAACAAAAAGAAAACAAATATGTGACTAATAAAATTCATATTGAGCCTTCAGAAAATATCCAAAACATGTATAAGATGTGTATAATTAGTAAGTATACGTTGATTGAGTCTTCAAGAAATATCACTGTCATGACTCAAATTACCGATTGTGCGGGCACTTGCCTTATTATCACTAGTAGGAGAACCCTTATCCTTACCCTTCTTTAATCATTTATACTTAAACAATCCATGAACAAGTAAATGAATAAATTATCTTACCAAGTCATAAATAATAATTAATATAAGTGCGGAAGTCTTAATTATTACACCCCCAAAATCTGAAAGTTATCGTACAAGGACTCTAACCAGCAAAATCTAAAGAATGAAGTATATCTCTAATATAATAAAAAATAATGTCTGGAATGAAAGTAGACATCTGGAAAGAGATATCTTCAGGTGGCATGGTATGGATAGAAGCTCACCCTCGAATCCGATCAGGCTAACTAGCTTCAAGCTAGAGATGTGGTCTGGATGAAATCTCTGGAACACAATCTGCACTCAAAAATGGTGTAGCAAGGTAGTATCAGTACGAACACTATGTACCGGTAAGCATCATAGGCCGAGTAAGATTAGTTCACACATATAAGTATAAAATCAACAGAATAAACAGATAGGCACTTAATACTCAAGTCCAAGTCATAGGACATCCCATAACCGAGTCTCAGCCTAAGATGAAGCTTCTAAACCACAAGTCTTTCAAGTCTCAATAATCTCACCTGATAATCACAAATCCAAGTTCTGACCCTAGGTAGAATCACTAACCCACAATTTCACTCAGTCAATGATCATATCTATATCAGAATAGCCATTTAACACACTATACCAAAATCAGAACTAAACGAGCATATAATAATGCAGAATAAAATGTAATGATGTGCAATGCAAAATATGATGAAGTGCATGCAGTGCAATGCAGTGCACTGGCCAAATACCTCACTCCTTAGTTACTCATCACCAGTGTACACATATGCTTTGGTGTCTTTACCCAATAGTTATGACCTGCACGGGGACCCATGGTGTTTATGTACCTGTTGAGGCGTGCAACCCGATCCACTCGTTCAGAAATCACTCTTCGGACTCGAGCCACACTCAAGGCCACATCGTCACCCCCTGTCAAATGTGCCTTTTTCATATATAGGTCACATCTTCACCCCCCGATCAAATGTGCCTTTTCATTTGTATAGTAACACTGTCATACCATTCTCAATTATCAATTTTCAAGTACCATGTATCAAATAGTATCACAAGTTCAACAAGAAGATTATATTAACTTCTTTACTAATTTCACATCATAATGTACGTCTCAACACATTCTAGTTCATTAGTATGTATGGACTATGAACAATAGCAATATCAATGTCAAACACAAGGCATCATGCCACAAGTCTTTCATGAATCATTACCATAACATTTCCATCATGTATAAGTGTATGAATGCATAAATGGGTGTAAACATGGTAAATCAATGCAAATAGACTAACGATGAAGGTACAAGTCACAAAGCCACAAGTCATATCAATACTTAGATCAACTCAACCGTGAAATGAATCATACAAACCGTCTCAACCAACATAAGAGTCGATGTCCCTCTTTACTTCCACATACAGCAAGTACGCCTCACAACTAAGTCTTGTATCACCAAGATGCTCCATTTTTCTATATATTATCATCAACAGTAAATCATACATCAAGTGTTCATCTACGTACTATCATAAATATATAAATCATGATTCAGGTCTAAACTCAGTATCCTTCGTTTCTCCGGTGATATGTGTCACAATAAGAGAGAATTGAGTACAACACGACAATTTAGTTAATAAATCTAATCACAAAAACAGGGCAACGAGCCACCATCGACAATAATCAACCTAATAAAAATCCATCCCGAATCGCCATAGTATGAATATAATTACACCTCATACTTCAATACATAAAGTAATAGCGACGAACCCACAAAATCAGAAGTCATACCAACCTAGTCAATATCCAACCAAAACACCATGGCTGAAGACTAATCATGCTTTCTCCCGTCAATTCTACACAATACATACATTTCGCTAATCAAAGTCTAACTATAGTAAGCTGTAACCTACCTGGAATGCCGAGCAATAGTCTCGAATCGCCAAACCTTAGCCTTGTCTTCCTCTTTGGAGAACCTCGAAATGATTAACATCTATCAAATGTGAATTCTAGTCAGATATGAATTTGATACCCATATTGCCATAGTTTTACCCAAAACCCAAAAATGGACCCAAAATAGCCAAACCCGAGCCACAAGGGCAAAACTATACTTTTATTGAAAATTCAAATACAATATAGTTAAAATAGTACTTTACGAGTCCAACGATACCCATATTGCTATACTTTTATAAAAATACCCATACAATGTGAATCCGGGTTCATGAGGGTAAAACAGGAAACTTAGTGCACAATTATGTTACCCATCATTTAGTTAACCTTCAATCTTAATATCATGGAATTCTATTCATCGCAAGATATACAAATTCATCTTTTCTATTTTTAGCCCTAGGCTTCTTAACCCATTAGTTCTTCACAATTAGTGTGTAGGATGACTATGAGATGATGATAATCGACAATAAATAATGAATACTAGGTTAGAATCTTAGCCCAAAGTGCTTATGGATGCTTTTTCCATTGCTATCTCCCCAACCCTTCAACTATTGAAGGTTTCATCAATTCTTGGATTCTAATATTGCACCCACCATTAATGAAGCTTAAGCTTGTTATGGGATTTGAAGAAGGAAAGATAATGAATCACGTAAGGGTTTGCATTTACCTTTTTGGAGGAACTCCACCCTAGCCCTAGGAATATAGCTACTCACTTTCTAGGAAAGTGTTTTTGGGTTAATGAGGGGAAAGAGTTGAAAATAGCACTTAAAAACGACTTTTCTGCCCAAACTTTCGCTACCGCGGGTGCACCCTTCACTGCAGCGGGTGCCCAAAATTCTGATAAGTTCAAAACTTCGTTTTAGCCCTCGAAACTCATCCGGAACCTCCCAAACACAAACCTTATATGCGTTTTGATTGTAAACCACATTACGGACTCAATCGTGACCTCATAATTCCCAAAAGAGATCATTTTAACACCGTGTTGACCAAGTTAATCCCAACACTATGAAACTAAGCCTTCACTCGAGACTCAAAACATCCCCGAACGCCTTGGGACCCAAACCAATGACTTCACTAAGTCATAGGTCGTACTAACGGGTGTTGACACCCAATTTTGTCCTTCCTTTATTCCATTTCATTTTCTTGAGCTTCTAAGTCATTGATAAATCAAATATCTTATTTTTCACCCTTACTTTATTATAATTTCTACTACTATATTAATATTGTTAAGAATTAATACGTCGTACATCGCTACTTACTTATTATATATTGATCATAAGACATAGCTTAGGTAATATTTTTACTCTATTATTACTTTGCTTATATTTTATATACTAATGATAAGATTATTATATTAACGCTAATTATGAAATTTATTATTATTGTTATTATTATTATTACTACATAATATATTTGATCTAATTTAGGAGCCCAAAATATTAATTCAACCCATAATAACCGGCCCATCTAAGCCTCCCTTAAGAAAAGAAATCAGCCCACTATCCGAAATAATTCGGCCAGCCCAACAGACCAGCCCAAAAGAGGACGACCCGGTCCATTTCCCTTCATTTTCATCAGCTTCCCCTAAACAAAAACCTAATGAACGCCGCCTTATCTCTGTTCCCTTTCTCCTCCTCTTTCCCTCTCTACCCGACGCGATCGAAAATTCACAGACCCTCTTTCGCGAACACAGGCCATGCATGGCCATTTCGGGGAAAGGAATTTAATGCTCGTCCTTTCCCGTCAGGTTTCAACCCTTATAGTTCGTCGTCCTTTTTCTTTTTCTGTTTTCATTTGAAAACCCTTGATGAATTTTTGTCCGTTTATGAATCCGAATCTTGCATTACCAGTGCTTTTTCATTATCGGGTATAAAAGTTTAACGGCTTTTGTCTACTTTTTGCTTTTGCTGATCAAGCGTCTGAAATACACAAAAATCCAACAATGTTCAACGATCTCTGAAAGAATCACGAGGGAGATTCGATTTTGAACGGCTAGCCTATCTTGAAATCCCGCTCAATTTTTCGAATCACAAAAACCCTAAACATTTTCCTATAAATATTCGCTGCTTGATCCATAGAGAGGGAGTTCTTTTTAGCCGCTGATATTCCTCTTAAAACATCAATACTCTTCAATCTTAGCACCTTGGGGTAGTGATTCAAAATATTAAATTATTTTATTTCCCGTTTTGCCCCTGCTATTGACTCGAGTCCGAGCAATACTCAAGCTTGAAGCTTGTTGGTGTTCGATTTGTGTATCGGAGACCCGACGCCCCATTTCACTATACACGGAAAAGGTCGAAAATCCTCCTCTTCACTTTGTTTCTAATTCTGTTCTATACAGGCTTTTGTAGCTAGGTGATGTGGCGTGATTTTACGCCACATTTGACGTTTTTCGACTATAAGCGTTACTTGTTTTTAAGCAAGTCTACGTGATTTCATGTGTTTTTTTAGTGGATTTCAGGTATCAAGTGTTTTGATGGCAAAATTTGAAGAAGTGGAGGAAATAAGAGTCACTGAAGAGGCAGTTTGACGGAGCAATTAGACGGGCCGTAAAAACGTTATACGGACCGTCAAATTGACCGTATAGTGGTCACAGTGAGCAATGATCGACGAACCATTTCTGCGGAACAATTATACGGACCGTAAAAGTATTTGACGAACCGTCAAATTGACCGTATAGTGGTCACAGTGAACAATGATCGATGAGCCATTTCTGCGGAACATTTATACGGTCCATAAAACTGTTATACGGACCGTCAAATTGTATCATAAAAATGTTGTGATATTTGACGGATGATAGGAAGTAATTTTATGGTCCGTATAACAGTTTTACGGACCGTAAAATGGAACGTAAACCGAGCCCGACGGGCAATTGTGTCTTTTCACTTCTCACGATTTTGGCTCCTATAAATACTTAATTGTAGGGTTCTTGTACGCAGCTTTTGCCTCAGACCTCAGTTTTTATATTTCTTAGCATAAGTATCTATATTTTTGAGCTCTTTTGGAGATTACAAACAATTGCAAGTAATTTCTCAAGTCCATTCAATCAATTGTAAGCTTTATGATTATTATTATTTCTCATTGTTTTTCTTTCTTTATGAGTAGCTAAATTCCCCTACTAGGGTTGTGAACCCAATGATGGGTGTTTTGTGATTGGGTTTGTGATTGATATACACATAATGAATTATTAGGGTTTAGTTATTCTTCATTCTTCATTCATAATTAATGGTTGCAAACATTGATTAAAACCATAAACCCTAATTTATTTGGGAAAATAATTAGGATTGGTAAGAATAATTAACAAGAACTCAAAGCTTTAAACTTTGTTTAATAAATTCACTTAGGAATAAGAAGAATTTACTTGGCATGATTAATCGTTCTTCATAGTCACTTTCTTATATTTGGGAAAATCATAGAAAGATATAATCTTTATTTATTGGGAAATAGTAGAGATTCACATAGAGATTAAGTGCATTCATATAATGATCCATTACAAGTATATCAAGATCAATACCCATGATCATACATCCTATCTAACGGGGACACAACCTTAGTTTCTTTTACCATAAATTTCCACCAAAGCAATAGTTTAGCAATTAGTCATAGAAACAACCAACTTTTACACCAATTATCGGATTAAGACATTAGACCTAGAACTTAGCATCTACGATTTTAGTAACCTTTTCACACCATATTCCCTGTGGGATTCGACCCCAACCTTTTTATGTTACTATATTTGACAACATCCATGTTATACCATTAATAGGTGTAATTTGAGCGTATCAAATTTTGGCGCCGCTGCCGGGGAATTCGGTTTTGAAATTACTAAATTGTGTTTGCTTTGATTAAAGTCTTTTGCTTATTCCATCACACCTTGTTTGCTACTTTGTGTAAATAAGGTGAACATGAATCGACATCAGCAAAATCAACGTGCTGAAAACCAGGGAAATCTGGTGAACAATCTGGCGAATGAATCAGACGATAAGAACATTTTCGCTGAACTTGTTCCGGAGGAGGACTATGCATCTCCTATTGTTCAGCCTCGAGTTGGAGCTGCTACTGTGAAAATTGATTCCTCTCTATACCAGTTGTTGAAACTTGAGGGATACTTTCGGAATTCTACCGAGAATGACCCTCAACGTCATTTGCAGAATTTTGTGGATGTGTGTGCTAATCACATCCAGAACAATGTTCCACAAGATGCTATTCGGTTGAGGTTATTCAAATATTCCTTAGCTGGAGAGGCAAGAACATGGTTTGAGAAGCTGCCCCGAAATTCGATTAGTTCATGGGCAGAGATGGTAGCTGCTTTTCTCACAAAGTGGTACCCCCTAGCAAAAAGGCTGAAATTCGTGACAAGATATATGAATTTAAGCAGCGACTGGGGGAACAACTATATGAAGCATGGGAGAAATTCAAAGAGTATTTGCAGAGGAGTTCGAATCATGGTTTTCCGGAAAATATATTGATGGAGAAGTTCTACCGAGGGTTAGATCCAGTGACACAGGCAGTAGCTAATAATGCAGCTAATGGTTGTTTCATAAACAAGACCTTTCGACGAGTGACCACCATACTTAACAAGCTGACCACTCATAATCAAGCTTGGCACTCAAACAATGCTGATGTGGTACCATATGGTAGTGCTATGCTCCAGAATATAGTGAAGGAGAATCAAGACACACAGCAAACATTGGCAGAACTTGCAACAAATATTTCCCTGCTGACGAAAAAGTTTGATGAATCGCAAATCAAGAAGGTAAATGTTTGTGAAGAAGATGCAATCTTGCCAAAAGGGATGTACCATGCTCAAGATGGCCCGTTCCTTGATGGGCCACCTATGCAGGTTGAAGATGCTAACTATGTTAACAACTCTCAAGGGGGATTTCAAAGACAGAATTACCAAGGTGGCTATCAGAGTCAGAATCAATGGAGACCGCAGCAAGGTCAAGGTTCTTACAACAGCTCTGGGAATTACAACAATAATTATGGTGGTGGAAACCACAGGAGCTACAACAACAACAACAATTTTGGGAACAAGAGTTCCAATCCTTATATACCACCGAAAGGTGAGTCACCAGAGCAAGGTGGTTCAAAGGTTGAAGCAATGCTTGAGAAGATTTTGGCAAATCAATCTAAGTCTGAAAGGACTTTATCTGGGCTGACAGAAACAGTGGGTTCCCATACAGCGGCTATTCAGAAGCTTGAGTCGTAGATGAGGGATATTTCTAGAGAGCAGCACCCTCCAAAAAAGGGAGGACTTCCAAGTGACACTATTCCAAATCCCAAGAATGGGGGAGGCGGTATAGACCGTGCGTTTGCCATTACTACTAGAAGTGGTAAAACAATACAGGGGGCTGCTGAGAAGGTGATTGATCTTGAGCCGATAGATGAAGAGAATGAGGTGCAGTCTGAAGCACCCATCACCGCTGATGAGATTGTTACAGACAAGAAGGGTGATGATATTCCAGAGATGGTGAGGGAAGCTGATAACACAAGCAAGCAGGCTATAAAAGGGGCTCTCTGCCCTTTGACACAGCTTTTCAAATCTAAACCTCCTTTTCCTCAGAGGTTGGCAAAGAAGAAAGAAGAAGCTAAGTTTGAGAAGTATTATGATCAGCTGAAGCAGTTATCTCTAAATTTTCCCTTCTTGGAAGCTGTCAAGGAGATGCCCGGTTTTGTAAAATATTTGAAGGATTTACTGACCAAGAATAAAACGGTGCAACATGAAACCGTGAGTTTGACTCACACTGTGAATTCCATCATTTCAACCACAACTGTGCAGAAAAAGGGAGATCCTGGGGCGTTCACCATTCCTTGTTCTATTGGGCACCATGATTTTGCTCGTGCTTTGTGTGATAATGGGGCGAGTATAAATTTGATGCCCCCTGCTATATATAAACAATCTGGTTTGGGGATGCCAAGGCCGACTACAATGAGATTGCAGATGGCTGATAGGTCTATCAAAAGACCTGTTGGGGTGGTTGATGATATCATTGTGCGGGTTGGTGATTTTATGTTGCCCGTTGATTTTGTGATTCTTGACTGTGCTGTTGATCGGGACATTCCTATCATTATGGGGATACCTTTCCTTTCTACAGGGAGGGCTCTGATGGATTCAGAAAAAAATGAAATAAAGTTCCGAGTCAACAATGAAGAAGTGACTTTTCAGGCTAGCAAAGGGATGAAGTTACCAAGTGCCTACGAGAGTATTTTGGTAATTGATTCATTCGATGTTGTTGATGAAGCAGTGGAGTTCAAGATGGAAGAAGAAGGTTTGGGTGAGGCTTTAGCTGGTATTCTTATGAATTTCGATGCTAAAGACATGAAAGGTTATGTGGAGACAGTTAACTCACTTGTTGGGTTGGGCTTATACACATACCACCCAAAGAAGCTGAATCTTGATCTTGAACATAGAACAACTCCTCCAGCAAAGCCCTCAATTATTGAGCCACCTAAGTTGGAGCTTAAGCAGCTCCCATCACATCTGAAATATGAGTTCCTTGGTCCGGAAAATACATTACCGATGGTTGTCTCAGCCCTATTGACTGAGGAGCAGATTTTGCAGCTTTTGGAGGTGCTAAGGGAGTATAGACGTGCTATTTATTGGACAATAGTAGACATTCGAGGTATTCCATCTGGGATCTGTGAGCATAAAATCCAATTGGAGGAAGATAGCAAACCGAGTGTAGAGCATCAGAGGCGACTGAACGAGAATATGCAAGAGGTCGTCAAGAAAGAGATCATCAAATGGCTGGATGCAGGTGTGATTTACCCAATTGTTGATAGTAAATGGGTGAGCCCAGTCCAATGTGTTTCTAAAAAAGGCGGCATCACTGTTGTGCCAAATGCAAAAAATGAGTTGATTCCAACCAGAACTGTCACTGGTTGGAGAGTTTGCATGGATTATCGCAAGCTCAACACAGCCACGAGCAAGGACCACTTCCCTATGCCCTTCATTGATCAGATGCTGGATAGACTAGCAGGGCGTTCCTACTATTGTTTCCTTGATGGTTATTCGGGATACAATCAAATCAACATTGCTCTGGAAGATCAGGAGAAGACCACTTTCACTTGTCCTTATGGGATGTTTGCATTCAGCCGGATGCCCTTTGGGTTGTGTAATGCACCAGCCACCTTCCAGAGGTGCATGATGTCAATCTTCTCCAACATGGTGGAGGATTTCTTGGAAGTGTTCATGGATGATTTTTCCGTGGTGGGTGACTCATTTGAAGATTGTCTTGGCCATCTGGGTCAAGTGATAAAAAGGTGTGAGGAGACCAATCTGGTGCTGAATTGGGAGAAGTGCCATTTTATGGTGAAGGAAGGAATCGTCCTCGGTCACAAAATCTCTGAGAAGGGAATCGAGGTCGATCAAGCGAAAATTGATGTGATTGCAAAACTTCCTCCACCCATCTCAGTCAAGGGTGTCCGAAGTTTCTTGGGACATGCTGGGTTCTATAGGCGCTTCATCAAAGATTTCTCCAAGATCGCAAACCCTATGTGCAAGCTTCTTGAAAAAAGAGGCTAAATTCGTATTTGATGACAAGTGCCAGAAGGAGTTTGAGGAGTTAAAAGAGCGTCTCACTACTGCTCCTATTATTTTTTCTCCTGACTGGTCCTTACCATTTGAACTGATGTGTGATGCTAGCGGTTTCGCAATAGGTGCTGTGCTTGGGCAGACGCACAATAAAATCATGCACCCGATCTATTATGCAAGCAGAACACTGAATGCTGCTCAAATGAATTATACAGTGACGGAGCAAGAGCTGCTTGCCATTGTGTTTGCTTTTGAGAAATTTCGGGCCTACTTGTTGGGGTCCAAAGTAGTGGTTTACACTGATCATGCAGCCTTGAAATACCTCGTGGCAAAGAAGGAAGCAAAGCCGCGACTGATCAGATGGGTGCTATTGCTGCAAGAGTTTGATTTTGAGGTGAAGGACCGCAAGGGCACGGAAAACCAGGTTACTGACCATCTCTCTCGGTTGGAAGAGGCTGGGAGATCTTCTTATGAGCTTGATATAGAGGATGCTTTTCCGGATGAGAGGGTGTTGGCTGTGTCAAATGAGGTGGCACCGTGGTATGCTGACATTGCCAATTATTTGGTAACAGGCATAGTTCCAGAAGATATCAAAACCTACCAAAAGAAGAAATTCTTGCGGGATGCTCGGCAGTACTACTGGGACGAGCCTTATTTGTTCCGAACATGTGCTGACAACATCATTCGGCGTTGCGTTCCAGAAAGTGAAGTGATGGAAATTCTAAAATCGTGCCATGACTCTCCTGTTGGGGGTCACCATAGCGGAAATCGGACTGCAGCTAAGGTACTTAAGTGCGGCTATTACTGGCCGACCATTTTTCACGATGCTAATCTATTGGTTCGGTCCTGTGATCAATTTCAGCGGCAAGGGAATATCGGAAAAAGGCAAGAAATTCCTATGAATTTTGTTATGGAGGTAGAAGTGTTCGATGTCTGGGGGATTGACTTTATGGGACCCTTTGTGAGCTCGGGTGGCATGAAATATATCTTGGTTGCTGTGGACTATGTGTAAAAATGGGTAGAAGCGGTGGCTTTACCTAATAACGAGGCCAATACTGTCATGGGGTTGCTCAAGAAGAACATATTTACTTGTTTTGGTACTCCGAGGGCTATAATAAGCGATGGTGGATCACACTTTTGTAATAGAGCTTTCGCGAGATTGATGGAGAAATATGGTGTAAAACATAGGGTGGCAATACGTTATCACCCTCAGATAAGTGGACAGGTTGAAGTATCCAATAGGGAGATCAAAAGTATTCTAGCAAAAACCGTGAATGCAAATAGAACTGATTGGGCCCGCAAACTCGATGATGCTCTATGGGCATACCGGACTGCGTTCAAGACCCCGATTGGGACTTCACCCTTCAAGCTTGTGTTCGGAAAATCTTGCCACTTGCCGGTTGAGCTTGAGCACAAAGCTATGTGGGTGCTGAAGAAACTGAATATGGATTGGGAGGAAGCAACCAAGCTCAGGTTGTTTCAACTAAATGAGATGGATGAATTTCGGTACCAGGCATATGAGAGTGCAGCACTTTATAAAGAAAGGATGAAGCAATACCATGATAAGAAGATCCTGAAGCAAGAGTTCTACAAGGGTGATCTTGTATTGCTGTTTAACTCTCGGTTGAAGTTGCTGCCTGGTAAGCTTAAATCAAGGTGGTCTGGTCCGTTTGAGGTGGTAGGTGTTTCACCCCATGGAGCAATTGAGTTAAAGTACGGAGATGGTACACAGACATTTAAAGTGAATGGGCAGAGATTGAAGCACTATCACGGTATGGTTTCGGAGGATAGGATTGTTGATAGATACAGGTTGAAGCACCTCGGAACGAACAATGATCTGGTGCACCAAGATAAGGAGTAAATGATCACCACCGTCGTGCCGCGACGTTAAATCAAGCGTTTCTTGGGAGGCAACCCAAGTGTAATAATTATTTTCATTTAGGTTTCTATTTGGATATAGGGTAATGTTTGTTTTGGTGCAGGATATGAACAAGTGTAGGAAAAAGTGCAAACCGTTAGACGGTACATTCGACGGACCGTCAAATTATTTGACGGACCGTAAAATGAATCGCTTAATGGTACAAACAAAACCTGCTCACTGTGATGCGTTTACGCTACATTTGACGACCGTAGAAATTTTTACGGTCCGTCAAATGTAAGCATAAAACCGTCACAGTAAAGGATGCCATTTTGTTGCTCCCAGGTAAGCCGTAAAACGTTTTTACGGTTCGTAAAACGTTTTTACGATCCGTAAAACGTTCAAAAAAATTGTTTTTATTTTAAGGAATATAAAGAGTCGGTTGGTTTTCATTTTCATTTCCCATTCAAATACAGATCCAAATCCTTTCATATTTCAACTCCCCTCAACTCCCCTCTCCCACTCCCTACACTTACACCCCACGTCTCCTCTTTCCCTTCTCCAATTCAAACCTCTTTCTTTGCCTTGGCCAAAAATAAATTTCCCAGCCGTCTTATACTTACAATTTTCGTGTCAAAATTTGGCTGGTTGTTTTAAAGAGACCACGGTCCCTGTAGAGAGATTTGTGATTGTGTTCTAGACTACAAACTTCAACAAGCAAACAGGTATGAATTCTATGTTCCTATGATCATCAATGGGGATTATGTCCCATAATACTTAAAATATGTTGGGGTTGGGGTGTGTGCATAAATTTGGATATTGTTAAATTCATAACTGATGGTATGATGGTTGGAGGGCATTCCATTGATTGTGTTCAAGCCTTTGGATTCAATCACTGAGATGCCCGCCAACTGTTTGATGAAATGCCTAAAAGGAAGATCGATACAGAAAAGAGTGAAGTCTGAGTAACCCCGGCTTTATATAAGTTCTACGAGGGGGTGGGAATGTATAATCTTGTTTGTGAATCAAAGAGTCAAGTGTCACAATGAATGACATGAACTGAGTAGCAAAACTTGACTACAAGTTTGACGAACCGTAAAAATTTTGACGGTTCGTCAAGCTGTATCGTCAAATGTTTCATGCGACTATAATGCACTGTGACCGTTTGACGATAGATTTGACGATCCGTAAAATTGTTTTACAGACCGTAAAACCTCATCGTCAAATGATCCAAACCAAACCCACTTACTGTGACAATTTGACGGTAGGTTTGACGGACCGTAGAAATTTCTACAGACCGTAAAACTTCATTGTCAAATGGTCCACCCAACACATTTGACTCTTTAATTCCTTGCAACTTGTGCATTTAACATATAATTTTAAGGCGATACTTACTTTCTTTCTACAGGTATGCCTCCCAAAGTTCGAGGAAGCGCTCCAACCACGTCACGAAGCGGGGACAGAGCTCAAAGTAGCCGACGCCTCCGTGATGAGCCCGACCAAGGAGAAATTAGTGCAGGGGACGACGTACCACTGGCAGCAAGACTCACTAGAGCTCGGGGTGCTACTCAGGTACAAGTGTCCTCCGAGTCTGAGGAGAAGGCCACTTCTCCATCCTCTAGCAGCTCGGAAGATGAGGTGGAGGCTGCCAGGCTGCGGGAAATCCGCATGAAGGAAAAATCATAACACAGTGTTAGGTTCTCTGTGCCGGGTTCCAATGAAATATATGAGCACGGGCTTGAAGAAAAGGAAGGGGGTGGCCCGAAGAAAAGCATCCATGAGGAGAAACGCATTAGCCTAGACAGACTGGCGGGTTTTCCACGACTTCTTGCTACTCTTGACCACCATCAGTGGAACTTCATTAGCCACCCTCCAGGGGAGTACATCTCATCTCTAGTTCGGGAATTTTATGCTAACTATGTGGCGGAAATTAAAAATACCTTCAAGCCGATTCAGTTTAGGAAGAAGAAGCCACCCCCGTTGACAGAGGTGACAGTCCGAGGCAAGCGAATCAATATTTCTACTGATACGATCAATCGTTTCTACTTTGGCCCCGACTATGTACCACCTCCAAACGCAGATGAGCTTCAATACAGATTGGGTGGTGATCGGAACGACAAAC
The DNA here is from genome assembly GCF_019175385.1 of Lycium barbarum. Lineage (NCBI taxonomy): Eukaryota > Viridiplantae > Streptophyta > Magnoliopsida > Solanales > Solanaceae > Lycium > Lycium barbarum. Next base: position 100,586,625 of record NC_083345.1, on the reverse strand, counting down.
TGGCTGAGTTACCATGGGTTGCGTCGGTGATAGCACGGGGTTCCCCTGAATGGAGTAAAAACACCTCCTTACCAATAAAGAAAGCAGATTTGTCCGTGGAAGGAAAATTTTGGTGGAGCGTGTTGATTCATAGGTTGTACCCCAGTCAAGCGGATAATGTGTTGACGGTTGAGCGGGCCATACTAATAGCAGCCATCATGTCAAGGTACAACATAAATGTGGGAGAGTTGGTGGTTCAACAAATTCATCACAGAGCAATGACCAAGGAGTTTTCACTAGTTTATCCCTGCCTCATTACAGCGTTATGATTACGGGAAAATCTCGATCATTATGCACATCGAGATCACCGGTTACTAGCCAAGAGTGTGTATGACCTTTGGAAGAGTCGAGATGGGGATATCCACCTTACTTCAGAGGTTCCAATAGAGCTCGCAGCTGGGCTGCCTACTCCAGCATCCCCGGATCATGCCACAGCAGCTCCCGAGACATCGCAGGAGAGGCCGACTGCCACAGGCCCATCAGATCAGTTTGTTTCGGGCACTGCGGGTACATCTACAAGGCCCTCCTCCCAAGAAACTCCAGCTATTCACAGTACTCCTACCTCTCAGAGCAGCCATATGGCCTCGGCTTCTACAGCCCTACCTGGCGGTGTTATGATACAGTTTAATGCTCAAAATTTCCATGATGCATTTGTCAAAGCAGACAGGGCAGACCGCCAAGTTGCTAACTTGATGGGACAGCTGCAGAGTTATATAGATAAAAGGGTGGCAGCAGCCTTGGATCCTGCAAGGAAGAAGTGGGAGGATTCCCATAAACTCATCCATTCAAGGATCGATGGCCTTGAGCGGCGGATTCTGGGTCTTGAGAGGGTAGGCCCTACAGTCGATTTAGGGATGCTGCAAACAGAATTGATGCAATGGAAGACAGATGTGCTAGCGTTGAAAGTAAAAGAGGGACTTGCATCTGCAACCCCACCACAAGCATAGACGTTAGATTTAGCCTCTATGTTTCCTGTGGTCGATTTGCTGGGAGATGATTCCCCACCTCGAGCTACTACCAAAAGGCCTAGGAAGGAAGCTGAGACTGATGATGAGGAGGATGACAGTGAGGAGGAAGAGCAGTTTCGAAAGGTTCAGCGACGCTCTCGTGAGGAGACCCATTTTACAGGAGCGTCATCTAGCCATGCCTCTCCTGTTGAGATGACAGCGCCTACTGTTGTGCTACCAGCAGAGGCTAGTGCTATGGGTCCAGGGGGCAACTGCGCTCTCAGAGTCTGATAGAGCCAGCTGTTGGTACCACCGTTCCAGCGGCAGAGCAGGCACTGGATCCCACTACTGAGGTGACGCGACCTCAGGACACGCAGGACGCCTAGAGCGTTACAGGTAGCCCTATCTCTTTGGTTTACTTATTTTCATACTTTGAGGACAATGCATGTTTCTTTCGTTGGGGGTGGGACTATTTGAGAGTAGTGGAGAGTATATATATGTTTAGGAACCCCCTCGGCTTTTCGTTGCCAAAGTTCTTTTCCTGAGGGGGGTTTTATTTTGTTTAAACTGGCGTGTTTAAGATGCTGCTTAGTTTGAGTAGAATAATTTTGACTTATTTGGTGTTACTTTGTAACTGATGGCATGTGTTGTGGTTTGTTGAAAATTTTGGACCCCTCAGAAATTTTAAAAAATGCATACTTAGAACAGTTATTGTTTGACATGATTGATTCTTTATATGACATTGTGATTATTGGGGTATTGTGTGTGATGAATGACTACTTAGGAGGTCACAAGCGTAAAAATGATTGTCCTTATGCCGATGTGTGTGTGAGTTGTTAGTTTAATTCGGGTTACGCATGTATAATCTAGAACTTGCCTGGTTGGTCTTGTTTGAAATTCGAAAGTTAGTTTTGTTGTGAAATGATCTTAGGCGTTCTTTGTGTAAATAAGTCACTTTGCCTAAATAAGCCTCACCAAAAGCTAAAAATATCACTAGTTTCCCTTTTCAAGCCTTTGTGACCATTTTCTTGGCTAGCCGAATTAAACCTCACCCGTTGTGAAATTTATCCATCTTCGCACTCGTTTTCCTCCTTGATGCTACTAGATAGACAAGGCAAAATGCCTAAGTTGGGGGTAAATTAAATGTGAAGTAGATGTTGAGAAGAAAGGTTGGGGGTGGTGAAATTGCTAGTAGAGAGTCGATGTGGTAGTTGATACTATAAAAAAAAATCAGAAAATTGAAACACAAAAAGAACTGCTAGTTGGATAGGAATAAAACCACATCGAGATCGAAAACGTGAAAGAAAAGAAAAGAGGCGAATCAAGGTAAAGAGATGTTGTAGTGTCAAGGAGGGTGAGTCACTAATACCCAAATTACATCCTATCCGTCCCTAAGCCTACATTACAAGCCGAAACAAGTCCTAATGTGATCACAACCGAACGAGCCTAGGATGAAAACATAGAAAATAAGGGCAAGCCTATGGTATTTGCATGTGTAAATATGAATTCTTTGTGAGTGTTGAGTGTTTTTCTCTTCTCTTTCATCTTCGTCTCATTCTTGTCATATATATGTGTGTTGGGACATTCTTTGGTCTATGTGAGGGCATAAGGATGAGAATTGAACAAAATAAAGTGACCGCCGAAAGTAGCGTTTGTGTGCATGATAATATGTTCGATAATGTAATGTCATGTATTGAAGATCATGGTTAGTCATAACGTTCTTAAGTTGTGTATATTGCTTTACAATAGACAGTTGGGGTGGTCAGTTGAAGGAAAACATGCATGCCAGAAGTTCCGAGTCAAAACCGATGTAGACATTGTTATTCTATGATATCTAGGTGTAGATTGAGTCGTTGTTTTGTATGGCTTGCTTGAGGACAAGCAAATACTTTAAGTTGGGGGTATTGATGTGGCGTGATTTTACGCCACATTTTATGCTTTTCGGCTATAAGCGTTACTTGTTTTTAAGCAAGTCTACGTGATTTCATGTGTTTTTTTTAGTGGATTTCAGGTATCAAGTGTTTTGATGGCAAAAGTTGAAGAAGTGGAGAAAATAAGAGTCACTGAAGAGGCAGTTTGACAGAGCAATTAGACGGGCCGTAGAAACGTTATACGAACCGTCAAATTGACCGTATAGTGGTCACAGTGAGCAATGATCGACGAACCATTTCTGCGGAAAAATTATACGGACCGTAAAAGTATTTGACGGACCGTCAAATTGACCGTATAGTGGTCACAGTGAACAATGATCGATGAACCATTTCTGCGGAACATTTATACGGTCCGTAAAACTGTTATACGGACCGTCAAATTGTATCGTAAAAATGCTGTGATATTTGACGGATGATAGGAAGTAATTTTACGGTCCGTATAACAGTTTTACGGACCGTAAAATGGAACGTAAACCGAGCCCGACGGGCAATTGTGTCTTTTCACTTCTCACGATTTTGGCTCCTATAAATACTTAATTGTAGGGTTCTTGTACGCAGCTTTTTCCTCAGACCTCAGTTTTTATATTTCTTAGCATAAGTTTCTATATTTTGGAGCTCTTTTGGAGATTACAAACAATTGCAAGTAATTTCTCAAGTCCATTCAATCAATTGTAAGCTTTATGATTATTATTATTTCTCATTGTTTTTCTTTCTTTATGAGTAGCTAAATTCCCCTACTAGGGTTGTGAACCCAATGATGGGTGTTTTGTGATTGGGTTTGTGATTGATATACACATAATGGATTATTAGGGTTTAGTTATTCTTCATTCTTCATTCATAATTAATGGTTGCAAACATTGATTAAAACCATAAACCCTAATTTATTTGGGAAAATAATTAGGATTGGTAAGAATAATTAACAAGAACTCAAAGCTTTAAACTTTGTTTAATAAATTCACTTAGGAATAAGAAGAATTACTTGGCATGATTAATCGTTCTTCATAGTCACTTTCTTATATTTGGGAAAATCATAGAAAGATATAATCTTTATTTATTGGGAAATAGTAGAGATTCACATAGAGATTAAGTGCATTCATATAATGATCCATTACAAGTATATCAAGATCAATACCCATGATCATACATCCTATCTAACGGGGACACAACCTTAGTTTCTTTTACCATAAATTTCCACCAAAGCAATAGTTTAGCAATTAGTCATAGAAACAACCAACTTTTACACCAATTATCGGATTAAGACATTAGACCTAGAACTTAGCATCTACGATTTTAGTAACCTTTTCACACCATATTCCCTGTGGGATTCGACCCCAACCTTGTTGGGTTACTATATTTGACAACGTCCGCGTTATACCATTAATAGGTGTAATTTAAGCGTATCACTAGGTTAGTTTAATTTAGTGCGATTATGATTTGGTACGATGATTAGCTACTTGGCTCAGTACATTGTAGTAATCCAGTTTGTCGAGATATAGGAGCTACGTCATGTAATTAATCTGTCTTAACCGGGTTATGTGTGTTAGTTTAGTTGGTTGTTTAGCGTGTCGATCATTTCACTTAGTTAAGCATGATTATGCATTAGTTAGCCCAGTTATTCTTTGTTCAGAATGTTTATGTGTTTGGCTGGAATTTCATTTGTCTTAGAATCTAACAAGGATCAATGCCATGTTTTGTCCGTAAATGCGTGCCTAACTCCATTATGCTTACATTTATCTTATGCTACACCCCAATTAATATAAGCAAGAGGCTAAAGTCTGTTTGGAATAGAACAGAACCATGATCTGAATATGCTTTAAATTATGTCTCCTTTTTGGTGGCTTTCGACTGAAGTTCTGTTTCCTTGTATAATCCAGCTTAGATTCTAAAACTGTTTTCAAGGACCTTTATTGAAAATGACTCCCTACATTCTTTAATTTAATCACGTGTCTAGACAATCCTTAAGGATCCTCCTTATGTCCTGATCTGTTTACTCCAATTTCCAGAAAGCATAGAGAGGTTTGTCTTAGTTGATTTTTTTTTTCTGGTTTGATCCCTTCTTTGCTCAGTCGTAACAATTTTCCTAGCTTTTACACCGGTAACTTTCGTTTAAATGAGTTTTCTTATTTCTGTTAAAACATGTTGTGAACCTGCATGCTTTGTTTACAAGGGTTTATCTCCTTAAATATTCCTGCTGCACTTGTTTAATTGAGGCTGTGTATGCCATATATATATCCGAACTTCGCTGAACGTGCATTCCATTTTTTTCTTCTGTTAGCTTTTAATGTAAAGTCCCTACCTGCTATGTCCTTGAAATTATAAGACCCACAAAAATCTGCTTCTTAAAAGATGAAAAGGACCATTATTCTTCTTCGTTTCTAAGTTAAATCTAGTACAGTCTGGTCTTAAGCATGAAGTTCGTTATCCGACATTGTTCTAAGATTTTAAAATGAACAAAGACTGTTGCACTCGTTGAAGTCTTTTTGCTGTTTGTTTGGGAGCTGTTAATACGCTAACTGTGAGCAGTCCCCTGTTTTTAATTAAAATCATTAAGTTGTTAATGGATTGCCATACTTAATAAGTATTTTATGGAGTACTGAATTGCTATCTTCTGCCCCTGAACTGCTACAATGTTGTTTCCTGTCGACATTATCTGCGAGTTATATTTGTGAATTTGAGTCATGACTATTCTTTGAACTTAGGTTGTTGCACTTTTGAATTGCTACTGAACTTTTGGCTAAAATGCTTGCTAACTGTTGATGAGCATTGTTGTTGTATTAACATAAGTTGATGTTTCCTTTTTGAAAACAATAGGAAAATATACCAAATGAATTAATCTTTGTTTTTCTCTAGCTAAAGTAACAGTATAAGTGAGCACACTGAATCTTTTGAGCTGCCTCGCTGCTTGTTACTATTTTTATTAACACTGAACAAAATGCTACATTAAAGAAGTAGAATTAACAAGTAAAACTCATGGACCGTTTAGGTTTGGAATAAAGCTAACTGTTTCTTATTTGTATCACAACCTATTCTATGATGAGGTGATTGAAAATGACATCATTTATTAAACTTAAAAACGATTTCCGAAAGGTCACAGAGTGTGTTCCTTGTTTACTTGTCGTGTTTGGTGGAAACTGAATGGATTTCCCTCGTACGTATTTAGTCATATATATTTTTAAAGTGTCTTTCTTGGACTTACATATTGCTATGAATTGAATGATAACGTTGCTTTACTTTGTTTACTCGTTTTTTTTTTTTTTTTGAAGAATCATATCCCTGTTCTAATCTTTCGTTACTTCTTCTTTGTTGCATGAACTCTGGAGCCTAAGAGTCTCATTTTTGAGACTCGACTACACCATCACTGAACGATGCCTACACATTCTGGTCCAGCCTTGTATATCGCCTATACAACAACTATTGAAGATAAAGTCTTCTTTGGGGTCTGAATATGGATCTGAATTGTTTTCCACGCTATTGTGCATTGTTGTCTACCTGTTGTGGGACTAACCTTTACTCCATATTTGGTGTAATTGACTATTGAGAACTAAGCTACTATATAGTACAGTCGAGTTGCACTTAAGGTTCGTCGTAGTTAATAATGGGTTACGTAGGTTTTGCATGAAATACGACATTTAGAATGTAGAGAAAATTGAATAGGTAATTGGTTATTTTCATTCACCTTTAGGTTGGTGTTGGTTTAAATATTTTCATTAAAAGAATTTAGATTGCAAGTCAGCCTTCATTTTTTACAAACAAATATAATCTTCCTTTGAATACAAATTGATCTTCAAGTTAATTAGACGTTACATTCATTTAATGGAAAAGAGGCTTTTGTGGCTATACGATCGTTTCAGTTTCTGTGCGTCTGGCCAATATATATATTTTCACAAAAAAATGTTTTCCCAAGTATCGATTGAAAACTCTCCACCTACATACCTTTTTTATGAAATATCCTTTTCTTAAATTATTTATAAAGTCTTATTTTAAATATCATTATTATATTTCTATTTATAATCTTAGCAACACTTACAGATTATTTTCTTAAATATTACAAATGTTATATTCGCATTTTTAGCCTTGATTAATGAACATAAGTCCGGTCGGTTAACCATTGTTAATGGATCTTAGAGGATGCCTAATACCTTCCCTCTAGATTAGTTGAACCCTTGCCTAGATCTTTTGGTTTCGTAGACATTAAAGTGGAGTTAACTTTAAAAATAACTTTAATGAACTTTAGGTGTCCTAATTCACCATAAATAATTAGGTGGCGACTCCTTAACTTTAATTAACCCTGGAATTACCGGGATGTTGTAAACTATTTTGACCCCGGTTAAAATAGGGTATAACAACGGGACTCGGGGAAAGGGTCAAAAAGGTTATATGGGTCAAAACACTATCACGTTACAATCTCAATACGTGTATAATATGTGTATAATTAGTAAGTATACGTTGATTATACATTTATTAAACACAACTTATACAACAATGATACATTTTCTAAGCATTTACTGCAGGGATACATATTTTATACAACAATAATTCAGTTTCTATATGTATGATACATTTTCTATGCATATACAATAGTGACAATGATACAGTTTCATATGGTGGAATTAGTTTAAAAAACTACGAAATGAAATTATTTTAAAAATGATAAAAATGTCTTTTAAGCTTCTTGGGCCATCCAGTTGTCAATAGTTTGGGTCGGACAGTTACTTATGTCATTTTTCCAATATGATTTCACCAAACATCCATTAACAATCTATATTCTTGTAGATTTCGGAACAACCGACAGTATTCACTCAAAGACCCTGACTTTTCCCCTAAAAGGTTCATTGAAACATCTATAATATCTTGAAAATAGCTCCTGTCAATTTTTTCAATCATGTGACACTCGACCATGAGTTCTAAACATTAGCATATTGGAATGAAGTAAAATAAAAGCAAAATCTTGATATTTTGACTTGCGCTGTATAAATAAATTAAGAATTGCTGAGACTACTTCTGATATGACCCCTAAAGAGCTCAAGTCCTTTGATTGGTAGCCAAGCAAGGGAGCTCCAAGAGCTACAAGCATTATTCATGAAGAGAGGTGCGTTAGAACAACTTGAAGAGAAAATCTCATGAGTATACAATGTTTGAGAGATTGAATAGGAAGCCACAAGAAAGGAGGCTACTACACAAAGTGCCTAGAAGTGCAAAGAAGGCTATATGTGCAATTCATGGGTAAGGAGTGCAACTCATGGCTAGGAACACAATTCATGGCTAGGAGAGAATTTCGAGGCTAGAATTACAAATGCAATTGGCCGTATGCAGTAAAGGGCCCATGATGGGTTATTTTTGCAAATGCCACTTTTGGACCTTTGTTGTAATAGGCAAAACTATAAATAGTTGCCTTGTCTTTTATTTACTTTTTAGCTTGAAGATTGATGAAAAACCTAAATTGGTGATTATAATTTGATCGGTAGGTATCTAAGTATCTTAGTTGAGTGATTGGTGCTATTCTTAGTTGTTAAAGAATCTTTTCCTTGAAGTTAATTTGAATTACTCGCTTTGTGGATTTCAATTTGTGTAATTGTTTTTGGGTTTCAATTAGTTTAGGTGCTAATTAGTTGAGTTCTATTGTGAGGGTTTGGTTCTTCCTCAAATTTGCTTATAAACTCAATCCTATTTGTGTCTAACTTCTATCTTTTAATTTTTGCATTTGTTTGGTTGGATTTCTTAGAGTTTCACCATAGGATTTCTATCATTTGGTATCAGAGCAAGGTAGAAAAATTGCTCCATCAAATCTTCTTCCTTAATCTACAAAAGTCATAAAAAAAGGTCCAAAAATTCGAAAATTATAAAACCCCAAAAATTTGTTGTTGTTTGTTGGATTTGAGGTTGAGTTTGAGTTCCTTGCTATTGAAAACCTCTAAATCCAAAATTTCAAGTGATTTGAAGAAGAATTAGACCAATCACCATTGAAGACCTTCAAGCTTTTGAAGAACTCCAAATGGATCTTGGTGATTGAGGTTGATTTGGAGCTTAATTCGTATTTGGGTTTTGTTCTACACGAATGGAATCTGGATCTATAATTTGGAGGAAAAACAAGGTGATTTGAAAATTGGGTGTTTTTGGTGTTCATAAGGGTCTTCATATATTCATCTTGAGGGTGTTTGATCCAAAAGCTTTCATCCAAAGTTGTCAAAAGGTGTTTTTCCATCCCAAAAAGGGCAAATACTAAGTTGTGTGCTGCCAAGCAAGTCAAAAAGTCAAGAAAAGTACCAAAAAAAAAAGAAGGAAAAAGTGAGGCCACGTGGACCACTCACATTGGCCACGTGGGCAGCCACGTAGGGCAAGAAAAACATTTAGGAGCCTACTGGTTTCATCCATGTGACACGAAGGCCAACCAATCTCGGCCACGTAGCTCAAAAGCTACCCACGCACTAAAATTTACCGCCTACGTGGACCAATAACCCCACCCACGTACCCAATCCAGGCCGCCCACATGGCCATTCAAGCCACCACGTACCTCTCCAACAGCTACCCACTTATCCCCTCAACGTCACCCACGTAGGCTACCAACGCCACCTACATAATCCACCTATGAAAAGGTTCTTTTCTAGATTTCTTCTCATTTTTTCTCAATTTCTTAATTCTCTAAACTTATTAACAATGAGTAATTGTTCTTACTTGATTTTTAACTAGTTCTTGAGTTCTCATTTCTTTTCGCACCAATTTATTTCAAGCTTTTCATTTTTAAGTTTTCATTGAAACTTCCTTATCTCAAGTCTTGCTTGTTTTGAGTCGTCCTTCTTTCGTTAAACAAGAATATATTTCTTCACTTAGGCTTAGTAATCTTGTGGATTTCTTGGATGAACGGTTCTTTACCAACTTCGGAAGAGCACTAGGGTGAGGTGAGTAGAGAGTTCAATATTGGAGACGTGAGAAGATTTTACTTCTAATATCGTTTGCTAGTTTTGCAGGTACAAATGTCTCATCAAAGCAATCAAGAAGAACATTCCCAAGGTGTGGAGGACCTGTCATACATTGTGAACTCTACGAACATGATCATTAGGCAATTGGCGGAGTTGACATAAGAAATGGGAGGGATGAAGGAGCGATTAGGGAGTTTGGAGACGAAGGTGGTGCAAGTTGAGACCTCGAGTAGAGTGGGCACTCCCCATTCTCAAGTTGAAGGAGATATAAGTAAGAACTGGAAACTACTCCGACTCTTACACCTGGGCAAGTACATGCCTTATGCTTCCCAAAAACACCACCTCACCTACCTAAAAGATTTTACAACCCCAACCACCCACGTTCCAAAACACCAATCCCTGGAATTACCCCTAAATGTACCGACCACCTCAAGATGAGCCAATACCACAAAGAACTCCACAAATATTTCCCAAGCACCTCAACAAAACCAATAGTAAGATCCCTTCCAAAACTAATTCCAAAACCCATTGTTTCATGAAGAGATTGAGGAGATTCAACACAATAGGTGGTGGGATGAACCAAGATTTGGAGAAAGACACGGGTTTGTTGCTAATAGGGGTAGAAGGAGACACAGAGGCTTTGGGATATTTCAAGGCCATGAAGCTAGGTTCCAAGGTCATGAAGACCGAGAAAGATGGCAAGGACATGAGAAGCGAGGAGATAATGATCGTAGTTTGAATACCATCAGGGTGACGCTTCCCAAGCTCAAAGGTATAAATGATCTGGAAGAGTTTCTTGAATGGAAGTTGCTAAGTAAATTGGTTGAGCTCATGGAAACGAGGTATGTAGCTCCCAGCTACTACCAAGAAGTTCTTAAGAAGGTGTATATGTTGAAACAAGGCAACAAGAATGTTGAAGAGTACTTCGATGAGTTCGAGAACTTGAGGATGAAGTCTAAGACTGAGGAGTGTGTAAACTACACTCTTATAAAATTGTGGCTAATTTTAATCATGAGATCTCCAAACCCCTGAGGCTACAAACTTATAGGAGTCTGGAGGAAGCTTTCTATGATGCCTCCAAGGTGGAAGCCGACTTGAAGGAAGAAAGGTCGTACAAGGCAAAGGTTACTTCATCTTCGTCATGGAGCAAAGGTAAATATTATTGGAAATCATCATCTATATGGGAAAATCCCAAAGCCACTACTCAAGTACCTCAATACAAAGCTGATTACAAGGCTAAGGTGGACGACAAGGCCAAAGAAGGTAATAATGCTAAAACTATCTTTTGTCGTCCTTCTACTATCCAATGCTTCAAATACCAAGGTAGAAGGCATATTATGAGTGAATTCCCTAATAGGAGATCCATTGTGGTCCTATGTGATGGGTACCACACCAATGAGGAAGAGGAGGGTGGAGTTGATAAGGGCTGTGAGGGAGAAAAAAATGAGCATGAGAGAGATTCTGAGAGTGATTAGGAACAAAAAAATGAAGGAGAGGGTAGACTTTTCTATGGTAGTACGAAGAGCCATGGATGCCATTGTGAGGGAAGAGCTTGACTAAAGAGAGAACTTATTCCATGGTAGGTGCAAGATAGGGGATAAAGTATGTTCGTTGATTATTGATGGTGGGAGTTTCACCAATGCGGTGAGTAAAACATTGGTAGAACATATGAAATTCCTTACAAGGAAGTATCCTAGTCCCTACAAGCTCCAATAGTTCAATGATTGTGGTGAAATAAGGGTCACCAAGCAAGTTGTTATCAAATTTAGCATTGGTAAATGTCATGATGAGATGTTGTGTGATGTTGTACCAATGCATGCTTGTCATTTATTACCTGGGAGACCTTGGAAATTTAATAGGGATGCTCAACATAGTGCAAGATCCAATAAATACTCATTTGTGATGGACGGTAAGAATTACATCCTTGCCTCATTAACCCCTATCAAGTGAGTGAAGACTATAGAATTATGAAAGAACTCCGTGAGAGGGTTCAAAGGGAGGAAATAGAAGTGAGTGAGAAGGAGACCTTGGTTTCTCAAGGAGAATAAGGTTCAACTTACGAGAAGGGAAAGATGTGTATGGTTGCCAAACTAAGTAATTGTTTCAAGGGAGTTGATGAGAAACATTTCATGGTGTGACTTGTCAACAAGGATCTTGTTTTGCATACTAACCAAACTACTAGCACTTTGCCTAGTAGTGTGACTTTTCTTTTGCAGGAATATGATGAGATATTTCTGGAAGAGTTGCCTAAGGGATTACCTCCATTGAGGGGTATTGAACATCAAATTGACTTTGTGCCCGGATCTTAAATTTCAAACAAGTCAGCATATAGGAATGATCCGAAAGAAACAAATGAATTGGAAAGGCAAATTAAAGAGCTTCTTGAGAAGGGTATAGTGAAGAAGAGTCTTAGTCCATGTGCCGTTCCGGTGATTCTAGTTCCAAAGAAAGATGTCACTTGGAGGATGCACATTGATTGTAGAGCCGTCAACAAAATAACGATAAAATATCGACATCCTATTCCTAGAATAGATGATATGTTGGATGAGCTATGTGGCTCATGTGTTTTTTTGAAGGTTCATCTTAGGAGTGACTATCACTAAATTAGAATAAACCCCAGTGACGAGTGGAAAACGACTTTCAAAACCAAGTTTGGCCTCTATCAGTGGCTTGTCATGCCATTCGGCCTAACCAATGCACATAGTACCTTCATAAGGTTGATGAACCATGTCTTGAAACCCTTTATCAATAAATTTGTGGTAGTATATTTTGACGACATTCTTGTGTATAGAAAATCCATTGACGAACATGTGGGCCATTTGAGGCTAGTGTTTGATGTTTTATTGCCTAAAAGATTGTTTGCTAATCTCAATGTGTGTTCCTTTTGTGTTGATAAAATAGTATTCTTTGGTTTTGTTGTGATTGTGAATGGTGAGGAGGTTGATGAAGAAAAGGTGGAATCCATTAGAACTTGGCCAATTCCTAAAAATACAACCGAAGTAAGGAGTTTCCATGGGTTGGCAAGTTCATATAGGAGATTTGTGAAGGGTTTAGTAATATTGCCTCTCTCTTAACCGAATTGACCAAGTAATAAGTACCTTTTGTTTGGGGATATGAGCAAGAGAAGGCGTTTCGAGAATTGAAGTCCTTGTTGAGTTCTTTACCATTGTTGCAATTGTAAATTTTGACAAAATGTTTGAGATTGAGTGTGATGCTTCCGGGGTAGGCATGGAGTTTTGATGCAAGAGGGTAAATCGTTGGCTTATTTTAGTAAGAAACTAAAGGGTGCCTCTTTGAACTACTCTACTTATGACAAAGAGTTGTATGCACTTGTGCGTGTATTATCTCATTGGTAACACTATCTATGGCATAAGGAGTTCGTTATCCGGTCGGATCATGAGTCCTTGAAGCGCCAATCATAGCTAAATAAGAGGCATGCAAAGTGGGTGGAGTTCATTGAAACATTTCCTTATGTGATCAACTACAAGTGAGGCAATGAGAATGTGGTGGCGGATGGATTATCTAGAAGGTATGTTTTGATAAATACCACTTCTAGAATAATGAGATTTGATATCCTCAAGGGATTCTATTTTTAAGATCCCAATTTCAAAGAGATTTGTGAACAGTTAACTCAAGGGAAGAGGGTTGACTTGTTCCAACTAGTTGATGGGTTCTTGTTCAAGGATGGCAAGGTTTGTGTACCTATGAGCTCATGGATAGAGTTATTTGTGAAAGAAGCCCATAGTGGAGGAATGATGGGACACTTTGGAGTGGCCAAGACACTTGACATCCTCCATGAGCAATTCTATTGGCCAAATATGAGGCATGATGTGGAAAAGCTTTGTGGCAATGTTTGGAGTGCAAGCAAGCAAAATCGAAGACTCGGCCTAAAGGTTTGTATACTCCCCTTCCCACTCCTAATGGTCCTTGGATAGACATTTCTATGGATTTTGTTTTGGGTCTCCCAAGAACCAAAAAGGGAGATGATAGCATATTTATGGTGGTAGATAGATTCTAAAAAATGTTTCATTTTATACCATGCCATAAGTGTGATGATGCATCTCATGTAGCATCCTTATTTATTATTCATGTACTGAAATTGCATGGAGTACCTCGCACTATCGTTAGTGATAGGGACTCCAAATTTCTTAGTCATTTTTGGAAGAGTCTATGGGGTGCACTTGGCACCAAGGTCATGTTCTCTACTTCATGTCACTCTCAAACGGATGGACAAACGGAAATAGTGAATGAGACTCTTGGAAGCATACTTAGGTGTGTGATTAGAGGAAAACCAACTTCTTAGGAGGACTATTTACCTTTGACTGAATTTGCATATAATAGGTCTCTCCACTCTTCTATTGGCATGACTCCATTTGAAGTTTGCTATGGGGGTTTAATCCTTTGTTTCCTTTAACCTTCACCCCTTTGTCTAGTGAAGTTGTTGTGAGTCTAGATGCAAAGTAAAGGGCGACCAAAATGGTAAAAATTCATGCCAAAGTGAAAGAAAACATTGAGAAGATCAACACAAGTGTGGCCAAGAGACAAAACAAAGGCCGAAAGAGAGTGAACTTCCAACCGGATGATTGGTTTGGGTTCACTTTCAAAAGGAAATGTTTCCCAAATGAGAAAGGGCAAGTTGTGCCAAAGAGGAGATGGGTCATTCAAATTCCTTGAGAAAATAAATGATAATGCCTACATGATTGACTTACCAAGTGAGTATAATGTCTATAATGTTTTCAATGTAAGTGATTTATCTTCTCGTGTTGTGGGTGATTCTTTAGATTCGAGTACGAATCCTGTCCAAGAAGAGGAGAATGGTATGACCCCAAAGACCTCAAGACCTTTCACTCATAGCCAAGCAAGGGAGCTCTAAGAGCTACAAGCATTGTTAATGAAGAGAGGGACGTTGGAAGTAGGGGTGGGCATGGTTCGGTATTTGAAATTTTGGTTCGGTAACTTCGGTAACCATAGTTTATTTGACTTCAACTTACATATATACTCATATAATAAAGAATTATGACTTCGACTTTTCAAGGAACGTCTCAATTATATTAAACTAACACCTTGCACATGTAGGTATATTCAAAAGAAAGTACAAGTAATTTTCTTCGTCATTCAATTACACAAAAATGACATTTGAATCGCTATAGAGTAGTCGAAGTTACATAGTCTAAACAACATTAGCCAAAATTAAGCATAATTCTTAGTCCTGTAGAATTTTACACAAAAAATTTCATTAAGTGAAGTCCAAAATTTAACTTGAATGAGATGTACTTTTTTGTACAAAAACTAGTCTATATATTTAATAGTTTTAAATATACTATATATGGATTGTATATGTAGTATAAACTTCGGTACAATATACGGTATATCAGTATTCTTTTATAAATATCGAATACCAAATAATATGAAAATGCATACCAAATACCGTAATATCAAAACTGCGATATTAAAAATTTCGATTTCGGTATGGTATTCGGTATATAACGTACCATGCCCACCCCTAGTTGAAAGAGCTTGAAGAGAAGATCTCACTAGTATATAACGTTTGGGAGATAGCTTGGAAGAGATTGGAGAGGAAGACACAAGAAAGGAGGTTACTACACAAAGTGGCCAGAAGTACAAAGAAGGTTAGACGTGCAATTCATGGCTAAGGAGTGCAATTCGTAGGAACACAATTCATGACTAGGAGTGTAATTCGAGGCTAGAATTGCAATTGCAATTTGACGTATGGAGTAAAAGGCCCATGTTAAGTTATTTTCGCTAAGGTCACTTTTGGCCCGTTGTTGTAATAGGCAAAATTATAAATAGTTACTTTAGTCTTTCATTTACTTTTAGCTTGAACATTGATGAAAACCTAAATTGGTGATTACAGTTTGTTTGGTAGATTATCTAAGTATCTTAGTTGAGTGATTAGTGTGATATCTTAGTTGTTAAAGAATCTTGTCCTTAAAGTTCATTTGAATTACTGGGTTTGTGAATTTCAATTTGCGTAATGCTTTTTGGGTTTCAATTAGTTTAGGTGCTAATTAGTTGAGTTCTATTCAGAGGGTTTTGTTCTTCCTCAAATTTGCTCATAGACTCAATTCAATTTTTGTTTAAGTTCTATCTTTCACTTTTTTTGCATTTGTCTCGTTGGATTTCTTAGAGTTTCACCATAGGATCAACTTCGAAGTAAATTCCATAAGATATCGATCTCTGACATAATTGACTGATTATTATAAGCATAGCCTATTATGAGGCAACAACTAATGAACGCAATTAGAACGAAAAGAAAAAAAACACAACTTTTATGTGAGAAACCGTCAAGAAAACTTTTTATTTCTCAATAGAAGATGATTACAACTACACCAAGTTAGCCAAGTTTATATAGACCGTAAAAGTACCTAACTTTAGATTTTTTAGGATGTACTCCAATAATTACAATATTGGAATGGAGCACTTTAATTTGCCAGCAGTCAGTGTTATCTCATGTTTAACAATATTTAACAGAGGTACAACAACAACAACAACAACAACAACCCAGTGAAATCCCACAACGTGGGGTCTGGGGAGGGTAGAGTGTACGCAGACCTTACTCCTACCAAGGTAGGACGGCTGTTTCCGGGAGACCCTCGGCTCAATAAACACATAAAAAAAGGTCAGATAAGGCTAAGAGATTCAAAGCGATATGAAAATGAAGTAACGCAAGCGAAACAGATAACATAGAATAATCAAAGCACAGAAAACAACAAATAATAGCATACATCAGAGCACAAGAAATTATACTATGATAATGCGACTACTAATAAGACAGGATAATGAGACTATCTACTAGCCTTCTACCCTAATGTGGGTCCTCCAAACCCTTCTATCTAAGGTCATGTCCTCGGTAAGCTGTAACTGCGCCATGTCGTGTCTAATTACCTCTCCCCAATACTTCTTTGGCCTACCCCTACCTCGTCTGAAACCATCCATGGCCAACCTCTCACACCTCTGCACTGGGGCATCCATGTCTCTCCTAATATTTAACAGAGGTAATGCAACTAAATTGATAATAATATATCGTTAAAAGATAGTACACCATCAAACTATATTGACTTGACACCTCATAATAACTTAATTTAAGTTTAGATATTATAAATATTTTTTCTAAATACATATACAAAATAGGGTAAGGTCTACAGAACTTAAAATTGTTAGAAACAAAAGGTTCTCATACACAATGAGAAGAACTTAAAATTGTTAGAAACAAAAGGAACCTTGTAGGTAAATGCGCATCCAGGGAATCGAACCCTGGTCAGTACCGTGGGAGGGTACTATGATACCACTACACCAGATGCGCTTCTTGCTTCTGGGTTTTACTTAAACGGGAGTATTTCTATCTTAAAGTGATAAACTCGATGTTATCACAGAGATAAAACCCTAGCTGTAAACTAATATTCAGTCTTCTAATGGTTTGCTATCAGTTCTAACAAAATAGCATTTGCTCACACGCTTTGTTTCTATGTGGGTAAGTTGATTGCACTAATTTGGAATTAAGGGGTTTTTTTTTAATTGATTAATTTTGTTGTACTGACCAAATGATTCTTTTTCGATATGTATAAATTATTTCTGGCGAATGCCACCTTTTTATCTGGCTAATGAACTTTTTTCTTAATCTTGATTAGTCTCTACATTAATGGAATGTGCTTCAATTATCTTAAAGGTTTTTTATTTGAGCATTACCTTCAAGATTGAGGTGTTGTTTGATGTTTATCGACTAGTTCTCTATAAATCCAATGCAGCTCAGGGTGTGTTTGGTATGACGGCAAATAAGCGATTTTCCTGCGCATTTTCTTTTGTTCGGTGCGCAAATTGGAAATTGTGACCATTTACATATATTCTAAGCAAAACACTATCAGGTTTTTGAATTCAGAGTGTAACTTCTAGTAGTGGGGTAGGTAGGCAGGGGTAGGGGTGGTGGGTGGGGGTAGGTGGGGTGGGGTAGGCAGGTAGGGGGTTGGTTGGGGATGCGGTGGTGTGTTTTTATTGAACCTGAAAATGTTTTCCCTCAAAATTTTAAGGAAAACAGTTTCCAAGATATTTAGTGCATCCAAACAAGGGAAAATTGGGAAACATTTTCTGGAAAACTGTTTCCGTCATACCAACACACCCTCAATCGTTGATGAACTAAAAATACTGAATAAGAACAAAGCTCAAAGCTTCATGTTTCTGCTTCTTTTCCTTTTTGTGTTCCTTTTATCCTGATCATCATTGGTGATTTATTTTGTTTTCCTCGTGTTTAGGTATATATGATGTTTACGTTATTAGCGTTTTCTAAATCTTTTTGAATTACCAGAAATGTTAACACTAACTCTGCTTGTATTTTGGATTATCTCATGAAATCTGTACTAGAAATAAGTTTTGCATTAATGCTCATTGAAGACTAGCTAAACACCAAAGTAGCACTTGCGTTATGGGTTTAACTGGTTGGCCAAAGCTTACTAGGTGTCTGTTTTGTTGGATTTGTGTTGAGATATTCTTAATGAAGGAAGACCCTGTACTCATATTTGGCTATCTTAGATTAGGGCTTGTGAGAGAGGTCCCGAGTTCGTTTCTCTGAACGCCCCATGTAATTTTCTTGAGCCAAGGGTCTATTAGAAACAACCTCTATACCCCATAAAGGTAGGGGTAAGGTCTGCGTATGCCCCACCTTCCTCTAACCCAGTTGTGGGACTATACTGGGTATGTTGGTGTTGTTTGTAGATTAAGGTTTGCCCTGTACTAAAGATGCTCCACAATTTTTATACACCCACTGTACATAGCCTTCCCTTCTACTTATGGAAATAAGTTATTTCCACCCCTCAAATATGTGGCTACAGGTCTCCAAAGAGAAATTATAATGTTGCGTCAAGGCTCACCACTCGACCTTGCGGGAGTGTCTTCGATTAATAGCTCAAGAATTTCTCGAATGGGTAATATGATGTGTGAAATGGAACCCATATAGCTTGCTGTTAATAGATTGTAAACCTGTCCTTTGAATTGCAATGCATTTCGATATATGCATTACCTACATACTTCCTCTAATGTTTAATGGGATGAATTTCTCATGATTGCTGTAATCCTCTGCTTTTTACACTAATTGAGTGTTTGAAACTCGACTGTTGTTACCATAATTTCTATAGAATTAAAGGTTTAGCACATATATAAATTCAGAATACTATTTGCTTCGGGAAGTAAGTGAACTTTTGAGCTAACTCTCTATGCATACTGAGCAGCAACTAGTATATGTCCTCTATTTTTATGTATTATATGTTATCATACCTTGTTGTGAGCCGTTTCTACTCATAATTGTCTCATAGAAAGTAGTCAAGATGTTTGATAATGAGCTAAAAGTTGAACACTAATATGTAATATGAATTTCTGTCATTTGCAGTTCCCCTATCTCTTGTTCTTAATACTACAAAAGAAAAATGAGTTACGTTGGATGAGTTCGATGCTTCACTCTTGTAGATTTCCTCAGATTTTGTTCCATGGGCATAATTGCTTTTTGCTTCATCTTTGTGTTATGCTGAGAGTTAGTCTCTTTCCGAAGTTCCATTGCATAAAAAGCTTCCAGTGTCAGTTCCTCTGATTTCTGTGTTATATATTGTTGAAACTCTGAAGGCTGCTACACACTAGCCCTGTTCCATGCTTCTTGATGCCACATCTTTTCGGTGGTGTGACTGGTAAACCTGGTTTTTACGTTAAACTTCTTTTTGTAACTGTTGCTTTGGTGTAAGGCTTTATTTAAACACTGACCATGTTTCTCCATTTAAATTCATCTAAGGCCACCACACTAGTTTCTTCATCAAAATAATTCCCATTCTTGGTCACAACATAGCTAGCAAGGTATATTTTTGGCCATACAAAAATGCTCTCGTGGATTGTTTTCTTCCATTTCTTTCTTCAGCTTTTACTTTAATTCCTTAACCCTATTCTCTTGGCTCTCTTGGCTTTCTATGGTCTGCCTTTTGAGTTAGCATGGTATTTTTTGTGCTTAATGTTGTGATGATTTTTTTTTTCAGTGTTCCCTTCTGCAAGGCATGTTTAGAAAAGGTGAAGCTCCATAAACTCTATCTCTCTCTTGCTTGAAAGAAAAGATGCCATCATTTCCTCGACCAGGCGAAGTTACCATCTGCGAAATCAATCGAGACCTTATTACTGCAGATAAACTCTCAGATGATGGAGCTAAGGAAACCTACGGCAAGGTTCTTGGAATGTTATTTAGTCCAGTTCCTTTTCAATCAGAAAATTTGTCGAGTGCACTGAGCTCTGAACAAGGTGCCGAACAGAGGAAGAGTGGCCTACTTTCCGCAGCATTGCAGGCAGTCTCTACTGGTTCGCTGAGGCACTTTATTCGCCCCATTGATGTAAAATTGTTACAAGATGTTGATTTCCATGTCCTTGATTGGCACCAGCACAAGCATATATTAGCCTTTCTTTCAGGGCCACATCAGGTGACAATTCGTGATTATGTAGATTCTGAAGGAGAGAGCCCTTGCATTTTGATCAATGAATCCCAAAAAGATGTTAGAAGTGTAGCATGGCGGCCAAATGGCGGGAGGGCACTTGCTGTGGCGTGCAAGGGTGGGATTTGCATTTGGTCTGCTTCATATCCAGGTAATACAGCTTCAGTGAGATCAGGTGTCACATTGGGGACTCTCTCTAGAGGCTCAGGAACTAAATGGACTCTTGTGGACTTCCTAAAAAGTCTTGAAGGTGAACAAATTACTGCACTTTCGTGGAGCCCAAACGGAAAGTATTTGGCATCGGCTTCATTTGAGAGCTCTTCATTCATGATTTGGGATGTTGCTCAAGGAGTGGGTACACCTATTCGACGTGGCTTAGGGGGCATATCTTTGTTGAGATGGTCTCCGTCAGGAGACTATTTCTTCTCTGCCAAATTTGATGGGACATTCTATCTCTGGGAGACTAATACATGGACATCAGAACCATGGTCGTCAACAAATGGTTTTGTCATGGGAGCAGCTTGGGATCCTGATGGTAGTAGAATACTCGTCGCTTTCTCCGAATCTTCAACATTGGGTTCCATTCACTTTGCAACAAGGCCACCGTCTCTAGATGCACATCTTATACCCGTTGAGTTGCCAGAGATACAGTCGTTGACGGGCAGTCAAGGAATAGATAAGATAGCATGGGATGGTTCTGGAGAGCGTCTAGCCTTGTCTTATCGAGATGGGGATGATATGTACACGGGTCTTATAGCAATATATGATGTTAGAAGAAGTCCACTCATTTCAGCATCTTTGGTTGGGTTCATTAGAGGTCCTGGTGATGACCCCAAGCCAATAGCCTTTTCATTTCATGACAAGTTTAAGCAAGGACCGTTGCTTTCCGTGTGTTGGAGTAGTGGATTTTGCTGCACCTATCCCCTCATTTTTCGCTCACATGTTCTTCCATAATCAAGATACAGCGTAAGTTTTACAATCCAATTATGACATGAGAAAAAAACAGTTTCATCCAATATTACAGTTCTGGAAATGCCAGATTAAAGAATCTGATTTCATAATTCAAGATGGATCATGTTTTGAACTCGTTGTCTGTCATTTTGAGATTGCAGGGCAGTGCAATTGTTAGCCAAATCTCTATCTTAACCACATAGAAGTTTGAGTTTTAAGTTTACTTTATGTTTCTAATGGAGGAGTTCCTACATTATATACCTATGCTTGGAGGGTTTTGATATAGCAGTTGGAATTTTAAAACAAACGAAAAAAAGCTCTGATGATGAGTTGTCAAGATGTTTATATCGTTCCAATTTCTGATGCTTTTGGTCATAGACTGGAGCTATATGTGGAACTAAGGGACAACTGAGGAGCTTGTTTGTTTTACCCTCTTATGCCTTACAGAAGGGACAGTGAAATCCACTTCCATTGACATATCATTAACCTCGATCTTAGGTATAGATATAAACTCACGTCAATTCTTCATTACCACTTTATAACACGTGGAAAACGAAGATTAGGTAAAATGAGGCATTTGAGAACTTCTTGGTAGTAAATTTGGTTGGAAAACAAAATGAAATATAAAGTTTAGGGGGTGACTGTATTTCACCATAGTTTACTCCCCTCAATTTTGTAGATACATACAACTGCTAATCCTCTTGAAGTCCACTATCCACCCCCCCCCCCCCCCCCCCTCTGTTTCTTTTCTTTTGATAGTGGCAAAGTGGGATTGATTATTAGGTAAATGATTTCGTACATGTCATCATACGGAATCCCAACAAATAGTCTATAGTACTACTATTGGGTACATCAACAAATAATCCATGCTCTTTCGTCCCTCTTTCTAATTCCACAAATGTTTAATTAGTTACATTATTAGTAGTATTTTATGCATTAATTAAGGTAGTTAAGAACGTGTATGCCAATTGTCTGCTCACTAGCTTGCAAATGGGAGAAGATAGTTGACAGTGTCACCCTGCAGTTTCCCAGGGAAAATGGTTGACATTACGAAAAGAATTTAATTTTCATACATAGGTTAGTGTATGGTAATGGACTGGATTATTGGTTTCATAAAAATAGTCTAAATATCACAAATACTCTCACTGAACTAATTGATATCATGGATTAAAAGATTGCTTTACAGTAACATTTTACTCGCATTGAAATAGCATTGAATTCCTCTGAGGTAATCAACATGCTATCAAAATGAAATCAATTTACACTTTTATTAATATCTGAATGCAGGTCATTCATGCAGATAAACTTAGAATTTTGAAAGTTCCTCCAGTGTTTGCTAGAAAGCAGTTTGGGAAGACATTCTACGAATCACATTTGGTATTTAACAAGATATATTTCGGATTGTAGTATTAATGTGTTGGACGCATCTGACGAACAATTCTGCCAATCTGTAACTCTTGCGTTACTTATATCTATCCAGTTAACGAGAAAAATAGTTTTTAGTAAATTATTTTCACTTTTAAGTTACCAAATTAGAATTATTCTAGACAATTACCTATTTGTAAGTCATTTTAACCTGTTCATTGTATAATATTAGTGCAGCTAATAAATTTTATATTTCTTTCTTTTAAATTCCTATTTACTCTTCCAAAAGGAAAGAAAATACGTCGATTTAAGTTGCTTTCAATTGTGTAGGAGAAAGCAAATCATGTTACTGCCCACCTCATAATCTACATAAATCAATAGTATATCATCGCTTTAACAATGCTCTACTAAGGGCTATCTTTTCGGAAATGTTGACTTTATAATTACTCAATAATGAGAGATTTATATTCGACCATTCAAAGTACATATTGACTTTAGGTTTCTTTAAAAAAGAAGACTTTAGGTCTTTTTTTTTCTTCTATCATTACGAGAGATTTATATTCGACCATTTGAAATACACACTGACATTATGTCTTTCGTTTTTTTTCGTAGCATTATGAGAGATTGATATTCGACCAGGAAAATTTTATGTCTTTTTATTGATTTGTTCTAGCACTATGAACTAAAGTGATTTAATCACAGGAGCTGGTGCTTAATAGTGCGCCATAAAATTGGTTTTCGCTTAGTGGCTCTTTTAATCTTTTGTCCTTTAATTTAGAACGAAGGTTTCCATTCTCTATTAAGAAAAAGAAAAAAAAGGAAAAGACGAAAATATTTCTTTGATGGTTTATATTATGTCTTATGTATAACTTTTAAGATATAAAAATATATAATTATGTAATATCTTTAATTTAAAATACTATTTGAAAAGAAATCCATCTAATTATCTTTCTCCCTCATTTTAGTTTACATGAAAATCTTTTCATTGAACATAAAAATTGTGTTTGACACCATTTAGACTTTTGTGAACTTTCACATTTTTTTTGTTTAAATTCAAAATTTATTAAAAAATTTAGTAATTTTAGTAAAACTAACTTTTCAAATAAACCTAATTCCAAAGAAACCTACTCTGTTAGAGAGAAAATGACATTAGCATAAAAGAAATATTTCAGCTTATCTTTCGTTATACGTTGTGATAATTCGTTTCGTTCCTAACATGAAGCGAGTAATTCTAAACGATAGATGAATACATTTTAATTTCCGTTTGAAGTATTTTGTTACACCCCATACTTTCATACGTTAAGATTCTTCATAAGTTGGTTGCTATAGATTCGCAAAACGGAATTATCTTCGAGGCTATATGAGATTAGACGTGTTTATCTTGAGTATATGAGAGTTTAGAGTTCATGTTTGGCATGTATTGGAAGATTAGAGGATGAATGAATCGAAGAGAATACGTTTCATCAGAATTTAATTTTGAAGAGAAATACGGACCGTATATTGAGAAATATGGATCGTACTTGGAAATACGGTCTGTGCTTCTCTTTGTAGAGGGGATTTTTTTTTTGTTGGGAATTACGATATAGTTATATATATATATATATATATATATATATATATATATATATATATATATATATATATATATATATAACTAGTATTTTCTGGCAGTATTTTTCTATCGGTTTCAGCTCTTTTCTGTTATATATTTCGTATACTTATGATTTTATCTCATTTTCTCCACTTCCCCTGACCTCTAACCTTCTAGAAAACCCTCTCCAACATATTTTATCAATTCCTAAGAAAAATCAAGGATCAAAAGAGAAGATCAAGTATTAAAGGTTTCCAAAGTATGATTGATGCTTGTTTCTCCTTCTTGTAGAAGCTTTGGAGGATACCTCAAGGTGAAGTAATCTTGCAATTGGAGTGTTCTTGAGTTCTTAAGGTAAGATTTCATCTTATTTCCATGTTTATGAGTTTATATGATGGTTATGCTAGGTTTAGAGGGAAAGGAGTTGGAGGGAAGGTCCAAATATGAACTTGAGCTTATGTTGTGATGTAATCTAACTTGAGTCATGTTGTTACTTTGTTTTTGAGCTAAAACCTTGCTGTAAGTGTTGAGATTGTATTAATAAGGTTATACTTGGTATAATTGGAAGAAGAAAGTGTATAAGTGAAGTATACAAAGCGCATATTGGGCTGTTTTGATGTAAATCTTGGGGTTAGTAATGATGTGAAACTAAAAAGAGACTTACATGAGGTTGTTGTTGTGTTGTTGGCTATTAGGTGTGTGGTAGTGAATAAGGAGATTGGAATACTAGCCCGACAAATTCATTATAGGATTTTGTTGACGACTTGAGGTATGTTAAGGCTAACTTTCTTTCTTTTGGCATGATTCTCATGAACGAAACGTATCGCTAACATAATGCTACCCATAATGATTCAATTCTTAGAAGCTAAAGATGTCCTATGTTGATTCATGTTCCAATGATAGTGTTCATAGTAAGTCCTTCTTCAGATTCAGGATGCTTTATAGAGTCACATGATGATGAAAATGCTAGTTCATAATGATGATCAGAGGTGTAACAACCTTACGTCATTCCGACAGATTCAGGATGCACTCTTATCATATTCATGCATTGCATTATATATATATATATATATATATATATATATATATATACACACACACACACACACACACACACACACACACATACATACATACTATGATCCCACAGGCGTTATATACGCATATACTTGTATTATATCTATGTGGGTATGGGGAAGGTGACGACGTTATATTCGCACTACCACCTGATCAGCCGGCCATATGATGGCGATTATGGCCACAGAGGCTGATATGATAATGATTATGCCCACAGAGGCCGATATGATACGATGGAATGCCCACAGATGCTTGACAGGCGTTATATATGCATATATATGTATGATCAGGCGTTATATACAAATATATAGAGTACTTATGCATATCATTAGCCCTCAAAGGCAGGTCATATATACAGGTTGCATTCCTTTTATCCTACATACTTTCATGTCTTCTTTATGTTACTTTCATGCCTTACATGCTCAGTACTTTGTTCGTACTGACGTCCCTTTTCTGGGGGCGCTGCGTTTCATGCCCACAGGTTTAGATAGACAGGTTGACAATTCGCCTCCGTAGGTTGCTGTTCAACTGATATTGCAACACTCCCCTTGTCTCGTAGTTGCTGTTGTGTTTTGGTATGTTATATTTTTGTGTACATACAGGTATGGCGGGGCCGTGTCCTGACCTTGCTATGTCATGCACTCTATTTGTTATACCCCGTACATTTATACGACGAATTATCCGCAAGCAAATCGACTCAAGTTAAAGGCGGAATTATTTTCGGACATGAAATAAGAGCTTTTAATTTTCAACTTTGATTATCACAAAAATTGCTTATAAATTTTATTTAGCATAAAAATATTAATATTGGAGATTAGGAATTAATTTAATTATCGAAAGTGGGCCCCACGACACGTGGCGAGATTTGGTTGGCCTTGAATAAAGATGGACACATGTCATGAAAATTGACACATGTCCACTTTGTAAAGATTATATAAATGAGCATAAGTGGATGACAACACTACAATTAATCTTGCAAATTAGGTTTTAGAGAGAGGGGCTCTCAAGCCTAGAGAGAGAGAGAGAGGGGTTCGGGCACTGTTCACGGCGACTGTTCACAGCGGCGCCACTGTTCACGGGCACTGTTCACGGCCAGCCCATTTTTGCCCCCTTCTACACAATTAATTGGAGAGATTTGAAGATCAAGAGGAGGAAAAAGATGGAGCTCATGGTAGCCATGGCAACTCACGGCCATGACTTTCTTGAAGACATTTCATGGTGAAAAATTAGAGCTTGTCTCTAAGGTAAGATTTAATTCTTTTCTACATGTTTTGGAGGTAGTTTAGACTTTTATAGCTTGGTAGATGT
This sequence comes from Lycium barbarum, assembly GCF_019175385.1. NCBI lineage: Eukaryota > Viridiplantae > Streptophyta > Magnoliopsida > Solanales > Solanaceae > Lycium > Lycium barbarum. Next base: position 100,560,027 of record NC_083345.1, on the reverse strand, counting down.
GTATTGAATACAAACGGGTTATGTATGTTGATGTTGAATTATAAATTGAGCCGTGTAAGGGGGGTGTTTTGAGTAAGAATGAGGAATTGATTTTAGTAGCATTATGTAGGAATTAAATGGTTAAATTTAAAGTTGTGTTATGGACATATTGTTATCCTTGCTAAATTGAAAGGATTGAGGGTATGATTATGTTCATATGATTATTGTTGTTGTTATCATGGGTTATGTGATGAGAATGAAGGAAATTAATGGTTAGAAACTTTATAGAGATCGTGTGGATGTGTGAAGAGGAGTGTGGCCGTGAGCCATAGTAATGAAAGAGAATGGTGAATTAAAATTTATTTAGCTTGTTAGAGGTGTCGTTGTGACATTGATGACGTAGATAAAGGGTTAACGAGTTGAGTTGGTGTTGAAATTGGTTGTATGTTGTTATGAGAAATTATGTGATTTTTATATAATTTTTATGCAATTATGAAAGTAAGATGCTAAATGTGAACTATGGTTGTTATTAATAAATTTGGAAGAAAACAATGCGATTTGGTAGTTTCGTTGCAATTGTAGAAGTTTCGAATGGAATATGGAAATGGGCGGAATGGTTTGAATCCTTGGATATTGTTTAAAATGTTATTGAAATATGTTTGGGTAATCTTGAGTTAGTTAATGAATATGGAAAAATGTTGATATTAGTTGGGTGGTGTGTATTTAGAATGGAAGAGTTACATTATGTGGAAAGGAAGGGAAAATTTTTGGATTGTTGGAAATGTTGTATGAATTGCTTAGAATGTCTTTAAGTATTGTTGGTATGGATTCGGGTTAGTATTTAAATATATAAGCATCGATGTTGGCTTGAAGGTAAGTCGTCGAGCTGAATTTATGAAAGTTGTTGAATGATGTAAAAGAGAGTTACTATTATTATTTTGCCTTTCGAATTGGTTATCAATGTTACTAGGTTGGTTATTGTGGTTGTTGTTGTTGATTTTGAGCGAGATAAATTCTCGGGATGGCCTATTTACAGGGGAAGTGCTGTCGAATTTTCTGTAGAATTTAATGATTAGTTTGGAATGAATGGCTTAAGTGCCCTTAGCTAATGATTGGTATTCGTTGGCGTAATTGTAGACCTTGGGGAGCCCGAGGCGTAGATTTAGATTGGCTATCTTGGAAGTGCGTTCGAGGTATGTAAAGCTATCCCTTTTCTTCTTTTGGCATGTCCTAGGTGTACTAGGATCGGATTCGAGCCTCGGAAAATATTCTGCTCATCGGAATCCGCATTTGAAAATATCCCTCTTTCATTCAATAGAATTGAACCCTTTTTGTATGCTTTCTTGAAAATTATGCAAACCTTCCCCAAACTTTATGAAAAGTTATAAAATGTCCGTAGAACCTTCGTAGGTGACCCCATAAGCCTAAAATGCGTAATTTGAGCCCACCGCCTTGCTTGTCCCAAGGTGGGACCACTAGTCCCGGTTTTACCCTTATTGTACTTAAGGCTCGTTTTCGAGCAGTTTTTGGAAAGAAATGTTCTGACTACTCTTTTAACTACTAAACAAAAATTGTTTTAAATAATTCATTAAGTCTTATAAATTGTTTTGGCACTCGGAACGACTTCAGAAAGGTTATGCTTCTGTAATTCATTATGACATCCGAAACTCACTTATTATGATCCCGTCTGACTTCATTGAATTGGTTTGTCATTGATATGCCTCATCGAGTCTCTGAAAATATTTATGATATTTTAACTGCATTTAGTTTCTCGCTACTCTATTCGTGGATGACCCAATGTTTCCCACACTGAGCCCGGGCCAGGATATGTTGTCAAGCGTAATCCTCTGCATTGTTCGCCGTGCCTCGATGTGAGGGGGCAGGTATACGTGTACATGGGTTTGTGGAGTATGCTGTGCCATGTACACATGTTCTGATATGATTTGCCATGGCCATCTGATATGATATACTATGTTACGGGGTTATGCCCCTATTCTGATTCTTCTGTGTTGTGGCACCAGCGTCGGGAGGGTGGCCACGTTCTGTCTGCCGAGTCCCTTGGCAGGGGCCGGATTTGATATGACATATGTTTTTTGTACACACTCCGCATGTTTTAAAAATATGTATTTGATACTTTGGATTTTCTACTCACTTTTTCTGCACGTTCTGTACCAGTTATGATTTTGTTTCTGTAATTCAGGCTTTACATATTCAGTACATATTTCGTACTGACCCCCTTTCTTCGGGGGCTGCATTTTCATGCCGCGCAGGTACATACGACAGGTTCGCTGATCCGCCCGCTTAGGATCTTATTCTGCTATTCAGAGGCGCTCTCTTATCCGGAGCCTATATTTTTGGTACAGTCTCCTGCTATTGTATAAATGTACGTCACTCAGGGGTACGACGGGGCCCTGTCCCGTCATATGATTCTGTCGGTCTGTTTAGAGGTCTGTGGACATGTTTGTGGGTTGGGGGTCTTCCTGTATGAATGCGTGTATATGTTGTGTTTGGGCGATCCCATTCGCCGCGGCGGCCGGTCTGCATATGTTTAAATGTTGCTTTGTTGGCCCTGTGTGGCCTTTGTTGGTATTTTCTGTGCGTAGGGTATATTGGATAGTCCGTAAAACAAAGGAAACTCTGCCGAAATTTTTCTGGAAATTATCTAAATTTAAAATATAGTCTTGTCGGCTTATGCTATATACTGGAATACGGTTAATAAAATCTGAGATAGCATTTGATAGATGTGTCTGGGTGCCCAGATCGGGCACTAGTCACGGCCTACGGAGTTGGGTCGTGACACTATTAAAGGCTTGTAGATAGTTATGGTACAGTTAGACGTTGTATGACCGAGATTTTTGTTGCATTGTTGTCTACAATGGCCTTGTCGACTTGTACAATTTTGTTCAGCATAGTTATATATGTATGTCCTCTGGGCTCGCTCCTTTTCAGTACATTTCTCTTATGATCTAGGGGGTTGCCATCTGACGACCTCTAGTGGTCCACCCTACTTTATGATTGTGATATGACAACATGATTAGTGGTGCTCGGCGGGTAGGGCCCGAGTGCCCGTCATGACCCTCCGATTTGGGTCATGACATATTTCGACACGCGTAATCACTTTAATACACGTTGGAGTTTTATTTAAAAATAAATAATTATAAACTGAAGTATTAATAATAAGAGTACAATAATAACCGTCCTTATATTAAGGAGAATTAACAAATTTCATATATAATGCATTATGCATGGAACTACTTTCCTCTAAATTGGACACCGAAATAATCTTTTCCATCATTTCAGCTAAAAACCATGAACTTATCATCTTTCAATCTAACTTCCTTACTCATCTTTCTTGTTCCATCTTTAATTTGTCTAATCCTCAAACAAATCAAATTCACCTTCTTGAAAAACCAAAATCTTCCACCTTCACCATTCCAATGGCCACTGATAGGAAACATACCAAATTTTGTCACAGGGAAAAAACCCCATGTCATAGTTACAAAAATAGCTCAAAATCTTGGCCCTTTAATCTCTTTAAAATTAGGTAAACAACTTGTAGTCATAGGGTCTTCACCAGAATCTGCTATTGAAATCCTAAAAACTCATGATAAAAAACTCTCCGCTCGTTATGCACCAAAAGCAACACCAATTAAAGAATGTGATCTTAAGAGATATTCACTTCTTTGGTCAACCGAGTGTAATAGTCACTGGAAATCTATAAGGGTGTTATGGAGGACTCAGCTTTTTTCTAATAAAGCAATGGAATTATTTGCTAACAAAAGGGAAAAAGGGGTTCTTGATATGGTGGATCTTTTGGTATTTAAACACGGTAAAGTTGTGAAAATTGGGAACCTTGTTTTTAGTGTTGTTTTTAATGTATTGGGGAATATTTGTTTTTCAAGGGATATGGTTAAGTTGGATGACGAGAGAGGTTCAAGTGATATGAAAGGGAACATTTGGAAGTTTATGGAGTGTGGGACAACTCCAATTTTAGCTGATTTTTTTCCAATTTTTGATGGGATTGACATTCAAGGTCAAAAGAAAAAGGCAAAGAAGTGTCTTGATAATTTGTTTAAGGTTTGGGAAGGAATAATAAAAAAGAGAAGAGAAGAACAACATTGCAATGAATCTGATGTCAAGAAACATGGGGACTTCTTGGATTTAATGCTTGCTAATGGATTTTCTGATGATCAAATCAATTACATGCTCCTGGTACGTAAAATTCCTTTTGCTTTCTCCATCACTTTTGAGAAACCACTACTTTGCAGATTAATTATGTATGGATTTAAGTTATATATAAAGATTTACACTATAGTTTAATATAATCGATTGTAGCAGATTATTATTCTATTTTTTTTCCTTCATGTTATTGTTTTATCTTTACCATTAAGAGTTATATGGTGTGTGTCAATTTAATTTGTTGGTGTAGAAAAATTTGTATACTGTTAGCATAGAAATCAAACTCATTATTTAAGCTAGGGGCTCAGGCGTTCATTCGAATTTGTATACTGTAAACTTATTTATTGAAACAGAATGTATGTTTTTTCTAATCAAAGGTAGTTTACTATCAAGTGTCAAAATAGTATGTACACAGGAATTAGTCCTTCGAAGTTTGGGGGAGATTATGGACCACTTAGTCTCCAATCCATATATGATAAACCAAATCCGCATCCACCCTTATTCCTCTTAGGGGCGGATTTAGAGCTTCGTTTATGGGTTTGATAGAATTCAGAAACTTTGGCTCAATCCTATACTTGTATCTAAAACTTTACTTAATATGTATAGATAATTTATTAAGAACACAATAAGCTGTGTTTTCTAGATTTGCGTTTTCTAGAATCCAAAACCCATAAACTTAAAATTTCAAACTCCGCCTCTGATTCCACTCACAAGTTTATCAAAGGGCACTTTAGAAATTATGGAACGAATAAAGAGTTATAATTTTATAAAGTTTTTAGACAGTTATTGAGTTGTAGTAATAGTAACTCTTCGTGGCACATCGATATAGTAACTTGGAAAAATCGGGGAATTACTGCTATAGTCGATTAAGTTGCAATGATAATTTTTTCACACCGAGTATATATTGCCTATTGTACCAATAGGTTAGATATTAGTACCATTCTTGATATCAGTTTTATGAATTCAGTTACATGTTTGACATAGTTGACTCTTTCTACTTTCTTTAAAATTTTCAGTGTTTTGTAGGAAATATTTCCAGCAGGGACAGGGACTTTGACATCCACAATTGAGTGGGCAATGGCTGAGCTCCTTAGGAACAAAGAAGTGCTGAATAAACTCTATTCTGGGCTTAAAAAAGTAATAAACTCAAACCCCATTCAAGAATCAACAATCTTTCAACTCCCTTATCTAAATGCTTGCATTAAAGAAGTCTTAAGGCTGCATCCACCAATAGCATTTCTACCTCACTACGCAAGTGAAACATGCCAAGTTATGCACTACACAATTCCAAAAGATTCTCTAGTTTTTGTGAATCTTTGGGCAATTGGGCATGACCCAAAGATTTGGGATGATCCATTTTCATTCAAGCCAGAAAGATTTCTCAACTCAAATCTTGACTTTAAGGGCCAAGATTTTGAATTCTTGCCATTTGGTGCTGGAAGGAGAATGTGCCCCGGCTTGCCCTTTGCTACAAAGCAAGTGCATTTGATTTTGGCTTGTTTGGTTTATCATTTTGAGTGGTCTCTTCCAAATGATGGTGATCCATTGATGCTTGACATGAATGAAAAATATGCTGTGCCATTGCAGAGAGAAAAGCCTCTGCTACTTGTTCCTACTAGGAGATGATGACTAGTGTATACTGTTTTATTTTCTATTTTCTATGTTTTTACGGTGAATAAATAAATGGTTGATTGAATTTTATGTGGAAGTGGTCTATCAAAAGCAAAAAATAATACTCTCTGTCTCAATTTAAGTATCTTACTTTCTTTTTCATTCTGTCACAAAAAGAATGTATACATGACAAGTTTAAAACCACAAAATTAAAAAAAAAATTAATTTATTACATACACACCTTTAATTTAGAACTACAAGATGGAAAAATCTCTCTATATTTTTTAAACTCCGTGTTTAATCAAACTAAGACACTTCAATTGAAATGGAGGAAGTAACAGGAGCAAAGAAAGCTCAATTCTTTAATGAGCAAATTACATTTTTTTTGTCAGATTTTAAATTTCAGAGTAGTGGTATGCAACTATCAACTTCAGGCCACTGGTATGAATTATGAAATTTGAACTGTTACCACCAAAGCCAACATAATTCAAGTAAACACCATGCTTGGATCGGTATCACAGACAATAGCTGGCAGGGAATCCCAATATTGAAGCATCTTTATTAGAAGAAAAAAAGCAACCTTTAGAACTTTAAAGATGACTAAAGACTTTAAGCAACCTAGGTGTCTTTTTTCTTTATTTAATTTAGCGTTAATAGTAACTTTGGTCCTCAATACTAAATTCTAGTCTTGATTCATGTGATATTTGACTAAGCACTTTTGATCTTCAATTTATTAAAATATACACTTTTAATTCTTTTGCTTGTGAATGTGTACAAATTTTCCATAATTATTAGTCGTTTCGCCACTTAATTACCTACTATGCGTTATGTTACGCTTGTATTGTTATTCCGTATTTGACGGTAATATAATTCTAAAAGTAGTTCAAAAACGTATATCACAAAAAATTGAAGGTTAAATGTATTTGGTCAAATATCACAAGAACCAAATCAGAATACACTCATAATTTAGAGAACAAAAACATTGTTCCTTTATTTTAATTGAATGTAACCGCCACGTTTGACTTGGCATCTCCCGCCAATTAGTGGTAGGAGAAATTTCCCTTTTTTAGCCTCTTGCCGTCATTAGCTTATCCAAAAACATGCTAATTTATGGTCAACGATCCATGTTAGGGCAGGTAAAATGATCAAGATAAACAAGTACTTATCTAGTCCGATCCATTATATGTGAGTTGGATAACTAATTTTTTAAAAATAGATCACATATGGATATTATTCATATTACCACTAAAAAAATAATATCCGGCCAGATAGATAATATGGATATTCGTATTATCAACACCCATTTCTATTTGTTAGTTTTCATGAGTTCCTGTTTTGTGGGAGTGTAAGATTATTTTGGCTTTTAGCTTATGTTCTCATCTATTTTGTAATTATTGTGTTAAATATGAGCAGGTCGGATATATCTGTTTTTTCTTAACCTGTCTTCAACCCGACCATATCTGATCCGATCCGCTTGTGCGTAGGTGTTTGTGTTGTATGAAAGAAGGATTCTTCCATTGCTAGCTAGCTGCAACAACTTCAAGCAGTATGCCGATGGATTGACAGTTATACTTAGCTGTCCAGCAAAGTGAGTTGAAGGTGTTGGATGAATACAAGAACCAAATTACAACCGGGTGTTGGATGAATACAAGAACCAAATTACAACCGAATTAACTCCTTATAAGAACACCGTCCTCCATGTCGCGGCTGAATTTGCTGATTTATCTCGGATACAAGCCGAGCAGTTTCTTGGAGTGGTTGGTCCAGACTTGCTTTTCAGCTTCAATTCTAATGGAGATACTTGCATTCATGTGGCTGCCAGGCAAGGCCATTTCAATCTTGTCAAGACTCTCATTGGCTACATGAAAAATCATCAAGGGCTCGACATCGAGGCATGCCAGGAGTTGCTAAGGATTACCAATAACGATGGAGACACGGCCTTGCACAAAGCTGTAAGATACGGGCATCACAACATGGTGAAACTCTTGGTAAAAGAAGATGCTGACTTCTTTCATCCACCTAACAATGCTGGGAAAACTCCACTCTATTTAGCTCTGGAGGGAGGAGATGAAGATTCTGCAAGATTGATCTTGTGCAACTCTAAGTCATTATCTTATGCTGGGCCTTGTGGCACAACTGCGTTACATGCTGCAGCGATATATAATGCAACAGGTACCTCATTCCTCACTTTACCTTCGGGATTTCAGCTAGAGAGGTTTATTTTTATTTATTCTTCAAGACAATGGCAACTTGAAATCACACAACTTATGTAAGAATTAAGCCAAAATTAATAATATACTTAAAGACGATTAAAACTCAAGCTAAAGATGTAAATATGTTGGTAAAATCCCAACTTATGAGACCTAAAGCTGGACACTCATCTCCTATTCTCGCATCTCATGGCTTCATAATACGCTTGACGATCTCATTAACATTGGTCTAAACCTTTGAATGTTAGTCCAACAATTCCTGAACTCTATCTTGTAGATGGAATGTGATAATTAGTAAGATGAAAATTATAATAAAGTTATGTGAATTCAATTTATGCAATGAAGGGACATAAGTATATCACATACATAATTAAAAATGTCCGCTCTATATTTTATGAATCATTTCTTTAATCCTGTTGATTCTTACTTAAATTAGCATAGCCTTTACTAATTCGGACCACTCTTCGTAGGATGCATGGACACGATATTAAGAAATGAACCAAGTCTAACAAAGCAAGTAGATGATTTGGGATGGAGTCCTTTCCATTTTGCAGCATACTTTGGGTTTGAACTGCTGGTAAGGACACTATTAATGGCAGATAAACAAATGGCTTATGAAACCACGCGCGAAAGAAGACAATAAAACACCTCTGCATTTAGCAGCCATTAATGGTAAATTAAAGGCAATGGAAGAGATTTTAGAGCAGTGTCCAGATTCCTTAGAGGCAGTAACTACTCAAGGCCAAAATGTTCTTCACCTTGTAGCAGAGAATAATAAGCAGAAAATATTGTTGATTATGTTAAGCCAATCCAGGTTCAAAGCCCTCATCTTCCAGAAAGATGTTGAAGGGAAAACACCCCTTCATCCACGTGATTACTCTTATATCAAAAAAGGAAAATGCCTCTTATACCACCCATTCTTGGAAAAGAATAGCTTCAAAAAAAGAGATAATGTCCCGCACAGACTTGGCATACTTCTTCAGCAAAAAACAAATACCGAAGGTGAGACATTTTTTCTTATACTATGCAATTTTATTTGTCTTCATTTCATACTGAAAAATTGTAATCGTGACAATAGTAATAATTTGGAAGGAATTTAAACAAGGGAGATAAAAACTATTTCTGTCACGACTCAAAATTCCTAGGATCCATGACCGGCTCTCGACAGTCTCCTTGGCGAGCAAAAGAGAGTTATACACCAAATCAAAAATTTCAGTATAAAACAGCATAGACTAAATTAAGTTAACATGTGATAAATAATTAAACAAGTATATTTTCATTATCAAATTTTAAGAAAGAAATAACCATAATTCATTCTGTTTATAGTTTTAATTTTTTGAAGGAGATTACACTATAGAGTACAGTAATTTTATTGATTTCTAGCAAAGAAGACAAAGTGAAATAGAAAAAGGACAAAGGAAAGGAATCCGCGATTTAAGTAGTACAAAAAAAAAAGTTGAACCAAACTAGTACAAAAAAAAAAAAAGAGACAAAAGTAGTTTTCACGCACGAATTTCGTGCGTGAAAGGACCAAACTGCAAAATTGCAGCTTCTGCCTTTCACGCACGAAATTCGTGCGTTAAAGGACCAAGACTCAAAAATCAGCTTTGGCCTTGCACGCATGTCTGAATTAACCTTTCACGCACATAAACTGTGCGCGAAAGACTTCCCTTCCTCTTCACCTTGATTTGACAATGCATTATTTGACCGTTTTAACACGACTTGTATTGCGCACCATTTTAATGCGCACTGTAAGAATTGATTTGACAACACACCACGCATGACAATTTCAGGAATCTATGACACATAAAGCCTTGATTTGACAATACGTTATTGCATTAGTTGACCGTTTTATCACGACTTGTATTGCGCACCATTTTAATGCGTACTGTAAGTATTGATTTGACAACACATCACGCATGACAATTTCAGAAATCTATGACACATAAAGCCTTGATTTGACAATACGTTATTGCATTATTTGACCGTTTTAACACGACTTGTATTGCGCACCATTTTAATGCGCAATGTAACACCACGCATGACAATTTCAGGAATCTATGACACATAAAGCCTTGATTTGACAATACATTGCTGCATTATTTGACCGTTTTAGCACGACTTGTATTGCGCACCATTTTAATGCGCAATCTAAGTGTTGATTTGAAAACACACCACGCATTACAATTTTGAGTGGTCTATTTAACTTGAAGGCTTGACGAGTGGAAAACTTATCAACTTCAATAGTCTAAGTCTTACAAGTCATTCAAAAAAAAATCAAACTTCATAGAAAAAATATCTCAAAATGCTTCAACTGTTAAGGTTTCACTATTTTGGGATGGAGATATCGTTGAGGACAATTACTCCATTTGTTATAGTATCAAACCAAAAGCCCATGTTAAATTTCCAACAACTTTAAATTATGAAACACTTGTCAGTTACATGCACAAAAGAATGAAACACCCACTGAGTTTGGAATCTCAATAACTGGCAGATATCCACAAACAATATCAAACGGTGTAGTGCGTTATGGCATGCACAATATCAACGATGATGAATCTTTGAGTGATTATTTGGGATCGCCGGAAGAATATCGTGATTTAGTATTCATTAATGTTCTTGAGATGTATATTGAAAAGATACCTCGAGAAGAAGTCCCTCAAGTCCAGCCTATTCATGGTAACACTTATGGGGACTTTAGTTCTTATGGAGACATTTTGAGTGGTCAAGTGTCGCTGGAAAATCTAAGCCAGCAATTTAATCAAGCTTACAATGAAAATTGGTAAATATGGATTTTTCATATTATTATGTGTAGTAGCACGTGTTTGTTGTATGAATTGGTAAATAACTAGTTTTTAAATCTTTATAGGAACTATTCTCAAAACTCGCCAGTGGTACCAAATATAGATGTTGGTCAATCCTCTCAGTTCGGTGGAGTTGAATGCACTTGATAATGAAGATTTTCCTAATTATTATGAGTCATCATCAAGTGATGACGATGAAATAGCTAATAATGTAGAGGTAATCGATGATGAAGATGATGATGATGTTCCTCAAAGTCAAAACCAACAAGAACCAATGCACCACCACCGATGGCTGAAAACCCAGCTTCTGAAAGCCCAATTCAGTGGCATTCTAACAATATCCCTTATCTTGACAGCCTGCAGAGTCGTGATGATGCATTTGTCTTCACAAGAGAAGATGATGATAGTCGCCAAAAAACCTGGATTGAACCAAAGGATCTCAACAAAGATCGATGCTACCTTGCAAAGGGAATGTTATTCGCATCCAAAAAGGCGTTGCAACGGGCTGTCAAAATTTATTGTTTTAAGGACATGAGGGAGTTTAAGGTTGAACAGTCAACCTCAAAGATATGGAGACTAGTTTGTAAACGACGGTATCAAGGCTGTGAGTGGTTGCTTCGGGGAATTGTTAAGCCTGATGGTATGTGGGCTATCACAAAATTCCACGAAAGACACACTTGTGATATGGAAGAAAATCGAGCAGATCATTATAATTTAGATACAAACATGATTGCTCAAGTATTACTTAAGGCATTTGAAGGCAAATTTGCAATCAACGTTTCACAATGGCACTCTAAACAAATTGATGTGGGGGGCTGCGATGGAGCATCAATAAAGAAAATGGGCTGCAAAAATGGATCTGATCAGGGCAGTGAGTGAACCCGCATATGTTTGGTTGATGAAGCTCGAAGTTGAAAAATGGACGCTTCATGCTGATGGAGGCAAAAGATGGGGCATGCTCACAACAAACAACTCAGAGTCTTTCAATGGCTGGCTGAAATCTGCTCGAGGACTACCTGTCACCGCAATGGTGAGAATGACTTTCAAGCAGGTTGTGGAGCGATTTATTGTTAGGACAAGGCAGGCTAGAGCGATATTAGCCGACGGCGGGACATGGATGCCAAAGCCCTTCAAAAAGATGGAGGATTATAGAAAAAAATGTGAGCATCACCAAATGACCGAGTATGACCCAATTCAACATGTGTATGAAGTTAGGACGGGTTATCACAACGGTAAGGGTGGAAACGTGCATACCGTTTATGAGGCAACAAGAATATGCACTTGCGGTAAGTGGCAAACGTACCACATGCCGTGTTCTCATGCTGTCAAGTGCTTCGAGAGAATGAGAAAAACGGTAACAAGTTATGTGGCGGGGGAATACAAGGTCCACAGTTACCTTAGAGCATATTCCGGCCAATTCCACCCACTTGGTAATGAAGCTTATTGGCCAAACGAGCCGTTTTCGATGGTTGCTAACAAGGATTACATTAGGAAATTGGGCATTAACTCACGAAGTCGTAGACCCAATCAAATGGATGTTAGTGAAAGAACTTATTCTCGCAAGTGCTCTACATGTAAGCAATATGGCCATGACAAGCGTTCGTGTGGGCAACAAGGCCGTGGTAGTACAAGCACGTCTCGAAGTAATAGAGCCTCTAGAACTTGAAGATTGTATTATTATTGTAATTTATTATTGTATTGCTTTGAATTAGTATTGTAATTAAATGGAATGAATTACGTTTTAATTAGTGTAAACCTCTCGTATTGGATGAATTATCAAATATAATAAAACACTTAAATCAAAACCCTATAAATATAACAAGTTTCAAAACTTACTTCGGGGCACTTTAGAACCCCTAAAACGACGATTCAAACGTTTAGGTGGACTTGATGTAATGAGCCGACATTATTGTACGCAAAAAAAGATATTAAGTTTTATATAAAATATTGATATTTTGGGGTTTTGAAATATGACTAATCTTTGACCAAAGTATGGAAAAAAATGTGATTTGAAAGGTAACACTGAAAAAAACAAGGAAAAAAAGAAAGGTCATTTAATGCACGAATTTCGTGCGTGAAAGGCAGAAGCTGCAATTTTGCAGTTTGGTCCTTTCACGCACGAATTTCGTGCGTGAAAACTACTTCTGTCTTTTTTTTGTACTAGTTTGGTTCAACTTTTTTTTTTGTACTACTTAAGTCGCGGATTCCAAAGGAAAGCACATGAGAGTTGCACATACTTAAGTCTTAGCTTCGTTCCACAATAAGAAAATAAATAGGATGCAAGTTTTATTGATTTCTATAGTATTTAATGGGAAAGAAGGTGCAGAGCATTCTTGAGAGAAAATTGGCTAAATGAAAGAATGACAAAGGTGCAGCAAGCTGGAAAGAAAGAGCAAACACACATTTGATAGTTGCTACACTCATAACAACAGTTTCTTTCGCGGCTGGCTTTACCCTTCCTGGTGGCTACAATGGTGACGACGGTGCAAACAAAGGCATGGCAATCCTATCGAAGAAAGCAGCCTTGAAAGCATTTGCAATAGCAGATACCATTGCAATGATATCATCTACTGCTGCGGTATTTCTGCATTACCTTGCTACCTATGACCAAGGGACCATAAGCCGTTTTCGTTACTTAGGCGCTGGGACTCTTGTCATGGTTGCCATGGTAGCAATGGTTGTAGCATTCACGGCTGGCTTGTATACGGTGCTGCCTAATTCTGAAGGCATAGCTTTAGTTATCTGTGTAATGTGTTCTTTGTCACTTGTTGTTTTTATAATTCTTTTGGGTAAGCGTATCTATGATGAATATTACGGCTTTAGAAAGATTGAAAAAGAAGAAGGGTCTTAATAAATCTTGATATGTTAAATCGATTTTAGGTTTATTCTGAAACCTAGAACTTCATGTGAATGTCAGGAAAGATTTTTCATTTCTATTTGTTTGGCCTTTGAATGTTTGTACTAGTACTGTGTTGATTAGTTCTAACTTCGGAACTAGGGGTGAGAAAATACATCAATAAAGAAGAATTTCCGGCTTCTATTTTTTTTTTTTTTTTAAATAAGCCATCACCAATGGTTGTGAGCCATTGATGTGGGGGGTTAGGCTTGACCCCTATCATGTCCATTAATCCAAAAAGATACAGAGTTGAGGGAGGACATGGGACCAAATCTTCAACAAGAAACAACTGCACAGAACTTCCAAAGGAAGAGGGCCTATACATATCCTTTTTATACAAGGAAGAAAGTTAACTAGAAAAAAAAAATTGCTCTTTTCATATCTCCTTTGCATACAAGGTAATTGCCATTTGATTAGTTGAAGTAAACCTTTGACCTCTCTGGGAAGTTGTTGAAGGGAGGTGTAGAATGTTCTGATCTCACTAGTTGATGCCAATTTAGCCATCAAGTCAGCTATTTGGTTATCTTCTCTATAGCAATGAGTAAAATACTAACAGTGGCATTCCTGGTGTAATGAACAGTGTCACAGATGATTTTCTTTAACTTCATGTTGGTGGTCTTCTTCTGGATAAGCATGTTAGTGATCACAATTGAATCCGTTTCCAGATTGTAGTTTGTGAACCCATTATCAACACAACAAATTGATCCAAATTTAGCAGCCATAGCTTCAGAATAGTTGCTACTGGTACTTTGAATACACCATGCGAATGCCAAGATAAAATCTTCATTGCAGTCTCTACGTTATAGTGCCCCATCTCAGGTTTCTGCCAAGTAACTGGTTGGACAATTACTGTTGGCCTAAGTCTTTCAATCATATTGCAAATGGATGGCCAAGTTCCAGAGAAATTACAAGTAGGATAAACTGAATATATAGCAGCTTTAATATTCCAAATAGTATGGTACCATCCTGTTGTGGAACATCTTCTTCTGGTCTCCATACTTTCATGATGTCCCCTTCAATGAAAGTATGCTGAATAGAGTCCTGAATGGGTGACCTGCAACATAAACAATTTGCATCAGATTGTCTACCAAATTTAGAAATAGCTTCATTAAACGTCGTTTGCCAAGACACAGGCTCCAAGACAAGAAAGTCGTATTGAAAGGCACTGCTTTATGCCACAAATTATTCATGAAAGTATCCTGTTCTTGGAGTATCTTTTCAAATGCCAAGCTGATTTGTTAGTGTAATGGCCATCTTCTGAACAACTCCAAATAGCTGGGAAGACTCCACTTTATTTAGCTGTGGAGGGAGGAGATGAAGATTCTGCAAGATTGATCTTGGACAACTCAAATTCATCATCTTATGCTGGGCCTTGTGGCACAATTGCGTTACATACTGTGGCGATATGTAACGCTACGGGTACGTACTTTATTCCTTACTTTACTTTTCGGGATTTCAACTAGAGAGGTGAATGTTTATTTGTTCTTCAATTTCTCTTTTTTTTTTGGGTTTGGGATTGACTTATTTTAGGTGATTTTTAAGCCAAAATAGCTTTTAAATACATTTGTAGTGTTTGAGTAAGATAAAAAAAAGTGTTTTTAATCACTTGTTTTAAGCCAAAATAACAAAATAAGCCAAAAACCATAAGTTAGGATTCCTAACTTATGGCTTATAAGCCAAAAGCCATAAGCCCGTCAAAACAAGCTCTATATCTATTTTAAAGTAGAATGAAACGCAAGTAAAATAAAGAAGTTTTAGTAGAAAAAAAGGGAAAATTGGTTTAAAGGTAAAAAAAGGAGCGACGAAAAAAGCTCTGATGATGTCAAGATGTTTGTATCATTCCAATTTCTGATGTCTTTGGTCATAGACTAGAGATATATGTGGAACTAAAGGGACAACTGAGGAGCTTGTTTCTTTTGTTGGGATCAAAATAATTAGGTGTAGTAGTTGCACGACCTAAGTGTCTATTCTGATCAATACCTGATTTCGCGTAAGGATAGAACACATTACTTTACATGTTCTATGCTAGCGTCTAGCAGAATATAAATTGCAGGTAAGTACAGAACACAGTGATTTTTACGTGGAAACCACCCAGGTCACAAAGGCGATCAAAGCCATGACCTACACCTCTGTAGGATTTTCCCCAAAACTTCACTACATCGATGAGCCTCTGTAAATTCAAGTTACAACCTCTGTGACCTAGGAACTAACCTTCTAATTCCTATCTTCCTAATCAACCTCTGACTAGCAAGCAACCTTCAAGTTGATCTCCAACTTGAAGTTGAATTTACAACGTTTTTGTACTAACTTGATCGCTTCTAATAAAGCGGATAAATTACAACTCGATATCCCAACCTAATACAAGTTTTCTAGACTCAAGAACGGCAAATATAAACTCTATATATTCTATAGCTTCTTCAATATTCTTCTCGTACTAGGGACACACGCATGGATTCTAAATATACTCGATAAATCTTGTGATAACTCAATATTCTGAATTCTCTCTTTGTGGGTGCGCAAAAATTCTTCATGGTAAGAATTGGATATTTATAACATTGAGTGCACAGTAGGTTGGCAAATACAAAACCCTCTTCGAGTAGGCCCATGAAATGTTAGGGTTTTGTTGTATTTGGATTCTTGCCTTGTTGAGTTTGCTTCTTGTCTTTGTAGAAGTCTTATTAATCCCAACAAATATCGCAAGGAAATCTGCATACTTGACTGTCAAGTCTTTACCATAAATCTGCAAATCGTAGTTGCTGTTGCGCTGGAATGTGTTCACGAACCTGTTTCATCCACTTGGTTCGTCTGCCTCTGAATCTCTGCACTGCCTGAGATGGAACATGTTCACAAACATGTTTCATCATCCCCTTCTCGTTCATTCCTGCAACTCTATCTTAAGTCTGCTTTTGTGATGGATGATGGAACATACTAACAGGCCTATTTCATTGATCATGTCTTACTCTGTGTCCGTCTTCTTGTTCATTCAGATGTTTTCATTGCTAGAATAAATCATGTCTTCAGCCTTGTCTAGCGCTTTGACTCTGATCATGTTCTTATTCTATGTAGGACATGTCTGCAGACCTGGTTCATATTTCACCAAAGTTGTTCTTCACACACGAGATCCAAAAGAATGGTGATATCAACGTGCAACAGATTAGTACGACTGATAATATGGCTGATTTATTCACCAAACCTCTGTCAACTGCAACTTTTGATAAGATGGTGCACAAGATTGGATGTGAAGATTCAAGTTTTGGATTGATTTTGTCATCCAAGGAAGTAAGTACGCACTATACTCTTTTTCACTTACAAGGTTTTGTCCCACTGGTTTTTCCTTTCAAGGTTTTTAATGAGGCAGCCAAAATGCGTATTATTAGAAATGTGTATTCTTTTTCCTTCACTTGATATTTTTCTACTTGGTTTTTTCTAGTAAGGTTTTAACGAGACACATTATCTACTAAATAGATATCCAAGGGGGAGTGTTATAAATAGTATTTATTATTGTTATAAATATTATTAATTATTCTAGATGTCTATCTTTAGGAGAAAAGTTAGCATTAGTGACTTTGGGACCAAGCTACTTTTTCCTTATAAATAGAGGGTTCTCTTAATTGTATTTTTATCCCTCAAGAGAAATAAAGAATTCTCCTCTCTTCTCTCTTTCTCTACAATATTCTTCTTCTTGCTTTATTATTTTATAACACCTATAATAATTTAATAAGTGATCTAGTTATATAAATATTTTCTACACTATTAGTGCATAGAACTTGAACTTTTATTTGATCAAAACTTCTTTTGTCTAGCTATTTTATGCTTTTCTAAGAAAATCTAATTAATACTCCATCCGTCCCATTTATATGAGGATGCTTGACTGGACACAAAGTTTAAGAAAAAAAGGAAGACTTTTTGAAGTTGTGATCCAAAATAAGCCTTAGATATTTTTGTGACTGTAAATCATTTGATAAAGTTAAATTATTTTTAAAAATAGAAATGTGCATTATTTTTGGGACCGACTAAAAAAGAAAGAGTGTCATATAATATGGGATGTTATGTTGTATTGTTATTTGATACACTCAAACTACACCTACTGAATGGGGTAAAGCGGACGTTTTCAGATATAGTAACCCAACTAGGTTGGGGTCGAATCCCACAGGGAATAGGGTGTGAAAAGGTTACGACTGTACCAAAGTACTTACTTGTGGTCTAATTTCGTATCCCAGTAAGTTTGTAAAAGAATTTTGTGTTTACAAGCTATTTTGATTTGATTGTAATTAATTGGACTAAAGAAACCAAGATCGTGTCTTCTTTAGATGAGATGCAATGCTATAGGTGTTACCAAGATATACTTCTAATGGGTTGTTGTCGGTATGCACTTAATCTCTAATTGACTCCCTAATATTTACCAATAGTTAGAAAGTATTTCTCTTTATGATTTTTTCAAATATAAAAGAGTTAAATTCTAGAACGATTAATCTGTGCCAAGTAAACTCTTTTTATTCCTAAGTGAGTTTGTCAAACGAGAGTTAACGCAACGAGTTGTTGTTATTTATACCTGCCAACCCTAACTCACTTTCCCAAGCGAAGCAAAGGTTTATGGCTTTAGTCAATATTTGCAACCACCAACCAACATGAAAGAATAAGAAATAAATAAACATCTACAACCCATTATACGTATATTCTAAAGGAATCATCCATTCACATAGCCCATCATTGGGTCCACAACCTTAGTAAGGATTTAGCTACTCATATTATTGAACGAAGAACAAAATAATAAAGAAATCATTAATTCTTACACTTGAATGATGATGATGAAAAAGTAACAATTTTGTTCTCAAAAGCTTCAAAGACTATGAAATATTCAATGCTAAGGAATAAGAGTCTCATACACAAATGATAGATGACCCACAAAATCCTAAACAACTATTTATAAAGGTAAAAAATGTGGAATTTATATTATGACAAAACTGTCCCAACGGACCCAAGTACGGCCCGTACAATTAAATACGGTCCGTCCAAATATTGTACGGGCTCTATTCTTCACTTCTAGGTCAAAATGTAAGACTGGATGTTATAAGTACGGTCCGTATAACGTAACCTTCAGTGATTTTTCCATCAATGTACGGTATGAAGTACGGCGCATACATAAATGTACGGTCCATACATTGTGCCCATATCTCAACTTATCAAACTCAAGGATTCTGTTTCTTGCCATTGCAGGTCCGCCCTTCAAGTACGACCCGTACAAATATGTGCGGTCCGTACTTCTCCAATTTCAGAGACTTCTAGTGAGATTTCCTTGTTTATTTCCTTTTGGTCATCAATTACTTGAAACACAACAAAGCACGTAAAGACGACACAAATTTGATTAAAAAACTTATCGTCAAAAGGCATCAAATGTGTCGTAATTCCATGACACATCAACACCCCCAACTTAAAGTCTTTGCTTGTCCTCACGCAAGTAAAACAACACATATTCCTAACACAAAACGCTCAGATATCACAAAGTAAGAATGTCTACAATGATTTTGGCTCCGAATTACAGGCATGCATGTTTCTTGGAGATAACCACCTCACTTTTTATGATCAAAGACACGACACATAACTCAAAGTTTCTATGACTCACAATGAAGCTTCAATCGATGACATCACATTATTAGAAATATCAATATACACATAAATGTCGCTTCGGGTGGTCACTCCCTTTTACACATTGTTTTTACCCTTATGCCCTCATAAAGACCAAGGAATCTCCCAAACACACATGCACAAGAATAACAGGGACAGAGAGAAAGAAGAAGTGAAAACACTCACACTCACAAAGAAGTTCATGCACGCCAAATGCAAATGCCGTATGTTTTCCCTTATTTTCAATGCTGTCAATTCGGATGAATCGGTTGTGATCACACTAGGACTTTTTCTTGGCTTGTAATGTAGTCTTAGGGACGGGTAGGATAAATATTTGGGTAATAGTGACTCACCCTCCTTGAACACTATACTTCTTAGCCTTTATTGTTTTCTTCTTTTGTCTTCTTTCGATCCTTCAACCTCGGTGTGGTCTACCACTACTACCTTTATTTTTTTTCACACATTTTTTATGATACTTATTTGATGCAAGCAGTCACATTAACCACATCGAATCTTCTCACTATGAAAACTTACTCCCACCCCAAACCTAGGCTTTATGCCTTATTTCCCAAACATCATGCGTGTCACCCCCAACTTAGGCTTTTAGCCTCTAATTTATCTTCTAAAATTTTCAAGGAGGGAACGGGTGCCAAAACGTGGAGAATTCTAACAAGGGTAGAGAACGTTCACGTTAGTCAAGAAAAAAGTCAAAAGGCTCAAAATGGGAGATTAAGGATTATATATGTGAACGGATAGGCTTAAGGGGCTTAAGTCTGCAAAATCATACAAAGAAAGTCTAAGATCATTTCAATAACCAAACTATCCTTAGAAATCGAGCATGACTAACTGGGCTAGTTCTAGATTGCAAATGTAGTACATGAACAAGCACTTACAACTCACATATACAATGGCATAATGTTATCTTTTGTTTAGTCAAGTATAACCTCCCAAGAGCATTCATTACACACAATACACCAATACTCATAATGTCACAAAAAGAATCATGCATGTCAATCATTAGCATTTTCTGAGTATGCATCGAACTTTGGAGGGGTAATTTCAATTTAAATCAATCATGTAAAACATGCCATAAGTTCAAAACCACTATCATATAAGTCACAATTACTCTATTTTACCTAAATATACCAGATTCAACAGATATAAAACCCCTCAAGTAAAGAACACTGGTAAAGAAAGGTTGAGGGGGATCCTAAACACATATATACAGTTACTACAAAAACCAAATAGCTCACCCCAACCAAAAATCATGAATTGTCCCCCCATGCATAAAGATTAGCACAAGAATGAGGGTTAGGACTATCTGGGGTGCGCTAGGCGCTCTAATAATCCAATGCGTCACCGGCTCATTAGTCCGAACTGGAGCCTAATCTGCAGCTGCCTGAGTGGTGGCAGGTGCCACTGTCTGGCTAAGCTCGGGCACCTCTTCCTGGGTGCAGTTAGAGGATGCACCTACTGCCCTGCTGGCTAGTGTTATAGAATGACTATCTCGCAGGGAATTATGGACTGTGATCTACATCTGCTCCTCCTCTTCTTGGTCCGTCCGGGCCTTTATCACTGTATTAATCTCCTGCTCGGAAGGATCTTCAGCCTCTAGTATCTCCTTTCCTCTGTCTGCCTGTGGTGAGTCATCATCCTCTACCAGACACACCACCTTCACCAATAACGAAATGTCCACAGTACTCGAGATAACGGGATCCTCAAGAACGACCAGATCTCGGGTCTGTAGTGCCTGTATCTCGACCTTTAGCTAATCCAACTCAACCCGAAGATCTTGGTCATGGCCCAGTTTATGGGTCATGCAGGCACCTACCTTACCCACCTGGCAGGCGAACCCCTTACCAACCAAACCTTTGTTAAAACTCATTTTACAACTTAACAAATGATAGGAAAGAACATTAAGTAAGAAAAAATAAATGACACTCTTTATAAATTTAGAAAATACAACTTCACGGGACCTCGTATAGACATGTACAAGAGCCCTATAATACAGATGGATGACAAAAATGAAATTGTAACACGTCATAAATCTGTATTAAACCATATTCATGACTCAAAAGGTTAGAAACCCAAGAAGGAGAGTCTTGGAATCGAAAATATGTTTCAGTTCGGAAAATCCAGCGTTACGCTATAAGTGACGGACTGTAACGTGTGTTACGGACCGTCGTTCATACCGTAACGGGTGTGGTTTTGAGAAATCACCATCTCGTAACTTGGACCAAAGGACGGTTCATCGTTACGGACCATAACACGTGTTATGGCCCGTAACAGGTCACCGTAACCCAACCTCAAAATTTAGAAGCTCACTGGAATTTTGATGCACGTTATGGTCTAGTGTTATGGACCGTAACACGGTCCGTAACAGTGCTGTGACTGGACAATTAAAAGACGGGAAGTTTAGTTTTATTTCATAAGTCTCATTCCTCTCAAGCCCTAACACGAAAGTTCTCTCTTCTCAACTTCTCCAAGCATCAAGGTAAGCTCCTTAAGACCATTCTAAGTAAATTCCATCAACTTCCCATGAATTCTAAGTAGGAATTTCATGTTCTTAACATATGGTTTTCAAGAAAACCTAATTGAAGGGATTCAAGATTAGGCTTTAGGATTCTTATTCAAAGTTCATATTTCCATTACAAGTTTGGAGAATTACCAGGTATGTAGAGTTTCTATCTACGTGTGGGAACATCATTGTTCTTCCCTACGCCCTTCTTCCATGCATTACTAAGTTCTACGAAAATTGGGGTTTTGACCATGATCATGATAACCCTAAGCCCATGTCCCATCATTATAATATGTATGAAATTGTTAGTAATTCTTCATTGTGTTCTTGATATTTCATTATGATTATTGAGAATGTGTCTGTAATCCATGAAAACCCATATCTTGTATTCCATGGGTTCTTGCATGCATGTTTATAAATAAAAATGATTATTTCATGAATATCCTACATGTCTACAAGTTTTCGTGCAATTATATTATACAATTACTCTCATGCTATGATACAAGATACACACATGATAAATACAAGTCATGCTTTATGAAACCATGATTACCAGTTATTTCACGAAAATAACGGGATTCTTAGCCAATTATATCATGTTCATATTTTTGGGAGTTGTGCAGATTACCAAGAAGGATCAGACAACCTGAAACTACGTTTTCCACTGTAGGATAAGGATCGCTCCACCCTGTTAGGAAGATTCTTTCATGTTTTCCCCATTTAGGGATTTGGATCCATTCATGTCATATTCAAGTCTTGTACCCCGACAAGGTACAAGATAGCTTAGCTGATCGGGCAGAGATCAGACGCCAGTACAAGATAGCTTAGCTCATTGGGCAGAGATCAGACGCCACGTGCTAACGTGGTGGTTACATGTCGGTTATACTAATTATCTCCCACATATATTTTTACTCATGTTCTCTCTCTCTCTCTCTCTCTCTCTCTCTCTCTCTCTCTCTCTCTATATATATATATATATATATATATATATATATATATATATTTATGCTTATGTTCATGTTCAGGCCTTCAGTTTCACTTCTTACCATGTTATTCCATGTCCCATGTTATTTCATTCAGTTGCTTTACATACCAGTACATTCAATGTGCTGACATCCCCTTTTATTGCTTGGGGGCCTACATTTCACGATGCAGGTACTGATTTACAGGACGACGCATCTGCTTAGTAGGACTTCGCACTTATCAGTTTATTGGTGAGCCCCATCTTCTTCGGGGTTTAGTCAGTTATCTTCATGTTATTAGCTATGCATTTAAAGGTATGGTGGGGGCCTTGTTCCAGCGAGTATGTTTTCATGTTCAGACTTATGTTAGAGGTTTCATAGAATAGACTAGACAAGTCAGTTATGTTATGTCAGACTTTCAGAGTCGTATAACTATTTTTGGCTCATTCATGTTATTTCCGCACTCATGTTTAGACAAGTATTTTATCAAGTATTGTGACTTATTACGTTTTATAAAGGCTCATCATGCATTCACATTATATTCCGCTCATGTTATGCCTCATGATGATTCAGCAAGCCATGTGGTTCACTCGATCACATGCAGTAAGGCACCGAGTGCCGTGTTTCGCCCAGGCCATGGTTCGGGGCGTGACAGAAATGACACAGCTTCTGCCTTTGAAATGAGATATACAAAAGCTGCAGGAAGATATCCGCCACTGCAACTAACAAAACCTTCAAGAAATAACCTGAAACACATCTACACCCCAGAAGGAATGTAGCAAGAGTAGTATCAGTACACTACAGGTACTGGTAAGCATCATAGGTCGACTAAGATTGGTTCACACAACATAATATAGAATCAATCAGGATAAACAGATAAGTATAGTCGTAACACCTTTGTAAATCCTACACAAGGTAACAGTTTTGTCATAAGCTCACTCGAATTCCTCTACTACTAACATATCAAGTAACAATAAAAAATAAGGACTAACAGGCAACGATCGATTTCAGTTCAAAAAGGACTCCTAGACCACCTAATTCTTAATAATAACTAAGTCAGGATATCAACTTTCATGTCAACCCATTCCAATTGAAATCACTAAACCTTACCTTTCTTCCAACGTTCTGACGGACTCATAATTTGACAGGTAGACTCAACAGCGTAACAACTCAAAATAGACATCAGTGCGTAATCATTTATCAAATACATAATAAGAGTAAGCACAAGCAATGCGACTGACGATAATATTTCTCTCGTACATTCCAACCTTAACTATTCTAAGTGGGATGACTTTAACATAACTTCCCTTCATTTATCAATAAGACCATGAAATTATGTGTAAACACTACCAACAACAAGGAAAATCAACTATGAAATCATTAGAATGAGTCATGATTCAATGTAATGCAGCCAAGATGAGTATCACCTCTATCACAAGAATTTAAGTAAGTAAAATGTAATGCAACCCGAGTTAGTATCACATCCGTACACACTTGCTAATGGTATTATTTGCCTAGTAGTCATGTCATGTAGAGGACCCATGGTGTCCATGTGCCTCTCGCTCCGGAACTGACCTTGGACCACGATCCCATTTCTAGGCCACATCCTCACCCCCTGTCAAATGTGCCATATATATATATATATATATATATATATATATATAGACACACACACACACACACACAGACACACACACTTCTGTATCTGATCACAACATGAATCTCAATGTGCTTGCAGTGTAACCATTAATGGGGAACATGATCAATTAATAACATTAATGTCAAGGAATCCAAACCTCATGCCTCAATTCAATAAACTCAAGGAATCAATTCGACCACAACAAGAATACAACATGAAAGGGTCATTTGGTAGGAGGATAAGTTATCCCATGTAGATGGGATTGGGTGGGATAAGATGGGATTACTAATCCCACCTTTATCCCATCTACATGGGATTGGATGGGATATTAAAAAAGTTATCCCACCAACCAAACATAGGATTAATTCCAATCCCATTGGAATAATCCAGCCCATCCTATCCCTTCTACTAAATAACCTCGAAGTCAATACGAAACACTCTAGCATATGATATAGCAAGACGCTATATTAGCCAACTCATTAGTATAACAACTTCCATTCTTTAATTAAATCAACACCAAGAGGATATACACGCTCTACCACTTCCCTTTGAATAAAAGAACTACACACTTGGTTCAATTATTCCTCTTTATGGCGACAAGTCCATATAATTCCACAATTAATACCAACCTAACTAGTATCCAACCAAACGCCATGTCTGAAGACCTAATCAAACTTTGTCCCGTCAATTCTATAGCATATTTATGACTCACTAATCAAATTTTAAATCAAGTAAACCATAAACTACTGCGATGCCGAGCAGCTGTCACAAATGTCCATGGAATCTTCTCCGATCCCGTTTTCGAACGGGAATCCTGGACAGAGAATTCTAGCGATTTCACGAATCCGAGAACAAGAGTCAAATCCAAGCATACTTAGTAGTCTAGATTTCATAAATAACTAATCTTTATAGGTCGTATAATATAACCCTTCCCCTTGGGTTCCTAATTCGAGAAGTCAAGTCTTAATCCATTCTCTACATATTGAAAGAATCATTATTCGTGTTTAGTTTATTATTATAGAACAAGACTCTAGGTGAAGTTCTTGAGTATATAATATTTCTGGTCATGCCTACCCGTTGCTCTTTCCTAGGATGGAAACAACGATAAGGAATCCATCTTCGTTAACCCTAGCAAGGAAGAATTATCTTTTAAGAAAATAGCATGAAGGATGTTTGAAGGTTACCTTTTTTAAGCTCTAAGTGTTCTATTCAGAAATCCTACCAGGTGATGGCCTAGAATATGATTTTGTGAAAAAATGGGATCAAATCCCGAAATAAGGTTTTTAAGCTGGGTCTAGTTCATGTCGACCGTTGCAGAGGTCTACTTGTCTGCTAAGGCGGGCTCGGTGTGGCGATGCCTCAACCACTGCGGCAAAACGACTCTACCAAACCCCGTACTTTTTAGCTCTAACTAACTCGACTATGGTTAAAATTAAACGTAAAATATCCGCATGGACCAATCGTACCACAATTCAACTTGGTTCTTGTACACGAGCTGAGGAAAGTTTAATAACAACTAGATGGGTCGTTGCATCATATACTAATGAAACAATCGTTCGTCCCCGAATGGCCTAGGGTGGTATCGGAATAAAAGGTCATATCATGGTGAGTGTTGAAAGTTTAAGGGGGCTCATACTAAAATCGCAATTCCCAAAATCTTTAGTCCAGGTTTCTGTACACTTGTCGAAAATGGTTCGAGTTCGTATTGGAAATCACCCACTAATGGGGCTTAATACCTCAAGCTACCTGAAGAACATCTTTAATTGATCAAACAAACTAAGGAAGGAATGAGGTACCAGACTCTCTTTAATATTGCTAGGCATTTTAAGGCCGCACACATAATTTAGGAAGCGGACTTGAAGCGCACAACACAGAAAAAACCAATACGGTTGAAAAGACCGAGCGACGGGATGTTGCCGCGGCTCAAGACCGCTGGTGTAACACCCCGATTTTTTTTAAGCTAACTCTTGAATTTTTGATTGATCATATCTTGATAGTAAGGGTATATTTTATTTCGCACTTCCTGAATGTGAACTTGACGATATTTGAAACTTGTTTGAAGTGTTATGGTGTAGTTATATAAACTACTCCTATTATGATTATCTTAGTAATTTATTAAATGGATTAGATATATATAAAAGTGGGCTACCCCCCCCCCCCCCCCCCCCCCCCTTTCATCCTTATCCCATGTCAGATATATACCCTTTTGGCTCTTATCCTCCCCACCACCCCCCAATTTCGTTTTTCTCCAAGGAAATAAAACACCAAAACTTCTCTTCTATCATAATATTAATCCACTAAATCAATCATCAAGACTTGCTTTGGTTGAGCCCCAAACAACTCCACACGATTGAGGTAAGTTACAAACCCGTTTTTGGACTGGACTGCTGTTAGTGTTTTCAGTATAACTCATTGTATAAAGCTTAGTTTTAAGTGCTTCAAGATGTTCTATAAATCTATTTCATAGCCCGACAAGTTTCGTTCAGGCTCCAAAGCCCAGTCTTGCTTGTATTTACTCGAAAAGGGGTGATGAAGTACGGGGCAGGTGCTGCCCAGATTTCTGTTTTGCAAACCCTACATGTACTACTGTTAGTATTTTGAGCATCTCTTGTAGTACAAAACTGCTATAGGAGTGATTTAAATTTCTCTAAAGCCCCAAGACATATATCTACAACTTTCATTAAGGCCAAAAAGTCTATTTTTGCCGTTTACCCCTTTGAAACTGAGCGACAATACAAGACATTAGTACTGTCCAGAATTCCTGTTTTGATAGTTTAGGGTGATTTTCACTGATTTCATGTTTAGTTTCGCCGTGCTGAAACCATTTAACTTAAGTAGATATTTGATTGTGTATTTAAGGTATATATGCTCTTGTACAAGCTAAGAGGAATTGTTTGACGAAGTGGACATTGGTTGGTCTATGGCGTAGACGGTTTGAACTCCTCGAGTTGTGGCAGAACTTGTTGTGTGGTAAAACGTCAAGGTTTGTGTATAAACTTGAACTTGAAATATCTTTATTTTTTTGAAGTTTTGAAGTATCTTGATGGGTTGTTTCCTTACTCTTCGTCTTGTATCATTGTATGGTTATTATCTCAAGTATAACAAAATTGTCGCTAAATCGCCCACTTGTACGATTTGCTTGATCATTTTGTATTCTTGTTGGGACTTTGTCCTTCTTATTACGGTGACTTTTTCACCAATATCGGCATGCCTCTTGATTCGGATCTTGCCCATCTTGGCTTTGGATTTACATTTCGTCTTGATAATGGATTTTCATCAATTTTTGAGTACGAGTGGAAAGCCACTTTCAACATGGCTCTTGATTCTCTTAATTATTGGGTGATAACCCTTGTTGATTTGGGGCTTCGGTCCATCTTGATATTAATTGTGCTTGGTGTGATGGCATGACGTACACATTGGGCGAAATTGGTTATTTGACAAACTCTATTGAATTGAATTATAAGCTTTCTTGACCCTTGAGCCTTCGAATATTGATATCGATATTCTGAAATTCTTCAAGGTTTGGTATTTGATACTTTCGATATACTTGGTTACTTAATTTATTTTTATCTCATTGAGCTACCTACGACGGATAAGGGAATTGGAGAATATAATGACTCCAAGCCCAAAGTTTATACACCACTAAGCTTTATGCTTAGTGATAGTTGTTTTCTATCGTAGGTAATGTACTAGAAGAAATTTGAAGATGGCCATTTGGAGTAGACTTTTTGGGAGCCTTAGTGAAGATCACATTTGCATATGCATCTAGGTCTTGTAAAATTTTGTGGACTTGTACATGATCCATATGTAACACTTATATATGAAATTTTGGAGGCTTGTTGGACCCAAGACCATATGCTCGTAGCTTGAACTTGGTGGCTTATTTTGCTATTTTAGGGTGTACTTTCAACCCAAGTCATGCCATGTACTGGGTTTACGTTTTGCCTTGTAATTATGTACACAGGAAGATACTAGTTTCTGTGATAATCGCAAGTTTGAGTTTCGTGTATTTTATGGACCCGCAGTGGTGTTGATTTGAAAATGTAATTTCAAAACGAAGTTTCTTAAATGTGTTGACTATTTGAGAAGGGCATTACCATTTTAAATTGATACTCTGATATTGTATTTCATCTAAGAAATTTTTCGGAGGGTACAATGGAAAACAAAACGTCGCACTTTCAACCTTTTTTCGCATGGGCCTATTTCCGCTATTAAATATTTTTGTGAATATATTTTGGCAGAAATTTCTTCTAAACGTTGTAATTGTGAAATTAGCTTTTGTTTCGTAAATGGTATCCTGCCAAAGGGGATGCTACAAGTTTTGGCATTAGAGCCTAGGTTTTTGATTCTAGGACTTTTGTTGTGACTTGTTGGTATACTTGTTCCTTTTTTTAACATGTTTTGTTGAGTGTATTGCGCATATGCATCGTGTACATGTCCCTAATGCAATGTGATATTCCCTTATGTTGGAATTAAGTTATGGCCTCTTCTTCCTCTAATAGACCTATGGAAGCCGCTCGTGAGGGTTTAAATAACTCTAATGCCCAACCTCACTTACAAGAAGGGGTTGGAGAACATTTTTCTAATTCTAATCTTTCTCGTAATAGTGGATCTGAAGTGGGAAATAATCAGGGTACAAGAGTTTGGCCATATCCTCAAATGAGTCATAGTACTCCTGCCGTTGATCCTCCTTTTTAACAAATGGCTGATTTCTTTCGTCACATGGCTAGAAGAATGCCCGACCCTAATGAAATGAACTTTGAGAAAATGAGAAAAATGGGTGGAGTTGAGTTTGAAGGCACTGTTGATACTATGGATGCCGAGCATTTGTTGGAGCGCATGGAAAGTGTACTTAAGCAATTAGAATGTTCAGACGCTGCCAAATTTAAGTATGCTGTCTCACTGTTACAAAAAGAAGCTTATGACTGGTGGGTAAGTGTATCGAATGCCAGTGCAAAACCTCCTGTTCTTACTTGGAACGATTTTGTGAAAGAATTTCATATGAAGTATGTCCCACCTGCTTATCATGATGCAAAGAAAAAAGAGTTCTTGAATCTATAGCAAGGGAGTATGTCTATTGCTGAATATCAACAGCGGTTTCTCAGGCTTTCTAGTTATGCTAGTGGTATTATTAATAACGAAAAAGATAAGTGCAGGCGATTCGAAGACGATTTGAATAATTCCATCAGAAAATATGTGGCAGTCCTACAACATGAAAACTTTTATAAATTAGTTTCAGCTGCTCTTACTTGGGAAAGGATCAATAAGGAACAAGCTAGTAGAAATGAAAACAAGTTCAGAAAAGCTGATGCAGATTTAGGAGGTCCATCTAAAAGGGGAAGGTTTGATAATTCCAAGGCCGGTGGTGTTCACAAGTAAGCCCGACATAAGCAAAATAGATCAAATTTCTCTACTGCTAGCACTCCAAGCTATGGCTAAGGCAAGACTCGTATACCCACTTGTGCACAATGTGGAAAGAATCACTCTGGTACTTGTAGGAGAGCTTCTGGTGCTTGTTATAATTGTGGGAGCCTCAATCATAAAGTGAAGGATTGTCCTAATCCTAACCCTACTTTTCCTCCGCGTACGGAAGGCTCAATTCAGAAACCTATTACCGCTCCTTCTCAAGGGAATAGAGGTGCAGGATCTAGAAACACACAAGCAACAGGTGCAGGTGGAGCCAATCAAGCTAGTGGGTCAAGAGCTACAACACGAGCTTATGATATGAGACAGAGGGATGACCAAGATGGAGCAGACGTGGTTGTTGGTAAATTTCACTTATTTGGCTTATGTGTTGTTACATTATTTGATCCTAGTTCTACACATTCCTATGTTTGCTCATCATTAGTTTTTCCTAAAAATGTGAAATCTGTGAGACTTTATTGTGGTGTGCTTGTCCAAAGTCCTTTGGGTCAACAAGTTGTTTGTAATCAAATCTATCAAGGTTGTCCCTTGGTGAGTCAAAATCTAGTCTTCCCTGCTGATTTGATTGGAATGTTGTTCCAAGACTATGATGTCATCATCAATATGGATTGGCTTCATAGATACCATGTGGTAGTTGATTGTAGGTCGAACCATGTGACCTTTAGAGCTCCTTCATTTTCACACATCATTGTTCAAGGTGAAAGATCATTGACATCTAATATTATCTCTGCTGTTGTGGCAAGAAAGATGGTTAGTCAGGGTTGTGAAGCTTATCTTGCTCATATATTTGATACATGCCTAGAAAGTCCAAGCCTTAAGGATATACCAGTTGTATGTGAATTTCCTGATGTTTTCCCTGAAAATCTTCCTGGATTACCCTCGGAAAGGGAAGTTGAATTTCCTATAGAGGTTATTCCTGGAATTACTCCTATTTCTATAACTCTTTATCGAATGGCTCCAGCAGAATTGAAGGAGTTGAAAATTCAATTGCAAGAACTTCTTGAGAAAGGTTTTATTCGCCCAAGTGTTTCTCCCTGGGGAGCTCCTGTTTTATTCGTGAAAAAGAAAGATGGCACTCTTAGACTTTGTATTGATTACCGACAATTGAACAAGGTAACAATTAAGAATAGATACCCACTGCCTAGGATTGATGATTTATTTGACCAGTTAAAGGGTGCTAAGTTATTCTCAAAAATTGACTTGAGGTTTGGGTATTACCAACTGGAGGTAAGTGAACAAGATGTCCCTAAAACTGCCTTTAGGACTCGATATGGTCATTATGAATTTTTAGTAATGCCATTCGGGTTGACAATGCTCCTGCGGCATTCATGGATCTAATGAATCGTGTGTTCAAGCCTTATCTTGACCAATTTGTGGTGGTATTTATAAATGATATTTTAATATATTGCAAGAATAGTGAAGATCATGAAAAGCATCTCCGGATTGTTTTGCAAATTTTGGAAGATAAAAAGCTTTATGCTAAGCTTTCCAAATGTGAATTTTGGCTTGGTGAAGTGGCTTTTCTGGGACATATTGTGTCAGCTGAAGGTGTGAAGGTGGATCCTAGTAAGATTCAAGCTATTGTTGGATGGAAACCGCATAAAAGTCCAACCGAAGTAAGAAGTTTCTTGGGCTTAGCGGGATACTATAGAAGGTTTGTCAAAGGCTTCTCCATTATAGCCTCTCCTTTGACTAAACTCTTGAGGAAGGATGTCAAGTTCGTATGGGATGACAAATGCCAAGAGAGCTTTGAAAAGCTCAAATCCTTATTGACACAAGCTCCTATACTTACTCTACCAACTGAAGGGAAAGAGTATGTGATATATAGTGATGCTTCTCATCATGGTTTGGGTTGTGCCCTGATGCAAGAAGGGAAAGTGGTTGCGTATGCCTCTCGAAAATGGAAACCACATGAATTGAACTATTCTACTCATGACCTTGAGCTCGCTACCATAGTGTTTGCTTTGAAAATTTGGAGGCATTACTTATCTGGCGAAAAGTGTCAATATTTACTGATCACAAGAGTTTGAAGTACTTGGGTACACAGAAAGAGTTGAATTTGAGACAACGTAGATGGCTTGAACTCATAAAATATTATGACTGTAGCATTGACTATCATCCGGGTAAAGCCAATGTGGTTGCAGATGCTCTAAGTCGCAAAGCCTTTGCTAGTTTATATCTAAGTCCTTTGGCTTTACTTCTTGAATTGAGAGCCATGAATGCTTGTCTTGCATTTAATTCTTATGGCTCTATTGTTGCTAGTTTGCAAGTCAAGCCAGTTCTACTTGAACAGGTGAAAGAAGCACAGAAGTTAGATGAGAAGCTTGTGAAATTGATCAAAGAAGTTCAAACTGAAGGAAAGCTTGATTTTAAATTAAGGGAGGATGGTGTTCTATTTTATCGAAATAGGTTATGTGTTCCTAAAGATGACAACTTGAGGAAAGAAATTTTGAATGAAACACATACTTCACCATATGCAATGCATCCTGGAGGTACTAAAATGTACCAAACCATCAACGAACACTACTGGTGGAATGGTATGAAGAAGGACATTGCAGAATTTATTTCTAAATGCTTAGTTTGTCAACAAATTAAGGCTGAGCATCAAGTCCCAACTGGTTTGTTACAACCCTTATCGATACCTGAGTGGAAATGGGAAAGAATAACTATGGACTTTGTTTCTGGGCTTTCACGCACTCAAAGAAATCATGATGCAATTTGGGTTATAGCTGATAGGCTAACCAAAAGTGCTCATTCCTTGGCCATCAGAATGGACCACCCACTTGAATGTTTAGCAGAATTGTATGTTAATGAGATTGTGAGGCTGCATGGAGTTCCTATTTCTATTGTATCTGACCGAGACCCAAGGTTTACATCCAGATTCTGGACTAGATTGCAAGAAGCTTTGGGCACTAGGTTGAACTTTAGTACTTCTTTCCATCCTCAGACAGACGGCCAGTCTGAGAGGGTGATTCAAATTTTGGAAGATATGCTTCGAGCTTGCATTATGGAATTTGAGGGTAGTTGGGGTAGACACCTAGCCTTGATAGAATTTGCTTACAATAATAGCTACCAATTAATTATTGGCATGCCTCCCTACGAAGCATTATATGGGAGAAAGTATAGAACTCCTCTTTGTTAGAGTGAAGTTGGTGAAAGAAAATTGGTTGGTCCTGAGATTGTGCAACAAACTGAAGATAAGGTAAAAATCGTCAAGGATCGTCTAAAAATTGCCTCGGATAGACAAAAGTCTTATGCTGATCTTAAGAGGCGTTAAATTGAACATCATGTGGGAGATAAGGTATTTTAAAGGTTTCTCCATGGAAGAAGATTATGAGATTTGGCCAAAAAGGAAAACTTAGTCCTCGATTTATTGGACCATATGAAGTACTTGAGAGAGTTGGTCCAGTTGCATATAAACTAGATCTTCCACCGGAGTTAGATAAGATCCACAATGTTTTCCATGTTTTTATGCTTAGAGGATATCGCTCAGATCCATCTCATGTTCTTCCTGTTGAATCCATTGAGGTCAGCCCTGATGTGACATACGAAGAGGAATCTATCCAAATCTTGGCGCATGAGACAAAAGAGCGTAGAAACAAGAAAATTCATTTAGTAAAAGTCCTTTGGAGAAATCATTCTGGCAAAGAAGCGACTTGGGAGCGAGAAGAGGATATGCGAATTCATATCCACAGTTGTTTTGAGGCTAGTATAAGGTAAATTTCGGGACGAAATTTCTTAGGGGAGGGGGGGGGGGGGGGGGGGGGGGAGAGTTGTAACACCCCCATTTTATTTAAGCTAGCTCTTGAATTTTTGATTGATCATATCTTAATAGTAAGGGTATATTTTACTTTGCACTTCCTGAATGTGAACTTGACGATATTTGAAACTTGTTTGAAGTGTTATGGTGTAGTTATATAAACTACTCCTACTATGATTATCTTAGTAATTTATTAAATGGATTAGATATATATATAAAAGTGGGCAGCCCCTTTTCTATTTTTTTTTCATCCTTATCCCATGTAAGATATATGCACTTTTGGCTCTTATCCTCCCCCCCCCCCCCCCCTCCCCCCCAAATTTCATTTTTCTCCAAGAAAATAAAACACCAAAACCTCTCTTCTCTCATAATATTCATCAACTAAATCAATCATCAATACTTTCTTTGGTTGAGCCCCAAACAACTCCACACGATTGAGGTAAGTTACAAACCCGTTTTTGGACTGGATTGCTGTTAGTGTTTTCAGCATAACTCCTTGTATAAAGCTTAGTTTTAAGTGCTTCAAGATGTTCTATAAAGCTATTTCATAGGCCGACAAGTTTCGTTCAGGCTCCAAAGCCCAGTTTTGCTTTTATTTACTTGAAAAGGGGGTGATGAAGTACAGGGTAGGTGCTGCCCAGATTTATGTTTTGCAAACCCTACATGTACTAATGTTAGTATTTTGAGCATATATTGTAGTACAAAAATGCTATAGGAGTGATTTAAATTTTATGAAACCCCAAGACATATATCTACAACTTTCATTAAGGCCACAAAGTCTATTTTGTCCGTTTACCCCTTTGAAACTGAGCGACAATACAAGAGAGTAGTACTGTCCAGAATTCCTATTTTGATAGTTTAGGACGATTTTCACTGATTTCATGTTTCGTTTCGCCGTGCTGAAACCATTGAACTTAAGTAGATATTTGATTGTGTATTTAAGGTATATATGCTCTTGTACAAGCTAAGAGGAATTGTTTGATGAAGTGGACATTGGTTGGTCTATGGCGTAGACGGTTTGAACTCCTCAAGTTGTGGTAGAACTTTTTGTGTGGTAAAACGTCAAGGTTTGTGTATAAACTTGAACTTGAAATATCTTTATTTTTTGGAAATTTTGAAGTATCTTGATGGGTTGTTTCCTTACTCTTCGTCATGTATCATTGTATGGTTATTATCTCAAGTATAGCAAAATTGCCGCTAAATCGCCCACTTGTACGAATTGCTTGATCATTTTGCATTCTTGTTGGGACTTTTCCCTTCTTATTACGGTGATTTTGTCACCGATATCGGCATGCCTCTTGATTCGGATCTTGCCCATCTTGACTTTGAATTTATATTTCGTCTTGATGATGGATTTTCATCCATTTTCGAGTACGAGTTGAAAGCCGTTTTCAACATGGCTCTTGATTATTGGGTGACGACCCTTCTTGATTTGGGGCTTCGGTCCATCTTGATATTGATTGTGCTTGGTGTGATGGCATGACATACATATTGGGCAAAATTGGTTATTTGACAAATTCTCTTGAATTGAATTATAAGCTTTCTTGACACTTGAGCCTTCGAATATTAATATCAATATTCTGAAACTCTTCAAGGTTTGGTATTTGATACTTTCGATATACTTGGTTACTTGATTTATTTTTATCTTATTGAGCTACCTATGACGGATAAGGTAATTGGAGAATCTAATGGCTCCAACCCCAAAGTTTATACACCACTAAGCTTTATGCATAGCGATAGTTGTTTTCTATCGTAGGTAATGTACGAGAAGCGATTTGAAGATGATCATTTGGAGTAGAGTTTTTGGGAGCCTTAGTGAAGATCATATTTGCATATGCATCTAGGTCTTGTAAAATTTTGGGGACTTGTACATGATCCATATGTAACACTTATGTAAGAAATTTTGGAGGCTTGTTGGACACAAGACCATATGCTCGTAGCTTGAACTTGGTGACTTGTTTTTGCTATTTTAGCGTGTGCTTTCAACCCAAGTCATGCCATGTACTGTGTTTACGTTTTGCCTTGCAATTATGTATAAACGAAGATACTAGTTTCTGTGATAATCGCAAGTTTGAGTTTCGTGTATCTTATGGACCCACAATGTTGTTGATTTGAAAATATAATTTCAAAACGAAGTTTCTTAAATGTGTTGACTATTTGAGAAGGGCATTACTATTTTAAATTGATACTCTGATATTGTATTTCATCTAAGAAATTTTTCAGAGGGTACAATGGAAAAAAAATGTCGCACTTTCAACCCTTTTTCGCATGGGCCTATTTCCGCTATTAAATATTTTTGTGAATATCTTTTGGCAGAAATTTCTTTTAAACGTTGTAAGTGTGAAATTAGCTTTTGTTTCGTAAGTGGTATCCTCCATTCAACTCATTCAACTCTCTAGTCTCCTACTCTTCCCCCTTTATCCCATTTTAAACTCCCCACACTCCTCATTTCCAACTACACTTCAAACATAAAAAGAAAAGGCAATACTTTAGTGCAATAGAAAGGGTTAATTTCTTGGCAATCTTCACAAGCTTTTGTCTAATTCAAGGTATGTTGCACGCCCCCAGTACTCCATACCGTTATTAGAAACTTTTGTTCTCAAATTTTCATGTCTAACTTGTTTGATATTGCAAGAATTTTGGGGGTTTGGGACAAGGGGTTTTTGACTCCTTGGGGAAGGGAGAATCCGAATAATAGCATGTTATTTAACATTCACAAAGTCTTAGCGTCATTTATTACTTAAGAGTTTCTTGAAAATTGAGGGTAGAAGCTTTTGGGGGATGGTGGGTACATTTGGTGGGAGGGTTTTGGTATTTACTTTAAATTAGAGGCCTATTTGTTGTTATACTGATGTTCTATGGGATGTAAACAACGTGCATGTTAACATACTACCCAATCTATGTCAAAATCTGTTGAAACTTGGCTAAAATTTTGAGGCACCATTTTTGAGAAGACAAGGGTTTTTCGCTGAAGAAGACGACTTCACTGCAGCAGAATTTCTTCCGCTGGCGCTGACCCACAGTAGCACTGGATTGAGTGTTGGCGCGAATACAAGGGGGTCAGGGGTTTCGTGATAGCGGTTGTGGGCTTGCCATAGCGGGCTCGCTACCGCGATACTGATAGCACTGCAGCGGAGGTTGAACAGAGGCAGAATTAGCATACTAATACCTTCACACCTATGTTTATTTTTGTTGGTTTTTCTTGGTCTGTAAATGTCTTATTACTGATTGAACTCGGTGTAATATTGAACTAACGCTGTCTCTTTTCATAGGTAACCATTCTACTACATCATGACCCAGAACCAAGAAGCTCTCGATTATGAAAGGTTCCTCACCCCCCAATGAAAAAGACGTTTCTTGGAGTAGAAAAGCAAGGTGTTGTTGGCTAAGAGAGGTTTCATTATGGATCGGGTGGATGAACTCGCCCCAGAATTTTACAACTACCTACAAGCTATTAGGTGGCACAAGTTGGTTGAGGATCCTAGTCAATCCAATGCGAATTTGGTCAGAGAGTTTTATGCTATGCTCCCACTATGGATTTGTCCTCTCTAGACCCAGAGATTCAGATTTGGGGCTTCAAGGTGAAGATTAGGGCTGAGGTGATAAATGAGATTTATGAGCTTGACAACCATCCGGATGATGAGATGTACGCGGAGGATTGCGACGGAAATAGTCCTTGGTTGGTGTCTATTCTACTGCCGAAGGAAAACAGGGGTAAGATTACTTGGGTCCATAGCCGTAACGGGATTAAGAGCTGTTACCTTTTCACTGACGCCCGCAGGTGGTTAAACATTGTGTCCCACAAAATTTTCCCTTTGAGTAACACTACTGACGTTACCTACCCTCAGGTACTCGTGGTGGCTTGCGTGTTGGATGGCGTACCATTGAACATGGGTAGGCAAGTGATCCTGCAGTGGAGGAGTTTCCTTACCAAGATTGGTCTGAGTTTGATGTTTCCCTCTCTTATTAACTCATTATGCACGCAAGCCGGGGTGCCTAAGGAACTCACTTATAATATGATCAACTTCGACATTGACTTTGACCCGTTGAGGGGGAAGGGTTTGAAGAGTCAAGGCAAGAAAAGGTAGGATGACTCCAAATAATGAGGGCAGTGATGGTCAGGAGGAAGGAGGGGAACGGGCCGGCACTTCACCGCCTAAGGGCCCTTTTGAGCGGATAGAGACTGAGATGGCGTCAATGAAGAGCGTGATGATGAGC
Organism: Lycium barbarum; assembly: GCF_019175385.1. Taxonomy (NCBI): domain Eukaryota; kingdom Viridiplantae; phylum Streptophyta; class Magnoliopsida; order Solanales; family Solanaceae; genus Lycium; species Lycium barbarum. Next base: position 100,522,202 of record NC_083345.1, on the reverse strand, counting down.
TTAGCCCAGCTTTCCATAAAGGCTGGTTCGTCTAGTGTTGCTGCTGGTATAGGTGGTTTCACCCTGAACGAGGTGAGAAGGTATATGGAGGCTCAGACAATGATGTAGGAACCAGTGGACACTCTGCAGGGCATCTACATTTCTATGGCCGAGGCCCATAGGGAGCTCCGGAAGGACTTTGATAAGGAGAATAAAAAGAGTTGGTGTAGGACAAGTTGTTCGCCGGGATATGGAAAGGCATCAAAAGCCTTATAAGGACTATGAATCCCAAGGTGAAGCTTCCAACGGTGACCTAGGGTGACGCCCAGCATTTCTCATTCTTGAGCGGGTCCGGGCTTGACAGTGATGCTTCCAGCAGTTCGGGTGACGGAGGCAATTAGGCGACGAACAGGGCGGTGGGATAGCGGTTCCCCCTTTAAGCATGGTTTTTCTTTCCCTTGTAGGGCTGTCATTTCAGACCATGGTTTTATTTCCTTTGGTTCATTTGGTTGGAATGTTTGAACAATTCGCTTTGTGTTTACTGTATTTTGGTTTGGATATTTTTTTAATACTTTACATCTATGATCAAAGTTACTGGTCGACTAGCTTGGCAAGTCGTCCTTCCGGATGTTGAAGCTAGGTTTGTGGCAAGCTGTCCCTATGGATGTTGAAGCCCAGTCCTCTATGTAAGAAAACTACTGTGCTTGTAGTCTTGATGTTGTAGTCTTGCTGTCTTGCTTGCTATCTCTTCGCCCTTCACCCCCTTCTTTGGTATTAGAGCCAGTCCACCATTTCGGAGAGAGGCGCAGTTTAGTAAAAAGTTTGTCTGAGTCATTTCCATTCTCGTCCAACCCTTGTAAATCCCTAACAAAAATAAATATGTATCCTACTCTTTATAAAACACTTTCCTGTAAATATGATTACCTTTATGAAGTAGATATCCTACCCGATGAAAATAAAGTGTCTCCAATCGACCTACCCCTCATAAATCAATATTCTGCTTTTGCCAAAAAGACGTGTTTCCGGTTGTCACAAATCCGTTCCCTGGTCCAACAAAAACCTAAAAGAACTAAAGAATAAGTCGATGCCTTAAAACTTGACCAGCACCCTATTCTTGCAACTCAAGAGGAACAATTTATCACCCTACAAATTCCAGATGATATTTTTAGACAATGGAAATATCATGGTTTCACCCATATCCATTTTGGTGCTGTTAGAATTGCGTTGACATATCATGGTAGAAAAGGACAACTAGTTGTGGCTCACCTTGCTCTTATTGATACCAGATATCATGAGTACCAACATGCGAATTTGGGTACCACAGAAGTCACTCTAAAAGCTAGGATGGTTTTTGTCACTATATTTCCAAACTTGAACATGTCCCTGTATGATCCATATATGACGAAGGCTTTAAAAATCCAAGGTGCTCCATAAGCTAGAGATGCTATTCAAACTACTCTGCATTAGCAAATAAGCTAGAGATGCTATTCAAACTACTCTGCATTAGCAAATAGCTTGGCGAGTTCAGAATCATGCTATGGATCACTCTCTTCCGAGTGGAGAAAATTCTTTGCTCTTAAATGTAGATGTTACACCCCGTACTTTCGGAGAAGCAATTATTAAATTTGAATGTAAGTATGTCGAGCTATGGCTAAATAAAACAACTTTGGATTATGAGGAACGAAGCATTATTAAGTATATTGTATGAGTAAAAGATGAATTATGATCTTGTAAGTCGTAACTAGGAAGGACAACCTTGGAACCAAAGGAAATGACCTTCATCAAGTATAATTAATGATAAATATCATGTATGTAAAGTATCAGGAGATTCCGAGACCAAGCAAATCGAAGAAAATAAGTTTGACAAAAAAATTGAAAAAAGTTGGCAGAATTTTGGGTCAACTTTGGAGGAGTATATTTCTGGATATATTAGGAGTTTTAAGGTGTTTCAAAATCCTAAAATGAAGTTCGTCGAGTCTAGTTTACAATGCATTAAGGCGTTCATCCATAAGACATTGGAGTAGAGAATTATGGACGTTACAAGCCAAGCTGACAGAGCAGAACCGCGCTGCTACAGTAACTGAGCAGCTACAGTACCGACTCTAGAATTCTTTAAAAGGGGTTTTGCCCCTTATTTTTCATCCAAAACACTTCTAAAACATTCCCCAACCCTCTAGAATATTTTCCCAACTTCCTCCATATAATTTTAACGCAAATTAAGTGAAATCTCCGGATTTAGTTCCAAACAACGTAGAGTTGTGATTATAAAATCGTATTGCGGTGAAACGGGCTTGGAATCAAGGTGAATATTATGGAGATTGCGGTTCTAGTGGGAGTGAGGTACGAATATTCCCTTATAAATATTGATTTAAGCTTACTTACGGAAGAAATGTTATTAAATTATCATATAATGAATTTATGGGTTGAGAAATTGGATAGAACATCGTGTGGGATGTTTATGGAATATATTGGTATTGATAATACTGTTGTTGATGTTGGTGTTGTTGTTTTTGTTGTTGGTTGCTGGATTGTGATTTCGGGCTAGGCATATAAACAGGAGAGATGCTGCCCGAATTTCGGCAGATTTTAAGAGAATTTAATTTGAAGGCATAAGACAAGCATATCCCGATGATCCTAACGATAATACGAATGGTTTTATATGTAGATTGCGAGACACGAAGTAGGTTGGAAAGTCGAGAAGTAAGCTTCCAGGTATGTTAAGGCTATCCATTCCTTCTTTTCGGCATGATCTATGACAAGCGCGAAGCGTAATGATATCCATAATGAATCCACTTCTAGATGTAGGATATCCTAAGTTCCTTGACCTCTTAAGCCCGAAGAGGCATCCATAAGTTGTATGATTTCATAACTATGTCTAATTCCTGAAGGGACATTCATAAGGTTTCCTTATTCCTATGCATTTCACATTTGATTTTTGAGTCTCGAAGGAGACAAATGAAAACGGGAAGAAGTTCCCATTTTTAAGAAAAGGGAAGAAGTTCCCGTTTTGAACTAAAAGTTGCTCCGAAGGGAGTCTTTTGATGGTTTCCAAAGATTTTCATGCATTTACATATTGACATATATGCACGACATCATTTCATGGAGAAGGGGAAAAGGGCTAAGGTGTTATATACGCAAATTACCTGATCAGCTGGTATACGATGATTATGATGCCCGAAGGGGCCATTATGGTATTATGCCCGAAAGGGCTGCGAGCAGGGCGAAGGCATGCATTATATATATATATATATATATTATGCATTAAAAGCTCATAAGCACGTACATGATTCGCAGTGTTGGTTACATGTACAGATTGAGTATGTTTTTCCTTTATCATTCGAGTTGAGATATATTGTTTCGGTTCTGCCTTACATACTCGGTGAATTATTCGTACTGACGTCTCTTTGCCCGGGGGCACTGTGTTTCATGCCACACAGGTGCAGATAGTTGAGTAGAGGACACTTGCCATAGCATGTTCCCGGGCTATTAGCTGCATTGGTGAACTCCATTTCTATTCAGAGTGTTTCCGAGTCAGAGTACTTATGCATTTCCTCGAGTCAGATGCATTACGAGTATGTTAGGGCCCTATCTCAACTTATGTTATGGTAATTTAGTCCTTGTTAGAGGCTTTTGTAGATAGTGTCCTGTGGATGGTGTGTCGAGATGTCGACAGTTGTGTAAAGCAGCCATGTAGGTTGATGTGTTCATATGCATTGATTTAAAGATCTTATTGTGACTAAAGGTTTTCTTAGACTTAACGATAAGGTGAAGTCCCTGACATGATGAAGGAGTTCTATTAAAAAAAAAATCATGTTTTACTTGACGAAGGCGTCATTTTATGATTTAAAGGTTCACAAAAAGTTGTGACTTATGAATAGAATGGTAGTATGGCACTTAGCCAAGTAGGGTCTTGAGTGTCAGTCATGGCCCTCCGATTTGGGTCGTGACAGTAGATGCCACCAATGGAACTACTATGTGCACCCAAATCCCAAAGTAGCTCTCTAGGAAGGAACCTATCAAAGTCCTTCCAGATTCATGGGTCACAAATTATGAAAAACTGAGGGAACCTATTGAACCTCTTCAATCCTCTGAACCCACTTTTGTCAAAAAACACGACAAAACAATTTCCATAAGTTTTTACCACTCTCACCTTAAAAAACCCAACAAAACAACCTTCTCCTTTTAGATGTACCAACCTACTTAAAACTACGCAAAAGAAGCTAACCTAGAAACATTCTCTTGGCAACTCCCAGGAATCATGAATGAACATGACTAGATAAAGGAGTTCGATAACAAAGGTCATAGTACATGGTGGTTTAAACGTCCTTTCACAAGACACTTCCTGTAGGATATTAAGTGTGATTGTCAAGAATGTCTTAAAGGTGATATTGAACGGGATGAACATTATATAAAAAGGGCCAGATCAATGAAAAAGAAGAAAGGGAGAAACTCTGAGAGAGAGAGAGAGAGAGAGAGAGAGAGAGAGAGAGAGAGAGAGAGATAGATAAAGGTATGAAAATGGAGATTCATCTATTGGTTCACTTAGTCGTCTAGGAAAATATGAATTTCCTTTTTCATACAAACTCCAAGACTGGACAACACTACCTAGCCCAAACACATACCACAAGATGAGCCCTTCAAGCTCCAGTCATACCCCTGAATTTCCATTACAACAACCCTTTGAAAAATATTGTAAAATCCATGCCCCAAAAATTGCAAAGCCAAAGCCAAATAAAACGTTGTACCGCCCACTAGAGAAATGCCACCAACAAGTGATATCTAAGCAGCAATCAATTGGCAATCTGAAAAGGCTATCTGTCAAAATAAAGTGTTAACCAATATTGGCAATTCCATCAGAAATGTTTCTCACACAGAAAATAAGATGATGAGCAGAGTGAAGACAATTGAGAAAAAAGTGGTACAACCATCCTCTCAACATGATGGACTTGTTGAAGCCTTGGAAATGAGACTGACAAATATACAGTATGAGATTTGTCCACCAGGCACCTCACTTTTCCACTTCATTCAGCAACAACAGAAGGAAATGGCTACCATTAGAGAATAAATATAGCAGCTGAAACATGGTCACTTCGAACCACAAAGAACTCAAAGCTACCCATCAAAACCCATCTTTTTCCCCATGCCATCACAAACATACTCTCCACCGAAATTGGACCACTCTTTTACTACTTTTGTCATGAACTAACCAGAGGTCCATGACGGGCACCCAGATCTAACTTACCGAGCACCACAAGATATACATACATTACATGATCATACCTGAGTGTAGGCCATGATGCTAACTAATAGATATCGTGAGCTGTAAGGGACACAAGCCCAATATATATATATATATATATATATATATATATCAATTGAACCCAAGTATACAAGCCGAAAGGCTACCAAAGATAATGATACAACAAAGCGAGATGCCATAGAAGCTTTAACTGTGCATATCTATCTACGACCCTCTACTAGAGTGCAAAACATAATAAGGAAGAGACAGGACCCGCCATACCTATGTGTACACAAAACAAATCATACCAAGCTAGGCTGCAACGCCAGACAAGTGGAGTGCTCTAGTACCAATAGCTGAGAAGACAACCTAAGGGTCTGAACCGTCTCTCTGTCTACCTGGGGGCATGAACGCAACGCCCACAAACAAAGACCGTCAGTATGAATAATGTACCGAGTATGTAAGGTATGAAAAATAACATAATAAAGATATAAAAGTAACATCAGATAAGAGAGAACAACTTGTCCATCTGAATGCCTCTTAAAGCGGATAACATGCATGCTTTTCTTTTTGAAAAAACATATTTCATACATATATATATATATATATATATATATATATATATATCATAATACCGTGCCCAGCCAATATAGGCTCGGTGTTATCCGTACTGAACTGCAGTGGTGTGCACAATAGGTGCCATACCCGGCAGACTATAGCACGGCTCGGTGTCAAAAAATAGCTACATATATATATAAAGCATGCATGAGAGCTCAAATAAATGTTACAACTCTATTGGAGTGACGTAAGGTCGGTATACCTCCGATTACCATTATGGAGCTAACATCGTCGACATATCTCACTTTGAAGGAATCACTAACCATAAGATGAGATCGACAACCATAAATAAGATCAATAATCATGAGACAAGATCAATAACCATGAGATAAGATCGATAACATCAATAACATCATAAAAAGATCAAGAACATAAGCTTGCAATACTTCTAGGAATAGAGTCATTATAAAGGACATTTGTATATGTTCGTATCAATATGATCATGACATAAGAAAGAACGGGATAACCTTAAAATACCTCGTTATCTGCTTAACCACTCAACGTCTACCTTCCTGATCTCACAAAGATACATTCAAGATGATTCACACTAAGGTTAAGTCGCTGAAACACTTATAAAGTCAAACTAAACTAATATGTGAGCTAACAAAATTTGGGCAGCATTTACCCTATATCATATGCTTCCTCCCAACTCCAAAACAACTCCCAAATATCAATAACAACATCAACAATACCATAACTAATATATTATATGCAAACTAAGCTTAAATTAATCCCAAAATTTGTTTTCAAATCAGTTCATAGTCAACAACTTCAACACAACACTTTATGACCTTTCTACCATGATTCTCTCCATCTTTAAGACTTACTAAACCTCTAAATCAACTTAACATAAGTATTAGAGTGAATAACATACCTTACAGCTTGAAGAAATTGACTCACGCAACTTACTCCAAAGCTTATTCACCACCACTCCAACTAGAAGTAAGAACACACACTTCTATGAACTAGTTGAGGATTTTAGAGCTTGATCTTCTCTTGAAATGATTTTGGATTTTTATGGATGATGGAGATAGCTTAAAGGGTCACTGGGGTTATCTTTTGGTGAACAAATGAGCCCCTTCTTCCTGATCATTTGTCCGAGGATGAAAAACAATACTGAGATTTACCTTGGTACTCAATCCTTTCTGAAAGAACTTCAAAAACTATACTGAGATTTACCTTGGTACCGAATCCTTTATGAAAGCACTTCTAAAATTTTGTTGTGAATCGAGCATCATGATGTGGGAAAATGGACACCGAGGTCCCATGAAGCCTGACAATTTCTTGAATATATAGCTTGGCATAATCTTCTGCTGAATTGGTGGTCTTCACTGGCAGAAAATGTGTTGTTTTAGTAAGTCAATCCATATTCACCCAAATTGAATCATGTTTTCGAGATGAGCGAGGTAAACTTGTTATAAAGTCAATGTTTATCATCACCCATTTCCAAAAGGGAATATCTATCTCCATCATCCATAAAAATCCAGAATATACTGAATGATGGATTTATCTCACTTTGGATTTTTATGGATGATAGATAAATCCAGAATATACTGAATGATGAAGTAATCCTGGAGTTACTCTTGAAAAAGTTGAATGTGGATCAGTATTGACTGAAAAGCTTTAGAAGAAGATGGGTGCTTTCATTTGAACAACTATAGAAAATAAACACTTTTGAAAAAGTTAACAACAAATGATGAAATAAACAAATTGTAACTTTTATTTTCATTCTTCAATTTCTGTTTTATAACTCGAAAACTAGTACACCCAACATTGATCCTGGTGAACAAGACGTTCAAACCCTCTCTGCTTGGGATGAAGTGCGTCTTCTCAGTCTGCCCGTCGCTCCCATGTTATATCTCTTTGCTTACCCCTCTTTACCATCATCAGGGTACACAAAGTTCACGATTGGCTTTGACCAAGAGAATCTAGATATAACCGCAACCGTGGGGCTTGCTATTCAGCTGTATGAAGATGGTGGTAAACTGCTCCCCATAAGTACAGTCTATGGGGATATAATGCACCTAGAAGTTTCTTTCTATGTATAACTTTTGTAAAAATTGGCATGACATATGTGTGCAAAACACGTGCCAAGCATGGGCAATTTATGTAGATAAAATGGGTCGCGTGAACCCATGGTCACCCGACTAAACTCGGTATATTATGTATATAGTTCTTAAAATATATCTAATAGTAACTGAAGGAACACATGGTCAAACAAGACCGATTGGAGCACTGGTTAACTGTTGGGTTTAATTTCTTAAGGTCGCGGGATCAAATTACCAGCAACATCTTTGTGTCTTTTTTTTTTTAATTTCTAAGAAGCCTTCAAGGTTTTGCTCGCCAAGTTGATGTCACTCTAAAAAGGTGAACCCATCATCTTGAAATGCTGAATTTGTCTTTGGTGCCAAGTACCAGTCTTGTATTTATGTTCCCTAATTATTCCAACATAGAAGAGCCAAAGTCCTTACATAGGTCGCTGGTTGAGTATATTAGTTATAGGAATGGATACATTAATTCAAACAAGCTATACAATTAAGTATATACTGAAAAAACAAGTATTATTAATGCACCATATGGCAAGGAAAATACTGCTAGACACAAATTGTACCGCTTCGTGTGATTGTGAGCCCGTTTGGCTTAGCTGATTTAAAGTAGATGATAAGCATTACGTGCTGATAAACGCTTTTGGGTGTTGAAGTTGATTTAATAAATAAACAGGCACGTGTTTGGATAATAGTGCTGAAACTGATAATAAGCAGCTGCAGTGCTTGGCAAAGAGGTGCTGATAATCATTTTTTCTATTAAAATGACTTAAACGTCCTTAACACCCATTGGACTCATACCTTAAAAAATAAACAGTGTTCAAATTCTAGTCAATTCTTAGTTAATGGCGTCAAACGCAGGGACCCATATATTTTCAGATTACCTGTAATGCCGTATACATTAAACTAGTTTCGTGATGCCCATGCTAAGCCCGGGCCCAAACTCAAGATATAAAAGTAGATATTTTAATCAAAGATATGTAGTTTATATTACACCTTTATAATGTATAATAGTTAAAATTTTAAATAATATGTTTTTAATATATAAAAAGCGAAACTTTCATTTCACTCCTTTAACATCTTAACTTTCATTTTTGATGTGTAACGGCCCTCCCGGCCGTTATGGGAAATGTAGGATCATTCCACCTAATAAAACCCTCCCAAGGGTAGAACGAGCTAATAGAAACTCAGTTGAATGAGTCTAAGGTCTGAGAAATTGACTTGCTTGTGATTGTTGCTAATTTTGTTGTGTCCATCGGGGGTCGGGAAGGCGGGTTTGATGTAGGAAACTAGAACTCTATTAGGAATTCCGAGGCCACGAATGGATTCGTATGACTTTTTATGTATATGTGTATGTTTTGTTTGTGTTTGTGAGGCCTCGGATGAAATGTTGGGTGATAGAGTAGAAAAGTGGGCAAAAGTTGAGCTTACTGCCCAAAGGGGACCGCTGCGGCGGGGCTTGTACCACTACGGCGGCACCGCTATAGCGGTGATCCCCTCGCCACCAGCGGTCGGCCATTGTCCATGTGTCTGTTGTGGCAGGCCATGTCTCGCTATGGCAGTGTCGCTATAGCGGAACATGTGCAGCCATAGCGGTGGTCAGATTTCTCTTGGTCCGCTATAGCGGGCATTTGGCCACTATAGCGAGACTGTCGCAGCGGTAAATTGACCACCGCAACAATAGATTGGGGGGGGGGGGGGGGAAGAATACCGTGTTTTAAACACTTAGTCCCACATTCTTTATTCATAAAACTCCAACACAGTTCCCCACAAGCACCTAGGATGAAATTCCAAACTAGGGCAAGAATACTCTTGAGAGGTAAGTTTCATCCATCCCTTCCAATCATTTTGTATCATCATCATGATTATCATCCCTTTTATGGGTTTTCAATGGTGAATTTAGTAATAGTAACCCTAGAAATTAATAAACCTTCTATATTGATGGGTTATGATTGCTATCACTTATTTATCATCTAATGGCTTGGGTTAACTCCTCTTAATCATGAACTGAACCTTTAGAGGCATGAACTAAGTGAATTGAGACTTAGGGTTCCATAAAAATGGTGGCTTGGACATGGAAACTCCTTTTAATTGTGATGTTAATTTAATATTGTTATAGTTTGATGAATAGTGATTACTAATGCCCTTGTTAGGTTGTTGTACACCTAGAAATCATTCACCCATTGGAATGGGGCTAAGGGAAGGGTGTCTTGCATTGATGATGTGAATAGAATAATTGAGACTCATTGAGCATTCTAATTGCTAGACTTTGAACGTTCTGAGACTTTACGGAATTTGAGCGTTCCGAGGCTTTACGGAAGGGAAAAGCTATAGCAGAGTGACTCAAGTTGTTCCAGCTCTACGTTTGAGATAGGTTACGGTCTACTTAAGTTAGACTTTGATTAGTTGATTGTATGTGTTGCGAATTCTATAGGAGAAATCATGTCTAATCTTTATGCATGATATAGTGTGGTTGAATTTCCTATGTGCAATTGATTGAGTGACTATGTAGGCTTCGTGCCACTATTCATGTGTGTTGAATCTACAGTTGAGGATTGTTGTGATGAAAGTTAATATGATCTTCTCGGTGAAATTGTGATACGAAGTGATGATTTGAGCATTGATAATAAGAGGGCAAGAAATGATGTTATGCATAGATATATGAAAAGGCACAAATGTGACCTAGATTATGGGCTCGTGGTCAGAGGTTCGTTCCGAAAATGAGAGATACATTGATGTGGCCTGCGTCCGAGGTTTTTTCCGGAGCGGAGTTTTATGCTCGGGTTCGATGAGTATCCGGAACGAGTGGTACATGGACACTATGGGTCCCCTGCAGGTCATGACTACTGAACAATGACATCAGTTAGCATGTGTGTATAGTGAGTATTGTATTTGTGGTAGACTTATTCCCGTTTTGTGGTTTTTCGTTGACTGAGTTCTTGATAGTTGGGTTACTTGATTGGTGACTATCCTTGGTTGACTTGTTGTGGTTTATTTATTTCATGTCTATCGTCTGTCTTGTTTATTCTATTGATTATGAGATATGCATGATACTAATTTTAGTCGGCCTATGATACCTACCGGTACATAGTGTTTGTACTGATACTACCTTGCTGCATTCTTTTGAGTGCAGATTGTGATACAGAGATTGTTACTCGCCCCTCACATCTATCTTTGAGGACGTTGCTAACAGATTTAGGGTGAGCTCCTATCCATTCCAGGTCCCCCGAAGATCTTTCTCTTATGATGTCTAATTCCTATTCTGGACATTATGGTTATTTGTTAGACAAATTTCATTCCTTAGACATGTTTTGGATTAGAGTCCTTGTACGATGACTTTCGAATTTTGGGAAATTGTAATAGTTAGGACTTTCGCAATTACTTTGTTATTTATGGCATGACACATTTTGATTATCTTATGCTTTAATGAGTAATAACTGATTAATTTGGTTAATACAAAAATGGACTTGAATGAATAGATGACTAGTGTGTTGGTTCGCCCACTAGGAGTTAGTGTGAGTGCCAGTCATGGCGGGCTGGGTCGTGACATGATGAAATTATTTATTTCAAATCAGATGCAGAGCCAGAATTTGAAGTTTATAGGTTCTGAATCCTAATCTTTTAAATTACTTAGTTCTAAATTAATGATCTGTACATACTCAATGAACTTTTAAGACAAATAAAGAGTTTGAACCAAACACTATCGAATTAGATTAACACATTTCTGATACTCTAACTCGGCGATGCTTCGAGCTCATTTTGTGTTCATCTGGAACTCATTTAAGATTTTAAAAATATATTTCATTTTCACCCGTATTAGACAATCTCATGTTTTCCTCTTCTAAAATCACCTAACACAACAATTTTTTTCAGTAACTCCAAATCTGTAATCTTAGTTTTGAGTTTTTACATAGATTAACCTAATGATCTTACAAAAATATTAATAAATAATAATAAAAGTACATTAATAAAGTAAAAGATTTTAAAACTATATCTAAAATTTACTTTTAGGAGGGATCTTTATAAGCACATATGAACTCACTAAAAAGGCAAAACATTGGAGGTTTAACAAAAGATTTAGTAAGACCTAATAAATGCTTCAGTTGTAAAAGACAGTTTGACACTAAAGTAGGGATCTTAGTAGCTCAGTTGGTTAGCTACATGAACTTTCACCTTGTTGGTGAGGGTACGAATCCCCACATTGTAATCCTCTCCCTCATTTTCCCTTCCCCTACCCCCTAGGTAATAAATGTTTTTTAAAAAGAAAAAAAGAGTTTGACACTAGAGTTGCTTAAATTTTACCAAACGGATAAGGACAAATAATATATCCCCTCCGTCTCAAATATTTGTCACGTTTCATTTTTCGTAAGGCAATTGACTAATCTTCGAAGCTAAATTGGATTAGACTAGCACAATATTTTAAAATTAAAATTTGGTTATTCCAAAATTATATGAAAAATACCATAAGCAATTCTCCTATTAATATAAGGAATCTTTAAAACAAATTGATAAATATTTATGTAATTTGACCCTCGAGAAGTGAAACGTAATAAATATTTTTGAGATGATGAAGTAAAAATTAATTTAATAAGGAGCAAAAAATATTAACAAAAAGTTACCGAGAAGTTACCACTAGGATATCAATGTTGACCAATTACAAAGGCCCATAATTTTTTAAGAAAGAGAAATTTACGCGGGGCGGGGGGGCGGGGGGGGGGGGGAGATTTTTTTTTTAATTTGTTTTTTCAGGGGAAAAATAAAAGATTTTTTTTAATTTGTTTTTTTTTCAGGGGAAAAACTAAGCACCAGCATCTCAGCAAACAGAGAAATTTATTCCCGTGGGTCCCCATACGGCTGTGAGGACGACAAAAGTTAAAGATCCTTGTTTATATATAGTACTAATTTCACTGAATTGGTCTCTTTATACTCAGATCGTGGAACCCCTCTCCCATGGCTATCGGTACGGCCGAATTGATTCCAAATTAATTTATGTTTCATTTTATTTTTATTATAAAATTGATTAGATAAGATGATTTTTATAAATATAAATTATCTTATATTAATCAAAAATATAATCTTAAGCTATAAAATCACAAATCAACTCCATTGTGTCTAGTTGGAAATGATGGGAATTGGTAGCAACTTGCAAGCAGATCAAGAAAATTGAACAGCTTGAGAGATAGGACATGGAACTTGAAGAAGTAAAAAAATATTACATGGAACAGTAATCTTAATTAAAATGTGAACCTAGTTCGGGTTTCTTGTCTCTAGCACATAGTAAGATCGAACAAAATATTTAACAAGATACACTAATATACACGGCAACACAAATTATCATAACAAAATTCGACGACGACACACATGGAATTTCATGAGAAAAAATTGTCACTAAGCACTGCTGCAAATTATATACAAGTATATACTAAAAACAAATATTACTAATCATAAATATTACTCCCTCCTTTTCATAATAAGTGGTGTTTTTACTGATATTTGACACAAATATCGATATTTAGCGTCACTTTACCTCTCATTCTTAGTACTTTAATCGCAATTTCTATGATGGAATCGTTGTATTCGTGTTTATGTTGGTATGTTTTGTGTATTTAGGTACAATGAGAATAAATAACTAGAAACTGAGCAGTTTGGTCGAGTTTGGGAGTCGAGGACCAAGTGTACGCCAGAAGGAGCGAAGAAAAGCACCGGAAAAACAAGAAGCTTGTTAAATACTCTTGGGACGCCGCCTCAGCGCGACGCCCCTGTATATTATAACGAGATCACTGAAGATAAATTTGGCCCCGGTTAAATCCTCTTGGGGCGCCACCAGGGGTGACGCCCAGGGCAGCGCACCAAGCCATTTTTTCCGCAGAGTTTTCCCATTTCGATCGGGATTAGGTCTACTTAATTTATTTTTAGCCCTAGACTATAAATAGATGTTTTATTAGGTGTAAACGGTGTGCTGGGATTATTCTAAGACTTGTAAGCCGCCGTTCTACTTTATCTCTCTAGGTTTATTTTATTTTTCATCTTTTAAACCCTAGTTTCTTCATAAATTCTTGTTGTTCATCTAGATTCAGGAGTAGCTAAACTTCTTAATTCTAGCATTGTGATGAAAGACATGATAGTTAAATTTCCATATTTTGGGTTGGTTATGTATTCATGATCTTAATTGTTTCATTATCTGACCAATAGTTGAACACTATCTGTGGTGCGTGAATTGGACTTGAGAAAGAGAACTCACGTACGTAATAAGAATATTAGAGTTTTTTTCGATCTAATCATTTCGCTACTGAGGATAGAGATATACCTTTACCCCTACTTAGTTGAATACGGAGAATTAAATGTGTTCTTGTTACTCTGATGACCATAGAGATATAGGCGTTAGTGTAACATCTACAGGCTTGTGAGTAGTTCGAGAGAATATCATAAAGTTATAATTAACCCGTTAACTAATAACCCAGGAAATAAGATAGGTCGAATTGTCAGAAGATCAATTGGATTGTCGAAAGCCAAGACCCTGGAACTCTCCATCATCTCATAAACCTTACAATATTTGTCGAAATATTCTCAGTCACAAAAACACCCATTTTCAATTGTTTACTTTCAGTTTTAGTTAGTCAAAACAAAACCATCTTTCTTTTACTTCCTTGAATAGTTTCATGGGATCGATACCAGGACTTAAATGTTCTATATTACTTGTACGACCACGTATACTTGCGTGTGCAATTGGGAGAAATAAATTTTTGGCGCTGTTGCCGGGGACTTAGAAAGACTTACTGTTTTTCTAATTTGAGTTTGTTTTTTCTATTCAAGTCTTTACTATTTTTGTTTGTCTATTTGTGTCACTTTAGGTTTCTCTGGTTTATGCCAAGAACTAGAAGTTTAGGAAAACCGTTAGTTGATCTTGATCCCAAAATCGAAAGAACTTTATAGAGATAGAGAAAAATGACTAAGGAAGCAGCAAGATTTGCACTTGAAGCGGCAGAAAGGGAAAGAAACAGAAACGGGGATGAACAGGGTATGAGAGATGCTACGAGGGAACAAGAACAACAGATTCTTTTGTCCAGTTATGCTAGACCTAGTCTGGAAACTATTGCTAAGGCTATCGTCAGACCTGACATTACTGGAAATTTTGAGCTTAAAAAAGGAACAGTGCGGCTGGTGCAGCATACATGCCAGTATATGGGTAAGTCTAATGAAGACCCACATAAGCACTTGATGCAATTCGTGGAGTTGAGCGAGAATTTTCAATATAAAGATGTTCCCGAAGATTATGTGAAGTTGTCTTTATTTCTATTCTCACTGATTGGTGAAGTGAGGGAATGTTTGACAAATCTACCTGCGGATTCTATCACTTCTTGGGAGGTATTATCGAATTTGTAGACGGATTTTTCTTACCCAAGAAAACAAAGGAGCTGCAAGGGAGAATTGTTAACTTCACTCAGAGAGACTCTGCATCTCTGACATACACTTGTGAAAGGTATAAGGGTTATTTGCGAGACTGTCCACATCACATGTTGCCAAAGGAGATCATTGGAAACTATTTTGTAGAAGGACTTAAGCATGAATCAAGGGCCTTGCTAAATGCTTCCGCTCAAGGGAAGATCTTATACAAAACATATGAGGAGATGGAAGCTCTCCTTGAGCTGATGTCTGAAGGTGCTTATGAGTATCAAGAGATGAGCCGGGGTTTACCACAAAAGGCCGTTGGGGTTCTTCAAGTAGATGATGTTGCAGCTATTTGGGCCGATATAAGTACACTTACTAATGTGATGTTGAGGGCGTTTCCTCAAGCTCAGCAGGTCCAAGCAGTTCAACATATTCAGCAAGCAGCATGTGTAATTTGTGGTGAGCCTCATGATAATTCTAATTGTCCATTGAATCTAGAATCCATCTATTATGTGGGACAGCAGAATCATAATGTCAAAAATCGTGGGAACTATTATGGAAACAATTACAATCCTCCATTTGAGAAGCAGGACTTCCACAAGCCGAACAATTATCAGCAACCCCAGGCTCAGCCAGCTAGCAATTTGGAAGAGATGATGAAGCAGCTTATAGCTCAAACACAAGTAACGCAGCAGCAAATTCAGAAAATTCAGAGTGAGATGCAGAAATCTATTCATGAGCTTGAGCGTCAGATGGGGCAGATGGCTATGATGCAGAATGTCAGACCACATTGTTCTCTTCCTAGTGATATTGAGAAGATTCCTAAGGAGTGCAAAGAAGTCACCTTGAGGAATGGCAGAGAACTTGAAGAAGTGCCTCCGAAAAAGAAGAACATAGCAAAAGCAGAACTTATCCCTGCTAAGCGAGTTGAGCCAGAGCAGAAAGTCACAGAGCAACCCGTAGAGAAAGTGGTTCGACCACCCCCTACTTTTCCACAGCGAATTCAGAAACAGAAAGTATATTCGGCTTGTAAGAAATTTCTTTAACTCTTAAAACAGATACACATCAACATTCCTTTGGTGGAGCTTTTGCAAGAAGTTCCAAAATATGTGTCACGCCCTAAATCTGGAGTGGCGCGACCAGCACTCAATGCCAAACTGGGCCCTAGCGAACCACTCTAGATCTGAAACTCTGGGGAGTAACCCCCAACTTAAACTGATAAGGCCTACCAGCACGTAGACAATACTAATAAGCCGGCGAGGCCGCAATCTGGACAAATATATAAATACTAACTATCTTGTCTGAAATGGGCACACACACACCTAAAATATATATACACAACTGAGCAAGCTGATGAGGCTGCTATGATCGTACAAAGCCAACAATATCCAAACAGACATATACAAGCCGACAAGGCTATCACACAGAACACTATATACAGGACTGGTCTACAAGCCTCTAGGGAAAGTATGACTGTACCATGGTTCGGTGTAACACCCCGTACCTTTAACCTAAGCTTTGACCATGATCCTAGACTTAAAAAACCAGATAAAGAATGTGGGAATTGGAAATTTCTTCTTCAGTTGTAAGATGGTGGTTTACACCCATGAATAGTGATCGTATTTCAGTATACGGCCCGTAATTCAAGTCGTAAACTGTTACCAAGGATTTCTGAGCATTCTGGAATTTGGCAGTTGGATGTCATATGGGTAAATACGGACCGTATTTCAAAATACGGCCCGTATTTCAAAACGTATTTGGAATTTGGGACAACTTCCTTTATGAAAGTTGTAGATCTTTGAAATACCTTTCCAATGGTATATTATGGGGGTCAAACGGACATCTGTAAAACGAGTTATGACCATTTTACTGAAGAGACACAGTGCAGTCCGTATTTCAAAATACGGCCAGTATTTAACTGGGCCAAAAATTTAATTTTTCCAGAACAGTATATATTCGTCCATATCAGTTCAAATCATTATTTTTCATTCCTTCAAGCCCTAGAACAACCTCCTACCCTCCTCCATCATCAAGAACACCAAGGTAAACCTACTCTAATTATTCCAAATCAATTCTAATACCTATCCTTGTAATCTAAACAAGAAATTATCATTCCTAAACTAGGGTTTTCAAGAAAACCCATCTCAAGGTTCAAGAATCCAAGATTTTGGAAGCCTTCTTCAAAGCTCAAGTCTTTAATTCAATTTTTGGAGCGACTAAGGTATGTAGAACTTCCATCCACATGTGGGAATCTCTACGTTCTTCCCCATGCTTCGTTTCTTGATATCCATGAAGTTCAAACCCTAGGGCATTAAACCCAAAATATTGGTAGCCCGTATTTATGTATTTATGTACATGAATTTTTATCTATATTCATTATTGTATTCCTAATCTTCCATTACGGTTATTAGGAACCCTAGCTTAATCCATGAATCGTGAATTCTTCCTTATGTGTTCTCATTATGTTTATATGAAACTTTATGATTTTATGTATCAAGTTACAAGCATGTTTTCAGGTCAATTATATATATATATATATATAATTATGAACTATTGTTATCACTCATGAATCAAGAATATGTTTGCAAGATTATGACAAGTTATCTCATGAAACCATTTTTACAAGATATTTCATGAAACCATGTTACAAGTTATTTCGTGAAATCATGATTACAAGTTATTTCATGAAAATCATGGGCTTCTTAGCCAACTATATCATGTTCATGTTTTTGGGAATTGCTTAGTTAACCGAGAAGGCTCAGATAGCCTGAAACTACGTTGCCACCGTAGGATAAGGGTTGTCAGCAAGGAGGCAACACCTTCATTATGCAGTTTGGATCCTTACATGCTTATTATTACTTAAAGCTCATATCCCTGGCAAGGTTGGGAGTATTCTGCTGGTAGGACGCAAGTACCAGACCATGTTGTCGGTTATACTATAGCATTCCCCACGTTACAAGTAGTCTTACATACAAGTATTTCCATGGATTTACTGTTTTAAGAATTTACTCACGTTTCAAGCTCATGTTCAAGTTACATTCAGTTTTAGTTCATGTCCTATACCTATGTTGTGCCATGTTATTCATTTCAGCAGGTTTTACATACTAGTACTATTCACCATATACTAACGTCCCTTTTGCCTGGGGCCTGCACTTCACGGTGCAGATACCGATTTTCAGGAGCATACATCTGCGCAGTAGGATCGCTTCAGTTATCAGCTTATTGGTGAGCCCCACTCCTCTCGGGGTTCAACATAGAGTCTGCATTAGTATTCATTTTATGGTAGTCCAGGGCCATGTCCTGATAGTTAGTATTCAGACATGTTTTAGAGGTTTCATAGACAGATGTTAGTTCACAGAGTCAGTTGTGCTTTCATGTTTGCAGACTATTATGTTTTCATGATATTTCATGCTATGAGAAAATTTCAAGACTTTATTTCGCAAATTACATTTTCTTGATTCATTTAAATTGCATCATATAGATTATGTTGTTTTGATGCCCATGTTGACAAGCAAGCCATGAGGTTCGCTCGGACACATACAAGCAAGGCCCGAGTGCCGTGTTACGCCCAGGCCATGGTTCGGGGCGTGACATTGGGACAGGGTCCCGATCTACTCATCATATCTGCATACACAAAAGAAAGACTCCAAACTAGACCTGGCAACTCCGGATAAATGGAGCTTACCAATCAGCTGATATCAGATCCTGCCTACTGGGGAGGTCTATCAATTTGTCGATCTGTACCTGCAGGTATGAATGCAACGCCCCGACAAAAGGGACGTCAGTACGAAACAATGTACCGAGTATGTAAGGTAAACGAAAACTGAAACTGAACGGAAACAAAATACAATCAGGAGGGCAAACAATGCCAGGATATCTCTCTGACCTGTCTCATATGAAATGCAATACAATAATATCATATGTCTCACTGACCAAGTGGCCAGGCAACAGTAAAATCTCACTGACCCGTCGGCTAGGCAAATCTGTCTCACTGACCTCTCGGCTAGGCAAAATAAAAATTTCTCACTGACCAAGTGTCCAGGCTAAATAAAATGTTTCACTGACCAAGTGGCTAGGCTAAATAAAATGTCTCACTAACCCGTAGGCCATACATATATGTCTCACTGACCAAGTGGCTACGCTAAATAAAATGTCTCACTGACTCGTAGGATAGGCATATCTATCTCACTGACCAAGTAGCCAAGCTAAAGAAAATATAGGTATATCATGCAGTATATCATGCATATGCTGAAAAACACTAATGCTGTAACATGTCTCCTTGTCTCTGTATAAACTTAAGGACATAGGGAAGGGATATGGCCCCTCAGAAAGGATAACATAACACTCGGAAACTCTGCATCAATATGACAAGCTCTACTTGACAAATCTCTAATCATAAGGTTCATTACGCTCTTACCATATATGGAATCATGCCAAGAAAAGAAGGAACAACCTTAACATACCTGAAGCTTACTTCTCGGCTTTCCAACCTACTTCCTGTCTTGCAATCTACATAAGATCATTTGTAGTATCGTAATCTATATATAAAACCATTCATACTATTATTAAGCTTATCGTCATATGCTTGTCTTAAGGCTTCAAATTAATTCCTTTAAGAATCTACCGAAATTCGGGCAGCATCTCCTTTGTTTATATCCCTAGCCCAAAATCACAATACCAATAACCAACAACAACAGTAACATCAAGAACATCATTCTCAATACCAATATGCTCCATAAAACATCCCACACGATGTTTACCCAATTTCTCAATCAACTAATTCATTATATTACTATTTAACAGCTCTATCTTCGTAAGTAAAGCTAAATCAATATCAATAAGGAGAGATTCATACCTTGTTCTTACTAGAATAGAAATATCTTCAATATTCACCTTGAATCCAAGCCAAGATCCATCGTAATACGATACTATAATCACAACTATATGCTACCCGAGCCTCGGTTAATACTCCGCTACTCAAAATCACTCAATCCCTTAATTTCTATGACACACACACCCATATATATGTGCTGAGCTTTTTGGGGAATTATTTGGGTGAAAAATAAGGGTCTTGACCCTTGTATAGTGTGTTGAAGTCGGTGGAAACTGACTTAAAAATTGCTCTGCACATTCGCGCAAACTTGGGGTGCGTTCGCACAGAGTTGTTCAGTGCTCCTCTGAGCGTTCGCACCATTCCAGGCGCGTTCGCGCTGGGCTAATCCTTGCTTTGGATGTCTATCTTGAAATGCTCATAACGTTTGATTCCAATATCGGATCGACATGCGATTTGTTGGGTTGGAAACTAGGCTTACTGAACTTCAATTTAGGCTTTTGTTTTACGTCAAAACTCTTGATATACTAGGAGATATTCCTTTCTCAAGTTAGACCAAAATTATCGTACGAAACCTCGCCAATCCTTTCTCCAAAGTTCCAACAACTTAATTTCCTTAATTCACTTGTTCTCCAATCCTTCCATGACCTATTACATGAACTTAAACCTTCATAACTATAAAATAGGCGCATATAATCTCATACCTCCAAGAAATACCTAACGAATCTCAACGTACAAAATTACAAAGTGTAACATTCCTCCCCTCTTAGAAACATTCGTCCTCGAATGTTGAACTCTTAGGAATTCCTACGAAAATTTCGCCAGAGTTTCTCTTATATTTGTACCACTACCATCCTTTCACAACAACCCAAAATATAAAGTGCCTCATAGGGCTACAACAACAACAACAATAATAATAACAATAACAATAACGGCCCCACACGACTAAGGAACTATAAAAGGAAAGCATCACGCACCTGAAAACAATGATGTCCCTGTCTGAACTTCTCCTGGGAGTGGAAATAAATGTGGGTACCTGGACTTCATGTCTTCCTCAGCTTCGCAAGTCATTTCTTCCCTATTATTGTTTCTCCAAAAAACTTTGACTGAGTCTACATCCTTAGTTCTTAGCCTCCGAACTTGTCTATCCAGGATTGCAATGGGAACTTGTTCATAGGATAATTGTTCAGTGATCTGGACATCATTCACAGGTACAACTCTAGAAGGATCTCCAACGTACTTACGAAGCATTTACACATGAAAGACCTTATGGACTGTAGCCAATTTTGAGGGTAGATCTAACTCATAGCCTACTTGGCCCACTTTGCATACAATCTTGGAGGGTCCAACGTATCGAGGGTTAAGCTTACCTTTCTTACCAAATCTCATAAAGCCTTTCATCGGCGACACCTTCAAGAATACCCAGTCATTAACCTGAAACTCCAAGTCTCGTCGGTGATTATCCGCATAAGACTTCTGTCGACTTTGCGCTATTAATAATTGATCTTGAATAAGCTTAACTTTCTCCACCGCTTACTTGATTAAATCTGGCCCTACTAATTTCATCTCTCCCACTTCAAACCATCCAATTAGTGATCTACACGCTTCATACGGGGCCATCTGAATACTGGAGTGGTAATTATTGTTGTACGCAAACTCAATAAGCGACAAAGGATCATCCCAATTACCTCTAACATACCTTCAAGGGTCTGAATAGTAAGCTCAGCCTGCCCGTTTGTCTGGGGATGAAATGTTGTGTTGAGATTCACCTGAGTCCCAAAACCCTCCTGAAAAGATCTCCAAAAGTTAGCCGTAAATTACGCACCCCTGTCGGAGATAATGGATGCAAGAACACCATGAAGTCGGACTTCTCCTTAACATAAAGTTTCGCATAATCCTCGGCGGAGTAAGTAGTCCTGACACGAAGAAAATGTATTGATTTTGTCAGTCTATCAACAATTACCCATATAGAATAAAACCTACGCTGAGACCGGGGTAAGCCTGAAACGAAATCCATATTAACTACTACCCACTTCCAAGTCGGAATCTCCATATCCTGTAATAATCCGTCGGGCTTCTGATGTTCAATCTTTACCTGTTGACAATTAAGACACTGGCTACGAACTCCGCTATATCCTTCTTCATTCCATTCCACCAAAAAACCTCTTTGATGTCGCGATACATCTTTGCTGACCCTGGATTGATATAATAGCGGGAGCAATGAGCCTCCGCCATAATCTTTTGACGTAACCCCGCAACATCGAGAACGCACAACCTACCTCGATACCTGAGGACTCCATTTCCAGTAATCTCGAATGGTGATTTCTTCTTTTGCAGAGTTGTATCCTTGTAATGGGTCAATGAAGGGTCTTCATATTGACGCTTTTTCACCTCGGCTACTAAGGATGATGTTGTTGTAGTCTGAATAGGAACTTCTGCATCTCCTGAATCTATCACTCTGACCCCCAAATTGTCTAACTGAAGAAGCTCATGAGCCAACTCCCTTTTTCTAGCCTACAGGTATACTAAACTACCCATAGAATTGCGGCTAAGGGCATCTGCTACCACATTTGCCTTCCCCAGGTGGTATAAAATATCAGCATCACAATCTTTCAGCAATTCTAACCACCGCCTCTGCCACAAGTTTAGCTCATTCTGCTTAAAGATATACTGAAGACTCTTGTGATCTGTATAGATGTCTACATGAACGCCATATAAGTAATGTCTCCAGATTTTAAGTGCATGAATCACAGCTGCTAACTCTAGGTCATGAGTCAGGTAGTTCTTCTCATGCTTCCTGAGTTGTCTAGAAGCGTAAGCAATCACTTTGCCGTGTTGCATCAATACGCAACCTAATTCGACCCTGAAGCATCACAATAGACAACATAACCCTCGAATCCCTCTGGAAGCACCAGAACTGGTGCTGAAGTCAACCTATCCTTCAATTCTTAAAACTCTGCTCGCAAGCATCTGTCCATTGGAACTTGGCTGCCTTCTGAGTCAACTTCGTCAATGGGGCAAAAAGAGAAGAGAAGCCCTCTACAAATCATCTGTAATACCCTGCTAAACCTAGAAAACTACGAATCTCTATCGGCATCGTGGGTCGAGGTCAAGTCTTCACAGCCTCTATCTTCTAGGTATCCACTTTGATGCCCTCATCTGAAACAATATACCCTAGGAAAGCCATAGAGTTTAGCTAGAATTTACATTTGGAGAATTTTGCATACAACTTCTGGTCCTAGAGGACCCTGAGTACTGCACGCAAATGATCTGCATGCTTAGTCTCTGATCGAGAATAAACCAGAATGTCGTCAATAAATACTATCACGAATAGATCTAAGAAAGGTCTGAATATGTTGTTCATCAATCCCATGAACACTGTTGGCGCATTAGTTAACCCGAAAGACATAACAAAGAACTCGAAATGACCATATCTAGTCCTAAATGCTATCTTCAGAATGTCCTTTCCTCTGATTCTGACTTGGCGATAACCTGACCTCAAGTCTATCTTCGAAAAATATCTAGCACCCTGCAGTTGATCAAATAAATCATCTATCCTTAGAAGTGGATACTTATGCTTAATCGTCACCTTATTCAACTGCCTATAGTCGATACACATCTGTAACGAACCATCCTTCTTTCTTACGAACAATACTGGGCTCCCTACGGTGACGTACTAGGTCTGATAAAGCCCTTCTCCAGTAGGTCCTTCAATTGTTCCTTCAACTCAGCAGGGGCCATCCTATAAGGAGGGATGGATACCGGCTGAGTACCCGGTAGTATATCTATAGCGAAGTCAATTTCTTGGCTCACTCAACAATTCTAGCGTTAGACCGAATTTTCCAGCAATAAGTGGAGTGACATAGGACAAATTGGACCTCGGATCTATCAATGTGTAAATGCTATATGAACAGACTATTAATGTACCTGTCACAATTTCTAGTGAGGACTTTGAGTCCTGACGACCTGCCAAAGCATAGATGCAGTTTTGAGTACCGCCTGCACCAGAAGATCCGCCCCTACCTCTACCTCTACCTGCTGAAGACTGAGACCCGCGTCCAGAAGGATGCACGGATGCTGATGACCCTGCTATAGAACCTATCGGCTACGCCATACCAGTAGGTCTCCCCTGTGGGTAGTCTCTCATGAAATGATCTAGGCTTCCACAAGTATAATAAGCCATCGACTCATACTGACATCGCCCATAGTGTGCTCTACCATAATTACCACATTGTTGTGGTAGTGATCCAGCCAGTCCCAGACCCTTCTGTTGCTGCGACCCGAACATACGGGAACTCTCACCTAGTCCAGATGGAATATAATACCCTCATCTGTATCCCTGAGACTGAGCTGATGCTGGCCTAAATGGCCTACCCTGGTACTGGGGTCTGAAACTCTCCCTACTATTACCCTGCTGACCAGTAGTCCTAGCCCTCTTATCATGCCCCCTCTCTATCCTCTCAATTGCCTGCCGCTGGCGTCTACGATCCTCGCAGTTCTGTGCGAATGCGTGGATACGAGCAAGGTCCATATTATCATTCACCACAGCAGTGGTACAAGCCTCAACATAATCGGGGTGTAAACCCGCTATGAACCTGTGAATCCTGGCCCTCGATGAATCAAATAAGGATGGAGCATATCTGGCAAAGGAATCAAATCGAAGGCAATAATCACGAACGCTAGAACTACCTTGCTAGACAGACAAGAACTGATCTACCCTCACCTCTCGTATCTCCAACGGTAAGGAATGATCAAGAAAGGCCTCTGCAAACTCAAACAAACGCGTGGGAGGTGCCTCAGGACCTCTGGCATGCTCCCACCTCTCATACCATAAGACCGCTATATCACGAAGCTTGAAAACCTCTAAATCTGCTGCCTTGTTATTGGTAGCATGCATGACCCTGAAAATACGCTGAACCTTATCGACGAAGTTCTGCGAATCCTCATCTTGCTTAACCCCTGAGTGCTCTGGGGGGTCAAGTACTAAGAACTCATGAACCCTCGTATTGTTGGACCCATTAGTGGTCACTATTCTAGCAGGTGCCCTCGGCTGTCTCTGCGTTGCCACAAGCTGAGTCAATAAGTGCACTGCACTCCTATGACCCTGGTCTCTCGATGTGGGAGGGAGTACTGGAGGTACTGCCTCTCTCAGGAGCTCCTCGAGCGGTGGATTCATTGATGATGGCTGGAATAGGTTTTCACCCTGGCCCTCAGACTGGGCTTCAACTATCATGTGTGCCCTATTGTTCCCCTCACCAGCTGCAGTATCACCTCTTTGGCTAGCTACAGTCTTCCTAGACACCGGCATAGCTATGTACAATTATGGAAGGGTAAGTTTAACTCAAATCTCCTATGACTTGGCTCTACGACATGATTTAGATTTGAATGAAAGGTGATCAATTCCTAAATGCCCTATAGCTTCCTGTTTAGATGATGTGGTGCACAACACATCTATAAAAAAAACTCTACTAGACACGACTTGTAGACTCCCTAGGACAGACCTGCTCTGATACCAAGTTTGTAAAGTCCCAAATCTGGAGTGGCGCGACCGGCACTGGATGCCATACTTGGCCTGAGCGAACCACTCTAGATCTGAAACTCTGGGGGAGTAACTCCCAACTTAAATTGATAAGGCCTACCTGCACGCAGACAATACCAACAAGCCGGTGAGGCCGTAATCTGGACATATATATAAATACTGACTATCTCATCTGAACTGGGCATACACACACCTAAAATATATATACATAACTGAGCAAGCCGATGAGGCTGCTATGATTGTACAAATCCAATAGTGTCCAAACAGATATATACAAGCGGACAAGGCTATCACACATACACTATATACAGGACTCGTCTACAAGCCTCTAGGGAAAGTATGACTGTACCATGGTCGGGATAGGGCCTCGATCTACTCATCATATCAGTGTACACAAAAGAAAGACTCTAAACTAGACCTGGAAACTCCGAATAAGTGGAGCTTACCAATCAACTGATATCAGATCCTGCCTACAGGGTAGGTCTATGAATCTGTCGATATGTACCTGCAGGCATGAATGCAGCGGCCCCCGGTAAAAGGGATGTCAGTACGAAACAATGTACCGAGTATGTAAAGGGAAAAAAAATACAATCTGGAGGCCAAAGAATGCTAGAATATCTCTATGATCTGTCTCATATGAAATGCAATATAATAATATCATATGTCTCACTGACCAAGTGGCCAGGCAACTGTAAAATCTCACTGACCCATCAGCAAGGCAAATCTATCTCACTGACCTATCGGCCAGGCAAAATAAAAATGTCTCACTGACCAAGTGGCCAGGATAAATAAAATGTCTAACTGACCAAGCGGCCAGGCTAAAAAAATGTCTCTCTGACCCGTAGGCCAGGCATATCTGTCTCACTGACCAAGTAGCCAGGCTAAATAAAATATAGGTATATCATGCAGTATATCATGCATATGCTGAAAAACACTGATGCTGTAACAGGTCTCTCC
Organism: Lycium barbarum; assembly: GCF_019175385.1. Lineage (NCBI taxonomy): Eukaryota > Viridiplantae > Streptophyta > Magnoliopsida > Solanales > Solanaceae > Lycium > Lycium barbarum. The sequence continues at coordinate 100,495,605 of NC_083345.1, read as the reverse complement.
TGTCTCTCTATAAACTCAAGGACATAGGGAGGGATGTGGCCCCTCAGAAAGAATAACATAACACTCAGAAACTATGCATCAATATGGCAAGCTCTACTTGACAAATCTCTAATCATAAGGTTCATTACGCTCTTACCTTATATGGAATCATGCCAAGAAAAGAAGGAACAACCTTAACATACCTGAAGCTTACTTCTAGACTTTCCAACCTACTTCCTATCTTGCAATTTACATAAGATCATTCGTAGTATCGTAATCTAAATATAAAACCATTCATACTATTGTTAGGCTTATCATCATATGCTTGTCTTAATCCTTCAAATTAATTCCTTTTAGAATCTGCCGAAATTCGGGCAGCATCTCCTCTATTTATATCCCTAGCCCAAATCACAATGCCAACAACCAACAACAACAACACTAACATCAACAACATCATTCTTAATACCAATATGCTCTATAAAACATCCTACACGATGTTTACCCAATTTCTCAATCAACTAATTCATTATACGACTATTTAACAGCTCTATCTTCGTAAGTAAACCTAAATCAATATCAATAAGAAGAGATTCATACCTTGTTCTTACTAGAACAACAATATCTTTAATATTCACCTTGAATCCAAGCCAAGATCCACCACAATACGATACTATAATCACAACTATATGCTACTCGAGCCTTGATTAATACTCTGCTACTCAAAATCAATCCAATCCCTCAATTTTTATGACACACACACCTCTATATACGTGCTGAGCTTTTTGGGGAATTATTTGGGTGAAAAATAAGGGTCTTGGCCCTTATATAGTGTGTTGAAGTCGATGGAAAATGACTTAAAAATTGCTCTGCGCGTTCGCACAGAGTTGCTCCGTGCTGCTCTGCGCGTTCGTCCACTCCCAGGCGCGTTTGTGCAGAGTTAATCCCTGCTCTTGCTGTCTGTCTTGAAATGCTCATAACGTTTGATTCCAATATTGGATCGATTCGTGGTTTATTGCGTTTGAAACTAGACTTCCTGAACTTCAATTTAGGATTTTGTTTTACTTCAAAACTCGTGATATACTAGAAGATATTCCTTTCTCAAGTTAGACCAAAATTATCATACGAAACCTCGCCCATCCTTTCTCCAAAGTTCCAACAACTTAATTTCCTTAATTCACTTGTTCTCCAATCCTTCCATGACTTATTACATGAACTTAAACCCTCATAACTATAAGATAGGCGCATATAATCTCATACCTCCTAGAAATACCTAACGAATCTCCACGTACAAAATTACGAGGTGTAATAATATGCTAAGTATATCAAAGATGTGGTTGCGAACAAAAGGCGTTGGACAAAGTTTGAAACTGTTGCACTTACTGAGTCGTGCAGTTCTAGAGTGAGGAGTAAAATTCCTCCAAAGCTGAAAGATTCGGGTAGCTTCATGATTTTGATTACTATTGACAACATTTAAGTTGGGCTAGAATTGTGTGACTTGGGTGCTAGTATAAATTTGTTGCCTACTTCTGTGTTCCGAACGTTGGGATTGGGTGAGCCTAGGCCAACGACTATCACTTTACAGCTAGCTGATTGATCTCTTGCTTATCTTAACGGTATTATTGAGGAAGTTCTTGTGAAGGTAGGCCCGTTTATTCTGTCGGTTGATTTTGTTATACTTGATTATGAGGCAGATAAGAGTGTTTCTCTCATCATGGGAAGAGGATTCCTGGCTACTGTTGACGCTGTGATCTGAGTTAGAGATGGGAAAATATCTATGACAATTGATGGACAAGAGGTGACCTATGATGTGTTTAAAGCTACCAAGCTTCTGACCCATTATAAGAAGTTGAAGATGATTACAGTGGTGGAGCTGGAGCTTACTAATGCAGAGTTAGATCACTTTCTAGCTTCGTGAGATCCTTTGGAGACAGCTTTGGTGTATAGGGAAGACTTGATGGTTGATGTAGAGGTCGAGGAGTGTCTTAGTATCCTTGAAACTTCATGTGCTTATTTGCAAACAAACACGCTATTTGAGGAGTTAGACAGACTAGAGTCGTGGAAGAAGTCGAAGCCATCTATTAAAGAGGCTCCAGTTCTTGAGTTGAAGCCATTACCTCCTCATCTTCGCTATGCTTTCTTAGGTAGTGGAAACATATTACCTGTGATCCTCTCTGCTTATTTGACTGATGTGCAGGTTGAACATGTATTGCGAGTGCTAAGAGATCGAATATGAGCCCTTGGGTGGTCGATAGCTGATATTCGAGGTATTAGTAGTTTGTTTGCACAAAATATTATTAGAGGAGGACATGAAGCCCAGTGTTGAATGTCAGAGACGATTGAACCCAATCATGAAGGAGGTGGTGAAGAAGGAGGTAATCAAGTGGCTTGTCAGCTGCATTATTTATCCCATCTCTAACAACATGTCACACCCCGACCTTACTAGGGTGTGGTGGGCACCCGACCCCATACCCGGAGCCGAGCGAACCCACAGACTCTTATTTCAAGCATGATCTTTCCGGACTTTTAAATCAAATAAGCATGAAATACATATTAAGGTTTTCATAAACCTTTGCTTTTTCTTTGTTTATCAAATCCAACAAAATCTGTAATTATATAGAATTCATATCATAATACAAACTGACACACCGGCTGATGGAGCCGGTTACAGAACTGACATACTATTCCCACGACTCTGTCTGCAAAGTCTCTAACTTCAAACAAACATCATAGCACATATACTCTGACTCGGCAGCACTCCAGGACAAGTGGAGTTTACCATCTCCGCTGGAACGTCTTCTATACTAGCTTCAGCTCATCTGGGTGTACCTGCGCGGCATGAAACGCAGCCCCCGAAGAAGAGGGGTCAGTACGAGGAATGTACTGAGTATGTAAGGCGTGAATAATAACATATGAGGAACATATAGCACAGATCATGACACAACGGAAATATAGAGCATGTGATGAGATGAAGGAGTAACATGTACATATGAATGCCTTTTGGCGGTACCATGCATGCTTAGTGCTGCGGAACGTGCAGCCCGATCCATACATATCATATTTTACTTCCTTTGAAAACATTTCTTTTCATATATATAGAAAATAGAACATGTCATAGCGCTGAACAACGCCGGCTCGCCCATATATGTCCCGCGTCCGGGCATCCCGCGTCCGGGATGAATACGCCAGCTGACCAAGTGGCAATGCGTCTTATAGCGCATCATATCTCCCTCCCCCCCCCCCCCATATACATATACATATGTCCTTTTTTCCCCATATTCCCCATATACATATACATATAACAGCATGCATGAGAGCCCAAAGAAAGTCATGTATCTATCGGAGTGACGTAAGGTCGGTAACCTCCGATTACATTATGGACTAACCATGGTCGCTTTGCCTCACCTTGAAGGAACGATAATTATAGGGGAGACTATCAACGAATAACAGTGTTAAGACTCGATGGGTACGTACATAAATCGACACTCGAGAGTCATAAACATGTTTCGTGTCAATCCGAGTTAGTATGAAAAAGTTATGGACATTTTAGTACAGAACTTTCTATGAACGTTTCAGAAGCTATTTTTGGAAAATTAAGGCAACCCTCATATCAAGTATCTTTAAACATGTAATCATCCTTATCATAGTCATCATAAATATATTCTCATATTCATATTGAATCCATGACTTGAGCCTTTCAAACATGGAACCATTCTCATCATGATCATCATAGACATATTCTCATCTTTGACAACATCATTTTCATTACAAAAACATGTCCGTCGTTATAGTCATAAAAGCTTACTAAATCATAACTTTGTTTTGGAAAAGTATAGACATTTTGGAAAACATTTACGGGTTATTAGGAAGGGAATCATGCCTTAGAATCATAAACACCTACTTTGAAAACAAGTAAGATATGGAAACAATTATGAAATCACAACATCGGGATCATGCCTTTGAAAGAAAGGGACAAACCTTAACATACCTGTTCCGCGTCCTATTAGCTACGCTTAATTGTCCAAGCTTGCTAGTCTACATTAAAAAAGATTCACATAATTATTAGATTCATCGACATATACCCGTCTTAATCTTTCAAACGAATTTATTTACAATTTACCAAAATTTCGGCAGCATTCCCCCTGTAAATATACCATCCCCGAGAATCTAACTCGGCCAATTTATCAATACAATCCGATAATTCAACTCGGCCAAGCCAACAACAATACCAACAATTATTCTAGCAACACTACAATATTCAAAACGACCCAATCAACATACAATGCCACCCGAACCTTTCCAACTTCAATAAAAACATTAGCAACACATTTTCTCTTGTTCTAGATTCATAAACCATATCAACAACCATACATTAACAACATTATTCATACAATGTAAGAATCCAAGCTAGTAGCGCATTAACTTCTTCAACAATCCTATAACGATTACAACTTCATTTCAAGCCATCCAACCTTCATTTTTCATTATGGAATCCACAACACAACAACTAAAATGTCAAATGGAATCAATTCATCATAACTTGCCAAACCACCCCCCACATTCGGCCACAACAACTACACACCTATTTTCATGAATTTTCATCCTTTTCCATGCATTACAACAACAACCAACATACTACATAAAATTAATTCAATCTTTCCTCACAACACACACGGCTAACTATACAAACACACGGCCACAACCTTACATCTATATTTTCCATGAATTTCACTCACTTCCACATACTACAACATACACAAACATCCATAACATATAAAAGAGGATGAATTCTTACCTTTCCTCTTATCATCCTTCTTGGCTAAGATTTGTAACTCACAAGAATATGTGCTTTTCTTGCTCCAATGAACACTCCACTTTTCTAGGGGCCCTTCAATTAGTTGTTTGGCTAGAAGAGAATAATTTTTGATGAAAAATTTTCCAAAGTTCTTGTGGGTTAGGACATGACCGAATGACCTTCTTATTTTTCTCCCGCTCTTTTTGTTCTCCAAGCTTCTTGAAATTTCTAGGAAATAAGATGAAAATTATGAAGACTTGGTCATCTTTGGACTTATTTAATCTTGCTCCCATATGGGACTTGACCCATGAATGTTGGACGACCACCTTGGCCCAACAACTCAAGCCCACTTTTTTTTTTGTTTTTTTGTTTTGCACTTCATGAAAATTTATTTTTTCCAAATTCCAAATTTTCCCTTAGCCTTCCTCCGTATTTCTATGAGTCATCTTGCGAATTTTCCTTTTTACCCTTAAAGTTTCTCAATATTTCCATACTAATAATATTCATAAATAATATTCATAACAACTTGTACATTAAAATAACTTTGGAAAATGGTCTTGCCCTTAACTTCTCGCAATTATCTCGAATTATCCGAACGTACAAAATACGGGCTATAACATCCTCCCCCTTTAGAACATTCATCCTCGAATGTTCAACTGATCTTATGAGGTCTTATAATACTTTGGGGTTCTTTTTATAGTTATTTTTTCCTTCATGCCCGTTTCTTTTCTTTCACCCTATTTTCTTTATAATCGAACTCCTCAATCTTCACATAAGTTCTCATTCCGTGTCATGGGTTTTCTAACCCACTGTTCCAAGTTAGAATCCTTGTCCTTCCCAGATCACTTTTTCTTCACAAGTGTACTTGTCTCTGATTTCTTTGTATTGGCACTCGTTTTGTCCATCATTATTCCTTGTCGGCTCTCTGGTGTGGATTCCTTTTTAAACCTGATATGATATAGTCTCCCCCCCCCCCCCCCCTTTTAAGGGGCTCCTTATACTCCAATAGTCCTTTTATGAAGTCTTCGTTTATACCTTATTCCTCATTTTCCTTCCAACTCTGTGCCTAACACATCGAAAACTTCTTATCCTAAGTTTTGCTTTTACTTCCTGTCTAAGTCATCATTTGGTACACATTGTCATACCCTTCCACCCACTGTTCGTCCTTTCACTTGCTTAGCTCACTTGCTTGTAATTCTTCTTTAACTACGTGTTCGTGTTGTAGCTGTGCGTCCATATTTCTCAAGCGTCCCGCTACTATTTTTTTCTTATCACAGAATCCTTACAACTTTCACTCTCTCTATCCTTGTCCATCTAACCTTAACTACATTAGTATAGCTACACATTCATCCTTTTATAGATCTCTCACCTCAACATCATCGCAAGCCTAAGCATTCCCTCTCTTACTTCACATCCTCTTATCCTAGTCGCTAGTCCTTTAGCCCCATGTATTGAAATCGGTTCTTGAACCTCATACACTCCTCTCTTGTTTCCTTTTACCACACTCTATCCTTTTTTCATGCCTACTTTGAGTTCTTACCTAAATAGTCTCATGTTTTGCCGGTAGTTTTTCTTTGGAGCTTCACTCTCTGAGGTTTCTTACCTTTCACCTCCTTCCGACACTTTGATCTCTTTGCTTTCCATCTACTCACTCTCTTCCTTTTACAAATATCGTTACACTAGAATTTCTAATCTTAACCTATAGTAAAAATAGTAGCGGCTCACCTTGCAGCACTTGTACCATTTATTCCTGCTGTCACTCGATCTTCAGTATCCTTACTTGATTAATGCCTTCCTTACCGTAGCGCCGGTTGGTGGAACTCCCATGTCCACCGATACAATCATATGTGGGATACCTTACGCATATATATATTTATATATATATATTTATTATCAACTGGCCTACAAGGTACTTCCAAAACACTATTCAAGCCTATCCTGATTCCCGAGCTATGACGCACTCTCTGTCTCTTCACCAATCTAATTTGCCTCGTCCTACGCGTCTTCTTATGGTCTCTAACCATCCCATATGCTCTCGTTTCCCTTAGGCTACCCAAACTTCTCATTTGTCTCTTATGTCTGGATATGTAGAATTTCTTGCATACTTCCCAGGGGGGTCACCCATCCTAAAATCGCTCCCACCTGAGCACGCTTAACCTCGAAACTTTGATGGAATCCGGTGCCTTAATGCCGATATAATCGCGTCCGCTTCCTCACATGACCTTTATTACATGATTCAAAGCAAGTCGAGGTCCTATGGATTCCGAGGCATTTTCGTAACACGTCCTTCCCTTTACAATTACTATTTTACCCTTTTCGACCCTCAACCTTCACCTTTAGCTTACGTGCATAACTATCTTTCGTCCTGGATTTCCAGATTCTCGATGGTAGTGATCGCACCTTTATCGTCATGCCAAATCCATAACCTTTCTGAAACAACGCATCTCGCTTATTGCCTATTTACAGTATTTCCTTTCCACGCTTTCTCCTGTTAGGCGTACCTATTCTGGCAGAACCTCCTTTACCATTTTTACTGTTCAAAGTCTGTACGCCGCAAATATCGATAATACCTTGCCAAGCATACAGTCATACGACATATTCTAGCCACCCAGAACTTTCGATTCCAGATGGCAGAACAAATACGTCAGGACTTACCTCTATCGCACGATCTATGATAGAAAGAAGGTCAATAATCCCTAGATGCCCCGCAGCCTCCTGTTTATAAATGTGGCCGGCTTCACACCCATAAACAGGACTCTACTGGACACGACTTTGCAGACAACCCCTAGGACGACCCGCTCTGATACCACTTTGTCACACCCCGACTTTACTAGGGTGTGATGGGCACCCGACCCCATACCCGGAGCCGAGCGAACCCACAGACTCTTATTTCATGCATGATCTTTCCGGACTTTTAAATCAAATAAGCATGAAATACATATTAAGGTTTTCAGAAACCTTTGCTTTTTCTTTGTTTATCAAATCCAACAAAATCTGTAATTATATAGAATTCATATCAAAATACAAACTGACACATCGGCTGATGGAGCCGGTTATAGAACTGACATACTATACCCACGACTCTGTCTGCAAAGTCTCTAACTTCGAACAAACATCATAGCACATATACTCTGACTCGGCAGCACTCCAGGACAAGTGGAGTTTACCATCTCCGCTGGAACATCTTCTATACTAGCTTCAGCTCATCTGGGTGTACCTGCGCAGCATGAAACGCAGCCCCCGAAGAAGAGGGGTCAGTACGAGCAATGTACTGAGTATGTAAGGCGTAAATAATAACATGTGAGGAACATATAGCACGGATCATGACACGAAGGAAATATAGAGCATGTGATGAGATGAAGGAGTAACCTGTACATATGAATGCCTTTTGGCGGTACCATGCATGCTTAGTGCTGCGGAACGTGCAGCCCGATCCATACATATCATATTTTACTTCCTTTGAAAACATTTCTTTTCATATATATAGAAAATAGAACATGTCATAGCGCCAAACAACACCGGCTTGCCCACATAGCGCCGAATACGTCGGCTCGCCCATATATGTCCCGCGTCCGGGATGAATACGCCAGCTGACCAGGTGGCAATGCGTCTTATAGCGCAACATATCTCCCCCCCCCCCCCCCCTCCTCCATATACATATACATATGTCCCTTTTTTCCCATATTCCCCATATACATATACATATAACAGCATGCATGAGAGCCCAAAGAAAGTCATGTATCTATCGGAGTGACGTAAGGTCGGTAACCTCTGATTACATTATGGACTAACCATGGTCGCTTTGTCTCACCATGAAGGAACGATAATTATAGGGGAGACTATCAACGAATAACAGTGTTAAGACTCGATGGGTACGTACATAAATCGACACTCGAGAGTTATAAACATGTTTCATGTCAATCCAAGATAGTATGAAAAAGTTATGGACATTTTAGTACAGAACTTTCTATGAACGTTTCAGAAGCTAGTTTTGGAAAATTAAGGCAACCCTCATATCAAGTATCTTTAAACATGTAATCATCCTTATCATAGTCATCATAAAAATATTCTCATATTCATATTGAATCCATGACTTGAGCCTTTCAAACATGAAACCATTCTCATCATGATCATCATAGACATATTCTCATCTTTGACAACATCATTTTCATTACAAAAACATGTCCGTCGTTATAGTCATAAAAGCTTACTAAATCATAACCTTTGTTTTGGAAAAGTATAGACATTTTGGAAAACATTTACGGGTTATTAGGAAGGGAATCATGCCTTAGAATCATAAAAACCTACTTTGAAAACAAGTAAGATATGGAAACAATTATGAAATCATAACATCGGGATCATGCCTTTGAAAGAAAGGGACAAGCCTTAACATACCTGTTTCGCGTCCTATTAGCTACGCTTAATTGTCCAAGCTTGCTAGTCTACATTCAAAAAGATTCACATAATTATTAGATTCATCGACATATACCCGTCTTAATCATTCAAACGAATTTATTTATAATCTACCGAAATTTCGGCAGCATTCCCCCTGTAAATATACCATCCCCGAGAATCTAACTCGGCCAATTTATCAATACAATCCGAGAATTCAACTCGGCCAAGCCAACAACAATACCAGAAATTATTCTAGCAACACTACAATATTCAAAACGAACCAATCAACATACAATGCCACCCGAACCTTTCCAACTTCAATAAAAACATTACCAACACATTTTCTCTTGTTCTAGATTCATAAACCATATCAACAACCATACATTAACAACATTATTCATACAATGTAAGAATCCAAGCTAGTAGCGCATTAACTTCTTCAACAATCCTATAACGATTACAACTTCATTTCAAGCTATCCAACCTTCATTTTTCATCATGGAATCCACAACACAACAACTAAAATGTCAAATGGAATCAATTCATCATAACTTGCCAAACCACCCCCCACATTCGGCCACAACAACTACACACCTATTTTCATGAATTATCATCCTTTTCCATGCATTACAACAACAACCAACATACTACATAAAATTAATTCAATCTTTCCTCACAACACACACGGCTAACTATACAAACACACGGCCACAACCTTACATCTATATTTTCCATGAATTTCACTCACTTCCACATACTACAACATACACAAACATCCATAACATATAAAAGAGGATGAATTCTTACCTTTCCTCTTATCTTCCTTCTTGGCTAAGATTTGTAACTCACAAGAATATGTGCTTTTCTTGCTCCAATGAACACTCCACTTTTCTAGGGGCCCTTCAATTAGTTGTTTGGCTAGAAGAGAATAATTTTTGATGAAAAATTTTACAAGGTTCTTGTGGGTTAGGACATGGCCGAATTACCTTCTTATTTTTCTCCCTCTCTTTTTGTTCTCCAAGCTTCTTGAAATTTCTAGGAAATAAGATGAAAATTATGAAGACTTGGTCATCTTTGGACTTATTTAATCTTGCTCCCATATGGGCCTTGACCCATGCATGTTGGACGGCCACCTTGGCCCAACAACTCAAGCCCACTTTTTTTTTTTTTTTTGCACTTCATGAAAATTTATTTTTTTCAAATTCCAAATTTGCCCTTAGCCTTCCTCCGTATTTCTATGAGTCATCTTGCGAATTTTCCTTTTTACCCTTAACTTTTCTCAATATTTCCATACTAATAATATTCATAAGTAATATTCATAACAACTTGTACATTAAAATAACTTTGGAAAATGGTCTTGCCCTTAACTTCTCGCAATTATCTCGAATTATCCGAACGTACAAAATACGGGCTATAACACAACAAATGGGTAACTCCTGCACAATATGTCCCGAAAAAAGGGGGCATGACTGTTATAGAGAACGAGAAGAATGAATTGGTGCCTCGATGAATTTTTACTAGTTGGAGGATATGTATTGACTATCGTAAGTTGAACAACGCCACCATAAAAGATCACTTCCTACTGCCCTTCATGGATCAGATGCTTGATAGATTGGCTGGGCACGATTATTATTGTTTTTTGGATGGATATTCGGGATACAACCAGATCATGATTGCACTAGAGGATCAAGAGAAGACCACATACACGTGTCCATATGGCACGTTTGCATTCTGGAGGATGCCTTTCGATTTATGCAATGCTCCAGGTACTTTCCAGCGATGCATGATGAATATTTTCACCGATATGGTGGAAAACTATGTGGAGGTATTTATGGATGACTTTCCTATTTCTGGGGACTCTTTTGATGATTGCTTGAACCATCTTGATAATGTGTTAGCTCGTTCTGAAGAAACAAACTTGGTACTTAACTGGAAAAAATGTCATTTCATCGTTTGAGAGGGCATTGTTCATGGGTATAAGGTATCGAGCAAGGGAATAGAAGTTGACAAGGTGAAAATGAAGCGATTGAAAAATTGCCACCACCCGTTTCAGTTCGGGGTGTGCGCAGTTTTCTTGGTTGTGAAGGCTTTTATCGATGCTTCATCGAATATTTCTCTAAAGTTGCTAATCCGATGTGCAAGCTATTAGAAAAAGATGTGAAGTTTGTGTTCAATGAAGCCTGTCTGACGGCTTTTGATGCGTTGAAGAAGAGGTTAGTGTCTTTTCATATTATCATCGCACCCGATTGGCCTCTCCCATTTATTTTGATGTGCGATGCAAGTGATTTTGCTGTGGGAGTTGTCCTTGGACAGAAAAGGGACAAGCTATTTCATCTGATATGCTATGCCAACAAGACTCTTGATGCAGCCCAGATGAACTATACTGTCACAGAAAAGGAGTTATTAGCAGTGGTCAGTTCTGATCATATCTTGGGGGCACAAAGGTTATTGTCCATACTGATCACGCTGTAGTTCGATATTTGTTTGCGAAGAAGGATGCAAAGACTAGACTTATTCATTGGGTGTTGCTACTGCAAGAGTTGACATTGAGATTCTTGATTGGAAGGGAACGAAAAATCAAGTAGCAGACCACTTATCGAGATTGGAAGATTGGGAATATGTAGATGAAGCAGTGATTCTTAGGGGATGAACAACTCTTTTATCTTTAGTCAGCTGAGGTTCCATGGTATGCAGACATGGTGAACTTTATAGTGAGTGATATTTATCCCCCTGGTGCTAATCACGAGAAGAAAAACCAGATTTTGCATGATAACCGTTTTTATCTATGGGAGGAACCCTATCTCTACACGGTTGGCACAGATCAGCTGATTAGAAAATGTATCCCAGAGGAAAAGGTTCCCACAATTCTTGAGAAGTGCCATGCATCACCCTATGGTGGACATCATGTTGGTGACAGAACAGCTGCGAAGGTACTTCAGTCCGAGTTCTATTGGCCTACTTTGTTCAAAGATGCTCATGAATTTGTGAGAGCCTACGATAGCTGCCAGAGAACCGAAAATATCTCCAAGCATCATGAAATACCTTTGAAGGTCATCTTGGAGTTTAAACTATTTGAAATGTTGGGTATCGACTTCATGGGTCCCTTCATACCGTCCAAAGGGAATAAGTACACATTGGTTGCTGTAGAATATGTCTCGAAGTGGGTGGAAGCCATTGCACTTCCCACCAATGATACTAGTGTGGTAGCAAGATTTCTGAAGAAGAATATATTCACGAGATTTGAAACCCTGAGAGGCATCATCAGCGATCAAGGTATGCACTTTTGCAACCAACTTTTTGATAAATTGTTGCTCAACTATGGGGTGAAATACAAGGTAGCGACTGCTTATCACCCTCAGACGAGTGGTCAAGTGGAGGTATTGAATCTAGAAATTAAGAGAATTTTGGAGAAGACTATGAGCGTGAGTAGGAAAGATTGGTCACTAAAGCTCGATGATGCTCTGTGGGTATACAGAACAGCCTACAAAACTCCTATTGGCACATCTCCTTATAAGCTCGTCTTTGGTAAGGCATGTCATCTACTGATTGAGCTTGAGCATAGAGCATATTGGGCACTAAAAAAGCTGAGTTTAGACATGGTACAAACTGGAGAAAAGCGGTTGTTGCAATTGCACGAGTTGGATGAATTTTGCCATCATACATATAAGAACGCGAAGATGTACAAGGAGAAAACAAAGAGACTTCATGACAAGCGTATCCAACCCTGTGAGTTTAAGCCTTAGCAGTTAGCCTTGTTGTATAATTCCTGGCTGAAGGTTTTCAGTAGGAAGTTGAAGAGTAAGTTGTCCGAGCCATTTCAGATAGTGCGTGTGACAGCACATGGAGCAATTGAGTTAAAGCCGCTAAATTCTGACGAGTCGTTCTTGGTGAATGGGTAGCGAGTGAAGCACTACTTTGGAGAGGTCATTGATCGCGAGAAGACCTCGGTGGAGTTAGAAGAGGCTTGAGAGATCCTGCGTCGTGCCGCGACGTTAAATCAAGCGCTACTCGGGAAGCAACCCGTGTTTGTAAAAGTAGCATAAAGAGAAAAAAAAAAGTGTCGTGCCACGACCTTAACTAAGGCACTCGTTGGGAGGCAACCCAAATTTTGTATGATATATGTCACGTTTGTTCATGTTGCAGGATTTTGGAGGGGCAATTCGAAGGAAAAAGAAAGGTAAGCACTTAAACGGGGTTGCCATTGAGGCAAAAAGTCGTCCAGGTAAAAATATGACCGTGTACGCCACTCTGAGCATCGCCCCAGGCAACGCACACGTTGGTTTGATGGTAATCTTGACGACGGAAAAAAAAATAAAGTTCTATAAAACCCTTTTGGGGGGCTGCCTGGGGCTGCGCTCTAGGCTTAATTTTTATTTTTTATTTTCGGGAAATTAAAAAAAAATGGAACAACAAATACGCACAGCCCTCTTCTCTTTTATTATTTTCCCTTTTCACTCTTTCTCTAAAACATAACCCTCCATAACCAAAAACCTTCTTCAAATCCCTTCCATCCTTTGCAAGAATCAAGGAATGTATCTCTCTCTTCCTCTTTTCTTTTGATTTATTTTAAAGGTAGGATTATTTTCCATGGCAAACCCACTTCCCCAAACCCCCAATTAATTTCGTTTGTCATGAAAGTCTAGCATGTAACATGTGAAAGTTTGTGGATTATGATGTGTAATGGCCAAAAATTAAGTGTGGGGTGGTGTTGATAGGTGGTTTGGATTGAATTGTTGGAAAAAACCCTAGCTTTCTAAGTGAATGAATGATAAATATTTTTATGAATGCTAGTTATTTGTCAAAATGCCACAAAGAAAAAAAAAATTGGTGCTAAGGGAATGAATGTTTTCTATATGCCCAGCGGTGATTCTGTTGTGAGAAATAACTGTTGGGTGTAGTCCTGTGCTGATTTTTTTGTCATAAACAGTGATGGCCCCGAGTGCCATTCGACTGCAACCCACACATATCGAATAAATGGGGTGGTCTGAATCCTCTTTTCAAAACCCAAAAAATTGTTGTCACCATGAATATACCAATGTCTTAAGTGTGGGGTGGTCCCTCTTGACTAGACATTTGGCTAAATAGTTTGTTTGATTACAGGAATAATGTCTCAAAGGCCTAAACGAACAAATACAGGGAAAGCTCCGGCTGCTTCAAGTAGCCGAGCTCGAAACAAGAGGCCTGCCCCAGTAGAGGAGGATGACACGGTTATTGCACCGCGATTTGGGACAATAGAACCACATGGGCGCTACTGGTTCCAACAGTTTTGAGTCAGCCATTGCTCCCACTCCAGAAGTATCCATTGATGCGAATAAGCTATGAATTAAATTCCCGCAGATCCATACAAGTATCTTTTCCGTGGGCTATGCTCGTTTGGGTCAAAAAGTTGGCCCAACAAATATTGATATGGTTAAAGAGTTTTATGCCTATTAGGAGCCCGGTCTTTATTATGAAAAGGTGATGGAGTATGTCATCCCAATTTGGTGGAAACAAATTCCGTTCTCATACCACACCATTAACCAATGGATGTGATTCCTCGAGAAAAATCATACACCCTTTGAGAGGTTCTTGCGTAGGCGCCTAACTGTAGAGAGTTTCACAACACGTTGTGCGGGCGGGACTCTAAAGTTTTATGGGATAGAGATATAGATGGGCGACATAAGTCCTTGAAGAGGAACAACTTTGTGCTAGAGGCAAAAGTAATGCTAAGGTTCGTCAGCTGTCGGATCATGCCAACGACAAATGATACTAAGGTGTCCAAATTGAGGTGTTGTTTGGTCTATTTTCTCTTGAACAATATGGACCTAAACATGGGCAAGGTTTTGTTGGTAGAGATGGAAAAAATAAGGAATCAGGGAAAGGGGAGACTTCTCTACCCCAGCATGGTGACCAGTATCTTGTGTCGGATGTTCGATGTGTTGACCAATACGGGAGTCGATTTCGAGATACCCCGATCAGATAAGTCGACAACTGCCTTGAGCAGTCAGTGAGGATGTTGTTTGCTAACTTGAAGCTGAGAATAAAGCGGGGGGAGGCAAGCATGGATGAGCTACAGCAGATGGCTCCACTAGAATCCACCACCACTACTAAAAAAATAGGATTTCCCGACCTCAATTGAGGTCGGACAAAAACCGACCTCATGAGGTCGGTAAAGACGTAATATTTATTTATCAATTTTTTTTTAAAATAAATCGACCTCATGAGGTAGGTAATTTTGTATCAAAATTTGAAAAAATAATGTACCGACCTCAGTAGGTCGGTAATTTAATAAAAAAATCTGATCAATTCATTTATTAAATTTATCGACCTCATGAAGTCGGTAAATTTAATAAAAATCTAAACCTTCCTTCTTCTTTTACCTCATTTTTACTTTTGTCGTACTCTTAAAAATCTAAACCCCCGTCTCTCTCTCTTTCCCTTTCTCCACCGCCCTACCCTCGCCCACATCGCCGCTAGCCAGATCTGTCACCACCCAGCCAGGTCCGGCATCCAGTACGCCGTCGCCAACATCTATTCCAGGTATTTTTTTTAATTGTTTGGGATTAGTTTAGGGTTTTTCAAGACATTTACTTTTTTGCTTCTTTTGTGGGTTTCTCACTGATTTGGTTTTATGGGTTAGTGTATTTGGTTGATTATAGTTTCTCTTAGGTTAATTCTGCGTTGGTTTTTTGCTCCCTTTTGTGGGTTTCGTTGATTATAGTTTATAGGTTATAGTTAAACGAAATTAATATTAATGAAAAGGGATTACTGTTATAATTTTGGTTGTAATTTTATCACAATTTTGGTTTCCCATGGCTGTAATGACAAGTTTAGGGTTCGTTTTTAAGTTGTTGGTTTCCCATTGCTGTAATGACAAATTTTGGTTGTTATCAAAATTTGATTGTTTTGAAGTTGTTGGTGGTTGCTTTCTTTTTCTTGTTAAATTACTAATAGGATCTGTGAATCAAATTGTTACCTCTTACATGACTTGGGTTTTGTTCAAATTGATAAAAATATGTTATGAAGATAAAGACTTGTTAAGGCTTTCCTTCCATAGAAGCAATGTATGCATAAGTTGGCTGATAACTTCCCAGCAATATATAGTAAGAAATAATCACCAGAATTTAATTTATTTCCTTAGCTAAATTATTGTGTTTTACAGGAAGGATTCGCATTCTCCCATTGTACAACTTTCAAAGCTCCCTATTACTTGAGAGTTCATGTTCCTGCTGATAGAAAGTGGAGAACTTTAAAGTTCCGATTCTTTGTGACTAGAGACATTTTGTTCATCTTTCTCACAGTTCAACTTGTAGGTGGTTGGTCTTATTTAGAGTTTTGTTCTTTGGTTTTCTGAGATATTTCCTTATCTTATTTATAGATAACATATCCAATTGAGCCTTTCCCTCTTTGTTGCAGGTTATATCATTACTGGGATATTTAGTTTATTTGATTGACACCCACCATAAGTCTTGGTTGCGTTTGACTTGGGGGTTTGATAGCAAACTAAGTTTCTACTACTTATGCGGTAAAACATCTTGAGCTTTCCTCTAGTTATATATTTGTTAAATCATGATGTGTTTTCTGATTGGTTATTTGTGTTGAATCATGGAGTTATCTATCAAAAAAAAAAAAGAAATCTGTTAAGTCATGGTATTTCGTGATGTTTTTTCCTTTAAATACTATTGTGCCAATCACTTTTACTCTCTCTGTCTCTCTCAGAAATTTATATCCTTTTTTTCATTCTTTCTTTTGCTGGAAAAATGAAAATTGTGATGGTTGATATGATAGTTTGAGGAATCTTGCTCGACTTTATATCCTTCATGGAGCTAAAGATGCTACTTTTTAAAAAAAGGAGCTGAAGTTACTATGCTTGCCTTGTTTCAATTGGTAGACAATATTCTTTCTACGCATTGACATTCTTTGTTCATCTGCTGCTCCAATAAAATCTTTTTCGCATACTGATCACTAATTAAGAAAAAGTGATAGAGACCTTGAATGATCATCTGATCACTAGTGTTGAGATATGGTTGACTGTTATGATATGAGATTCATAAAATATGAGCTGAGTAAGTCTAATGACCCATATCAGCTCATACTGAAAAATCTCATTCCATAACAGTCAGCCACATCTAGAGGAATGACAGCCTAACAAAAGATTAATGAATGGGGCTTTTTATGTGTTTCGTCCAGAAAACCAAACCCGACTCTTATTCACCTCTAGGTCTTTCAATATTTTCCCTTTTATCCCTATCCGCGAACAAGTGCTTTTGGTAACTTCACTCTCTTTATGTGTCCCTGGTATTAGATTTTGATCAAGAGGATTCAAGACTGATATAGGTCAAATTTAAAGCCCAATTTTCAAAACCATTCTTTATTTGCTGCAATCTGCTTCTCAAACTTTGTTTTTCTGCTTGTTTATCACATGTCGCGGTTCTGTATTAATGAAAAATCTTGATTGATTAAATTTTTTAGATCACATCAAGTGATGTAGGATTAAGGTCTGTTCGAGGCATACCTTTCTTTATAAAAGAAGTGAGGAGGTAAGGTGACAGCATAGTGGCTGATAGGATTAGTGAAGATGGATGACAGAAGATCTGCAAAGAGAAGGGCAATACCTTGGGATTGTAATTTCTTAGGATTATGATTTTTGGGGAAAAAACAAAAAGGGATACTGGCAGACAGAAGTTTCTATATAGGGAGAGAGGAAGGAGAATTGGGCTTAGGGTAAGCTCCGAGTCATTTATGTGTTGTGCTGTTAGGGGTATTTAAAGCAGAGAACATAAGTATGGTTCTAACCTATTACTGTCATGTAATAGGTAGTGAATATCTTACTTAAAGTATCTTGCCTAAGGGTTTGATTCCATAGCAACTTGATTCTAGTATACGTCGATATAATTATAATCAGAATTTCGTGTTAGGATAACCGAAACACTAAAGGAAGGATGAAGGCAACTGGAATTAGAAATACACTTAAAGAAGTGACGATGGCCAAAATATTCTCATGGTGGGCATTGCTGGAGTGATATCCAATATTGTGCTTTCTGTTTCAACTGATTAATTTGAAAAGAGGAAAAAGTATCTTAGATCACGTCTGGCGAGTAGGTTTGGTACTTTTGCTGAATATAATGAAAGCTTCAACTTTATATTGATCCAAGCTTTCAATGACTTAATTGTAAAAATGGAAGTATGAACACGACATTTAATGTTGGAACCAGCTATCCACCTAGTAAAAGGGTTCCCAAATGACATTTATCATATGTAAATTTCATAGTTAGCATTGAATGTTTCTGCTTTTGACAGGTAAAACAGTACTAATGCAACAACAGAAAAAGCACACCGAGAAGGGAAAACGCATTATAGACGTGTTTTGATAAGAAAAGATATAAGTTAATTGAATTAAACAAAATCAACCCATTGATAGTAATAGTAGCTGTAAGTCCTCGAAAGCAAACTATCCCCCATAGTAAATTTGTGCCTGATTGACTGATGTTCACCTGTTAGAATAATTTATGCCACGCTCCTGGGTCCTTTGCTCTATATTTGTTTTCTCCTTGCCTTTTTTCCCCTGGTAATTCCTGCCAGTGCTTATTAGCTTATGTTTTCTCACTTCAACACTTGCAATTTCTGCTATTTGGAGCAGGATCCATTAAAAGAAACTCCAGATAATGACAGCCAATCACCGGAAGTAACCTCAAAAGCTGCAACTATTGGGCATGAAGCCAAGGAAAGTCCAAAGTAGTTGATAGAGAAGCTATCAGCTGCTCTAGTTAATGTTAGTGCAAAAGAAGACTTAGTTAAGCAGCATGCTAAAGTGGCAGAAGAAGCTGTTGCAGGTATCTTCCATCGTTCCCTTTCTTCCATAAGTTCTGAATGCAATCTTAAAAATAGTTTCTAGAATATTTCCAATCTTTTTGTGGTACCTGAATCACACGTGGAATAACGTTTGGAACTTGTTCTGATCAATCATGCATTTTTTTTCTGGGATAATTACATTTTTGGACCGCTCTAAAACATAATAGCTAGTAAATGCATAGGTTTTGTATATTAAGTATAAAGATACATACAATATACATACAATATACATAAATATGCATATAATATACATAATTAGTGTATAGGTTTTGCATATTTTGGCCGGTCCTATAATTAATTTTGGCTAACGAGCCAAAAATGAAAAAGGCCCTTTTTTTCTTTTCTTTTAATCTTGATTAGTTCCATTTGTAATAATTGGTAGGTTGGGAAAAGTCAGAAAATGAGGTTGCAGTTCTAAAGCAGGAACTTGAGGCAGCTGAGCAGCAGAACTTGACTTTGGATGTTCGCGTCAACCATCTTAATGTTTGCGAGGGGTGAAGTAGTCTAATGTTGTAGACTAACTTAATGTAGACTAGTTTAATGTTTTGTGAATGTTTACAAATGTTGAAGTAGTTTAATGTTGTTTTGATGTTTGCAAAGGTTGAAGTAGCTTAAGTCTCTTGTGAATGTTTGATTGATGTTTTTATTCAACTTTGAAGTAGTTTCAAATTGAATTTGATGTATTGGTGGTTGTAGTATATGTGTTGTAATAGTAGTTTAATGTTTTATGTATTTATAGTAGTTTGGTGTATTGTTGGCAGCTATTTGAGCTGGTTTTAGTTGAAAGTAAAATTATTTTCATCTTGACAGGGGAGCAGCTGAAAAAACAGCTAGGTGCTGCCATTTTTCTTGCAGGGTTCGGACACATAAAATATCGACCTCATGAGGTTGGTTTTTTGCAAAATATTTCCAGAAATTGGAAATTACCGACCTCATGAGGTCGGTTTTCTGTAAAATTTTCCAGGGAATTGCAAATTACCGACCTCATGAGGTCGGTTTTCTACAAAATATTTCTAGAAATTACAAATTACCGACCTCATGAGGTCGATTTTCTGCAAATTTTTCCAGGGAATTGCAAATTACCGACCTCATGAGGTCGGTATTTCATATAATTAATATCCGACTAAAACAATATTACCGACCTCATGAGGTCGGTTTTTTGCGACCTCATGAGGTCGGTAATATTTCCGACCCACTCTTTTCCGACCTAATTTTGAGGTCGGTTTTTGCCCAAAACCGACCTCATGAGGTCGGAAATGGCCCTTTTTTCAGGTCGGAATATACAGTTTTTTTAGTAGTGCACGAGGACCTTTCTTGGCCTCGATGAGGTCTCAGAGATTCCATCAGATGAGAATGCGAACTCGGTGGATGAGGATGACCAGTTCCATGGTGTCGAGCCTGACTACACCCTAGTGGGCTTCAGGGAGTATCTCTCGCCTTACTCTGTTTTTTTTTTCTTTTCATATGCATTGAGGATAGTGCATGAAACTAAGTGTGGGGTGGGAGGTGCGTCTCGAGATAAAGAATGCTTATGCCTTGGGATTTTTTTAAGACATAACTTTATATTATTCTTCCTTTTAGTTTAGGAGTACATTCTCATAAAATAAAATAAAATAAAATAAAAAGGGG
Organism: Lycium barbarum; assembly: GCF_019175385.1. Classification (NCBI taxonomy): domain Eukaryota; kingdom Viridiplantae; phylum Streptophyta; class Magnoliopsida; order Solanales; family Solanaceae; genus Lycium; species Lycium barbarum. The sequence goes on along the minus strand of NC_083345.1, from coordinate 100,474,979 downwards.
AAAATACAGAAGAAGTCAAAAAGATTTTGTTTTCTAGTTTAGTAGGCCCTCGATAGTGGCATAAGTCATCCGGTAGGATTTTATTTCTTTTTCTTAGTCATAGAAAGGGCTTTTCCTGATGACGGGTGGATGACAACCTGCTTGAGGAAAAATTAGTCCATAGGAGGACCATTCAAATGCTAGGTGCTCGGGTTAGGTGAAATATTGGCGATATGAGCTATTCTTGATTTTTTAATGTGAAAGCATTCCGTGAAAATATATGACCTCTCTCAAAATACTAATTTTTTTTGTGTTTGACTCATGTATGACAATTCTTATTTTGTTTGACTCATGTATGACCCATTTGGCATTGTTTTGATATGTTGCTTAATTCGAGGGACAAATGGGCCTTCTTGCATTGATTTTGTGCCATATGTATGTAAGGATTTGATATGTATCCATTTTTGGTATTGATGTCTAGAACTTGCCCCGTGTGTTCGTGAAACGAAATGAAGCATGTTGTGACTTAGGAAGTGATAGAGGCATTTCTTTGAATAGCCTAAATTTTAACTTGTTCCTACCAACTCATTCTTGTACATGTTACCCTAGTTAGCCCCGCAAAGCCTTTAGCCTTTTTCTTTGACAACAATTGATAGCCATACCCTTTCGTTCTTTTTAGCCTATTGTTGATCCAATATACTCCTTGAGCACTTTAATGATGTAATTGGTGTTGGGAATTGATGAAAAGGGTAGTGTTTATTGGTTGAAATCTAATTGAGTCTATTGGTGCACCTAAAATGAAGCCAAACTCGCTTGTTAGTTGGGAATATGAAAGAACAAAAAAGAGAAAAATTGAATTGGAAAAAGGAAAATAATTAGTAGTTTTTATGAATAAAAGTTCCCCTCTAAATTGAAATTGTTGAAAAAGTGGTGCTTAATTGTGATGATTAATTAGGGAGGATTGGTTGGTTGGTTTTGAAATTGGTTGACAAAGAAAGTGCACAAAACTGGAATGTTGTATGTATTAAAGTGCTTAGAGAGGTTAGTCACTATTATCCAAATAATTCCTACATGTCCCCTAGCCTACATTACAACCCTTTTAAGTCCTACTTGATCCTAGGTTCGATATGCTTATATTAGTAAAGCGGTTACACTACGGGCAAGCTTATGGTGTGTCATATTTAGCATTTGATGTTCTTTGTGAGAGTGAGCATTTTTGTTGAATTCATGTCCATTGAAATATGTATATTTGATTCTTGTGAGATATACAGACAACTCTCTTCTTGTGAGGGCACTTAGTTTACAATAGAATGGTGAAATGTTGGATTCTTGGTTAAGTAGCACGATCGCTTTGTTTTTAAGTGGTGTCTTTGAGTCATTTTGTTCTTGAAAGAAAATTGTTTTTGAGAAGGTTGTTGGTGGTTGTTTTTAACGGAAATTCTGATTTTTGGCATGTCTTTCGAGAGAATTTGCTCAAGTGATTGGTTTGTGGAATATTCTTGAAATAGCCATAGTAACCAAAGCCTGAGCAGACCTGTTTGAATGGCATGAGTGTGCGTGTGGTAGGTAGGTATAGGCAAATGTTTTCTCGAGGGCGAGCAAAGTCTAAGTGGGGGTGGTGATATTTGGCACAAATATGATATTTAGCGTCACTTTACCTCTCGTTCTTAGTACTATCATCGCAATTTCTATGATGGAACTATTGTATTCATGCTTATGTTGGTATGTTTTGTGTATTTAGGTACAATGAGGACGAGTGACTAGAAACCAAGCAGTTTGGTCGAGTTTGGGAATAGAGGACCAAGTGTGCACGAGAATGAGTGAAGAAAAGCTCAGGAAAAACAAGAAGCCTGGTAAATCCTCTTGGGGCGCCGCCCCTGCACATTATAACGAAATAACTGAACAGAAATTTTCACTACTAAAAACTGGCAAAATTCAACGGACAAAAAACCGACGGACTGCGTCGCTTTGAAAAACCGACGGAAAACTGACGCAGTTCGTCGGTTTTATGCATTTCTAATTTTTTTTTAATTAAAAAACCGACGGACAACGTCGGTTTTTTCCGCCAAATGTTTTTTACAAAAACCGACGTCCCACGTCGGTTTTATTAAAAAAAAAATTAATTTTTTAAAAATATATTAAATAATTTATAATTCATTTTGTTTTGTAAAATATTAATAAACAATTTTTTTTAAATAAACCGACGGACTACGTCAGTTTTTAATTTTTTTTTTTTGGTCAAAGGCTGGTCAACATTTTAAAAAAACCGACGGACCGCGTCGGTTTTTCCGTCGGTTTTTTTTAACAATATGATAGAAACGGGTTTGGCATATCATTTTCTATCTTCCCCTAAAAAAAAAAACCACTTCTCTCTAAAATAAAAAACCCTAACCCGCCGCCCACCCCCCTCTACCCACGCCCGCCACCTGCTGCTACCCGCCGCCCACCCGCCGCTATTTACGCAGCCCAAGCCCACCTACCCCAGCCCCATTTTTAACTTGTAATTTGAGGTAGTTTCTTTTAAATTAGGACTTTTAAAATTCTTTCAATTTTAGTTTTATTTGTAGATTTTAGGCCTAATGTTAGTCTATTTAGCTTTGTTAAACATCATTTGTAATGTTATTAATGTTGAATTTGTGAAAAAATGTAAACTTTATTTGACTAGTTTACTTTTCATTTTTTTTTTTTTTTGCTTGAGATTGTGTTATATTTTATGTTCATTGTCAATGTATTTGTGTTAGCTTAGTTATCATTGTTTGTAATATTATTGATGTTGAATTAGTGCAAAAATGTATACTTTATTTGACTAGTTTTTTTTTTTTTTTTTTTTTTTGGAATTGTGCTTTTTGGTAGAATCCATAAGTTAGTAGAATTTTTATTGAGCATTCAAAATTAGAATTGATTGAGATTGTGTTTTTCAAAGTAGAATTGTTGACTTATAGTATTTCTATAATCTCAAAACTAAAGTGTAGACTTTATTTGACTAGATTTACTTTCCAATTTTTGGAATTGGTTGGGATTGTACTTTTCAAAGTTATATTAAAGTTAGAATCCATAAGTTATTAAAGTTAGAATTGTTATTGAGAATTCAAAGTTAAAATTGGTTAGGATTGTGCTTTTCAAGGTTAGAATGTTAAGTTATAATATTTCTATAACAATATTATAACCTCAAAACTAAAATGTAGACTTTATTTGGCTAGATTTACTTTTCAATTTTTAGAATTGGTTGGGATTGTGTTTTTCAAAGTTATATTGAAGTTATAATCCATAAGTTGTTAAAGTTAGAATCCATAAGCTATTAAAGTTAGAATTGTTATTGAGAATTGAAAGTTAGAATTGGTTGGTGTTGTGCTTTCTTAAATTATTGTTAAATTTGTGAAAAAATGTAAACTTTATTTGACTAGTTTACTTTTCATATCTATATATATATATATATATATATATATTTGCTTGAGATTGTGCTAATTTTTATGTTCATTGTCAATGTGTTTGTGTTAGCTTATTTAGAATTGGTTGGGATTGTGCTTTTCCAAGTTATATTAAAGTTAGAATCCATAAGTTATTAAAGTTAGAATTGTTATTGAGAATTAAAAGTTAGAATTGGCTGTGATTGTGCTTTTCAAGGTTAGAATTGTTAAGTTATAATATTTCTATAACCTCAAAACTAAAATGTAGACTTTATTTGGCTAGATTTACTTTTCAATTTTTAGAATTGGTTGGGATTGTGCTTTTCAAAGTTATATTGAAGTTATAATCCATAAGTTGTTAAATTTAGAATCCATAAGTTATTAAAGTTAGAATTGTTATTGAGAATTGAAAGTTAGAATTGGTTGGGATTGTGCTTTTAAAAGTTATATTAAAGTTAGATTTGTTATTGAGAATTCAAAGTTAGAATTGGTTAGGATTGTGCTTTTAAAAGTTATATTAAAGTTAGAATCCATAAGTTATTAAAGTTAGAATTGTTATTGAAAATTCAAAGTTAGAATTGGTTGGGATTGTATTTTCTTAAGTTATATTTTAAGTTAGAATTCTAAAGTTAAAATATATTTCTATAACCTCAATAATTTGTGGGTATATTTTTGTAGATGGATCTATAGTGATCATGTGGGTGTACACGATGAATTTGTTGATAAGTTTACACACATGCAATGTCACTTCACCCTTTTCAAAATGAAGGGGTAATTAGGTGTGCTTGTTCTCATTGCCGGTGTAAGAAGTATTTGAAACCGGAAGCGGTTAGGGTTCATTTATATAGTCGTGGGGCTTATGTTGTAGTTTGGATTTCATAATGGACTTATGTATTATGCTTTATGGAACTAGTTAATGGTACTTTTGGTTGGACATTTAAATATTTTTGAACTTTGAAGGTCTATTTAGATCGTATTTAATGTGTTTAGATAGTGTTTGATGTGTTTGATTGTTACTTAGGGTGATTTTATGTGTTGTAACTCTTTTAGAATTGATTTGGAGCATTTTAATGCTAGTTTTGAGCAGCTTTTGGTACTGGTTTCTGTGCAGGTGTGGCTGTAGAAAATGCATGAATTGCATGCAGGAAATTTTGCGGAAAACCGATGCAGTCCGTCGGTTTTCTGGAAATTAATTCTTAAATTTTATGAAAAAACCGACGCACTGTGTCGGTTTTTTATTTAAAATAAAAAAATTTAAATAAAAAACTGATGCAGGGCGTCGATTTTTTCATAAAATATATATTGTTTTAATATAAGATCAAAAATCAGAAATTAAAAAAACCGATTCAGTCCGTCGGTTTTTTTAATTTTTTTTTAATTTTTTAAAATTATTGGATAAAACCCAACGGACCACGTAACCGACGCAGTCCGTCGGAAAAGGCCGACGTGGTCCGTCGATTTCCAAAAAGCGAGGCTATGTAAACCGACGGACCGTAAAGGGTCGGTTTCCCGTCGGTTTCATTAAAAAAACCGACGCGGTCCGTCGGTTTTCCCCCTTTTTTTAGGAGTGTTTGCCCCTGTTGCCGCCTGGGGCGACGCGCATGGCGGCGCACCATGCCATTGTTTTACGAAGTTTTCCCGGTTCGATCGGGATTAGGTCTACTTAATTTATTTTTAGCCCTAGACTATAAATAGACGTTTTATTAGTTGTAAACGGTATGCTAGGATTATTCTAAGACTTGTAAGACGTCGTTCTACTTTCTCTCTCTAGGTTTATTTTATTTTTCATCTTTTAAACCCTAGTTTCTTCGTGAATTCTTGTTGTTCATTTATAATCATGAGTAGCTAAACTTCTTAATTCTAGGGTTGTGGCAAAAGACATGATAGTTGGCTTGACGATAATTATTATCTATTAAATTTCCATATTTTTGGTTGCTTATTGATTCTTGATCTTAATTGTTTGATTATCTAGCCAATAGTTGGACACTATCTGTGGTGCGTGAATTGGACTTGAGAAAGGGAATTCACGTAAGTAATAAGAATAAATAGAGTTTGTTTGATTTAATCGTTTGACTACTGAGGATAGAGATATACCCTTTAGCCCTACTTAGTTGACTATGGAGAATTAAATGTGTTCTTGTTAATCTGATGACCATAGAGATATAGGCGTTATAGTAACATCTACAGGCTTGTGAGTAGTTTGAGAGAATATTATAAAGTTACAATTAACCCGTCAACCAGTAACCCAGGAAATAAGATAGGTAGAATTGTCAGAAGATCAATTGGATTGTCGAAAGCCATAATCCTGGAACTCTCCATCATCTGATAAACCTTATAATCGTTGTCGAAATATTTTCAGTCACAAAAACACTCATCATCAATTGTTTACTTTCAGTTTTAGTTAGTCAAAACAAAACCATCTTTCTTTTATTTTCTTGAATAGTTTCGTTCGAATTTGAATTAGTTTAACAATAGAATCTGAGTCTCTGTGGGATCGATATCTGGACTTAAAAGTTCTATATTACTTGTACGACTACGTATACTTGCGTGTGCCTTTAGGAGCAATATTTACCTTTTCATTTTATTTCAAAATAAATGGTGTTCATGTAATCAAGAAAGCATTAATGACGTTTTTCCAATTCAATACTTAAGAGTTACATCTTTCTCAAGATATCTATTAAGATAAGTTAATAAAAATACATCTTACTTTGTAGGAATGAGAGTTTTCTTAAGGGGCATGCACAAGCCAAAAGTACCACTTATTTTAAAATGTGGGAGTATACAACATGTACCCTATGGCAATGAAATTAGTGATAGACCCAAATTGTACCGCTTCTTGTGATTATATAATTAGGCGAGACTTTCACCTCCCCCCCCCGGCCCCCCCGGTCCCCCTCCTCTCTCTCCCTGTATATACACACACTTATATATCCAAATTGCACAAACAAATGAATTTTTCCCCAAAAAAAAAAAAATGTTTTTTGAACGGAAAAATGCCCTTCGTCCACTTGTTGGATCAAATTTATCCCTAATATTATATTTAGGCTTAAAATTAACCCTTTATTAACAACACAATTATAGTTTAATGAAATTTTAATTAAACATGTGGCCTTCTTTTAATCATACATGTAGCACAATTAGTTTGCTTCGAAAATATCCTCACTTCCATCACATAATTTTTTTTTAAATTTTCTTCTATCTTTCTTGTTTAAATTTTATTAAAGTAGCTTGATAAATTTTACAGGATATTCATGATTGGTTTAAAGTGTGGGAAATAATTTTTTGTTGTTCAAATATATAAAAATTGTTGAAGATTCCGGTTATGTAACGATTAGTTCGAATATGGACCCTAAAAAACAAATGAGTCGTGGGATTTGTCGAACAAATTTTGCAAATCAAGAACCCACCATGGTGATATCTAGAGTTAATTCCCTAAACGTTCATATTTTGACAATTGTCTTCTAATATCATTTTTGTTTCTTTTAGGACTAGAATATCACTCACCTATTCCCATTTTCCTAAAAAAATAACAAACATTACAAAACTCTTCTTCTCTCCTAGTTGGCATGCCATGCCACATAAAATTTTATTTTTTTTAATAATAAACTTATGGAATAATTTTAAAGATATCCCTCCAAGTTTGCCTTTATAACACTTAGTTCCGTTTACACTAGCCTCCCTTATTTTGATTCTTTTGTAACCAAAAACTAATTTTAAATACTAAAAAACATTTATGTTGCGAATATACCCTTTTGTAACCTTATTTATAATGTTTAAACTTTTGACAATAATAGTTTCTCATTGATCGTAAGATTTTTCCTAATTCATAACTATCTAATTTTATCTACTAAAATTCAACAACTGTGATATGAAAATTGATTCAAAAAGCTTGGGCTTCATACTGCTTAATTAATTATTTTTAAAGTCTCACGCTATACACAGTTTCCAACCATTTTTCGCAAATATAATTATACTCCTACCAAAAAAAATTAGTTTAAAACTTATTGCAGTAATACAACTATACGAATTTAAAAAATGGATTATTCATCTCACCCTCCAAATACTAAAAGCGAGATGTGCTCCTTTTAGCCTAAATATTGTTATTAATAACTTGATTATAAGAACAAAGAGAAATATTACCCCAACACTAGAATTTTGGATTTCTCATAGTGATGTTACATTAACACTATAATTTAGGATTTCTTATTTAGATATAGGATAGTTTTAAAGTTTTAGCCTAACTATTAATTTAATAATCCTAACAATTTTAGGGTGAGAGAACTATTATGAAGCATTGTTCGCATGACTGAGTTATAAAAGGGTAAATTTGGAATATAGATTTTTAATTATTTAAACAATTTGGTTACAAAATTGAAATAAAAGAGGTTAGTGTAAATATCTAAACCACAGGGGAATTAAGTGTTATCAAGACAAATTTGGAGGGAGGTCTTTGAAATTATTCCATAAATTTATTATTAAAAAATAAAATTTTAATGTGGCATGGCATGCCAACTAGGAGAGAAGGAGATTTGTAATGTTAATGTGGCATGGCATGCCAACTAGGAGAGAAGGAGATTTGTAATGTTTAGTATATTTTTTTTTTTAGGAAAATGGGGATAGTTGAGTGATATTCTAATCCTAAATGAAATAAAATGATATTATGAGGCAATTGTCAAAACATGGGTAACATTTTAGGTAGGGGTGGGTGTTCGGTTCTTCGGTTCGGTTTTTTCAAACTTCGATTCGGCTATTTCGATTTCGGTGTTTTGAAGGTGGACACCAAACATCGAACCAAACTAGTTCGGTTCGGTTCTTTCGGTTTCGATTTTTTCAATTCGATTTTTTTGATATGCACGTGACTCTGCTTGAGTCACGCATTATCTTCCACCAAGGTAGACCAACTATCAGTATAACATGGTACTTTCTCCTTGCACCAAAAAAAACAATTGGATGTTTTGCCCTTTCCTATGGGCTATGAACATTGAATCATAAACAAAAATTCAAGGACAATAACGATGGCAAAAATCCACTCAATATTCAAGGCCCTTGTGTCCACATTTTGTTACAGAGAGGGAAGAAAAAGAAGATGATGAAACTAAAGAATAATTTGAATGGAATGTGCAGGAGCTAATTTGGCCTATGCCTGTTAGGAAAAATCAAGGGAATTGGAATGACCCTCCAATTTCAGTAGCACCAGCAGGGGGGGGTTGATCGCAACCCACAGATTTAATGGGCATGAGCCTGGACTATTTAATATTTTTTGGCTAATATATAAAGTTTCGGTTTAAACTGAAAACCCGAAAAACCGAACACTAAACCCCGAACATCGAACCGAAAACCCGAACACCGAAAAACCAAATCAATTCGGTTCGATCCGATTTTTCGATTTTCGATATTTATGCCCAGCCCTAATTTTAGGAACTAACTTAAATATCTACTAATGCTCCCCACTGTACTGGTTTTTGTGAACATTCGGGTTATACTGTTTCTTGTAGACAATGTAGTAGTATTAGACTAGTAAGTAGCAGTTCTAGCCTCTCCTTCTCTCGTGTAAATATCCTGCATGTAGATGCTCCTGTTGTGTGCAATGTATAATCTTTAACATTACGTTTTATCAACCAAAAAATTAATTTACCTAAATAGTCATTTTGTTTTGTTTTATTCTAGCTTACAGTACTTAGCAGTTCTAGCCTCTGCTTCCCTCGTAATCTTTAATATAAGTACATTTTATCAACCAAAAAAATCAATTTACCTAAATAGTCATTTTGTTTTGTTTTAATTTAGCTTACGGTACTTACTACTACAAAAAATTGTTTATGCATAGAAATGTACGAGAGAAATCTGCCAAAACTCTTGGCGCAATTTCAATCTCTTAAAAAAACTAAGTAAAATAATCTCCAACAGATGCCTACGTTGTTTAATGTATAGACATAATGGGACTAATATAAAAAAATGGTTGCATGTTTTTAATTAAAATTTATTTAAATTTCATAATTGTGTCATTAATAAAGGGGTAATTTTAAGCCTAAAAATAATATTAGGGATAAATTTGATCCAACAAGTGGAAGAAGGGCATTTTTGAGCAATTTTTAATATATTAAGGGTATTTTTTTTTTTTCAAATAGGTGGAAAGAAGGGAAAACTTGATCGAATAGGGGGAAGAAGGGCATTTTGAACCAGTTGTAATACGTTAAGGGCATATTTGCCCCTTTTTCGTTTTTTCAATGTGTTTACCACATCTGCATCACATTACAGAGGCGGAAACAGAATTTGAAGCTTGTGGGTTCGAGATTCTAATTCGTTTAAGTTACGTACTGGGTTCCAAAATAATAACTTATACATATTCAATAAATTTTTCAAGATAAATACAGGGTTTAAACTAAAGTTACTGAGTTTGGCCGAACCCTCAAATCCTATGCTAGCTCTGCCCTAGGCCACAAGCGACTACTTATGAAGTACTTAATTAACAAGGGATTCAACAATGTATTGATAGATATTTAAGACAGTATTAGAACGGTATTTATAGGAGTCGAAATTTGTTAAGGAGCGTGCAACAATATACTTGCCAATCAACTAGCCAAGTACACTCCAAGCAACAATTGAATTATGTTCTAATTATTTTTTATGTTCATCAATTCATCATGCTCAAGTCAAGTCGTAAAGCAGGAACATATATATACAAGGGTGGTCAATAAAGTGAAGGTCTGCAGATTTTGAAAACCAGGGTTCAACATCAGCAAAGTCAAAAAATAACACAAAGTGATTCATATTTAGTACTATATAGAAGCATGGGTTTGCACCCCATGCTTCGTAGTCCGTTTTCCACCCCCCCCCCCCCCCCCCCCCCCCCCCACACAAAAAAAAAGGTATACGCCCCAACTAAACATTAACCAATACTAAAAAAAAAAATATAGGCCCCAACTAAACACCAACCAATATTAAAAAAAAAAAGAGTGAAACTCACCATTTTCAAACTCATGAAAAAAAAAATGGACTTCATATTAACAAAATCAACCAATATAAAAAAAATGCATCTTATGTTAGAAAATCAAACAATATTTATGTAATTTCCAAAGTATTTCATTAAATCAATAATGATGGATTCATTGCCACATGCGTATCAATCCATTAGTTGGAGCAAATGAAATTATTGTACAACAACATACTTAAAATACTTATATATTAAAACAAGATAGAATTTAATTACTTTTTCATTTTTTCCTTACTCTAATAAATGTAAAAAGAGATTAATGTCATAAAAGAAAAATAATATTAAATGGAGATCAAGTAATTAATAAGGTAAACTAGTGAAATTATAATTCTAATTGACGTTTCCTTAGAAATCTGTGCAAAAGAAAACATAACAAGTAAAATGAGTTAAATTAAAAAAAAAAGTAAAAAAAGTGGAATTCACCATCTCCAAACTCACGGAAAAAAAAGTGGACCCCATATTAATAAAATCAAGCAATATAAAAAAAAGTGAATTCCATATTAAAAAAAATAATGTAAGAAAAAGTGCAGATTTTGTATTCGTAGCAAACACTAATATAATAAAGTTTTAGATATGGAGCACAAACTACAATGTTATATTAATCGTGTTTTGAACATAATATCCCATATTGACAAAATCAAGCAATATATATATATAATAAAGTGAATCCCATATTAAAAAACACAATGTAAAAAAAAAAAAAAGTGCAGACTTTGTATTCGTAGCAAACACTAATATAATAAAGTTTTAGATACGGAGCATATATATATATATATATATATATATATATATATATATATATATATGCATAAAAATAGTGCAAACCCATGCTTCTATATAGTACTAATATATGCATAAAAATAGTGCAAACTAATAATGTCAAAAAAAAAAGTGCACCCCATAAAGGGTGGACCCCATACTAAACAGCATCAAGCAATATAAAAAAAAAAAAAAGTGGAACCCACCATCTCTAAACTCACGGTAAAAAAAGTGGACTCCATATTAACAAAATCAAGCAATATAAAAAAAAGTGAACCCTATATTAAAAACAATAATGTAAAAAAAAAGTGCACACTTTGTATTCATAGTAAAACACTAATATAATAAAGTTTTAGATACGGAGTACAAACTACAATGTTATATCAATCGTGTTTTGAACATATATATATATATATATATAGTGCAAATTAATAATGTCCAAAAAGAAAAGTGCACCCCATATTAAAAAATCAAACAATATTCATGTAATTTCCAAAGTATCTCATTAAGTCAATAATGATGGATTCATTACCGCATGCATATCAATCCATTAGTGAGAGCAAATGAAATTACTTTTCTTCAAAAGGTTAAGTAGTTAAACTATACAATTTTTTTTATATTAGCCTGAGATATAATGTAGATATTAAACTGTTGTATTTGTTATTCCTCCATGTCATTTATTTGTTATGTTTACTAAAATAAATATACTTAAAATATTTATATTTTAAAATAAGATAGAATTTAATTAATTTTTTATTTTTATTCTTACTCTAATAAACGCGAAAAGAGATTAATGCCGTAAAAAAATATATCAAATGGAGATCAAATAATGAATAAGGTAAATTAGTCAAATTATAATTCTAATCGACGTTTTCTTAAAAAATCATCCAAAAGACAACATGACAAGTAAAATAAGCTAAACCGAAAATATTTACCAAAAATTAAAAAATAGTATTTCTCCGTTTAAATAGAAAATCAATTTTTACTTTGTTTCGTTTTAACCATGTGAAATTAATTTAATAATTTGAGTTAGAATTATCCAAATCAAAATTTGATAAAAAATAATAAATATTTTACACCTTTAAATTAATCGAATTAAAATTGAAAGTATCAACTGATGCTTAAATATTGCTATTGTTTTATCTCAAAGAGAGGAAAAAAGTTTCCTTTTAAACAAGTCTTCTTTTTTAAAATATATTAATAAATTTGCCGATTTTGTATTCGTAACAAATATTAATATAATAAAGTTTTAGATACGGAGCACAAACTACAATGTTATATTAATCGTGTTTTGAACATAATATATATATATATATATATATATATATATATATATATATTATCACTATTCAAAGACAACTACATACACATAGATGCACTATAATCTAAAGTGTTGGGCCCGTGCGCAGCACGGGTATAGGCCGTCTAGTTCATCTACCTAAGTTTTCGTGAGCGGATAGTTACATGGTATCTAGGCTGCTGAGAGGTAATTAAAAATTATCTAATGAATAGTTGAGGTGCAAGCAAGTGAGTCCCGACACATAACTTTAAAAAAAAAATTAAGTATTATCTCTATACCATTTTATATGACGCATCTTTTTTTAATCCATCACAAAAGTCCGTATGACACATATCTATATTTGAAACAAATACACTTTTTATTTTATTCTTAATGACATAATTTTATAATCACAGAAATATTTATAGTATATTTTAGATCATAAGTTTTTATTTTATTTTAAAGTCTTTCTCCTTTTAACGTTATACTTTATCAAATATTATCGCATAAAAATGTGTGAGTCGTAAGCATGAAAATGAATGGAATAAAAGTACTGAAAAAGGTGGAAGTTAGCACTAAAAATGTGGGCTAAAAATCAATATACATAGGTTTAAAAATAAAAGTAGGGGAAGCATGGAGTTTAGCAGTAGATCATCAAAAGTGAAAAAGAAAAAGTAGCCTAGGTTAATAGAAGAAAAGGCTCATGCAGATACGATGAGATAACAACATTTTTCACTGCTTTTCAAAGTCACGCTGTGGCTGTGGCTCTCTGCAATTTGTGCCGGATGTTTCACACAAACAAAAAATATAAAATGTTAATATGGCACATTTTGTCTTTTAATAATTTTAATTTTGATTCTTGTGATATTTGATTTAGCACATTTAACCTTCAATTACTTTAAACGTGCATTTTCAATCCCTTTGCTTGTGAATATTCACAAATTAACCATAGTTATTAGTCGTTCTAGCTCCTAATTACCTACGTGTTATGCTAAGCTTGTACTATTACTCCATATGACAGCAATATAGTTTTAAAAGTAGTTTAAATACAGTGATTTCAGTCCGCAGGTCGAAGGAAGAAGATGACTGGTTTGGGTTTTAAATTTGGTGGCTAGGGCGGGTTAAAAGAGGGCAATGGGTTACTTTAGTGAAATCCGTATTTTGGTCAATTTGGGAGATTTCATCTAATTAGGGGTAATTTTGTTAAGTTTCATAACGGTAGTACGATTAGCCCAAAAGTGAAACAGGAGACAAACTTAACTAGTAACAAAAAAAAATATAGGGGTATTTTTGACCTTTTACCCTAAGTACAATATACTTCTTAGATAAAAGTACTAAAATCACACATATTAAGTGAAGGTTAAATGTGCTTCTTTAGAATATAAGGACCAAAAGCAAAATATACTTATACTTTAGGGACCAAAAAATACAACTATGCCAAAATAAAATACAAAAAATGTAAAATAACAAAAGCAACTTTTGACAGAGTTATGGAGTATGAATCAGCTGACGGTCAACGGCGGCTTGTAAACCGCTACTTGTCGGTTTGTCGGTTCTTTCCCCACTTAATTTCTTACTTTTTGTTTTTTTCAGATATTCCAATTTCCCAATACTTTTGTTTGCAGTCTTTCAATTGCACACAAAGAAAAGTATAAACTTGTTCCTGTATTTACTTACTATCTAAAGAAAGTTTTTCAATTCAATTTTTGAAAAAACTTAACATGATAAGAAAATGATGGTCGTAAATTAATGACATGCATTTGTTTGTGGCAAAAAAAAAAAAAAAAGGCTCTTGAATAAGTGGTGTTAGAGATTTTCAAAGAAATGTATTCTTTGCTTCAAAATCTTTTCTTCCAGAAAAGATTGAAAAGCTTTCTCCAAAAATTGTCCAAATAGTGTGTTTTAAAAATGATACCAATTACAATATTTTACGTGCATCACCAAATAGATGTAATAAAAGAGCTTCGTTCTTTAAAAGTGTAAATTAGATAATTATTAATTTGCACAAACTAACAGGTCAGTATTATTTTTCTCTAGTAGTTATGTAAAGAATATTTTGCTAAGTCATTTTTAAGAATTGTGGGCCATGAAAGTGAAGACATATGCTGGTAGAGAAATAGAGAATACTTGCATTTGGACAAGTAAATTCTATGCAAAAACTAATTGTTTGTGCATCCACGTTACCCAAATCTGCATCTCTTTCCTCAAAAAGAAAAATGGTTTTGGTTTCCTTTTATATCAATCAATTACACCTCTTCCCAAATCAGTATGGTGATTTCTTACATAAATCCTCCAGAGGAGCGGCTCTGCTCCATTGATTTTGCTCAATTAGTATGAATTGCTATGATAACTTCCTTAAGTAATACATAATACTCACAAATTAGAGGTAAAATGTCTAGGTCAAAAATATGATACTCCTCCCGTCCTAAAAAGATTGTCTTACTTTTCTTATTATAAATTCGTCCCAAAAAGATTGACACATTTTTATATTTAAAAACAATTTTGAGACGTAGGGAGTGTATAATATAATAAATTAAAAAAAAAAATAGTACTCCTCCTGTTCCAATTTATGTGATAAACTTTTCTTTTTAGTTTTTTCCCAAAAGAATGATACATTACTATATTTAGAAATAATTTAACCTAAAACTTCCTCTTTTACCCTTAATGAATAATTTACAGTCACACAAATATCTATGGCTTGTTTTAAACCACAAGTTTAAAAAATCTTCCTTTCTTTCTTAAATTTTGTACCTAATCAAACTATATTACATAAATTGGAACAGAAGGAATATTACATAGAGGGGGAAGGGGCAATGGACATTGAAAATGAAAAGGGGAAAATTGAATGTGTAGGATAAAGGGAAGAGAATGTCATAAATTGTTAATAATTGGACAACAAATTTGTTTTTTAAAGTAAAGTTGGGGGTGCAAATGATTTTACCCATTCACTGTATAAATGACACATCTTTTTTAAATTACAAGATCTAAAAGACATGTTTAGTATGTTATATGTATTTCTTAAACTTTGTATTTGGTTGAATTAAGACATCAAAATTAGTTGCAATTCTCTTCATATATCTGAGCTCAAACTAAGCTTTATAATACATAGAAGCTGGTTTGATTCAAATATTAATAATAATAATATCAAAATGACAATAATAATAACCGTTAGAAAATGGTCCACACAAAAGCGTTTTTTGTGTACCTCAACCTCAAGTCTGTGTTTCAGGTTGCAGTATGAGGTAACACTTGTCCTATCCCAATTCTCATGCCATTCTCATTTCTCTCACATCTTATTCTGGTGAATTTCTGCACCATTTTTTTCTGTTGGGAAGATGACTTTGCTCCTTTGACAAAGTTGGCCCCACAGCCTGAATTTTTTTAAGTCTTATGGCAATATATTTAGCCAATTAATTAGCTTCCGCTTTTTATAATTTTTTGAGGAAGCTTTTCTGAATCAAGTTTTTCAGTACATAACTTTTCTGCAGAAGGATCGTTTTGTTATTAATTATGAAGGGAACAAATGTAATTTATTACTTATCTTAAAACAAGCAAGCAACTAATAAAAAATAACGTGATATTATGTTACCATTAACAATTCAGAAGCCTTTAAAAACTTAGGCACGTACACCTGGTATTTATACTAAATTATACTAATTTATCATGATTAAATTATAAATTAATATTAAAATATGTATTAGTTAACTATAATTTAATAATAAGAGTATATTTCAAATTGGTGTAACTATCATTGTGGGACCATTTATCTCACTCTACCTCCCAGAGTTAGATACTTAGATATATAATTAAGCTCTCACGTATTATAAGTTTTCTGCTTTTAGCTCTCTTTGTTTTTATACGCAGTTGCTTATTTTCCTTTGTAATTATTGAAGAAGAATGTTAGATCACAATGACAAGCTGCACTTCCCATTTTTAAAGTATAATTTAGAGGCCGGTAACGGCAGTTTTGGATACAGTTTAACTTCCATACAATAATAGTCTTAAGAGAATTTGTACCTACCTAAAAGATATGCATGTCCAAACAACCATGTATAATAAGTGAGATTAATAGTAGTATGGATAATAAGACAAACTACATATTACAACAGGTTTGATAGTTTAAAACTGTTGTTAGGGCTGGACATCTGGAGCGTGAGCAATTTAATTTGAGAGCGTGAGAAATTTAATTTGGGGGCCCAACATCGGATGAGATGGGTCCTGCTCTGATACCATGTAAAGAAATGGATCATGCGCCTAACTCAACCCCAAAAGTTAGCTTATGAGGAGAGGATTGCCCAAGTCCATATAAGGAGACCACCCATCTCATTAACCACCGATGAGGGACTTTTTTGCATTTTTCAACAAAATCCCCAAGTTTTTGGAATACTCCAATTCGGCTTGTGCATTTTTGGTCGTTATTGTTAGGTTTGAGCCCTACTTTAGGTGCCGAGTAATGTCCTCCCCTCCACAAGAATCAAAGAGTATTTTCGGTATATTACACCCATTTTCCGTTTAATCACAAGATTCAATAACTTTTTTTACATTCTTAAAATTCATATTCAATCAAAACTAAGTCACATAATAAAAAAGAAGAGAGTATATAAGGTGTTGATACGTACAGCGAAAAAGGATGAATACTTCAGTTAAACAAAGTAATTATTAAATTTAGGAGTACCATCACCAAGAATATGGTGGGATGAAATACAACCAACGGTAACCTAAGATATAGTTTTGAACCCTTGGAATGGAAAAAAATCTGGCAAGAGCGCTTTCCCCTTTAATCTATCTTACGTTGTGCGAATTATAATTAATGGGGAAAATGTTTTAGGAGTACCAAATAAATTAAATAATACTGTGGCGAATCATTAGCTACTTCTTCAAGTTTGCAAGACACTATTAATGGAAAAGCACGAAGTAATGCTAGTAGTTTTAGTGACACCTTTAGAGGTTGTCAATTCACTACTTTTATGGATTAGATGCTGCTAATTAAATGTTGGAGTTAATTATTCATTCATCATCAAGAGGTCCAAGTAACATCAACTTAATTACGTACATACTCCCTAAAGCCCTCATAGACAAAACCTGTGACCTTATCCACTCTGATCATCCCTTTCTCTCTCTTTACACATATTCTAAAAAGGCAAAAGGCAGAAGAAAGGCATGCAAATAAAGTAGATGATTGGGAAAGGATCGTACTATTGCTGTTGTAAAAATGAGGAAATATCAAACCCGTCAGAATTTGCCGGGTTCAGCTACTATGTCCCTAGCTATACACTCCCACCCCACTCCCTAAACACCCCTACGCCCAATATACCCCTACCCTACCACCCCCTCTCTTTTTCTCCCTCCTATAAAACCCACTCTTCATTCTACATAAGCCCTAACAACAAATATCATCTGAATTGCTACTCTTCTTGTTTGAACCTGAAGAAAAAAAAAAAAGACCCAAGTTTTTTAGTCCATTAAACTCCAAGATTTTAGCATATAAAAATACCCTTTTGAAATCTTAGTGAGAATTTGCAAAAAAAAAAAAAAAATTAAAAAAAATGCAGGTAGTGAAGGAGTCATCATCAAATATGAGGATCGTTGGAGAATCAAGAATGGAGTCGGTTTACGAGAGGGTCCGTTTCCTAGTGTCAGGCAATGCGGTTGTGGTTTTCACCATGAGCGGTTGTTGCATGTGCCACGTGGTGAAGCAGCTCCTCTTCGGGCTCGGGGTGGGCCCCACTATAGTCGAGCTCGATAGGGATGCTGCGGGGAGGGAAATTCACGCGTTGCTGTTTCAGCTTGCGGGGGACGGGCAGCAGCAGCCTGTGCCGGCTGTATTCGTTGGTGGGAAATTCTTGGGTGGAATTGAAACAGTTATGGCTTGTCATATAAATGGTACCCTTGTTCCTCTCCTCAAAGAAGCCGGAGCTCTCTGGCTCTGAGCTCGGGTTAATCAGAACTCACTAACTTTAAATTTTGAATTCGCTTTGATAGCCTCCAACAAATTCTCGTTGCATTGTTGGAATTTTATATAGTACTAGTAAAGGGAGACAGAAGAGTCAGACAATGTCTAGTATATCTACAGAGGCTCTTTTCTGTGTTTTTTTTTTCTTTGTTGGGGAAAGAAAAAAAGAAATTAGGGTTTGTTGTATTTTATAATGACTTGCTCCAGCTATAATATTGGGTTTCAATGAATGATGAATCATTATGTATTTACTCCAACATGTTCTCTTAGTTTAAGTTTCATCATTAGTGCAATATTTGCGGTTATGAGGTTTACTAGAAAAAAGGGAGCTAAAAGGCACTGTTTTAATACTACTCTCTCCGGATAAAAAAAAAGTGTCCACTTAGCTTTTTTGTTTTTTGAGTCCAAAAAAGTGTCCACTTATTAAAACAAGAAACAATTAACCTTATCTTTCTAGATTTACCCCAATTAAGTGTTATGTGATCAAATCTCAATATCTATTTTTTTTTTCTTAGAGTGAATAGTTTTTAAGGGGTGTGCAAATGGTCAAGCGTGAATTTTTTTTTTACGGGGAGGGAGTATCTTTTTAACCTTGCTGTCGGAAAGAAAGGAAACAGAAAATTTATAGTATAAACTAACTATGCTTTTTTCTTGGAATTTGATGGAATTTTTTCTTCCTAGCTAAATCAGTAGCTTCTCTTCCGTTTGTTTGTCAATATTTAATTTTAAAAATTGCATGGGTTTTTTCTATCAAGTTTTTGCCTTTTTAAAAATTCTTTTTTTTTTTGAGCATGCAGAAGCAGGAATTAATTAGTTTTGAAAATTTTCTCTTACTTTGATAGAAGAAAAAGAAAACAGCAGACAACATTAATGATAGTTAACGTTTTGCGTGATATCATGAGAAAAGTAAGGGAAGGTACGTCAATTTTAAAAGGGAAGAATGATGATATATTTTCATATTTATGATGATCATATGATATGAATGCTGGATGAAAGTGGCTGTATTCATTAGACCAGCTTGTTTGGATTGGATAATGGTAAAAAAGAGTGAAATGACTATAAACACAATATATTCTCAATATTTTGCCTGATGGATTAGTATAATGAAAATTTTACATCTCCATTGTAATTGAGGGTGTTTGGATTGACTTTCTAAAAATAACTTATAAGCTAAAAGCTAAAAGTCATAAGTCGGAAGTACCAAACTTTTAAATTTTGGCTTATTTTTGTACTTTTTGTTGCCTAAAAGTAAATGCTTAAAAACGTCTTTTATTTTTTCCAAACATCACAAAAAGTATAAAAGAGCTTAAAAGTCAATAAGCACTTTAAGCAAATACAAACACCCTCAATAGCTTGAAGAAGACTAGTATTGTTGTCTTATTTTCGAAATGAATTTAAATTATATACAGTGTTAGTATAAACCTTTTTTTTTTTAAATATTACTAGGTCTTCAAATAATATTTACAGGTAAATCTCCTTAAAATATAAGGTTTGAAAATTTTAAAATAAAACAAATTACCTGATACAACAGGTAAAAGTGACCTACGTACTTGTGTAAAACCTTCTTACACTGACGGATATAACTTAAATTCTTTCCCAATTACTAATTTCATCACTTATATATATAATTAAAATAGAGATTGGCACTGTGAGGTCGAAGCGAAAAATCACTCTGTGCCACTTGCTGCGTGAAACCAGTATAGGTATACGATCGACCACTCTTCTTACCCCTAGCTTCCACTTCTTAGATGTACTTCATTACTCGTTATCCTTGAGTCTTTGCTAAATAATTCAACAATTGAAATCAAGAAGTTACAAGGTTAAATAATATGAAAGGAATTAATGACTAGTCTCCGATCCTTTGAAATAAGCCTATTTAAATACACAAGGAAGAGCTATAGAGAAGGATATATATATATGTCAATGGATTGTTATAACCTCGGATAGCGAACACAACATTGTTATTCCGGCTAGAGGTGGCAATTTGAGCCCATATTTAAAAAATTAGCCCATTTTATCCATATGTTAGTGAGTTGGGTCACTCATATTTCAGGTGGGTAAATATGTGTTTCAAGTCTCTCTTTAACCCATAAAAATATGGGCAAATATGGGTATCCATATAAGAACACACTAGACCCAATAACAACTCATTTTGAAAATGAGAAATTTCTTTCTTACTTCCTAGCTCAACCCTTACCCCACCACCCACCCCGCCATGCCCCCCACCCACTCCACACTTTTTTTTATTTCATATATTTTATTTTTCTTTTATAAAAAGCTTATAAAAAAGGAGAAGTTTTTTTCTTACCTTCCACTCCGATCCCTACCCCCACCACCACTATACCCCCCCCCCCCCCCCCAAAAAAAATCAATTTCATATATTTTACCTGTATAAAAATTTATAAAAAATGGAAAAAAAAAATTCTTACCCCCACCCCACCCCTCCACGACCTCCCACCCCACAAATTTCAATTTCAAATATTTTACTTTTATAAAAAATGGAAAAATTTTCTTACCCCCCCCCCCCCCCCGCCAAAAAAAAAAGTCAATTTCAAATATTTTACTTTTATAAAAGTTTTATAAAAAATGGAAAAAAAAAATTCTTACCCCCGCCCCATCCCACCATGACCCCCCCCCCCCCCCCCCCCGGCCCCCCATCCCACCATGACCCTCCCCCCCCCCCACCCCCAAATTTCAATTTTATATATATATTACTTCTATAAAAATTTATAAATAATGGAAAAAAATTTCTGGTCCACCACCCTACCCCCTCCCCCACAGAAAAAAAAATCAATTTCATATATTTTACTTTTATAAAAAAATTATAAAAAAAAAAGAAGAAAAAAAATTCATACCCCACCCCACCCCACCCCCTCTACGACCCCCACCCCTCACCCCTGAAATTTATATGAAAAAATTAATTTAACTTAACAAAAGAAAAAAATGATAAACATACACTTGAAATAATAGTACACATATATAATATGGGTTAATCCATAACCAACCCAGCCATTTATCACCCAACCCATATTTACCCACATAAAATATGGGCGGTTTGAAACCCAACCTATTTTTGTTCAAACCATTTTCAACCAAACCAATTCCAACCAAACTCACCCATTTGCCACCCCTAATTCCGGCTATATAAAAGTAAGATCAAAGTTATGGTATGACTAATTGTGAAATGGCTCGAAAGAAAAACTCAATAAACACGAGATTAAATAATTCTATATTCTTCGATCCTGAGATTATTTTATTTTATAGGAAGGAATAGTTATACTGCAAGGATTGTCAAGGGAGTGACGCATAAAGTGAAGGACAAAAAAGAAACTGGATGTGGTGTGCCATTGATATTTTATGAGTAGAACATGATGTTTATTGCTTTCAGTTATTTCCTTTCACTGGGACTTGCAGTGTTTGACTGGCTTACATCTTCAGTGAACAGGGTTTATTTGCAAAAATGATCAAACACTAGTTCTTGCAGTAAAAACACTTGTTTCTTTTTCCCAAAATAAAAACAATTCTTGTTATATGGATTAGAAAAGAAAGAAGTAAAAGCAAGGTACAAAAAGGATGATAGTTATGATTAATCATTCTTTTACTCTAGTATACTATGATTAGTTCTTACAAAGGTTATAAGTAGAGCAAGATAATACTTGAGTAATATATCATCAAAAGTGACTAACGGTATCTTTTCTCTCGGTCTACTTTACAATGGTAAACAAATAAGAAAAGTATTTGCAATAGAATTCAAAATAAGAATGTTCTATTATATACTCCCCCTGCCCAATTTTATGTGGACAAATTTTATTTTAGAAATTAATTTTTCTTCTTGACATGTAAGACAAATATATATATATATATGCACATCACCAAAATTACATATCCTTTTAACCGAATAAGTGATAGTGAAAGTTTCACATGTCTTTTCATTTTATAACGGAAAAGGGCCAAAATTACCCCTGAACTTTGGGAAATAGTTCATCCATACCCTTCGTTATACTTTAGGGTCAATTATACCCTTACCGTTATACTATGGGGTCAATTATACCCTTATGTCTAACAGCTGCCACGTGGCATCATCCCAGCCCTTCAAAATTATTTTCCCCTAAAATAATTTTTTACCCACTAAAATAACCCAACTTGAACCGACCCGAATTTTTTTTCCAGCCAAAGTGATACGGACCCAACCCATTACCCCTTGGCTGGAAAAAAAAATCGGGTCGGGTTGGGTTATTTTAGTGGGTGAAAAATTATTTGAGGGGAAAATAATTTTGAAGGGCTAGGATGATGCCACGTGGCAGCTGTTAGACATAAGGGTATAACTGACCCCATAGTATAACTGTAAGGGTATAATTGATCCTAAAGTATAACGAAGGGTATGGATGAACTATTTCTCAAAGTTCAGGGGTAATTTTGGCCCTTTTCGGTTTTATAAATGAATAGAAGTGAGGATCATAATAAGTCAAGTTATTAAAGTAAAACGGGAATGCTAAAACTAGATATTTTCTAAAAAGAGAAAGATATCATTCTTTTTCTAACATATTAAAAAGAAAAATATATGACATAAGTAGAGATAGAAAGAGTGTAATTTTAAAAATTATAGAGAGGTGTCTTTAATTAAGTAGAGGAATGAAGATGTAACTCTAATTTCACCGAATACATTATGGGAAATTAAAATCCAACTTCCATCAAATTATTTAACGAACGGAAAAGGCTCAAATATGCAGTTGAACTATCGGAAATGACTCATTTATGCCACTAGTCAATAGTTTGGCTCATTTATGCCATCGAACTATCGGAAATGTCTCATTTATGCCATTCATTAATAGTTTGGCTCATTTATGATATCGTCGTTACCAAAATGACTCATCCATGCCATTTTTCATTAACGCCGGTTTTACAATACCAGATATGATACCTGACCTCCAAGTAGATGGTTGTGGGTGGGTCGGGTGTATGGGCCAGTTTTTTTTATTAATTTGGGATTTAAAATTGGGCTGATTTAATTAAACCACGTAGACCTCTAATTGGAGGCCACGTGTCATATCTGGTATTATAAAACTGGCATTAATGAAAATGGCATTGATGAGTCATTTTGATAACGGCGATGACATAAATGAGCCAAACTATTAATGAGTGGCATAACTGAGTCATTTCCTATAGTTCGATGGCATAAATGAGCCAAACTATTAATGAGTGGCATAACTGAGTCATTTCCTATAGTTCGATGGCATAAATGAGCCAAACTATTGACGAGTGGCATAAATGAGCCATTTCCGATAGTTCGATGGCATATTTGAGCCTTTTCCGTTTAAGAAATACAAATTAAGATCGACAGATAGCCCCCCACCCCCACACACAAAAAAAAGAAGCAATAGGTTTAATTCACTCCTGGCTAACTTCCACAAGAAAGATCCAAACAGGGTTTAATAAATTACTAGTTGTTAAATGAGAATAATAAGGGAGTAATAACATACAAATTCATTGCAAGTCTAGAAGATATTTTAGAATCAAGCCATCATCAACGAGTAAGTTACTTATGACAAAAGAGGCAGGACAGCATGATATATAGGTACTATTATTTCAGTTATCTAATCAATAAAATCGAACTTTGCAGGTGGGAATATATTTTTTGTCCTTTATTAGTTGCAAAAATGCAAATCATACATGAACCAGAATGATCATTTTAACTTGCATGTATTAACATGCAGAGAAGTGTATAAACATTACTCCCACGCAGCCCAAACTCCAGAATTGTTATTTAATAATATATATAGAATCTAAACAAAAACTATCGTAAGTTACACTATAGATCTCACTTAAATTGTTTGACCCTAAATCATCGGGAAGTCCTTATTTTTATTTCTGATAGATTTTTAATTTTTTGTGCTAAACCTAGAGAAAATATTTACTCCTAGTTTTTATAATATAAGGAACATAATTAATGGAGTGAAATGGACGGTCGTCAGTGAGCTATAGGACTCATATGTGTGTTTAATATCTACTAAATTATGCAACCATGTTTAAAAAAAAAAAAAAAAAACATATGCTTGGAAATTAAAAAAGAATGAATACAGAGACACCTCCGTATTCGTTTTATTATTCTCTTAGGGATTGTTTGGTATGCTTAGATGGGATAGTACTCCCAGGAAATAAAATGCGGCATAATTTTATCGCACGTACAATAGATGGGACAAGGAATAACAATCTCATGAGATGCTTTAAAATGGTGGTTTTAATTAGAGTCCGCAACTTAAATGATCCAAAAAGCGGGGTTTGAGACCAAAATAACCCAGTAAAAAAAAAAGTAACCAAACTACCCTTTGCGCACTAAATTAGTGCGCAATAGGGGTTATATTTTTTTGGCACAATTTTAAAGCTCTCAAATTCACGTTTTTTTTCATACTTTGACCAAAAATTAGTCATGTCTCAAAACTCCTAAATATCAATATTTTATATAGAACTTGATATCTGTTTTTTGTGAACAATAATGTCGGCTTATTACATCAAGTTTACCTAAACGTTTGGATTGTCGTTTTAGGGGTTGTAAAGTGTCCCGAAGTAATTTTTGTTGGTTTTTGAATCTTGTTATCTTCAGGTTTAAGTCTTTTATTTTATAAGGTTTTGATTTAAGTGTTTTATTTTTTAGTCAAGGCATTACTTTATTTCGAATGTACATATAAAAAAATTATATTAAAAAATAATTCATCCAATACTAGACACTACTAAAAAAAAAAGGGTGTTTTCGACCACATTTTTGGTCGAAAAAAAATCGACCACGCGCGGTCGAAAAATCAAGAATTTAATTTTTATTTTATTTTCAGTAGGATTTCGACCACATGGGGTCGATTTTTTAAAATGAAAATATAATTTCGACCACGTGTGGTCGAAATTAAATTTTGTATAAATAATAAATGGGAAACGTTTAATTTAAAAATAAAAATAAAATAAAAAAAACCCAATTTTCGACCACATGTGGTCGAAAATTGGACCACATTTATTCCACATCTGCTGGTCTTTACTTTTCAATTGAAAGTTTTTCTTTCTCTCTCTTTCCTCTCTCCCTCTCCTCTCTACCCACACCACCAGCCCACCGCCCCACCAGCCCAGACCCTCAACCCACTACTTTCCGACCACTGCCAGTCCACCGTCGGCGGCGCAACCCATTTTTTTGCAGGTACGTTTTTTTTTTTCCAATGTCATGAACACTTACCAATGCATAACAATCTCATGTTATTAGCTACATTACCTTCTATATTTAGTAGATTTGATAAATTTATTTAGTGTTCAATATTTGTTTTAGGGTTAATATTATGTTTTTTTTTTTTTTTTTGGATTTTGAATTGAAATTGAATGTTATTTTTTGGGCTGTTTTGGTTCCTTTTTTTGGGACTATTTTGATTCTTTATTTATGTGCTATTTATTTATTTTGGTTCTTTATTTATGTGCTCTTTATTTATTTTATGTGCTCTTTATTTATTTTTCCTTTCCATTATGAAGTGCTAACATTATTGAGGCTACTGGGTACTTAAGCACGTATTGTTTTCCGCCCAATATTATATTTTTTTGTTTGGAAGCTAGCAATGACATACAAAGATATTGTTTAAGCACTGAATCTTACAAAGTAATTATAGATTAAAGGTGGTTGAGTGCCTGAAACTTAAAACTTCTAGGTCCGCAAGACTCTATCGCTCCTCTCCCTTCTTTCCGTTCTTTTAGGCGCTTAAGTTGTCAATTAGCAAAGTTTTCAACAATGCAACTAGTCAATGGAAAAAAATAGAAGTATATTTCAGTAGCAAAGTTTAAGTTGTCATTCTTTTTGGGCGCTTAAGTTGTCAATTAGCAAAGTTTTTGGGTTGTTTTGGTCCATTTTTTTGGGAGTATTTTGATTCATTTTTTTGGGACTGTTTTGGTTCAGATTTTGGGACTGTTTTTGGTCATTTTTTGGATGGTTTTTTGGAACTGTTTTTTCTGAGTGTTTTTTTTTGGACTGTTTTTGGGACTGTTTTTTGCAGACTATTTTTTTTTTGGACTGTTTTTGGTCATTTTTTTGTACTATTTTTTCTAGTTGTTAATACATGGGTGGTTATTATGTAGTTATTAATTAAAGTTAAAAAGATTTAGGCACTTTATCTAGCTAGTTTCAAACTGCGCATTACAGGTAGGAAGGTTATACTTTGAAATAAAATTCTTTTACTAATCATATAAATTAAATATGGTTTAACAAGTTCAAACTTTCTGCAATTTGTTTTGATGGAATCTCGTAGTTGGATGTACGATAAAACTAATCCTGGTCGATTTGGGTTGAAGAATGAATTTGTAGCCGGCGTTTATGATTTTGTTGACTATGCTAAAACACTTGAGGATTTTACAATTCATGATGTGGTTAGGTGTCCTTGTTCTAAATGTGAATGTATGAAATTTAAGACCCCAGAGATTGTTAGGCGACATCTAATGGAAAAAGGTTTTAAAAGTAATTATACAGTTTGGACTAGTCATGGAGAAACGCGTAACAATTTGGGTGGATTTCAGAACTTTGTTGTGGGTGAAAGTAGTAGGATGGTAGAACCTACTATCCAGAATTCTAGAATGCACGACATGGTTCAGGATGGTTGTGGCATACATTGGGGCTTTGAATCAAGTGGCCATGTTGAAGAACCTCTCAATGAAGAGGCCAGCCATTCTTATAAAAAGTTAAAAAAAGCTAGTCAGCCCTTACATGATAGTTCTACCCACTCTCAATTATCTGTCGCTGTTAGATTATTGAGTATCAAAGCAGATAACAATGTTCCCCATGGGGCAATGGATTCTGTGATTGACCTCATGCACGAATTGGTTGACCCGACTCTAGAGATACCTGATAATTACTATAAGGCAAAAAGATTGGTATCTAAGTTGGGACTCTCGTCGGTGAGAATTGATTGCTGTGAAAATGGCTGCATGTTATACTATAATGATGACGTCGATCTAGAATCTTGTAAGTTTTGTGGTAGTGAACGGTTTAGGGATACACGTAGCGGGAAGAGAGTGGATGTTAAGGCGCTGCATTATTTACCTCTAATACCAAGGTTAAAGAGGTTGTATGCATCTAATAGCTCTGCTCCTCATATGAGATGGCACAGTGAAAATAGAAGGCCACCGAGTGTTATGTGTCATCCATCGGATGGTGAGGCCTGGAAGCATTTTGATAGAACCTATCCAGACTTTGCAGCTGAACCATGTAACGTTAGGTTGGGTTTATGTTCTGACGGATTCATTCCGCATTCTGGCTCTGCTGCACACTAGTGGCGCCACGAGTCAAGTGAACTTGATGAAGCGACTGGTATGTCTCCTTTTTTAGCTTTGTCAAATGACATTTCCTATTCTTGTTGGTTCAGATTTTTGAGACTGTTTTGGTTCTTTATTTTTTGGGACTGTTTTGGTGATTTTGTTGGACTGTGTTGGTTCAGTTATTTGGGACTGTTTTAGTTCAATTTTGGGATGGTTTTAGTTATTTTGGATTGGTTTTTGGGGACTGTTTTTTTGAACAGTTTTTTGGGACTGTTTTGGTAATTTTTTGGACTGTTTTTTTTTGTTGGACTGTTTTTTCTAGACCGTTTTTTTTGGACTGTTTTTAGTCATTTTTTGTACTGTTTTTGGGGACTGTTTTCTTGGAGTGGTTTTTGGGGACTGTTTTTTTTTGGACTGTTTTTTTGAACAGTTTTTTGGGACTATTTTTACGGACTATTTTGGTCATTTTTTGGACTGTTTTTTTTTTTACCGTTTTTGGTCATTTTTTGGATTGTTTTTGGGGACTATTTTTGTGGACTGTTTTTTGAGGACTGTTTTTTTTGGTCATTTTATTGTACTGTTTTTTGGCACTGTTTTTGTGGACTTTTGTTTTTGGGACTGTTTTTTTTTTATAGTTTTTTGCGGACTTTTTGTTGGGACTGTTTTTTTAGACTGTTTTTGCGGACAGTTTTTACGGACTTTTTTAATTGTTAATTTTTATTTGTTTGTAGGAGCTCCAGAGGGGTCAGGGGGTACCTCAAGATGAGATCTTCAAGATTACTCACACGAGGAAGGAGAAGAACGCTGATTGTACAGACCGATGGGTTGAGCCAAGGGCTGAGCGAACTTGGGTAAGTCGTTAGTTAACAATAATAATATATTTTTGTACTAAATTAGACTATTAACATTGTATCCTTCAATTTCAGAACGAATTTCAACAACACTTTGGGGAGTTTCGAGCCACTCAGCCAAGTACCACGTAGATGACCGACGCGTTAATACAACAACAATGGATTGAGAAGGTTGCTCCCCCAACAAGGCATGGGACAGTTTATGGGATGCCTAATCGAGCCTTTCGTCGATACCCGTCGGCCCTTGAAGCCGTAGGTGTTATTGATGATGGGACAGTCGATCCTAAGGAGTATGAAGCTATGAAGCATCAAGTTGACCTGCTAACAAGAACACTTAATTCCTCGGACGCCAGGATGTTGGGTATGCAAGCCCAGATTAATAGCTTACTTAATTCGCGGCCGTTTCCGATTCCCCCGTGTCCTGGGGATGCTCGTAGGTCACAGCCTCCTAGCCAACCCCGACCTTCCCAAGGTAGACAACGTTGGTCACAAGCTGACATAAATCATGCTCTTGCCGATGAGTCTAGTGGGGAAGATACGGATCATGTCTCTAACACCGAACGTTGACCTTTTTGATTAATGTGCTTTTGGATTCTAATTCTGCTATGTTTAAAGGTTTGAATGTAGTTTTAATTTGAACTACAAGTACTTTTAATTTTAAGATGTTTAAGTGTTTGAACGTAGTTTATGATGTTTAAGTGTTTGAATGGACAATGTTTAAGTGTTCAAGTGTTTGAACATTGTTTATGGTTGTTGTGTTGCATTGTTGATGAATTGGATAACTGTTTTGGTTGATGAATTTGGTTATTTGAAAATTGGCAGGTGGGATGTCAAAACAGGCAAATGCTGGAAAAAATATTCCAGCCCAGAACAGGTGGTTGAAAATCAGCCCAGATATTTCACAATTTCGACCACATGTGGTCGAAATTGTACCCAGAAAAATATAATTTCGACCACGTGTGGTCGAAATTTAGCAATATGGTTGCCAGATTTCGACCACATGTGGTCGAAAATCTGGGCTCAATTTACAATTTCGACCACTTGTGGTCGAAATTGTGAAAATATTTTTTTTATATTTAAATATAAATAGTGTTTTCGACCACACGTAGTCGAAAAAGTTAAATATATAATTTAATATAAAAATAATTTTTCGACCACATGTGGTCGAAAATAATTTTCCTTTAATTTCGGTAGAATGTGATTGCGACCGCGTGTGGTCGAAAAAAACATTCGACCTACCTGTTAGCGACCTACGCGTGTGGTCTAAAAATTGATCGAAATAAAGGCCTTTTCGACCTCGTGTGGTCGAAATTTTTGGTCGAAAATCCCAGTTTTTTTTTAGTAGTGAGAGGTTCAAAATAATTCATTACAATACCAAAATTGTAACGACCCGTTTGGTCCTATTGACCCTTTCCCGAGCTTTGTTAGTGCCCTTTTGACCCGAGGGGACCGTTGACACTCTTCCCGAGGTGTTTAGATTTGATTCAGACGACTTTTTGTGAAATTTAGGCTTAAAGCAAAAAAGGATTGACTTAAAGTTGACTTTTGGGTAAACGGACCTTTATCGAAAATCCGTCAATTCCGAGAGGTCTGGATGGTCATTTAGAACTTGTGGGTATATCTGTTTCGGTTCCCAATGCAATCAGATGCATTTTGGGACTTGGGTTGGGAATTTGGAATTAAGGTATCGGGGGTTGACTCGGTCAACGAGATCTCCGTTGAAAATTCCGAGGCCACAAGTGCGTTCGTAGCGTGTTTTTATGCGGGTCCGTGTATGTGGTTTGTGAGCAGGTGGCCTCGGGAATGGTTCGGGATTTCGATTGAGACTTAGAAAATTATTGGGTTTCTGGTACCTGGTGTCCGCCAATGCGGCACCAGTGCCATCCCAGCAGTACCGTTGTTGCGGTGGGATGGCCGCTGGGGCGGCTAAGTGTGATTTGGCCCAGATTGTCCCAGCGATCTGTGTGGGTGCTGAGGCGGTGACGCTGTTGCTGCCCCGATGCCACCGTGGTGGTATCGGGCCTGTTATTTCATTTAGTGTGTATTAAAAAGCCCTAGTCTTTGCTTTTATCAACATTACGAAAATAGAGCTCTTGGAATCTGTTCTTGGAGAATTATTGTGAAGATTCTTGGTGGTAAGCTCTTCTAACCTTCTTACTATTTCATTTTTCCTAATCATCTTAAGGATTCCTCTTTCCTTGTTAGCCGTTAGTAATGGAAGATTAAAAGTGGGTCTTGATGAATTTATATCTAGACTTATTAATGATGAAATTGATGGAGTTTATGCTAGATTTTGATGAATCTAAGGTTGTTAATGATATATCTTCCATTATTGGTGTTGAATTCTTGAATCCAAGAGTTAGGGTTCATACCCAAAATTGGGGGTTTTACTTGAATTCGAATTTGGGTGAGTCCTTGAGTTAATTTAGCAATTGGTTGATGGGTTTTGATCATCTATTGTTTAATTTGACATTTTACCCCCGAGATTCTCGTTTTGCCCTTGTGGGGCCTGTCTTCCCCAAATTTCTAGGGTTGGTTTTGACCTAATTTGAATGATAGTAATATAGGTATCGTTCTTCGTGATTTCTAATCTATATTTTGAATATGCCTAGACTTCTTTGATCTTGAGGCTCAGCAGAAGGGTAAGGCTATAGAGTGATTGTTGGTGTTGCTTTCGGCCATCCAGGTAGGTTATGGCTTACCCTTGGTGAGACTTCGTGTAGCGAAGCATATATTTAGATGATATTATTGGAGAAAGCATATAAACCTTCGGGTATGAAGTTGGATTGAATATTGTCTTAGGTTGGGCGCTGTTGCATGATTGAGGCTAGCCACCCCGTTGTGTTGTGACTTGACTGTTCTATTGTGCTGGCTTGATGCCACGTGTTGTGAGTAGATATTGAGATCTGTTGTTCCATCTTGATTGTGATATTGTATTATCTTACGGGTTGACGTTGATACAAAGATATAGTTCTATATGAATTGTGTAGTCTTTCATGATATTGTTGGCGTACCCACGTTGGTACTTGTCCTACTAATATACTGTTGGCGTACCCATGTTGGTACTTGTGACATTGATATATTGTTGGCCTACCCAGGTTGGTACTTGTGACATTGATATGTTGTTGGCGTAGCCATGTTGGTAGTTGTGATATTTATCTGATTATTGATATTGATACATGCATTGCACGCACTCTCATTCTCACGATATACTGTGGATACACTGTTGGTACTTGATGAAACATTGTGATGAGCTGAGCTCAATTTTTTTTAAAGGAGAGTGACACGAGAGTCTGATATTCGATGATAGTACCACAATCGTGGATTGTGTGAAAGAGATGAGAGTTCGTGATCCGAGGTCATGTACCGGAGCAGAATGAGTGTGATAAGAGATCTTGTTGTTGTCATCTGCATACTTGAATCATACATTGAGCACTCATCTTGCATATATATATATATATATATATATATAAGGCACATTTGACAGGGCGGTCATGATGTGGCCTATGTTGTTTTTAAATACTTGGGAGGTTTTATACTAATTGTGCGACCATTCTATGTTGTGTGATACGGGATGGTCGGCCGGCGTGAAGGGTGGAAAGGTCGTCTCTATGCTATATGATATGGAGCGACATAGTACATGGACTCTGCGGGTCCCTCAGGGTGGTGCCGGTGAGAACTCCCCGTGGGCAAAGATCTAGGGTCTCGTCTGTCTGTTGGGCAACAATCCGGGATAAGTGGCACTTAGACTTCGCGAGTCACCTTGGGTTGTGCTATCGAGATGTCGATATTTTCGTCCGGAGTACATGTCTACACAACATTTGCATGGCATTGCATTACATACATACATTATTGCATTACATTGCATCACTGCTTACATTGAGATGATTTGGTGTTGTACTTGTGATGTTGGATTCAGATTTGATATATTGAGGCTTGGCACATTTGGGTTTAGATGCTCTACTTAGGTGATGACGTGTACTTGGTTTTGATTATGTTTGGCTTATAGTTGTTGATTTATCTGCCTATCTTTCTTTATTGTCTGAAATATGTTAGCTATACTTAGTCGGCCTATGATACGTACCAGTATTGTGGCTTTGTACTGACCTACACTTGCTGTATTCTTTTATGGATGCAGAGTATTAGATAGTTTCCACTCTTTTTCCTCATGGTTGATTGGCGAGGCTGCTGTAGAGTCATTCCAGGGTGACCACGATGACGGCCGCTGCCCGGATTTTCCCTCCTTTACTTACCTTTCTTACTCTTATTTCGAGACAGTTGTATTATGAGACTTTATCTTCTTTCAGACTTGTAGTATGTAGTTAGTGCTCTTGTATGACCAGACCAGATCTATAGGGTTGTATTTAGTATTTTAGCACTTTATATTATATGGGTGATTTGAGACTTATTCCATATTTATTTCTTCCGCCTTTACTTAAATTGGTTATATTGGGATAAGGGTTTTCCTATTGCAGTGGGAATGATAGGTGCCTTCACGTCCCTGTAAAATGGGTTGTGACAAGTTGGTATCAGAGCCCTAGGTTACCCGATCTATAATATAAGAGCGTGTCTAGTAGAGTTTTGCGGATCGGTACAATAAGCTCCATACTTATCTGCGAGAGGCTTTAAGACATTTAGGAAACTTCAAATTCTTTCATTCTCTCGTGTGACTTTATTCAAATTGGTTCTAGTCGATTCCAATTATTATTTGGATTTTCTTATCTTAATCACCCTCGAAGGGTGGATACTCGCCCTTAAATTCTTATGCCAATGGTTGATCTATGACGTGTTGTGGTTTGGGTGCGAGATAAGTTATTCTGATTCGGGAAGTGATCAAGTTCAGTCTTTAGTTATGACCTGAGGATTCGATTGTGTGGAGTCGCAATTTGACCTGTTTATTGTGAGAGTTCATGAGAAATGAGAGGATAGTTCAGAGGGTTATAGGGTCTCCATGTTTCAGTGTTGGGTTTCTCGGAAGTGATAGAGTGCATTTATAGCTTAACGTTAGTGGGTTGCTCGATGATATGATCGGTTTGACGTTAGCTTTGTCAAGGCTTTATGATGGTGCGCGTGACACTGGTGAACCAATGGCGGGTCGACGATTCAACAACGGTAGAGTATTAGAATCGGTAGGTGAGAACAATTGTAAGTTTAGTGATGACAAATGAATGTGGGCAGACGTATTCTGATCGCGAGTAATAAAGAAAATAAGTTGACAATAAGGACAGGAAGGAAGTTTTTGTGCAAGTGTGTAGCGAAGTAAGACTTCTTAAAATATTTTGGATATGAGTACTTTTCGTGATAATGGGAAAGAAAAAATTAGTATCTGACAAGGTTGTCAGAATAAGGTTGCGACGGGTGCTAAGGGTCATTCTTGATATAAGCTCGTTAATTTTAAAGGACTGCTCTGTTAGTAAGTGAATGCTATGGTCTCATCGTTGGTCGGTAAATTTGACTGGGATGTAGGCTTCTGAGACGCTAGTGATCGACTGATAGAAATGACTTCAATTATGGGCGTATGCGATGAGTTTTAATTTGAGGAGTTACTAGTTGTTTCACTTAGATTTGAGGAGGAGTATGGATGCTGTTTGTGGTTCGTTCGGCTCAGAGGAATGATTGGTTTAGTGATAGAGTGATTTGAAATGAAATACGACAATTTAGTATTACAATAAGGCTTTTTGCTATCGGGTTTAGAAGAATGAGGTTCGTAAGACTGAGGTAAGAGGTGATTCTTCGAGGACTAGTTACGTTAGGGGATTATTAAACATGGGTACTTGAAATGATAGGATAGACGATGATGGTTTTAAGGAATATTCTTTCTGGCTTCTAAATCATGATTTGTTAGTTGGGTTAACTGAGTTAACTTGGGTATACATTTCGGAAATTGAGTAGGGCAATTCGGGCAAGGACGCTTCAGCGGGATACATGAGGATATTAGTGAGACTGTTGTGTGATACGCTGGATTTAGATAGTGTTTAATTTTGAGTTGTAAACATTAAGAAAACTCTAATGTGCAGAGTGTGTGGTATGATCCTATCTCTCGAGTTGATTCGGCTAGCTTGCAGAACTTATGATTATGCGGTATTCGATTGAGTAGGTTTGAGGATTGACTACGGTATTGATGATCGTGAATTGATTAGAATTGGGAAATTGATGAGTCGAGGAAATGTATAGTTAATTGTGAGTCCATAAGAAAAACGGTACATCTTGGGGATCTCCTGGGCCAGTATGGATTGTGGTGTCGTCTTCTTGCATATTCGAGTTAAGATGCGTTTGTTGCGTGAACTTAAGAAGGAAATCTATAGGAATGGACTATGTGATATGACAGAGTTCCGTGAGGTTCGTGATCAGCGACTAGTGAGAAGCAAATTTTAGTGAACCGACATGTTGAGGTTTATAAGAAGTGGCGTGGTGGTGCACCGTTGGAAAAGTTCGTAACATTCTACGGTGAATGAGTCAGTGTGCTTTAAGAGAAAGGATTGTGGAATACCTATTATGTGATGCTGGAGTATAATTCCGAGGCGAGACCCTGCTCGTGGTGATATTTTATGTTGCAAGTAGTATTGACTGAACAATTTGGGTAAGCGCTTTTCGTTATTAAAGACTTAGGGGTGATTGCGTGAGATTTAGAGAAGCAATGTAAGACTGGATACTTTCGGAGGATTTACACTATATTGAGGTGATACTATGAGAGGTTTGATGGTTATATAATTACTATATGAGGCTTCAGGTTTTACGTTAAAAAGTTCGAGTTTGTATCGGAATTGCGTATCAGGTAAAGGTTGGGAAAATGAAGATTGAAATCGTAAGGTATAGCTCTTCGGTACTAAGTTGATAACTTGGATAGGACTCGACTTGTTGAGTTGAAAGCGATAGATAAAATTTGTTATGTGTGGTATGACTGTGGTTAGTTTCGAAATTCAGAGTCAGTTCTAATGACTATAAGTGATATTCGAGAGTTGGGCATTCATTCAGGGTCAGCGTTGTTCGAGTTAAGCTTAAAGGTCTATGATTACACTTCTAGGAAGATATCTCAGGATTCGAAACTTTTAGGCTCAGATTTGAAGTATGACAGATTTACTGAGCTTTGTTAGGGTTTTCTAGTGGGTTTGATGATACTTTCTGGGAACAGTTATTCGGGACAGAATAAGAGTATATAATGAGCCTAGTACAGATTTGAGGAGGAACTGTTATGAGAGGTCTCTATAGTGATCAGTTCTTTGCTCGACAAGATATTCAGCAGTATGGTTCCTACATTGTGATTTGAAGGTTTAAGAAGATTTTGAATTGGCCAAGTTGGTTGTCGGTAAGATCAGTTTTTGATGGAATTGTGTAGAGATCGCAGATGAATTAAGGATTCTTTTTGACAAAAGTAAGTTATGGGTTAAGAATTCTGGTATGTGTGTTCTTATGTTTCTAAAGAATCGCGGTACGAGAAACGACTCTAGAAAGTGCAAAGGAAAGGTTAGCGGAATCAGAGTATTTCATTGGTTCAGAATGGGCTATGGTTGTGACTGTGTTTTAGAGGATTGCATTGGTTGGGGAAGTAGTTATGGGGCCTTTTTGGTTGCATTCGGAGTTGCGGTTTTATAAAATCAGAGGATTCGAGTAAAGCGATTCGGTTATTCGAGGATCCATTGCGAGAGAAATCCGAATATGGAGATATGAGAACTGCAGCTTGAGCTAAGTTCAGAGAGTTGCGACTGGTAAGTGAGCTAAGGTGCTTGGGATTGATTGAGACTACCCGTTGTTGGACCCTTGTTCTATGAGTTAGTTTTCACCAGATCAGTAGAATGTTCATCCGGTTTTTCCATGTTTTTGTGTTAGAGAAGTACCGTCCTGGTGGTTTCTGTATCACTCATTGGGATTCAGTTTTGTTCGATGAGAATCTTTCCTGTAAGGAGAAGTCCGACATGGGTGGCCGATATCTTCAGTTATTGCGGATTCGAGCATTTTTTCGTCCTCTCTTCCTTGTCGCTCGAGGACGAGCGATTATTTAATTGGTATCTGATGTAATGACCCGTTTGGTCGTTATTGCATTTCCGGCCCTATTGACCTTTCCCGAGCTTGGTTAGCTCCCTTTTGACCTGAGGGGAACGTTAACATGCTTCTTGAGGTATGTAGATTTGATTCGGGTGACTTTTTGTGAAATTTGGGCTTAAAGCAAAAAAAGATTGACTTAAAGTTGACTTTTGGGTAAACGGACCTTTATCGAAAATCCATCGATTTTGAAAGGTCTAGATGGTCGTTTAGAACTTGTGGGTATATCTATTTCGGTTCCCAATGTACTCGGATGCATTTTGGGACTTGGGTTGGGAATTTGGAATTAAGGTATTGGGGGTTGACTCGATCAAAGAGATCTCCGTTGGAAATTTCGAGGCACGAAGTGCGTTCGTAGCGTGTTTTTATGTGGGTCTGTGCATGTGGCTTGTGGGCAGGTGGCCTCGGGAGAGGTTCGGGATTTCAATTGAGAGTTAGAAAATTATTGGGTTTCTGGTACCTGGTGTCCGCCAATGCGGCACTAGTGCCGTCCCAGAGGCGTCGCTGTTGCGGTGGGATGGCCACTGGGTCGGTCAAGTATGATTTGGCACAGAAAGTCCCAGCTGTCTGTGTGGGCGCTGGGGCGGTGATACTGTTGTAGCCCCGATGCCGCCGTGGCGGTATCGAGCCTGTTATTTCATTATGTGTGTATTAAAAAGCCCTAGTCTTTTCTTTATCAACATTACAAAAATAAAGCTCTTGAGGTCTGTTCTTGGAGAATTATTGTGAATATTCTTTGTGGTACGCTCTCCTAACATTCTTACTATTTCATTGTTCCTAATCATCTTAAGGATTCCTCTTTCCTTGTTAGCCCTTAGTAATGGAAGATTAAAAGTGGGTCTTGATGGATTTATATCTAGGCTTATTAATGATGAAATTGATGGAGTTTATGCTAGATTTTGATCTAATTTGAATGATAGTAATATAGGTTGGTTTTGACCTAATTTGAATGATAGTAATATAGGTATCGTTCTTCGTGATTTCTAATCTATATTTTGAATATGCCTAGACTTCTTTGATCTTGAGGCTCAGCAGAAGGGCAGGGCTATAGAGTGTTTGTTGGTGTTGCTGTTCAGCAATCCAAGTAAGTTATACCTTGCCCTTGGTGAGACTTCGTGTAGCGAAGCATATATTTAGATGATATTGTCGGAGAAAGCATGTAAACCTTCGGGTATGAAGTTGGGTTGGATATTGTCTTAGGTTGCGCCCTATTGCGTGATTGGGGCTAGCCACCCTGTTGTGTTGTGACTTGACTGTTCTATTATGTTGGCTTGATGCCACGTGTTGTGTGTTGATATTGGGATCTGTTATTCCATCTTGATTGTGATATTGTAGTATCTTACGGGTTAACGTTGATACGATGATAGAGTTCTATATGACGTGTAGTCTTTCATGATATTGTTTGCGTACCTATGTTGGTACTTGTGACATTGAGATATTGTTGGTGTACCCATGTTGGTACTTGTGACATTGATATATTGTTGGAGTACCCATGTCGGTACTTGTGATATTGATCTAATTATTGATATTGATACAAGTATTGCACGCACTCTCATTTCATGATATACTGTGAATACACTGTTGGTAATTGATAAAGCCCTGTAATGAGCTGAGCTCGGTTTTTTTTTAATGAGAGTGATGTGAGAGTCCGATATCCGATGATAGTATCAGAATTGTGGATTGTGTGAAAGAGAGATGAGTGTGATAAGAGATCTTGTTGTTGTCATCTACATACTTGAATCATACATTGAGCACTCATCTTGCATATATATATATATGGCAAATTTGACAGGACGGTGACGATGTGGCCTATGTTGCTTTGAAATACTTAGGACGTTTTCTACTAATTGCGCAAGCATTCTATGCAGTGTGATACGACATGGTCGGCAGGCGTGAAGGGTAGAAAGGTCGTCTCTGTGCTGTGTGATACGGAGCGACATAGTACCTGGACTCCGCGGGTCCCCCAGGGCGGTGCCGGTGAGAACCCCTCGTGGGTAAAGATCCGGGATCTCGTCTGTCTGTTGGGCAAAGATTCAGGATGAGTGGCACTTAGACTTCGCGAGTCGCCTTGGGTTGTACTACTGAGATGTCGGTATTTCCGTTCGGAGTACATGTGTACACAACATTTGCATGGCATTACATTGCATCCATACATTATTGCATTGCATTGCATCACGACTTACATTGAGATGATTTGGTGTTGTACTTGTGATGTTGGATTCAGATTTGATATATTGAGGCTTGGCACATTTGGGTTTAGATGCTCTACTTAGGTGATGACGTGTACTTGGTTCTGATTATGTTTGGCTTATACTTGTTGATTTATCTGCCTATCTTGTTTTCTTGTCTGAATTATGTTAGCTATACTTAATCGGCATATGATACCTACCAGTACTGTGGCTTTGTACTGACCTGCACTTGCTGCATTCTTTTATGGATGCAAAGTATTCGATAGGTTCCACTTTTTTTCCTAGTGGTTGTTGGCGAGGCTGCTGTAGAGTCATTCAAGGGTGAGCACGATGACGGCTGCTGCCCGTATGTTCCCTCCTTTACTTACTTGTCTTACTCTTATTTCGAGACAGTTGTATTATGAGACCTTATCATCTTTCAGACTTGTAGTATGTAGGTAGTGCTCTTGTATGACCAGACCAGATCTATGGGGTTGTATTTAGTATTTCTGCACTTTATCTTATATGGGTGATTTGAGACTTATTCTATATTTATTTTTTCCGCCTTTACTTAAATTGGTTATATTAGGATAAGGGTTCGCCTATTGCGGTGGGAATGATAGGTGCCCGCACGTCCTAGTAAAATGAATCGTGACAAGTTGGTATCAGAGCCCTAGGTTACCCGGTCTACAATACAAGAACGTGTCTAGTATAGTTTTGCAGATCGGTACGATGAGCTCCGTACTTATCTGCGAGAGGCTATAAGACATTTAGGAAACTTCAAATTCTTTCATTCTCTCATGCGACTTTATTCAAAGTGGTATCCAGTCGATTCCAATTGGTATCTGAATTTTCTTATCTTAATCACCCTCGAAGGGTGGACACTCACCCTTAAATTTTTATGCGAATGGTTGATCTATGACGTGTTGTGGTTTGGGTGCGATAAGTTATTCTGATTCGGGAAGTGATCAAGTTCAGTCTTTAGTTATGGCCTAAGGATTCGATTGTGTGGAGTCGCGATTAGACCTCGTTTATTGTGAGAGTTTGTGAGAAATGAGAAGGTAGTTCAGAGGGTTACAAGGTCTCCATGTTTCAGCGTTGGGTTGCTCGGAAGTGACAGAGTGCATTTATGGCTTAACATTTGTGGGTTGCTCGATCATATGTTCGGTTTAACAATAGTAAATGTCACGACCCATTTTGACTTAAGTCGTGTGGGTACTTACCTTTCCCACCTCGGTAAGCGAACTCTCAACCCAACGATAACAAAAGACATGAATAATAAATCAAGCAAGCGTAAAAGAATAAATGCGTAAGTTTCACAATGATATATAATTGAATAGTGCGGAATAAGGAAAATGCCCCTGGGTCTAGTCTAAGTCATTCAAGAGCATCTAATGAAAATATACAATTACATAAATCCATTTATGTCTCTGAATAAGAATAGTAAGACATAAAATAGGAAGAGTCTTCAAGGCAGCGAAAGGTTCGTGCTCACCCTGGAAACTCGCAAAAAATGCTGATGACGATGATTAACCACGAGAGATGGAAGCAGACCCAACCTGATACTCTGTATTCATAAAGGAATGCAGCAAGTGCAGGTCAGTAGAAAACAACAATACTGGTAGGTATCATCACCCGACTAAGTATAGCTAAAACAATTCAGACAATGAAGCAGGATAGGCAGATAAATCAACAAGTATAAGTCATACACGATCAGAAACAAGTATCCGTCATCACCTAGGTTGAAGAATCTAAACCCAAGTATGCCAAATCTCAATATATATCCAATCCGAAGACAATCAACATAAGTACAACACCGGATTATCACAATATAAGGCAAGATGTAATGCAATGCAATGATGTAAGAATGCCAATGCGATGCAATGTAGTGTACACATGTACTTCGGACGGAAGTATCAATGTTCCGGTAGCACAACCCATGGGGAACCCACGGTGTCCACATATCACTTGCTCCGGAATGCCTCATCGGATCACGAGCACAATCACAATAGGTCTCATCGTCACCCCCTGTCAAATGTACCTTACTTGCATATATGCTATAACACATAGGCCACATCATCACCCCCTGTCAAATATGCCTTATATATACATGAAATTCCACAACATAGGCCACATTGTCACCCCCTGTCAAATGTGCCTTATATATATACATGAACTACCACAACATAGTCCACATCGTCACCCCCTGTCAAATGTATCTTATATATATACATGAAATGCCACAACATAGTCCACATCGTCACCCCCTGTCAAATGTGCCTTATATATATACATGAACTGCCACAACATAGTCCACATCGTCACCCCCTGTCAAATATGCCTTATATATATGTATAAATGCAAGATGAATGTGCAAGTATGATTCCAAGTATGGAAACGCAAGTATGAAAGAAACTCATATGTAAGCATGACGATGACAACGATAGGATCTCATATCAACTATCAACATGCCACACATGGACACCTCACAATATCAATATCATCCCACCCGGCAAGAGACCTTCGGCATCGTACACTCGTTCCGCTCCGATAAATGAGCTCGGATCACGAACTCTCATATCACCTAATCCATGATTCTGGGACAACCATCGGATATTGGACTACTCACATCACTCTCATGCAAACTGAGCTCAGCTCATCACAGTGTTTCGTCAAGTATCAATAATGTATCAATAATATATCAACAATATATCGTGAGAGATGTGAATGCATGCGATGTATGAGTCTATATGAATAGTTAGATTAATATCACAAGTACCAAACACGGGTCCGTTAACAATATCATGAAAGACCACACCAGTCATATAGAACTCTATCCTCATCTCAACGTCAACATGTAAGATACTACAATATCACAAACAAGATGGAACAATAGATTCCAATATCTACTAATAGCACGTGTCATCAAGCCAACTCAACAGAACAAACAAGTCACAACACAACGGGGTGGCTAGCCCCAATCACGCAACAGGGCCCAACCTAAGACAATATCTAACCCAACTTCGTACCCGAAGGTTTAAATGCTTTCTCCGACAATATCATCTTAATATATGCTTCGGTAAACGAAGTCGCACCAAGGGTAAGCCATAACCTACCTGGATGGCCGAACATCAACACCAACAAACCACTCTATAACCTTGCCCTTCCGCTGAGCCTCAGTATCAAAGAAGTCTAGGCATATTCGAAATCTAGATTAGAAATCATGAAGAACGATACTAATATTGCTATCATTCAATTTAGGTCAAAACCAACCCTAAAATTTGGGGAAACAGGGCCCATAAGGTCAAAACGGGAAATTCAGGAGTGAAATATCAAATTAAGCACTAGGTGATCATGACCCAACAACTAGTTGCTAATTTAGCTTATGGAATCCCCTAATTTCAAATTTGAAGTAAAACCCCCAATTTTAGGTATAAACCCTAACTCTTTGATTTATGAATTAAACACTAATAATGGAAGATAAACGATTAATAACCTTAGATTCATCAAAATCTAGCACAAATACTATCAATTTCATCATTAATAAGCCTAGATAGAACATTCATTATCTCCACTTTTATCTTCCATTACTAAGAAATTACTAAGGGAAATAGGAATCTATGATGATTAGGAACAAAGAGCAAGTAAAAGGATAGCAAGACTTACCTCCAAGAGTTTTCTCCAATAATCTCTAAGAACAGACCCCAAGAGCTCTAATTTTGAAATGGGAATAAATGATAGACTAAGGGCTTATTTAATACACACTTAATGAAATAACAGGCCCGTTACCGCCACGGCGGTAACGAGGCCGCAACAGTGATGCCGCAACAACGAACGATATTATGTAATGGATTATAATACAAGAGCGTGTCTAGTACAGTTTATCGGTACGATAAGCTCCGTACTTATCTGCGAGAGGCTATAGGACATTTAGGAAATTTCAATTCTTTCATTCTCTCGTGCAACTTCATTCAAATTGGTATCTAGTCGATTCCAATTGGTATCTGAACTTTCTACTTTAATCAACCACGGAGGGAGGACACTCGTCCTTAATTTTTATGAAAATGGTTGATCTATGACGTGTCGTGGTATGGTACGAGATGTGTTATCGTGATTCTACTGCATGATCCATTTCAGTCACTAGTTACACCCTGAGGTTTCGATTGTATGGAGTCGCGGTTAGACTTAGTTGCTGTGAGGAGTCACGAATAGACTCGTTTATTGTGAAAGTTCGTGAGAAATGGGAAGGATAGTTTAGAGGGTTACAGGGTCTCCATGTTTCAGCATTGGGTTGCTCAAAAGTGACAAAATGCAGTTATGGCTTAACAATAGTGGATTACCCGATGATATGATCGGTTAACTTTAGCTTTGTTAAGGCTTTATGATGGTACGCGTGACACTGGCGGACCAATGGCGGATCAACGATTCAGCAACGGTAGAGTATTAGACTTCGGTATGTGAGAACAAGTGTAAGTTTGGTAATGACATCGAGTGTGGGAAATGTATTGTGATCGCGGGTAATAAAGAAAAGAAGTTGACAATAAGGTCATGGAGGAAGCTTTTGTGGAAAGTGTGTGGCGAAGCACGACTTTTTAGAATATCTTGGACATGAGTACTTTTTGAGAGGTTGGGAAGGAAAGAAAATGGTATCCGGCATGGTTGTCGGGATAAGGCTCTGACTGGTGCAAACAAGCTGTTCTTGATATAAGCTCGTTGATATTAAAGGACTACCCGGATATTAAGTGAATGTTATGGGCACATCGTTTGATCGGCAAAATGTCTGGGTTGTGGACTTCTGAGGAATTAGTAATCAACTGATAGAAATGACTTTAATTATGGGTGAATGCGATGAGTTAATGACGTGAGGAGTTACTAGTTGTTTCACTTAGATTTGAGGAGAAGTATGAATATTGTTATGTGGTTTGTCGAGCTTAAAGTGGATGATTAGTTTAGAGGATCGAGTGGATTTGAGCGTTTGTTGCTTGTTAGTGATAAAAGTAATTTGAAATGAAATACGAGAATTGATGGATTACAATGAGGCATCTTGCTATTGGATTCAGGGGGATTAAGGTTCGTA
This sequence comes from Lycium barbarum, assembly GCF_019175385.1. Taxonomy (NCBI): domain Eukaryota; kingdom Viridiplantae; phylum Streptophyta; class Magnoliopsida; order Solanales; family Solanaceae; genus Lycium; species Lycium barbarum. The sequence continues at coordinate 100,431,202 of NC_083345.1, read as the reverse complement.
AGACTGGAGGTGAGGTAATATGGGTACTCGAGTTGTGATTGGACTATAGGGACATTATACCACGACATACGGTAAAAGGTGTGACCGATGAGGTTGATTGATGTCTTCGAGGTTAAGGGCAAAAAAGAAGTCGTTGAAGCGCAAGTTAATGATGTGAGAGCTTGGTTAGCTCACTTTTGAACCGAGGGGACCGTTGACACGCTTCCCGAGGTGTTCAGGAATGATTTTGATAATTTTTGGGAAAAATTGGCTTTAAGTGATAAAGTGTTGACTCAAAGTTGACTTTTAAGCAAACAAACCTTTTTTGGAAATCTGTCGATTCCAAGAGGTCCGGATGGTCTTTTAGAACTTGTGTGTATATTTGGTTCGATTCCCAATGCATTCGGATACATTTTGGGACTTGGGTTGGGAAGTTGGTATTGAGGTATCGGGGGTTAACTCGGTCAACGAGACCTCCGTTGGGAATTCTGAGGCCACAGGTACATTCGTAGCGTGTTTTTGTGTATGTCTGTGTATGTGGTTTATGAGCAAATGGCCTCGGGTATTAGTCGGGATTTCGGGATTGAGTTGGATTATTTGGGAAATCTAGTACTGGTGCTCGTTATGGCAGAACCAGTGTTACACCAGCAGCACCACGATAGCGGTTACCATACCGTTGGGGCGGCCATGTGTTTTGGTTATGATTGTCGTGGAGGTATGATTGGCCGCTGAGGCAGGACCGCCGCAGCGGTCCCGTAGCCGCTATAACGGTATCATGCCTGGTTATTTTGTTAATTGTGTATTAAAAGCCCTTAGTCCCTCATTTATTTCTATTCCGAAAATTGAGCTTTTGGGAACAATTCTAGAGTGTTCTTGGAGAAGATACTTGGTGGTAAGTCCTTTTAATCTCTTGGCTATTCCATTACCCTAACTATATTAGAATCCCTTTACCTCGTTAGATCGTTAAGTGATGGAAGATTAAAAGTGGGTATAATGAATGTTCTTTCTAGGCTTTTAAATCATGATTTGTTGGTTGGGCTACCTGAGTTGAGTTCGGTATAAATTTTGAAAATTGAGTAAGGCAATTGGGGAAAGGATGATTCAGTGGGATACATAAGGACATTAGTGATACTGTTGTGTGATATGCCGGATTTAGAGAGCGTTCAGTTCAGAGTGGTAAGTGTTAAGGAAACGCTAATGTGCAGAGTGTGTGGTACGATCCTATCTCCAAGAATAAATCGGCTAGTTTGCAAGGTTTATGATTATGTGGTATTCGATGGAGTGGATTATGGTATCGATGATTGAGAAGTGATTAGAAAATTTGGGAATTGACGAGTCGAGAAAAGGTATAGTTGATTATGAATCGATAAGAAAAAGGCTACATCTTGGGGATTTCTTGGGTCAGTGTGGATTATGGTGTCATCTTCTTACATATTCCAGTTGAGATGTGTTTGCTGCGTGAACTTAAGAAAGAAATTACGGCGATGGATTATGTGATATGACAGAGTTCCGTGAGGTTCGTGGTCCGCGACTAGTGAGAAACATATTTCAGTGAACCGACTTGTTGAGGTTTATAAAAAAAAATGGCTTGGTGTTACACCGTCGGATAAGTTTTGTGACCTTCTACAGTGGTTGAGTTAGCATGCCTTAAGAGAGAAGATTGTGGAACCCTTATCATACGAGGACTAGAGTTATATTTTTCAGGTAAGACCCTACTCGAAGTGATATTTTATGTTGCAAGTAGTATTGACTGGACAGTTTGGGTAAGCGCTTTTGGTTATTAAAGACTTGGGGGTGATTGCATGAGATTTCGAGCGACAATGTAAGATTGGATACTTTTCGAGAATTTACGAACATATCGAAGTGGTACTATGAGAGGTTCGATGGTTATATAATTTCTATATGAGGCTAAAGGTTTTGCGTCGAAAGTTCGGGGTTTATCTGATTTGCGTATCGGGTACAGGTTGAGAAACATGAAGATTGAAATCGTAAGGTATAGCTCCTCGGTACTAAGTTGATAACTCGGATAGGACTCAACTTGTGGAGTCGAAAGTTATAGATATGATTTGTTATGCATGAGGAAAAGATGAGAATTGACTGCCACAAAGGTGCGATAGGACTGTGATTGGTTTCGAGAATTCGGAGTCAGTTCAAACGACTATTGGTAATATTCGAGAGTTATTCCAGGTCAGCATGGTTCAAGTTAGGCTTTATATGGTAGGAGGTGTCGTTCTCCCGTGGGATTGGTTTGATGCATTTGAGGTTCTTCGTAAAGTTGAAGATGTTGGGTGTTCCTCCGATTTTTCATGTGCCTATGCTAAGGAAGTACCATTCCGAAAGGTCTTACATTATTCTTTAGGATTCAGATTGCATCAGTGGAAGTCAGTGGAAGCATCGTCCGATTAAGGAGGCTACTTGGGAGACTGAGTCTGAGATACGTGAAAGATATTCCCAGTTATTTGGCGAGTTAGGTACTATTCCCTCGTTTCATTCCCTTATCGCTCGAGGATGAGCGATTATTTAATTGGTATCTGAAGTAACGACCCGTTTGGTCGTTATTGCCTTTTTACCTTTTTGCCCCCGTTGACTCATCCCCGAGCCTTGTTAGTACTATTTTGATCCGCGGGGACGGTGGCACAGTTCCCTAGTGTTACACCTCGGACATTTCGTTGTGATGTGCTGTGAATGGGTTAACGCGAGCTTAAGGTGAACATGAAGTCCATATGACCTAAAGGAGGGTATTTGGTAGCTTAAAGGTGTATACTACAATATTTTTGAAGTGTTATGAAGTGGAGAAGTTAAATTCAATGAAGGAAGTGAAGTATAAGTTGTGTTTGGGAAGGTTTAGTAATTATCGAGCTAATGATTAATTAGTAATGTCTTGAGGAGAAGCTATAGGGATCCTTGGATGGTTAATGAGGTGTTATACAAGTGCCAAGAAGGTTCTATAAGGATTTGAGATCGAACAAATTAACGAGAATAATTTTTGAAAAGTAGAGTTATACGACCACTTATACGGTCCGTATAACTTTATACGGTCCATATAACCTTTGCAGAGAAGGCCAATCCCTGATGGTAATATACGGTCACTTATACGGACCGTATAACTCAATCCGGTCACTTTTTCCAGATTTTTCCTCTTTTATATATATATGACCCATGATCATTTAATCCATTTCCCACACTCTCCACACCTCTTGAAAGCTCTAGAACATTCCGCACACCATCCGCACTAATATAAGAGAAATCAAGGATTAATTGCCAAGAATCAAAAGAATCAAGTGTGTGGATGCTCACTAAGGTTGATAGAAGTCAAGGTTTCCTTTGGAATTGAAGTTAGGGTTTTCTCAAGTGAAGTATCTTCATTCATATATCATTCCTATATAATCAAAGGTGACTTTTACTTCTATTTCATGTTATTAAAAGTATTGAGTGGTTGAAAGACTTGGATTAGAGAAGAAAGTAGAGTATGAGCTCAAATATGGAAATAATGGCATTTTGAGTAGTAAGGTAATTTGGGTCATGATTCTTAGTATAAGATGAGTATAATCTTGTTATGAATGATGCTACTATCGTTGAGGAAGTATTATGTGAAGAATGAGTATGGTGTTGTATTGTAGTCAAGGTTATGGATGACTTTGAAAGTGAATTTGAGAAGTGAACAATGTTTAACCTGAGAAATCTATTGATTATGATATTATGGGTGTTGCTATTGCTGTTTTGGAGTTGTTTATTATATGGAGAAAGTTGTCGAAACAAAGGAAATGCTGCCCAATTTTCCTTCGCTCTTAACCGCTTTAGTTTAGACCTAAGCATGTTTTAAATGATCTAATTTAGTACGAATTCTCTTGAATGAAGAGTTGTGAGCTTGGAAGGAGAACGTTTAGTCGTTAAGGAGACGTGAAAGGTATGTAAGGCTAGTCTCTTTCTTTCAAAGGCATGACTTCTATATTATGATTTCCTCTCTATGCTTCCATGACCTTCTTACATTCCAAAAAGTTAAGAGCTAAAAGTTCTTAAGAGCTTCTTATGAGAAAGAGAAAAGATGTGTTCTGTGATGATGATGATGATGATTTTACTTATAGAGATCCCAAAGCTTATGAAGTGATGCTATTATGAGCTTAATGATCTTAGTTCATAATTTCCTTGATATTATTCATTGTTGGACGTCTCACCTGATGATACTAGTTCCTTCAAGGTGAGACCTAGCGATGATGTTTGATCCATAATATAATTGGAGGTTACCGACCTTACGTTACTCCGATAGCGTTGTAGCTTTCATTTGGGCTCTCATGCATGCTTTATGTTATTTTCATGTATGATTATACCGTGCCTAGTTGGTCCGGCAGGCACCACTACGCTGGGCGTAAGTGGGCGGCTATGATGATAATAACACCGTGCCTATGTGGCTAGGCAGACACCATTAGTGGGCGGCATGAGATAGTTACCCCAGACGCGGGAGGTCTGGACGCGGCTAATGATGATCACACCGTACCTATGTGGTCAGGCAGTTTATGTATGTATATATGAGATGATGATGTTTTAATTATAAAAGTTAGCATGCATGACTCCGCTCTAAGAGGCAATCATTTACAAGTTACCTCTTCATCTTATGCTCTCTTATTTCTTCATTGTATTGTTATACATGCCTTACATACTCAGTACATTGTTCGTACTGATGTCCTTTCTTTTATGGACGCTGCATTCATGCTCGCAGGTAGACAGGGGGACGGCACAGATACTTAGGAGCTTACTCAGCTGATTTTCAGGAGTACTCCACTACTCCGGAGTTGCCGCTATTTGGTATATTCTTTTGTGTACATACTTGGGGCATGGCGGGTTTCTGTCCCGTCCTTATGTTTTCAGTATTCTAGTAGAGGATCGTAGATACATATATGTAGGTAGTAGATGTCTCATGATCTCCTTGGTGTATATCTTGTATATTATTTTGTAGCTTCGTGGGCTTATGTGCATTTATGTTATGAGAGGCATTCGAAGATCATTTCATGATAAGCTTGTGTTGGGAATGATATATGTTCAAGTTGAGTTTGATGATAAGTCTGGCAGTTGGTGCTCGGTATGCTAGCTTCGGGTACCCGTCATGGCCCTCCAGTTGGGTCGTGACACCTAGGCCTCGTTTTGGGTTTTGGAATGACTTTTAGAAAATTTGGTCTTAAAGCGAAAACCGTTTGACTCGAAGTTGACTTTTAGGTAAACATACCCGTAATCGAATTTCGACAGTTCTCCAATAGGCCCGGAGGGTGATTTATGACTTTGTGGTGTCATTGGTTTGGTTCCCAAAGGGTCGGGTGTGATTTGGGTCTTTGGTTGAGAGACTAGTTAAGTTAGAATTGGAGTTGACCACGGTCAACATGAGGTCATGATGATCCCGCCTCGGTGTTTTGAAAGTTTCAATAAGTTTGTATGGTGATTTTGGACATGTCCACAAAGTTTGGTTAGATTCCGATGAGTTTTGGATAAGTTTGGGTTGTATGGTGATTGTTTTCGGTTTCGACGTCGATTTGAGCATAAGGGTACCATATTGAGCAAACGACCATTGATTTGTGTTTCAATTGAACCATTATACCCATATTGTAATTTTGGAACCATATCAACTGAAATCATCAAGTTTCGACATCGTATGAGAGATTTATGGTCATTTTACTAAGAATTCGGTTGCCATATATTTTAGAATAATTATGAAATTGTCACTAAAGTCGTATTTAAAAAACTGCACTATTTCAAATATTGAAACCACCATATCTCCTTCACTATATGGTCAAATGGAGTGATTCAAAAGCCTAACTTGACTGAAATTTCACGAGGAATTCATTGGAGGTATCAAAAGCGAGTTTTGAGATCTTTTGGCACACGAAACGAGGTAGAACATCTGGGCGTTTTTGGCTATTAATGTTGTTGGAGTTTTTCTCATCTTGAAAGTTTGGGTTTGGGAGAATTCAAGGATGTTCTTCAAGTTTATTCCATGGGGTAAGGTCTAAACCATAATCTAAGTATTTCCCTTTGATTCATTCACGTGATTTAAGCTTTAATCCATGATTTCTAAAGTAGGAAATTGGGGTTTTTTCATGAAGAAGGTTTAATGGGTCTTTCTTGAGAAGTTCATAAAAATGGTTAGACTTCCTAAGTTGTTTTAAATGATGAAATTGATTGGGTTTATGCTAGATTATGACGTATCTAAGGTTGATAATCATATACCTTCCATTATTAGTATTGAATTCTTGAATTTAAGAGTTAAGGTTTATACCCAAATTGGGGGCTTTTCTTGGATTTCGAAATTGGATGAATCCTTGAGTTAATTTATCAATTATTTGGTGGGTTTTAATCACCTAGTGTTTAATTAGATAAGTTACCCCTGAATTCCCGTTTTGCCTTTGTGGGCCCCGTTTCCCTAAATTCTAGGTTGGTTTTGACCCAATTTGAATGATAGCAATATAGGTATCGATCTTCATGATTTCTAATCTAGATTTCAATATGAATAGAATTTCTTGATCTCGAGGCTCAAGGAAAGGAAATGCTAAGGTGTGATTATTGGTGATATTGTTGTTCGGCCTTCCAGGTAGGTTATGGCTTACCCTTGGTGATACTTCGTATAGCGAAACATATATTTAAATTATATTATCATATAAAGCATGTAAACCTTCGGGTATGAAGTTGGGTTGTATATTGTCTTAGGTTGGGCCCAATTGCGTGATTGGGGCTAACCACCCCATTGTGTTGTGACTTGATTGTTCTATTGTGTTGGCTTGATGCCACATGTTGTTAGTACATATTGGAATTTGTTGTTCCACCTTGATTGTGATATTGTAGTATCTTACGGGTTGATGTTGATACGGGGATAGATTTCTATATGACTTATGTAGTCTTTCCTGATATTGTTGACGTAACCATGTTGGTACTGGTGACACTGATATTGTTGGCGTACCCATGTTGGTACTTGTGACACTGATATATTATTGGTGTACCCATGTTGGTACTTGTGACATTGATATGTTGTTGGCACACCCATGTTAGTACTTGTGATATTGATCAAATTATTGATGTTGACACATGCATTGCACGCATTCTCATCCATTCATGACACACTGTTGATACCTTGATGATACTTGCTGAAACACTATGATGAGTTGGGCTTAATTTTACTTGAGTGACGTGAGAGTCCGATATCTAATGTTCGTTCTGGAATCGTGGATTGTGAGTTGATACTTGATGAGACATTGTGATGAGCTGGGCTTGACTTTTACTTGAGTGACGTGAGAGTCCGATTTCTGATATTCATTCCGGAATAGTGAATTGAGTGAGTGCATGGACTCCAGGGGTCCCCCAGGGTGGTGTCTGTGAGAACCCCCCGTGGGCAAAGATCCTGGGTCTCGTCTGTTTGTTGGGCAAAGATTCGAGGCGAGTGGCACTTAGACTTCACGAGTCACCTTGAGTTGTGCTACCGAGATGTCGATATCTCCGTCCGGAGTATATGTGTACATAACATTTTCATGGTATTGCATTGCATTGCATCACTTATATTGAGATGATTTGGTGTTTTACTTGTGATGTTGGTTTCGGATTGTACATATTGAGACTTGGCACATTTGGTTTTAGATACTCTACTTAGGCGATGATGTGTACTTGGTTCCAATTATTTTTGAATTATACTTATTGATTTATTTGCCTATCTTGCTTTATTGTCTGAATTATGTTAGCTATACCTGGTCGGCCGATGATACCTACTAGTACTGTGGTTTTGTACTGACCTACACTTGCTGCATTCCTTTATGAATGCAGAATCCCAGGTTAGATCTACTTCTGTTTCTTGTGGATGAAAGTCGCTCTGAGAATTGCTTCGAATCTACAGGGTGAGCACGAGACGTCTGTCGCCTTGAAGATTCTTCTTATTTATGTCTAAATTTCTATTCTGAGACATAGACAAATTGATGTATTGTTATTATATTCCAGACTTGTATAATTTCACTTAGATGCTCTTGTATGGCTTAGACCAGACCTTGGGGGGATTTTCCTTACTTCCGCACTATTTCTATTATATAGTATTGTAAGACTTACATGATTATTCTCTTCCGCTTGACTGATTTATTTATTTACGTCTTTACTTATCATTGGGTTGAGGGTACGCTTACCAAGGTGGAAAAGGTAAGTGCCCGCACGACTTAGTCGAAATGGAATATAATACATCGCTATGGAGATATGATGATTGGAGTTTGATGCTAAGTTTAGAGAGTTGTGACTAGTAAGTGAGCTGAGGTGCTTGGGCCTGTTTGAGACTACCTGTTGTTGGACCCTTGTTCTATGAGTTAGTTTATCACCATATCTGTCGAATGTTCATCCAGTTTTCCATGTTTTTTGTGTTGGGGAAGTACCGCTCTGGTGGTTTTTGTATCATTCGTTAGGATTCAGTTTTGTTCGATGAGAATCTTTCCTGTAAGGAGGAGTCTGACATGCATGACCGATATATTCAGTTACTGCCGATTCAAACATATTTTTTGTCCTCTCTACCTTGTCGCTCGAGGACAAGCGATTGTTTAATTGATATCTAATGTAACGGGTCGTTATTGCGTTTCTGGCCTTTTTGACCCTTTCCCGAGCTTGGTTAGCTCACTTTTGACCTGAGGTGACCGTTGACATGCTTTTCGAGGTGTCTAGACTTTATCCGGGTGATTTTTATGAAATATGGGCTTTAAACGAAAAAGAGTTGACCCAAAGTTGTCTTTTGAGTAAACGGACCTTTTTCGAAATTCTGTCAATTCTGAGAGGTCCTGATGGTTGTTTATAACTTGTGTGCATATCTGGTTTGGTTCCCAATGCACTCGGATGCATTATGGGACTTGGGTTGGGAAATTGGAAATAAGGTATCGGGGGTTGACTCGGTCAACAAGACCTCCGTTGGAAATTCCTAGGCCACGGGTGCATTTGTAGCATATTTTTATGTGGGTCTATATATGTAGGTTGTGAGCAAATGGCCTCGGGAGTGGTTCGGGATTTCGATTGAGACTTAGAAGATTTAGTTGGATTCTGGTACCTGATGTCCGCATTGGCGGCACCAGCGCCATCCCAGCGGTACCACTGTTGCGGCGGGGTGACCGCTGGGGCGACCAAGTATGATTTGCCCAGATCGTCCCAGCGGTTTGTTGGGCGCTGTTGCGGCGTCGCTGTTGCAGCCCCGTTACCGTCGTGGAGGTAAAGGGCCTATTATTTCATTAAGTTTGTATTAAATAAGCCCTTAGTTTATCATTTATTCCCATTTCAAAATTACAGCTCTTGGGGTCTGTTCTTAGAGATCATTGGAGAAAACTCTTGAAGGTAAGTCTTACTATCCTTTTACTTATTCCTTGTTCCTAATCATCACAAATTCCTCTTTCCCTTAGTAATTCCTTAGTAATGGAAGATAAAAGTGGAGATAATGAATGTTCTATATAGGCTTATTAATGATGAAATTGATGGGGTTTATGCTAGATTTTAATGAATCTAAGGTTATTAATTGTTTATCTTCCATTATTAATGTTGATTCATGAATCAAAGAGTTAGGGTTTATACCTAAAATTGGGGGGTTTTACTTCAAATTCGAAATTGGGGGATTCCATGAGCTAAATTAGCAATTAGTTGTTGGGTCATGATCACCTAGTGCTTAATTTGATATTTCACTACCGAATTTCTCGTTTTGACCTTGTGGGTCCCGTTTCCCCAAATTGTAGGGTTGATTTTCACCTAAATTGAATGATAGCAATATTAGTATCATTCTTCATGATTTCTAATCTAGATTTTGAATATACCTAGACTTCTTTGATATTAAGGCTCAGCGGAAGGGCAAGGCTATAGAGTGATTTGTTGGTGTTGCTGTTCGGCCATCCAGGTAGGTCATGGCTTACCCTTGGTGAGACTTCATATAGCGGAGCATATATTTTGATGATATTGTCGGAGAAACCATGTAAACCTTCGGATATGAAGTTGGGTTGGATATTGTCTTAGGTTGGTCCTTGTTGCGTGATTAGGGCTAGCCACTCTGTTGTGTTGTGACCTCTTTGTTCTGTTTAGTTGGCTTGATGCCACGTGTTGTTAGTAGATATTAGAATCTATTGTTCTATCTTGATTGTGATATTATAGTATCTTACGGGATGACGTTGAGACGAGGATAGAGTTCTATATGACTTATGTGGTCTTTCATGATATTGTTGACGTACCCATGTTTGGTACTTGTGATATTGATTTGATTATTCATATTGACTCATACATCGTACGCATTCACATCTCTCATGATATATTGTTGATACATTTTTTATACTTGACGAAACACTGTGACGAGCTGAGCTCAGTTTGCATGATAGTGATGTGAGTCGTTCGATGTCCGATGGTTGTCCCGGAATCGTAGATTGGGTGATATGAGAGTCCGTGATCCGAGGTCATGTACCGGAGTGGAATGAGTGTACGATGCCTGAGGTCTCTTGCCGGGTGAGATGAGATTGATATTGTGAGGTGTCCATGTGCGACACGTTGATAGTTGAAATGAGATCTTGTCGTTGTCATCTTCATGCTTACACATGAGTTTCTTTCATACTTGCGTTTCCATACTTGGAATCATACTTGCACATTCATCTTGCATTTATACATATATATAAGGCACATTTTACAAGGGGTGACGATGTGGCCTATGTTGTGGCAGTTTATGGATATATATAAGGCACATTTGACAGAGGGTGACGATGTGGCCTATGTTGTGGCAATTCATGTATATATAAGGCACATTTGATAAGGGGTGACGATGTGGCCTATTTGTGATAGCTTATATGCAAGTAAGGTACATTTAACTGGGGGTGACGATGTGAACTATATTGTGATTGTACGCATGATCCGATGAGGCATTCTGGAGCGAGTGATATATGGACACCGTGGGTTTCCCATAGGTTGTGCTATCGGGAGGTCGATACTTCCGTTCGGAGTACATGTGTACACTACATTGCATCGCATTGGAATTCTTACATCATTGCATTGCATTGCATTGCATTGCATCTTTGCTTACATTGTGATGATCCGGTGTTGTACTTGTGTTGATTGACTTCGGATTGGATATATATTGAGACTTGACATACTTGGGTTTAGATGCTTCAACCTAGGTAATGACGGATACCTGTTTTTGATCGTGTATGACTTATACTTATTGATTTATCTGCCTATCCTGCTTTATTGTACGAATTGTGTTAGCTGTACTTAGTCGGCCGATGATACCTACCAGTACTGTAGTTTTGTACTAACCTGCACTTGCTGCATTCCTTTATGAATGTAGAGTATCAGGTTGGGTCTGCTTCCATCTCTCGTGGCTGATCGTCGTCATCAACATTGTTGCGAGTTTCTATGGTGAGAACGAGCCGTTCGTTGCCTTGAAGACTCTCCTATTTTATGTCTTACTACTCCTATTCTGAGACATATATGGATGTATGTACTATTATTCCAGACTTGTATATTTTCATTAGATGCTCTTGTATGACTTAGACTAGACCCTGGAGATATTTTCCTTATTCCGCACTATTCTATTATATATAATTGTGAAACTTACGTATTTATTCTTTTCCGCTTGCTTGATTTAAAGTCGCACAAAACACTACTAAAAAACCAGCGTTTAGTGACGGACGTATTCCGTCGCTAATCAGCATATATCTGTTGCTAAACATGTGTTGCGACGGATTAGCGACGGAATGTCGTCTGTTACGATTTTGCGCGTTGCTAACCTATTAGCGACGGAAATATGAAATCCGTAGCAAACTTAGCGACAGAGTAGCGACGTATGAGATCCGTTCCACATTATAGCAACGGATTATTTTGTTGCTATTGTTATGAATTCCGTGACTAATTTCATATTTCATTTCGTCGTTTTACTAAATTAGCGACGAAAACCATTGTCGCTAATCCGTCGCAAAATATTTGAATTATTTGTGCCTGCATTTAGCGACAATACAATGTTTGTCGCAGTCTGTAGCCTACTGTTTTCCCTCTAGCAACGACCAAAATCCGTCGCACATCAGTCACAAATATTTTTCTTCCGATTTTTTTAAATTTTAAATACACCTGTTGAAACATACTAAATACAAAGTAATAAATACCCTTAAAAATAACTGACATTCACATAAAATAATATTTATAAAAAAGATTCCAAATAGATAGCGAAATCCTAATCGTTAAGTCCAAAACACCGACAACACCAAGCTATCAACTACCAAAAGAACCCACACATCCATCAAGTATTGTTAGTGCATAATTTTGTTCTTTCCAACAAAAAGCAGATAACTTTGTGCTTGAGATCCAAGACCATATATTCTTCTCTTCCTTGTTCCCCCAGCAGCTTCGTAATATGCTTCACATTGATCAATATCAGACTGAGACTGTGATTTTTCCCGTAATATTTCTTGATATCTTTCCTGTAATAAGTAGTGAAATTAAAACATCAAGAATACTAACCATTCAATTTTACCAAATAAAAAGAGAAATGAATTCCAAAGATAAGGGAGCAGATATTTATCCATTTTTCGTTGGAATTGAAGTCTCATGATGACCAACAAAAACGAGTTTCATACAACTTGGATATAAATGATCATATACACTGTCTCTAAACACTGTCTACAAACTGTACGAGTTTATACATAAAACACATCTCTGCGTTTATTTGTCTATTGCAGTGTGGATAATTTTACTTAAGTCAAAAAGAAAAGCTGGTTGGTCCCTTCATATGCTTGTATACAATACACTATGCTTATAGTACTCAGTGTAATTATTAATTTATTATTAAATCTAAAATATTTTTGTTATTGATGTACATTTAGTCTAAATGTATTAACAAGAAAATCACAAACATCCCTGAAGTTTTACTTGTATGACATACACCCTTTGTGGTTTTAAATATTAAAGAATCTCTCATTTTTCGTGTACCAAAACAATATTGTCACATACAAAATGGACAAGCTTTACTATTTTCTGTGAAGTTTACTTTTTTCTTCTTTTTTCTATTGTGTACTACGTACTTGCTTCATTATGATTTATGGTGGGAGGCATGCATTTTATCATTGGATACCTGATACCACTGATAAGAGTGTATGCTGAAAATAACAAACATCTGAACCTGAATGTGGGAATACTTACCCCTTTTTTGTGTTCAATCCTGTTCCAACTGCTGTGCCTCCTTGTGCAAGCTGCTCAAGTGAAGATGCAATCAGTAAGAACAGCTTCTGCCTTAATCATTTTCTGCTATGGGGAAGAGGCGCTATTTGTTATGAAATTATCAGACTGAGTCACTCACCATGCAAACACCTTTCATTTTAAAGTTGAGTTGGAACGTTAGTATACATGTTGGAGAACAACCACTATATTTCCATATCCTTGTTTGTTACAACACAGACACATCATTGTTTGTTAGATTAAGAAGAAAAAAAAAAGGCAAGCACATAATATAAACCATAGGAAATTCTCCATATATCACAAAACTTTTATTTGCCTAACATTTGCAAAGGGAGATAACTACATCCTCGTGGTCTCTTGGAAGATTTTCCAAAATATCAAGCAGCATTTTTCAGGTGGTTTATACATGTTACTGTAGCCATATATGGTAGTAGAAAGTCAATTTTTTACAAAGAACAAGTGAAGAAGGATACATGAGAATGAGAGGAGAGACTTTCATCTTACAAACTCTTTTGGCATTTGAATTGGTTTTGGTTATTCTGAAAAACAGCTTTTGTAAAATGGTTCTGAGTAACAACAGTGTTTGGGTTGCTTTAGTCTTTAGAATTAGTAGTTGGGCAAAATGACCAAAAGCTGTCAATGGACCTAAGTCTATTGTTCAAACTGAGCAGAACATTTCATTTTGATTTTTCTTAATTCTTCTTCATCATAACTCAACAAAATTCATCTTTCCCTATTGCCCCTATAAATTTGTAAATTAATGAAAGTTTGAGGGAATGTTGTTTCCCCTTTTATGCATTAGGAACCTAGTAGATGGGTATAACTAAGAGCAGGATGTGGCCTGCTCACTACACAGTATACATAATGCCCCTACAAGAAATCACTAGAATCAGTCATCAAGGTAAACAAGCAAGCACAGTTGACAATTGCATGCTACAAAACCACATAGTGCTGCATAAAATGCTAAACAGCAATGGAACCAGCTGCTAAAAGAAAAGGTAAACATGCGTCCCAATTCTTTGTGAGTGAAAAAGGAAATCAACCTTCGAGTGTAGTGAAGTATGCAACTGTTTTAAGTTTGGTACTAATCTTTTATTTATCTCCATAGCAGCAGCAATGTGCATCACCTACAAAATAACCATTGCTAAGAACTTAGCATAAGTTTGAAAGGAGAATTAGAAACATAACAATATATCTTGCAAACAAGTAATCTGAAGGAGAAACTCACAGTAGGAAATGTGTCATTTGATGATTGTGATCTGTTCACATGGTCGTTTGGGTGCACATGCTTTTCGCCCCGCTTATGGCCAAGAATTTCAGCTGCTCTGTTTGCAATAACCTGAAAAGATCAGATAAGGCATCACTAGAAAGAACCATATTAAGATTTCTTCCCTTTTGTAGAAGATAATTCCTTGCAGCACATAAGTCAACAAAATACTCTCACAATATTGCCAACTTCCTCAACATTCTTATAATACAAACGCTTTACAAGCCGTCACAATCTGACAAATGCTAGCTACCGTCAAACATACAAAGCACCCAATGCATGTAGAATCCGATGCATTCAGCACTATCATTGAATTATCTTGAAGATTAGCCAAACTTTGAACAAAGTAATATCTTGCAGTCTTACATATTAAAAATAAAAATAAAAAGAGATCTTTTCTGTCATAGCTTGAAGCTCTAAACCAAGAGCTCAACAGTCAATAAACTAAAAAAACATTGAGAGCCAGAATCCACACGCTTCCAGTAACTGGTGCTGCAATCGACCAGAGCAGCAGTTCATCTAGGTAAAATAAAGCTCCTCAAAATTGAGAGCCAGAATCCAAACAATTTATTTATTCTTCATCTAGGTAACTCTCCTCAAAGTGACATCCAACAAGGTCCAATACATTTAATAAAGCTAAAGAAATGACTGTACATCTTTGGATATTTTAAATGTCTTGAAATCTATCCTCTGGAGATGACTGCATCTACAATAAAAGACTAAATATGCTTCTAGCATGCATCAAAAGGCATACACTCTCATCTATACACACAATGGGGTTAAAAATGCCAGAATCAGTCATGCCTCAAGATGCAGTAGCATCAGCAGTTATGTATAGCAAAGAACACCTTTTCTCCTGGTGCAGCCAAGCATGAAGCCACAAATTGGCTCAAAATGCCACAAAGATGGTTCAGAACATAGCACCAAAATAGCAGGGCTCAAGGCAGTAGTAACCTGATTCAGAATCATCCTCAAGTGTTGTATTTCTTTGCCTTCTAAAAGACAGCAATCATGTCAAGTGTAACAGCTTCTATCAAATGCACAACTATATATTAAGAGCAACAATTTTACCCCAACATACAACAGCAAAATGACTAAAAGTGCAACAATTTTTATTCAGGATTTTCGCAATGTAGCATCAATTCTTGTTTGGCAAAAGTAGGCACCAATCAAGTATAGGAGTTTCTATCTCAAAGACCACATATGTTTGTTGTAAATGCAATCATTCAAACACAGTAAACAACTCTCAAAGTGCAGATACAAAACTCATTCAAATGTAGTAGCAGTTCATCAAATAGCAACTCAAAAAATACCATATGCTTGCCTCACATGAACCATTAATTTGCCTCAAAGGTGTCTCAAGAATGCAACTTATTTAACCCTCAAAAGTGCAACAGTTACCTACCTCAAAGTAAGACACAAATTATGTCTCCACTATAGCAGTTGCTTGCCTAAAAAACAATCAGCAACCTGGCACTTATTTCAGCTTCTAAAGATGCAGTAACATTTCAACCAGGATGCATCATTGAAACACTCAGAGCAGCATCAAAAGGCAACGCAGTCAGAAGTTCTGTCTTCATATCATTAATACAACCGAATGACCTCTAAATGGAAGAACAAGCTGAAATAACTTAGTGAAATAGAAAATATCATTCACCTTTTAGTTAAAATAAATGACAAACTGAAACAAAAAAAAATCGAGTAAGAAACCCAGTTCACTAACACTGATTTCAAATCACAGAATATAAAGAATGTTGAGTTCTTCAAGCTTTTTCTCGACATGCAACGAATTAAAACAAACTTTAACCACCAAATAATATTATCCTATAAGATTTAGCACAAACAAAGGTCGAATTTCCATTTTCATCAGATTTTGGCCGAAATAGAGATTCCCAACACTTATCCTTCAAATAAATTATAAACCCAACAGTTTTCAAGACACCCAACTTCGACTTTAGCAAAAAAAAACACTTAAAGACACTCTGTCCTTTAGATAATAAGCAAGAAAACACAGATATCTTAATTTCGTTTTAGATTTAATGTCAGAAAACACAAAGAAGGAGATAAAGAATAAAGAAACTGCCCATAAAACATAGAAAAATCAAAACATACCTTTTCTTTAGATAAAAGTTGCAGTAGAAGAAGAGAAAAACACAATAGAAACCCTAGATTCACATTATTTTGATCTATGTTGTGCTCTCTCTCTCTATGTTAGCAATTTCGCACACTCTCTCTCTATCTGTGTTGGCTACTGTGTTTGAACTGAAATGAAATAATGTGTGCCCTAGCTACGAGATATCTTTTTTTTTTACACTTAACGACGGAATAGCGACGGGTTTTATAATCCGTCGCTAAATAATATATTGATTTCTTTTAATAATTAATATTGCGACAAATTTTTTCGTTGCTGCAAATATATATTTTTTTCGAGAAAAATTAGAGGCGTAGCGACGGATGTTTCGTTGCTGAATCCGTCGCTAATGAAAAATAAAATTTGTCGCGCCTTCTCTGTTGCTAAATCTGTAGTGAAATTTAAGGCGCCAAAAATTCGCGCTAATTATTAGTGACGAAACTCAGTTTTCGTTGCTAATCCGTTACTATATAATGAGATAAAATTTTAGTTGCTTTTCTCGCGACAAAATGAGAAATCTGTACCTAATCCGTCGTTAATTAGCGACAGAATATGGTCTGTCGCTAATATTCCGTCACTAAACGCTGATTTTTTAGTAGTGAAAGTCGTGCGCCTTTATTCTAATTGGTATCTGGAACGATCGAATTGGTATCTGACTCTTATCTTCTCTCATGGATGGTGAGGACTCGAACTACGATAGCCCGAGACTAGGTGCCAGTGCCCGCAGCTACGGTTGGCACCAGAGGGCGTGGTAGAGCTAGAGGCCGCGGGGCTGCCCCAACCAAGGTTAGGGCTCCAGCGGTAGGTTAGCAGCGTGAGAGGTCCCCGTCCCCAGAGCCCAAGGATCAGCAGGTTCGAGACCAGTCTGCTGAGAATGATGTGGCCCCGGCATGGACACAGCCCGAGATTACTTCTAATCAGACTATGCAAGATACTATGGCACGAGTCTTACTCCATCTAGATGCCCAGCAGGCTGCCGCTGGTGTCACTAATTCTGGCGGAGGTTCTCAGCCCTTAGTTGGGGCGCAGACCCCTGACCAGAGACCTACTCGGGTAGCACACCCCGCTGCAGCTATGGCTCCCCGTAGTGATGTTGTAACAGCCCCGGTTGATGATCTTAGGCCCATTGAGGGCGCTGTTATAACTGTATCTGATCAAGATCTTGTTGGGAGGTTTAGGAAGTTGGAGCCGCTGAGGTTTTCGGGTACTTCTTCTGAGGACGCTTATGAGTTCATCTTGGATATGCATGAGTTGCTGCAGAGGATGGGGATCGTAGAGTCCTATGGCATTGACTATGTGTTCTATCAGTTTCGCGATGACGCGAAGACTTGGTGGAGATATTTTATTGCTTGCCGAATTGACAGTTCCACTGACTTGGACACAATTCTATCTAGCCTTCCTTGAGAAGTATGTGCCCCTGTCCCTCAGAGAGGCGCGTAGGGAGGAGTTTCTACATTTGCAGCAGAGGGGTTTGTCTTTGGAGCCCTATGTGACTCGCTATCTATATCTGGCACGTTATTCAGCTCCCTTGATCCCTACCGAGCTTGATCAGATTCGACGCTTTTTTGGTGGGCTCGTTGGTTATCTTCAGATTCCTTGCCTTCAGATGGAGGCTATGGGGGCTTCCTTCCAGTCCATCATGGAGCATGCTGCTTTAGTCGAGGCCACTAGGGCCCATGCATTTGGAGGAGGTAGTGAGAAGAGGCAGCATTAGATTTGGGGTTATGGTGGTTCTAGTTCGAGGGGCACCAGTCAGTCTTCTAGGCCGTATCAGCCATATTTTGGCCGCCCTGTGTACTTAGCCTTGCAGGGTTATCCTAGTGAGCTGTCCAGACAGAGGTTCTCCGAGAGCTTATTATCTTGACCGGTTGATAGGATTACTCTGGCTGGGTCTTCAGTTTCAGTCCATCAGACTCCGGCTTCTAAAGGTTGCTTTTTGTGCGGAGCAATTGGTCATTTTGCTCGATATTACCCACGACCCAGGCAGGGTCATCAGTTCCAGAGGGCTCCGGTATCTTCCGATAGCCGAGGTGATGTTCTTTCGAGAGGTGGATGTCAGTCTGGACGTGGTGGGGCCTAGTGTTACTCATTTCCAGGTGGACCCCAGGCAGAAGCCTCAGATGCTGTTATTTTAGGTATCGTTTTTGTCCGACATAGAGCCGCATCTGTGTTATTTAATTCTAAATTCACGTATTCGTATGTGTCTGTATATCATGTTGTGTGATTGGGACTGCCTTGTGATAGCATAGTTTTACCTGTTCAGGTATCTACTACAATCGGAGATTCTGTCATGGTTGATCAAATTTATCGGTCGCGTTTGGTTACTTTTATGGGTTGTGACACTTCAGATTGTGCGGTACGCATAATCTAGAGAGTTCTCAGTTAGAGTAGAGTGAGTTAAGGCAAGCTATTATGAATAGATTTTGTGGCCTACTATTATCATCCCTGAGTGTTATTGTTGCGTAGCTTAGAGAGGGAAGTTTATGGAAATGGACTAGTGATAGGTGGGAAATTATGTGAGATTCATGATTGGCAGTTAGTGATAAGCATAGTTTAGTGAACCGACTTGTTGAGGTTTATAAAAAGTGGTTGGGTGGTACAACCTCAGATAAGTTTCGTGACTTTCTATAGTGAATGAGTCAGCACAATTTAAGAGAAAGGATTGTGGAATTCCTATCATTTAAGGACTAAAGTTATATTTTCGGGAAGGACCTTACTCGTGGTAATACAGTATGATTGCGAGTAATATTGGCTGGACAGTTTGGGTAAGAGCCTTGGTTATTAAGGACTTGGGGTAATTGCGTGAGATTTCGAGCGATAGTGTAAGATTGGATACTTTCAGAGAATTTACGAGCATATCAATGTGATATTGTGAGAGGTCCGATGATTATATAATTACTATGAGGCTTTAGGTTTCACGTTGAAAAGTTTGGGGTTATATCAGATTTATGTATCGATAAACGTTGAGAAACATGAGGTTGGAAATCATAACGTATAGCTCTTCGGTACTAAGTTGATAACTTGGATAGGACTCCACTTGTGGAGTCAAAAATGATAGACAGGATCTGTTATCCGTGGTATGATTGTTGGTGATATTCGAGAGGGGTGCCTTCGTTTAGGGTCAGCGTGATGCGAGTTAAGTTGAAAGGTCTATGAGTACACTTCCAGGAGGATGTCTAAGGACTCAAAGCGTTTCGACTCAGATTTGAGGTATGACAGATTTACCAAGTTGGTTAGGGTTTTCTAGTGTATTTAATGATACTTTCTGAGAACAGTTGTTGGGACAGAATGAGGTTATATAATGAGCCTAGTACAAATTTGAGGAGGAACTGTTGTGCGAAAGGTCTCTATATTCATCAGTTGTTTACTCGATGAGATAATCAGTGGTAATGTTCCTGCATTGTGATTTGAAGGTTTAAGAAGATTCAAAACTGGCCAAGTTGGCTGTCGGTACGATCAGTTTTTAATGGAATTGCGCAGAGATTGCAGATAAATCAAGGATTCCTTCAGACAAAAGTAAGTTATGGGTTCAGAATTTTGATATGTGTGTTCTTATGCTTTTAAGGAATCACGGTACGAGAAAAGACTCTAGTAAGTGCGAAGGAAAGGTTAGCAGAATTAGAGCATTTCATCGGTTCAGAATGGGCTATGGTTGTGACCATGTTTTAGAGGATTGCATTGGTTGGGAAAGTGTTAGTAGGGCCTATCGATCACGTTCAGCGTTGCGGTTTTATCAAATCAGAGAAATCGAGTAAAACGATTAGTTTATTTGAGGATCAATTGCGAGGGAAAGCCGAATATGGAGATATGATGATTAGAGTTTGATGCTAAGTTTAGAGAGTTGTGACTGGTAAGTGAGCTGAGGTGCTTGGGCCTTTTTGAGACTACCCATTGTTGGACCCTTGTTCTATGAGTTAATTTATTGCCAGATCTATCCAATGTTCATCCGGTTTTCTATGTTTCCGTGTTGGGGAAGTACCGTTCTTGTGGTTTTTGTATCATTCGTTGGGATTCAGTTTTGTTCAATGAGAATCTTTCCTGTAAGGAGGAATCTGACATGCGTGACGGATATCTTCAATTATTTCTGATTCGAATGTCTTTCCCGTCCTCTCTGCCTTTTCACTCAAGGACGAGCGATTGTTTAATTGGTATCTGATGTAACGACTCGTTTGGTCGTTATTGAATTTTCGTCCTTTTTGACCATTTTTCGATCTTGGTTAGCTCACTTTTGACCCGAGGGACCATTGACATGCTTTTCGAGGTGTCTAGACTTGATCCGGGCTATATTTTGTGAAATATGGGCTTTAAGCGAAAAAAGAGTTGACCCAAAGTTGGCTTTTGGGTAAAAGGACCTTTTTTTGAAATTCCGTCGATTCTGAGAGGTCTTGATGGTCATTTATAACTTGTGTGTATATCTGGTTCGGTTCCTAATGCACTCGGATGCATTTTGGGACTTGGGTTGGGAAATTGGTAATGAGTTATCGGGGGTTGACTCGGTCAACGAGACCTTCGTTGGAAATTCTGAGGCCACGGGTGAGTTCTTAGCGTATTTTTATGTGGGTCTATGGATGTGGGTTATGAGCAGATGGCCTTGGGAGTGGTTCGGGATTTCGATTGAAACTTAGAAGATTTAGTTGGATTCTGGTACCTGGTGTCTGTATTGGCGGCACCAATGTTGTCCCAGCGGTACCGCTGTTGCGGCGGGGTGACCGCTAGGGTGGCTAAGTATGATTTGGCCTAGACCGTCCAACCGGCCTTTTAGGCGCTGTTGCGGCGTCGCTGTAGTGGCCCTGTGGCGGTAACGGGCTTGTTATTTCATTAAGTGTATATTAAATAAGCCCTTAGTCTATCATTTATTCCCATTTCGTAATTAGAGATCTTGGGGTCTGTTTTTAGCGATTATTGGAGAAAACTCTTGGAGGTAAGTCTTGCTATCTTTTTACTTATTCCTTGTTCCAAATCATCACAGATTCCTCTTTCCCTTAGTAATTCCTTAGTAATGAAAGATAAAAGTGGAGATAATGAATGTTCTATCTAGTCTAATTAATGATGAAATTGATGAATCTATGGTTATTAATAGTTTATCTTCCATTATTAGTGTTGAATTCATGAATCAAAGAGTTACGATTTATACCAAAAATTGGGAGTTTCACTACAAATTTGAAATTGGGCGATTCCATGAGTAAATTAGCAATTAGTTGTTGGATCATGATCACCTAGTGCCTAATTTGATATTTCTCTCCCGAATTTCTCGTTTTGACCTTGTGGGCCCCGTTTCCCCAAATTCTAGGGTTGGTTTTGACCTAAATTGAATGATAACAATATTAGTATCGTTCTTCATGATTTCTAATCTAGATTTTGAATATGCTTAGACTTCTTTGATATTGAGGCTCAACGGAAGGGCAAGGATAGAGAGTGATTTGTTGGTGTTGCTGTTCGGCCATCCAAGTAGGTTATGGCTTACCCTTGGTGAAACTTCATATAGCGAAGCAAATATTTAGATGATATTATCGGAGAAAGCATGTAAACCTTCGGGTATGAAGTTGGGTTGGATATTGTCTTAGGTTGGGCCCTGTTGCGTGATTGGGGCTAGCCACCCCATTGTGTTGTGACTTGTTTGTTCTGTTGAGTTGGCTTGATGCCAAGTACCATTAGTAGATATTGGAATCTGTTGTTCCATCTTGTTTATAATATTATAGTAACTTACGGGTTGACGTTGAGACGAGGATAGAGTTCTATATGACTTGTGTGGTCTTTCATGATATTGTTGACGTACCCATGTTTGGTACTTGTAATATTTATCTGATTATTCATATTGACTCATACATCGCACGCATTCAGATCTCTCACGATATATTGTTGATATATTATTGATACATTATTGATACTTGATGAAACACTGTGATAAGCTCAGCTCAATTTGCATGATGGTGCTGTGAGTCGTCCGATATCCGATGGTTGTCCCGGAATAGTGGATTGGGTGATATGAGAGTCTGTGATCTGAGGTCATTTACCGGAGCGGAACAAGTGTACGATGCCTGAGGTCTCTTGCCAAGTGAGATGAGTTTGATATTGTGAGGTGTCCATGTATGGCACGTTGATATGAGATCTTGTCGTTGTTATATTCATGCTTACATATGAGTTTCTTTCATACTTGCATTTCCATACTTGGAATCATACTTGCACGTTCATCTTGCACATTTGACAGGGGGTGACGATGTGGCCTATGTATGATAGCATATATGCAAGTAAGGTACACTTGATAGGGGGTGACGATGTGACCTATATTGTGGTTGTGCTCGTAATCCGATGAGGCATTCCGGAGCGAGTGATATGTGGACACCGTGGGTTTCCCATGGGTTGTGCTATTGGGACGTCGAAACTTTCGTCCGGAGTACATGTGTACACTACATTGCATCGCGTTGGCATTCTTACATCATTGCATTGCATTGCATTGCATCTTGGCTTACATTGTGATGATCCGGTGTTGTACTTGTGTTGATTGACTTCGGATTGGATATATATTGAGACTTGGCATACTTGGGTTTAGATGCTTCAACCTAGGTGATGACGGATACCTGTTTCTGATTGTGTGTGACTTATACTTGTTGATTTATCTGCCTATCCTGCTTTATTGTCTGAATTGTGTTAGCTATACTTAGTTGGCCGATGATACCTATTAGTACTATTGTTTTGTACTGACCTGCACTTGCTGCATTCCTTTATGAATGCAGAGTATCAGGTTAGGTCTGCTTCCATCTCTCGTGGCTGATCATCGTCACCAACATTGTTGCGAGTTTTCAGTGTGAGCACGAGTCGTTCGCTGCCTTGAAGACTCTTCCTATTTTATGCCTTACTATTCCTATTATGAGACATGGACGGATTTATGTATTATTATTCCACATTTGTATATTTTCATTAGATGCGCTTGTATGACTTAGACTAGACCTTGGGGGTATTTTCCTTATTCCGCACTATTCTATTCTATATCATTGTGAAACTTACGTATTTATTCTTTTCCGCTTGCTTGATTTATTATTCATGTCTTTCGTTGTCGTTGGGTTGAGGGTTCACTTACTGAGGTGGGAAAGGTAAGTGCCCGCACGACTGAAGTCAAAACTGAAGTCTAGTTGAGCGACTAAAGTATCAGAGTATTTCATCGGTTCAGAATGGGCTATGGTTGTGACCGTGTTTTAGAGGATTGCATTGGTTGGGGAAGTAGTTGTTGGGCCTTTTTGGTTGTGTTCAGAGTTGCGGTTTTGTCAAATCAGAAGATTCGAGTAAAATGATTTGTTTATTCAAGGATCCGTTGCGAGGGAAATCCGAATATGGAGATATGAGAATTGCAGCTTGAGCTAAGTTCAGAGAGTTGTGACTGGTAAGTGTGCCGAGGTTCTTAGGACTGATTGAGACTACCTGTTGTTAGACTATGGAATGTTCATCTGGTTTTTCCTTGTTTTTGTGTTGGAGAAGTACCGTCCTGGTGGTTTCTGTATCACTCGTTGGGATTCAATTTTGTTCGATGAGAATCTTTCCTGTAAGGAGAAGTCCGACGTGCGTGGCCGATATCTTCAGTTATTGCCGATTCGAGCATTTTTTCGTCCTCTCTTCCTTGTCGCTCCAGAACGAGCGATTGTTTAATTGGTATCTGATGTAACGACCTGTTTGGTCATTATTGCATTTTCAGCCCTATTGACCCTTTCCCGAGCGTGGTTAGCTCCCTTTTTCCGTCCTCTGTTTTCTACATTTTACAAACGAGACCCCTCCCTTTTTTTTAATAAAATGAAATGGACCGGGGGGGGGGGGGGGGGTAATGGAGTATAATATCCCCCCTCTCCTTTCAACCTATAGCTGGGCCGGGTCGCGGGTCAAATGGACTAGGCCTGGCCTACCCATTTAAGGCTAGGTCCTATGTACATACACATGCGTGTATATACACCATGTATATTGATATATACGTGGTGTATATACATACATATATATGGCGGGTAAAAAAAGTTAATACATAAAAAAGAAAAGAACAAATTGTTAGCGCATTAGGACTTAAATAGTTTAAGAAAAATAATTCATAAAACAAAAAGCGAAAATCATTTGCAGACATCGGCCTATAAGTTAAGAAAATAAATTGATTACACAAGCACGCACAGAAATGGGTAAAATGGTCATCCCTTTAAATTACTCCAAGTGCCTTGGACAATAAATAAAATTGCTCATTAATCTAATTTCCCTGATTTAATTAATCGAACAAACAATCATTAAAAAAGGGGTTTTCTTGCCCCTCCGCATAATAAAATCTCCACAAAAAAATTGAAATAACCTAATATCTCTCTATTAATGCAAAAAGGGGTGACATGTTGTCCTGAATAATCTATAAGAAATACCTAGACCCCTCGGGGGGTGCACAGTTGATTTTATTTATTGTCCAAAGACTCCGAGCGCTTAAAAATAGATCCCGGGAGGTCAAAAATTAGGTGTCAACAACTGCCCCTTCGGTGTTCGGGGATGGCAAAACCATCCCTGGGCAACGAAATTTGACTAACCCTAGTTTTTGACGGACCTGACGCATCTTACCCTTTAAAATTCTAGTAATTCACATAGGCGTGGCCGGACCTTGGCTTTTAGGTTTCCTACATATCTCGGGTTACACGAGAATTCAGGCCACATGTAGTTTGACTCTACTAAAGATTCACATGCGGAGCTGAAAGGTCCTGAGATCACCGGTGTCGTGAGGTTTTCTCAAAGACTTGCGGGAAGGTGACCGATTCTCTTGTCTTGAGTTTTCCTACATATCCCTGGTCCTAGGGCATCAGGCCACATGTAGTTCGACATCGCTGGAGAAAGGTGTCTCCCTTATATGGAGACATCTTCGGACTTTTCGGTGTGTACCCGATCGGTCGCGATTTTTTTTAGTAGAAGGAAATATAAGCAAGCAAACTTGGCTGAGTCCGGGAGTAGGTCCCCTAAATCCTGGCCGGAGATCTTGACTCTCATGAGCACCCTTTTTGGTCAGCCGCGTAAGAAAAGTTTCATATTTGCTCTACAATTTTTCCGGACTCGGTTCAGAAGGTTGGCTCTCTCTCAGAGTATTATGCACCCTGCTCTCGAAATCTAAACATATTGTAGATGTCTTCGCTATATTCTCTCTGCTGTAGAAGCAAACATATGATGGCAGTATGCAATGTAATGAATGAATGGCCCTCTCATCAGTATGAATGAATGCATGAATGGCCCTCTCGGCAGTATGAATGAATGGCCCTCTCGGCATGGCCCTCCATGGGTCAGACGTGTTTTCATCGGTCCATCTGTCTTGTGGCACATATGCTAGTCTAACAAGTTTTCCTGCTGGATTTGACTTTCGCGGTTTCATCATTTTCTTGTTAAGACTTGGATCCATAGAAAAATTGTGAGTTTCCTAAACGGCCGATCAGCGTTGTCGTCCTCCTGTCTGACAAGCCTTGATATTCCTAGAGATGATTTTGAAGCGTTCTTACACTAGCAAGGGTATACGTTTTTTTCCTAAAATCCTACGGGGCAAAGCACTTTGTTCCCTATACACTATCTCGTTATTTTACACATAGGTATGTATATATATATATATATATATATATATATATATATATATATATATATATATATATATATATATATATATATATATATATATATAGGTATGTATATATATATATATATATATATATATTTCAACAATACTTTGTCATGACATGTCACTGCGAGCGCGGTCGTCCGGATCCCCCAGCAGGTGTGACTGCTGGCTCTGGGCCTCGATGGCTGGGCCCTAAGACATATTCTTTAGAAGTCCCGCCCAGGTTCAGGCTCGTCCTGAGCGGCCCCTGTCGTCTTTCATCTTGCGAGAATTTTTGAAGTCCCCTAAAAAATTCTGCCCAGTGTAAGATTTCACATTGCTATGTTCTTGTCAATCGTTTCTTGGCAGGAATTTTTGAGATCCTCTCAAAAATTCTGCCCCAGTGCGGAGTTGGCACTGGTCGGCCCTCACGGTTTGATTTCCCGGCTTCCTTTTCCTTTCATTGTCTCTGGGGTTTCCTTAATGGCTTTTGGGTTTCTCTTTTGTGACGACCGAGCTCGAAAGCACCTAACATATCCTGTCGCAGCAGGAATTCAGGTCGAACATAGTTCGGGAAAAGTAATCGAGTTTTGGTTTTTTCTAGTAAAGCGATTGGGTCCGATATGGACTGCCTACGTATCCCGACGTAGGGAAGTCAGGTCATTGCATAATTCATTACATAGATGACTTGTTCTTCTCCTATTCCAGTATAAGTACAAGGAAAAGGTGCGATTACAAGGAAATAACAATGTAACTATAAGAAAACAGGATCTTGAACGTAGATTCTCTTTAGCGTATCGGCATTTTGGCTAAGACTATGGCTCCTCCCGAGAGTACCTTTCGGACCATGTACGGCCCTCGCCAATTGGTGCGAACTTTCCCTTATATTCTTCTTGGTGGGGAAATACTCGTTTGAGCATGAGTTGTCCGATCTGGAAGAGTCGGGTTCTAACTTGCTTGTTGAAAGCTCGAGACATCCTTTGTCGGTATAGTTGTCTGTGGCACACTGCCACCATATTCTTTTCTTCTATCATAGCCAGCTTCTCGTAACGATTCTTACCCCCACTATGTATCCTGCAACTCGGCCTCTTGGATGATCCGGAGCGAGGGGATCTCAACTTCCGCGGGTATGACCGCTTCTGTACCGTAGACAAGGAGATAGGGAGTTGCCCCGGTGGAAGTGCAGATTGTCGTTAGGTATCCCAACAAAGCATAAGGCAGCTGCTCGTGCCAATCCCGGTGGTTGTCAATCATCTTTCTTAGGATTCCCTTAATATTCTTGTTAGCAGCTTATACGTCTCCATTCATCTACAGTCGGTAGGCAGTGGAGTTCCTGTGCGTTATCCAGAATCGCTCGCAGATGTCTTTTATTAAATGACTATTCAGATTGGCACCGTTGTCCGTGATGACGGATTCTGCTACACCAAAGCGGCATATTAGATTGCCCCGAACGAAATCGACCATGACTTACTCTGTCACCAACTTGTGGGAAGCAACCTCCACCCATTTATGAAGTAGTCAATGGCGACAAGGATGAAACGGTGTCCATTGGAGGCTGGTGGTTCGATGGGTCCTATGACGTCCATCCCCTACGCTACAAAGGGCCACGGTGAGCTCATTGCTTGTAACTCGGTAGGAGGAACTTTGATTAAATCTCCGTGTATCTGGCATTGGTGGCATCTTTGCACAAATTTGCACGAGTCATGCTCTATGGTCATCCAGTAGTAACCTTTCCTTAGGATCTTCTTTGCGAGGATGAATCCGTTCATGTCAGGGCCGCATGCCCCTGCGTGCACCTCCTTCAACAGTTTTTTGGCTTCTTCGGCGTCCACACACCTGAGTAGACCGAGGTCGGGCGTTCTTTTGTACAACACCTCCCTATTCAGGAAGAAATCATTGGCCAGTCTTCTGACGGTCTTCTTCCCTTGCTAAGTACCTCTTGATGTCGGCATACCATGGTTGGCCATCTGGCTCGGCCTCGACATAGGCGCAGTGAGCCTGTTCTTCCCTTATGATGATTTCCAAAGGGTCTATGTGCTCGTTTTCAGGGTGCTGGATCATGGAGGCTATCGTAGCCAACGCATCTGCGAACTCATTTTGGGCCCCAGGGGTGTGCTTGAAATCGATGTTCTTGAACCTCCCACATAGTCTCTGCACCAGATTCATGTATGGGAGTATCTTATCGTCTTTTTCAAACTCTCTGGGGGGTATTCTCCCCTTTCTAAGTACCTCTTGATGTCGGCATACCATGGTTGGCCATCCGGCTCGGCCTCGACATAGGCGCAGTGAGCCCGTTCTTCCCTTATTATGATTTCCAAAGGGTCTATGTGCTTGCTTTCAGGGTGCTGGATCATGTAGGCTATCGTAGCCAACGCATGTGCGAACTCATTTTGGGCCCCTGGGGTGTGCTTGAAATCGATGTTCTTGAACCTCCCACATAGTCTCTGCACCATATTCATGTATGGGAGTATCTTATCGTTTTTGATCACCCTGTTCCCTTTCACTTGATTTACGAGCAAATTGGAATCCCTGATTAATAATAGCTCTGGTATATTCATGGCTAATGCCATCCTGAGGCCGAGGACACATACTTCGTATTCTACCATGTTGTTAGTGCACCTGAAGTTGAGCTTTGCGTTCTTTGGGTAGTGCTGTCTGGTTTCTGATATCAATACGGCCCCAATGGCTGATCCCTTGTAATTGATCGCCCAGTCAAAGAACAATCTTTATCCCTTGTACGGTTCTGTCAACTTTTTTTCTATAGCTAGTACCTCCTCATCTAGGAAGAAGGTCTGTAAAGGCTCAAGTTCGTTGTCGACGGGGCTTTCTGCCAACAGGTCGGCCATGGCCTGTCCTTTAATTAGGGCTGGGCATAAATACCGAAAACTGAAAAATCGGACCGAACCGAACCGAACTTCAAGAAATCGAAACCAAAAGAACCGAACCGAACTAGTTTGGTTCGGTTTTTGGTGTTCACCTTCAAAAAATCGAAACCAAAATAGCCGAACCGAACTTTGATGAAACCGAACCGAAGAACCGAAATCTATACATTACCCAAAAAAAGTCCAGACCCATTAAGTTTAAGCCAAAAAAAAAACCCAATTGTAATAAGCTCTCTTTTGCTTTTGTATCCCTAATTTTCCACTTCAGTTTAGAAAATCAAATATCCTTAACAAAGAAAGGTGACTAGGATGTGTCTTTAGGATTAATGTATGTCCTTTATGTGTTTTCTTAATTATTCTTACTGTATGTATATAACACCTAGTAATACTATATTATGGTTATGGTTTTCTGTTCTTGTGTATCCTGTTTGTTTGATTTTGATTTTAATTTGTTAGTTTTATGTTTTGTTGCTTTTGAGAATATAAATTAGTGTAAATGGAATCGCTACTAATATCATATCAAAAAAATCAAATTGAAAAAATCGAAACCGAACCGAACCAAACTTCAAAAAACTGAAACCGAACTAGTTTGGTTCGGTGTTCGGTGTCCACCTTAAAAAAAGCGAAACCGAAATAGCCAAACCAAAGTTTGATAAAACCGAACCGAAGAACCGAATGCCCACCCTTACCTTTAATCGCCTTTTGTGCTATGTATACGATGTCAAATTCACTTAGCAACATCTTCCATTTAGCCAACGTTTCCACGGGCATCGATTGCCGGAAGATGTATCTCAAAGGATCCATTCGGGATAAGAGGTGGGTGGTAAACACCGATAAGTGGTGTCTTAGCTTCTGAGAGATCCAAGTCAGGGCGCAACAGGTTTGTTTCTACGAGCGTGTACCGCGCTTCGCAGGATTTGAACTTCTTGCTCATATAGTAGATGGCATGCTCCCTTTTGCCTTCCTCATCATGCTGGGCCAACATACAGCCGAAAGCACTCTCTGATACTGACTGGTACAGTAAAAAGGGACTCCTTTGCTGTCACGACCCAAACTGATGAGTCGTGATGAGTGTCTGACCTCTAGCGACCAAACACCCCTATACTCATATCTGAATCTTACTGAACATCAAGGGCCCACAAGTGGCTTAAACTGAACTCATAAACAGGTGACATCATGAACTCTGTACAACCTATATATACATAAACATGCTGAAAGAACAGTGCAAGCCAGCTAGGCTGCTACATATATTGTACACAAAAGAATAGAAGCCAACAACGCTACATCATCTGACTAATACATACAATTGTCTATAGACCTCTACTGGAATAAATGTTGTAGAAAGGACGGGACAGGGCCCCGTCATACCCATATTCATATACATCTCAAAAGGCTAGCATACCAAAATAAACTGCAGCTCCAGATCAATAGAGTGCACTAACCACGGCTGGATAGAAATTCTACTAAGCTAGACCACCTGTCGGTCTACCTGAACTTGCGAGCATAAATGCAGCCCCCCGAGCAACGGGGAGTCAGTACAGATAATGTACTGAGCATGAAAGGCATAAGAGCAATATGTACATATATAATAATCATGAATAAGATCTGAACTCATAATCTGAAATGACTATCTGCATGTACTTGTATGAACTAGTAGCTGCATGAATCTGTATAATTGACAATGCCTCTGTAGGCGCATAATCTGCATGCTTATGCTTATCAATGTAGGTCATACATATGTATATGTGTATATAACCCTTGTTAAGCCTCTATGGCATCCCATCATCTCATATCGGCCTCTTTGCGGCCATCATCATATACATTGCTGCGGTACGTGCAGCCCGATCCTTATATCATCATGGTGCACCAGCTGATCAGGTGGTAATGCGTCTGTAGCGCTTGTTCATTTCCCCGTACCCCATATACATATAATACTTGCGTATATAAAGCCTTCTGGTCACGGGTCAATATGCATATATGAATGAATGAAATGCGTGAATAATTGTATACATAGAACTGGACCCATGAACAGAAGGAACAATCATGAACGGGGTACATAAACATCAAAGACTGAAGTATTCCTAATACTTCTAAGAGTAGAGTAGTATGGAAGCTTGATTAATCGTTTGGTCATATTATAAGGTCATGCCAAAAGAAAGAAAGGATAGCCTTAACATACCTTGAAGTATATCCAATCGTCCAACTTCTACCTCTCGAACTTGTAAGTCTACAATTAAGATAACATAGGCCTTAATTAGACTATTTACCTCGCTTACTAGCCATCTTTAAATACATATAGAGCTAACGAATTGTGGACAACATTTCCCTTGTAAGATTACAACACTTCAACTTCACATTCGATCCAACATCGACCACAATACCCACAACAACAATGACAACACATATATATCGAAATATACTTAAATCCATTCCCAATCATCTCTTAAAAATAACCCCAAATCACTATCTTACTCTTTATCAACTTACCACTTCCATAAGTATCCTTTCTTCACTTAAAACCACAAAAACTCTTGACAATTAACTTAAATACAAGGGTAGAAATCATTTACATACCTTAAGGGGTCTAATATTCCAAAGATCAATTTCAACTCCAACTCCCTAAGCTTCACAACTTGAAGAAACCCTAGAAACAACCTTCTTCTTCACAAGCTTGGGTTCACGGGACTCGGATCTTGCCAAATCACCACTATAACGATAGAAAAGGTTGGGAGTAAATATACTAGGGTTTTCTCTGACTTGGAATAGAGAAAATGATAATTAAAGTTGTGAACCTTATATTTATACTCGGAGTTAAGAAGTCCCAACGGTACGGTTCGACGAGCGAGTCGATGACCGTCGTCGTGTCGACCTACGCCTGCAGATTTCAACGCTGCGGAACCCTGTCGACGCCGCACAACGACGGTCCGTCGACACTGTCGACGATGACTGGTGTCTGCAGATTTCTTAGATTTAGCTCAGATTGCATTGGTTCGATTCGTTTAACTTCTAATCCTGAAAATTACCAGGGATACCTGCTGGTACCTTTGTACAGGGGGTAAGCTACTTTCTATCTCCAAAACTCGGACGCGAGTCTCAATTCCAAGGCATGCCCGACTATGAAACCATAGGTTCTACTATGACGAGAATGAAAGGCGTAACACTTGCCCGGGCAACACTAGAACGGAAGGGTTGGAGAGGTACCTCTTGATTTTGTCGAATGCCTCTTGGCATTCTTCCGTCCAATTCGTGGGAGCGTCTTTCTTGAGTAGTTTAAGGATTGGCTCCATGATCACGGTGGACTGGGCTATGAACCGCCCAATGTAGTTCAACCTCCCTAGGAAACTCACGACCTCCTTCTTGGTCTTGGGCGGCAGCAATTCCTGAATTGCTTTGATTTTGGTAGGATCCAATTCAATGCCCCTGTGGCTGACTATAAACCCCAATAATTTTTCGGCAGGCAGCCCAAAGGCGCACTTAGTAGGGTTTAGCTTCAGGTTCAGATCTCGATAGTCCCCACAAATTAAGATCTTTTCATCCTTTTTGGGCACCCGTCACTACATTGGCCACCTAAGTGGGGTAGGACGTGACTTCCACTATTCCTGACTCGATCTACTTTTCGACTTCGTCCTTTATCCTGATACTCATGTCTGGTTTGAACATCCGCATTTTCTGTTTGACTGGGGCGAATCCCTCCTTTATAGGAAATAGATGAGCCACTATCTCAGTGCTCAGCCCTGGCATATCTGCGTACGACCAAGCAAAGACGTCCACATATTCCTTTGCAAAGCTATGAGCTCTTCTCTTTGCGGAGTTCTTAAGTGGGCGCTAATTCGCGTCTCCTTGACATCTCTTCTGTCACCGAGATTGATCACCTCAGTTTCGTCCATATTTGGCTTCTCCTTTTCTTCCAACTATTCCAACTCCTCTATTATCCCTTTTGGCATCATCCTTGATTCGTCGTACTCTTCGTATTCCTGCTGGTTACCTTCTCCGCCCGCTTCGTGACACGTCATGACATTTTCGATTGTTTCACTATTACTACTGAAAATCGAGGCGAAACAAATTAAGCTTATTACCGGTTTTTATTACTTAGCTAGCGAGAAAGGCAGTTATTATTAATTGGCAAAAGACGGTGATTTGCGAGGCTTTCATCAATTCAAAACGCAACTGATTACAACTGTGGTCCCAGCCGGGAACAACATCAGACCATTCCCATTTTTTAAAACGTTGCAAAGGGAAAGCTTTCATTTAGGAGAAGAAAAGAAAAGGGTCGGTTGCTCGGCCTACGTCGTCGTTTCTTTGCAAAAGATTTTATTTTAAGAAAAGTCCATCTCTCTACCGAGAAGCCAAGAGGGGGTGGACGCCCAATTATTCAAGTGCTCCTCCAGCACCAAACTGCATATGCTAGGTGTCTCATGACTCTGTTCAGTGACCACATAGTATCCCTCTTCTTGAAATAGCACTTCGAGACTTTCACCAGCTTCCACCTCGTTCGGTATCGCCACTGTACTGGGGAATGACTGGTACAAACCCAGGACTGGACGGGGTAGTTCCCTAGTTCTAGGATCTCTCTTGATTGCCCTTGTAAGCTCATCTTCGTCAAGGGAATACCCTAGTCCGAAATGGTAGTTTTCTTTGGGAATCAGTATAGGCTCTGTTATCTCTCCGAGGTTCTTCCCTAGGCCTTTCCCCGCTTCGAAGTCGCTCCTCAGCATGGTTGAGGCGATTTATTTGTAGACCGTTGGCATGGATCTACCGATCTCTCCTTCTGTGTGGGCCGCTCCTATGTACTCCACTGTGTGAAAGTGGAAGAGATGAGGACTCTATTCAATTACGGGAATAGCGTTGTGAGGAGGCTTCTGAGTGTTCTTTTCAGCCGTCACTAAAATTTCCTGTCCTTGCCACTCGAATTTTATGGCCTGGTGCAGACTCGATGGTACCGCACCGGCGGAGTGGATCCAGGGTCTCCCTAAGAGCATGTTGTAATTGGCGGTGATCGCCATGACTTGGAACTCTGCTGTGAAGGAGGTAGGCCCGATCCTGATCTGCAGGTCAACTTTTCCCAAAGAGTCACTTAGGGCTCCATTGAACCCCCTGACGTTTGTCGTGCTCTAGCGGATCTTACCCACGTCATAACCAAGCTGTGTCAGAGTGGTAGCAGGCAGATATTGAGGCCTGATCCGGTGTTCACCAGTACCCTTCCTACGGTCTTGTTGTGGCATTCTAGGGTGACATAGAGGGATTTATTGTGGGATGTTCCTTCAATAGGAAACTCTTCTTTAGAGAAGCAGATCCGGTGTTCCCCGATGCTATGGGCCACCAGCCCGGCCAAATCCTCACTACTCATTCTTGCTAGTACATGTGCATCATCCAACACTTTCATGACGGCATGCCTATGAGACAGTGAGCTAGCTAACAGCGATAGCACAGAGATTTGCATCAGTGTCTTCTTCAAATGTTCGAAAATGGAATAGTCTTTGGGCTGCATACGTCGCTAGAAATCTTCGGCCTCTCCTTCGATTATCGCCCGTTTCTGAGCATTCTCCTTTCTTGTGGCATTTTGGGCCAATTCTTCAGGAATGTAGCACCTCCCCGAACGGGTTATGCCCTGGGTCATTGCGGTCTGTACAGTGGCCATCCTTCTAGAGTCCAGGGAAATCTATTGTGCTATTTGGGCTACCACGGATGCGGGGACCAAGGTTCTGAACACGACCTTGGGAACCCTTAGACTGGGGACTAAGGCTTTGAACTGGGACATTTTTGGAGTGTGAGGGAAACCACCGTCTGTTCTAAAGCTGGGGTGACCCCTGGGGACAACATTCTACAAGCTTTCCGGTCATCGTCCCTTTCTATCATGTGGATCTCGCCATTTCCATGATTTGGTAACGGGTTCGTGTTCACGTTAGGGGCAGCGATTTCCATGATGATTTTCCTTTTATCGATCAGATCCTGGATCTTGTGCTTCAAGTTTATGAAATCTCCAGTGCTGTGCCCGATCCCTCCTGAGTAGAGGCACAAGTTTGATCGGCCCTGTAGAACCGGCTCCCCGGCTGTACTAAATTTGGTAGGGCCTTCTGGATCAACCCTGTGGCCAGCAGTTTTTCCAATAGTTTAGCTCTTGGTTCGAGGAGTATCATGAATTCCCTCATAGGCTTTTCTTGAAAGTCGAATGTGGCGCATTATATGTGGGAGGTGGCAGCTGATTTTGGTAGTTTTGGGTTAGGTAGGTTTGCAGGGGATTATTTTGTGGTGGGCGGTAGTTTTGCTGTGGTGGTGGTTGGTATGTTTGTTGTGGTAAGTCATGGTAAATGTTGGCTGGGTATAATATACGGGAGCTGGGCCGTATGAGGAGGTGGAACAATTTTGAAGGGGCGAGGCTTGGTGGGATGGTGAGGGTCCTTTTGGGTTTTGGTCTGAGACATGGGATATGCTTGCCATGTCCTCTTTCCTCTTGCCGCAGATCCCTATGGCGGCCTGCCTAGACTCTTTGTTGAAGGTACTGACAATCTTCCCACACTTAAGGCCATCTTCTATGGCTTTACTCATTTTTACCAACTCGGAGAACGATCTTCCAGCCATTGACAACATCCTGTCATAAAAATTCGGCTCTTACGACCTGATAAACATGGAAACGAGCTCTCCCTTGTTCATGGACGGCTGTACGTAGGCTTCTTCGGCTCTCTATCTGCTGGTGAATTCTCTGTAATTTTTCATGGATTTTTGCTTGACCTTTTCAAGGTAGTAGCGGTCTGGTACAGTCTCGATATTGAACTAAACCTTTCCATGAAGGAATCCGCCATATCTTCCCAACGGAGCCACTGTCGCATGTCCTGTGTGGTGAACCATTCCGCGGCCTCACTTGTCAAGCTGTGACTGAACAATCGCATAATCAGGGGTTCATTCTTCTTTACTCCGACCAACTGGTCACCGTATGAACGGAGGTGCGCTTTGGGGTTCCCTATCTCGTTGAACATCTCAAACTTCGAGATCTTGAACCCTTCTGGCATGTCTAGATCCGGGTGCATGCAAAGTTCGTCGTATCTCAGGCCTGTCGCTTTTCTCGTAGACCTTGTGGATTTTTTCAATAGCTCCTCCATGTTTTTCTCCATGTCTTTCTCTCGCTTATCCTGTTAAGCTCTCCAAATCCTTTCCATCTCTTCGTAGTGATCTAGCTCCTTGTGTCTTGGGGAGGATTCATTTGGCACATTGTGAGTGAAGAAGGACACCCGGGGGACGACATGGTTAAACGGGGCATTGGTGTTTTGTCCCATAGGTGGGGCTGGTGTATGCTCTTGGCTTGCTTGATTGAAGAATATGGGTTGAGGGGCTTGATATGCAGGGCCTGAATGAGCAGTCCCCGGGGCCTGAGCATTTTTAACCTTCGGTAGAGTACAATAGGAGGGGCTAGCATGGTTTGGGTTGGCGATGTTTAGTGGTGGGGGCATGGTTCTTGGCGTGTAGATGGTAAAATGGCCAGGCGCTATGGAACTTAGTGAAGGAAAAGGGGAAGGGGGCCTTTTCCTTTCGGTGGTGTTCTTCTCTGCGTCAGCCGCCTCTCTCCGGGATACTTTCTCCTGGAGAGTAGCGACGGTAGTTAACAACATTGCGATAACATCCTCTTGGGAGGGGGCCTCTTGAGAGTCCAGGGTGTCTCATTTGCGGAGGGAGAGCTCATTTCTTTGTTTCTTCGGGAGTACCAGTTATTTTGTCCTTTCTTTTGTCGGTGAGGGATGCTAACACAACTTTGGATCTCATGAAATATGCCAGCTTTCAATATCACGCTAATCGGCCCCTTTCTTTAAGATAAGAATAACTCAACAGTAAAGAGAGTTAGTTTCTGTGCATAAATTACAAAGCAAAATATCAAATCTGGATATGTAACATACAGGTGGCATATAAGATCGTATATTAAAGCTTAAGTATTCTTGATCCGATGTTCTAAAGTTTTGGACATCATGGGCCTTTTATATTCGGGTGGGTCTTGGTTTGGTGGTCTCGCGGCTGACTCAGAACGGCGAAGCCCCTCCATTTTTCCACTCATGCGAATGGGAAATTTAAATTTTAAAACAGGAAGGGACCGAGTCTTACGTAGACTGCCTACGATTACAAAATTCGGATATACATTTTCCGCAAATATCCTTTTGACTAGTCCAACCTACAGACATCCCCAGACCAGGCCCGACTAAGGCTTCCCACGTATCCCTTCATTGGGACATCAGGTCAGCATGGTTCCTTTACATTTTAAAGGTGGGGGTAACATTTGTACAAAATACAGGACACCTGGTATCTACCCAAAAGTATAATCCTCGTAAGCCTTTGTCCTTACGGGCTTGCTTCCTATGTCGAATCTTCATTTTCTCAAAACCACGATGGGAGTAGGACCAAAAGTTTTCCACTCCTGACCATGTTCTCAAGTTCGAGCTTAAAAGCATGGGATCTTTCAATATCATGACCTCTGGACCCAGTATGGTATAGGCAGAACTTGTTCCTACTGGGCCCTAACGGTGTGGGCTAGCAGGCAGGTTCCACAGGTTTGATTCTGTTCAATGAGGATAAAGTCTAAAAGAGGTGAGCGTACGATTCTTCAAAGACAGTGAAATCATACTGCCATATCTGGGTCTTGAGGGTAACTCCCTCTCCCAGGGTGACGGGGTCATAGACCAACAAAGTATACGGGCCCCATAGAGTTCCAATGATTTTGTCGTCTATGAGACTGACAATCCTTCTTCTCAAAAACAAACAGCCGTTCAACGTGTGCCCTGCCTAGTTGAGATAAAATGGGCATCTTTTATAGGTGTATACTAAGTCGGGGACCGACAACCTGGCCCTAGTTAAGAAATCCATCCCGGCGGCCATCATCTTCCTGAATACTTCTTTGCAGGTGACGGGCAATAGGGCTACCATGAACGAAGAAGATCGAGCCTTGAAGGTTATGCTCCATGGGGCTGGGGATAGGGCTGGGGCGGGGAGATTTGCCCTTCCAAAGTTTTCTGAAGCCACAGTAGAGGTGGCGGGCATCAGCATAGGTGACAGCGCATAGAAATCTGTCCCTTCCTCAGTGGGGGCATAATAATCAGACTCATCGTCCGCATTGTTTCCTTGGAACTCAGGGAACATATCATACGGGTTTTCTCCTACTTTAATTCCTATGTAAACAGGTTCCTCCGTGTCCTGAGGTTCTTTCTCTTCTTCCTCTGGTTCCTCTTCTTCTTCTTTCGGTTCTTCTTCTTCTTCATCGAGCTCAGGATTCTCTTCCGAAGGCTACGCTCCCTCCTGTGGGTCTGATGCAAAAACCCACGAGTCTGAACCTGCCCCCTTTCCTTCATTGGTTTCCTCTGCAGTCCTTTCCCTGGGTGTTACGGGTCTTCTTTTTAGCGGTATTTAGTTCAACACCAACTCCCTCACCTCTTTGGGAACATTTTCATAGTACTATTCTTGGGACACGCCTTCTGGAGGATTTCCAACCAAGTTTAGCAATCCATCTACTTCCTCGATCTTCCTTCTTATCTCTTGGAGATGTTTTTCCATCTGCAACACTTTGCCCCGCAGCATCTCGGTTGTTTCTCCTAGAGCCCGGGCCTCCCGTCCATCTTGGTTCGCCATTGTAAGTCAACCTTTTGTGGAGATAAATTTTGGTAAGTTTTAAATCTCCTGATTTTCCTTTTGGGGTACATGGTTTAGATCATTGGATCAATGATCCTCAAGCTTAATACAAGACCGTACACATAGTAGGTAATCATACGAAGCACGTAGCAGTCAAGCAGGCAATTTGCAATTATTTATACTACTCGCGTTCCTCAAGCCTCTTGAGTCAAGGCTTTCTAGTCGTTTGAAACATGTAAGAGCCCTTTGTGAAGTGAACCATTGCCCCGAAAAGTCATCATAATTTATAATAATATTTTTTCCCATGGGGATTACGAAAAGTGATGACAAAATCCATCATGGGGCTGAAAACAAAAGAAAAGAAAAATAAGCAATCAAGGAGGTCCTCCAGTGGCTGATGTCGAGGCTTGGTTCGTCCTGGCCTTCTTGATCCTCCGAAGGATAGTCTTGATATGAAGGCGCGCCTGATAGAGCTCTATTCTAGCAATTATCGGGTTTGCTTGTTCTAAGATTCTGGCCAGATGTTTATCCGTGCCTTCCAAGCACTCTTTCATGCCTTCCTCTTCCTGGGCTTCCTGAGGAGGTGTGGGCTCTATCGCCGGTGTGAGGGCCAAATGTCTTTGTAGCCATGCACGATACTCGGGGTCGCATCTTGTTTCAAACCTATCAGGGGCTAAAGTTCTGGGCCCCAACTTACTCGGCCATTCCATTCCCTTAGGATTACCCCGCGTGTGCTTGATTTTCTGCTCGGTATGTTCGATAATAGATTGCTCGGGGTTTCCCACCTAGGGGATCACTTTCCTCCTGCCAAACTGTCTCAAAACCCTGGACGAATAGTAAGAGAGGATTCCTCGAATCCCGACTAGCAGTATGAATGGGCAATTCTTTTCTCGGACCACCATAGTCTCGGATATAAAGCCGGGGAACATCTAACGGATCCGATCTTCAGTCAAGTCGATGAAAAAATCAGCCCAGTAACTTTTGGACATATAACCGAGATTTGGGCAGTAATTTACGAGGCGGTCTATTCGATTCAGGCGGCTCCAACCCTGAACCTCTTTGGCCATGTTAAGGTGCTTGATAATCCACCACTGCAGTAGCATATTGCACCCTTGAAACTACCGGAAGCGATTGCAGCATTTGTCAAGAGCTCAGAAGACGTCGGCCAGTATGATGGGTGACAATTCAAAATACCTCGTTTCTTGGTCCTTTATTATCCCGTGGAAGATCGCATGGGTCAGGTATATCACCTTGGTGTCTATGGCTAACGGCTCGTCCCAGGGGAAGAAAATAATGCCTAATAAGGCTATGGCGAAGGCCAAAGGTCTAGCGGCCTCCCATTCTCCTCGACTCCTGAATTCTCTCTAATATAGGGTGTATCCAGTGATGTCTCAGAATCTGTGGTATAGATCTCTGAAAGCGACCATGGGCCCTTGCGCCCAGGACGCCTCGATCAGTGAAAGAAACCTCATAATTTGGCTAACGGTGGGCCGGTGTGGGAAAAATAAATTGTGGTCCAGCTTGCGTCGTCTCCTTAGATAGGCTTCATTGCTGTCTATCGCTTCTTTGATCTCTTCTAGGGTAGGAGTCTTTTCAATATCACCGAAACGAAATAACATTCTTTGTCATCCCAAAATTTCGCTAACACCTCCATCAACTTCGGGCGGCCTTCCATTGTCATAAGAGAGGGTAGGTGCCCTAAGGTGCAGTTGATCATCGTTTGATGAGTATCCCCCAACCATTCATACCAAGCCCTCAACAATTCTAGAGCTTCAGTGACGATGTCAAAACGGATTCTCTGCTCAATCTATAAAACAAAGCATGGTTAAGATTCCCCCCCCCCCCCCCCTCCCCGTCTCCATAGAATCAATGGTTCATCACATAGGCACAAACATGTTTCCACGTAACACATAGATGAGATGCGGTGTCTTCGGGTCATAGACCGTCCAAACGCATGGTAGTCACTCTTAATGAGCCTTAGGTAGGTCTGAAATACCCAAGGCCCGTCTAGGTATAAATGCTCTAGTCCAGTAGGTATTTGGCTTAGCTTTATCCTAGTTTTTCTAGAGTGGTTTTTACGAATGACCGGGAACCCGAGCGGACAACTGGGGCTGAACCGTTAAGGCTGTTGGACGACCACGTACCAACCCCGCCTCATAACGGTTCCAAGGGAAAGTTTAGTCTTATAGTGAAGGAATGACCGCATGCTCCCCGAAGTCTCCTTTGGAACAAAGTGTAAAATAAATGCCAGGAGTGGCAGAGTTATTATTTGCATGCAATGACAGTTAATAATTGCGAGGGAAAGTAAGCACATAAGCAGTTTATAGCAGATATACTCATATTATACTAGAATCCTTATGGTTAGAACCTTTAAGTCCCTAGCGGAGTCGCCATCTGTAACGGTTCGCTTTTTCGCACAGGTTTAGGGCGCAAGAAGGCTACTACGAACTCATTGACGCTCTCTCGGACTTGTTTTGAAAAAGAGTCGTCACCTAATTTTTAGAAAACTAGGAAAACCAGTTTTGAAGGGTTTATTCAAATGCAATGAAAAAACCTTCGTAATCCAGAGTTCTAGGTAAGGGTTCTGGTGATCCCCTGAGGAAGGTGTTAGGCACCACATTATTAAGGATCCGTACTATACGGTTGACCTTCGAATTCTAGTGTATGAGTATTCGCTTAAGCTGCTTATTTTTTGTGTTTACTCTCCCTCAAAAGAACTGTCATGCATATCATCATTTTTTTGAGTAAAATTGAATATATTCCCTTTATATATAGGGTATCATAGTCCCCCTTTCATAAGGAGTAATACGTTTTTTAGAAAAAAGGAGGATATAGAAGTAGTTTTTTGTTATTATAAGTTAAGCTCTTATACTCATACACTTTGCTCGGGTTGATCCGTATTGGTACGTTTAGCCTTATCCGGAATTATACATTACAAATTAGTTTCATACATTTGTGAAGATGTTTTTTATACAAAAAGAGTATATCTTGTCTATAAATACTCGTTTATTTAAGCTTGATATAGGCCAAAGCAGCATCAAATTTTTAGAGGTCTTTCTTCATACATTTTAAGAGCATAAATCCTTGCGGTTTCCTGAAAAAATAGGGCATCTGAGTTTGTTTGGATTTAAAATCGAGTCTATTCTGCTCAAAATTTTCCCAATATTAATTTTCAAGTAAAAAGGTAAGTTATTTGGGCATTGGGCCCATAAAAGGCTAAGATGAGAGTTCCCTTCAGTTGTGAAAAGAAAGAACTGATTTGAGTACAATATTTGATCGATTTTTCAGTTATGAAATGCAACCATCCATTTGTTTCTAAAAATTTCAGTTTGTAATTTTTGAAGAAGAATAGTTTTGCAAAAATGCCGGTTTTCATTTAATTATATAAAACATTATACCAAGTCTGTGATTTTGAGAAAAAACGCGCGTGGGGGGGGGCTAAAGTTGTCCTAGGACATCTAGTTCCAACCATAAGTTTTCTATTATAATACGAGTTTACATACACATCATTATGAATACATTCAGTTGAAATAAGTTGCAAAAAGCTGTAAAAAGATTGAGTTAGCCTAGGGGCGTACCAAGCTCCTAGTTTAGTCATTTTCACCCATGACTGGGCCTTCTGCATGCCTTGCTATCTTCTTTTGTCTTCCTGGACTCTATTTTGGAAATAGTATTCCTGCTTAGGCCTTTGGCCCAAGAGGGAGGTTTCATGTGTTTTTGACCCGAGCAGTCGCGTAATAGGAGGAGAGAAGGGGAAGAAAGAAAAAACACCGGTTAGTTTATAATCGCTGAACTTATCACGAAGATAAATGGCAAATTTGAACATACCCACACGTTAAAGGATGCAGAATACACACGCATAGACATGTATAAGGCAATCTACATTTGTCCTATACTTGCCCCTTTTCCCTAGTCTAAACGAGGCTCAAGTTATCCTAGACTCAGGCGTGGTATGGGGACTCGGTCTGGATCCCGTATATCCGATGTCGCACAAGTTCAGAGGGGTTTCAGAGAACCCCAGGCATGACTAACACCGGGAGATTAAGACAACCCCGAATTACCATGCTTGGCCTTGGATTTACTTGGACCTCATTAGAGTGGACAAAGAGAGTATAGACTTAAGAAAACATGGGCACAAAATAGTCTACTAACAGATTAACATGAGCAGTCATGGAAACAGTCCTCAAAAGAAAAGAAAAATCCAACATCTACTATTTAACCAGATCAACTACAACTAAAAAAAAAAAAAAAACAAGCAGCCAGCCATTTGCAACAGAAATGCAGAGGTATGGGAGAGACCGTTCCCAAGAGGGAGATAAAACAAATCAAACTTTCATGGGCTTTTGTGGGTGCGGCCTTGACTGAATTTGAATAGCTTTCTTCCAAAGACTCGAGCCCAAGATGCCAAAGAAGGTAAAAAAACAAACTTTTAGGACTAGGTTTTTGAGCTAATCGAAGGAACCTCAAGCTTAGAATAGAACTTCAACTTTTTAAAGACTAATAACTTTATATTTCTTTTTCTGAGCTTTTTCCGACCTCTTTCCTTGGTGAATAGGGGTTTCTATTTATAGAAACCCCAAACGTTGAAACTATCTCCAACTTTCGATGTGGGACTTTGAAACGGCTCAGATCAAAAACACAGACCTTAATATAAACGGCTCAGATCAAAAACACAAACGAAATTAAGGGCTAAAACTCAAATCTGCACATCTATGAAAAAAAGAAAGGGGTGGGTATACCTTAGGGCGTGTTTGGCCAAGATTAAGGGGAGAAGGACAAAGCATTGAATACTTTGCCTCCTTCCCCACTCCAAATGACACAAGCACAGTGGAGAGTAGGTGGTGGAAGGCAGGGAGGCGCTAGGGTTTTTCCCTAGCCGCCTCTGTTTTCTCCATTTTACAAACGAGACCCTTTTTTTTTTTTTAATAAAATGAAATGGTTTGGTTGGGGGGGGGGGGGGGGGGGGGGGGGGGGCGGCGGTAATGGAGTATAATACTCCCCTGCTCCTTTCAACCTTTAGTTGGGCTGGGTCGCGGGTCAAATGGACTTGGCCTGTCCTACCCATTTAAGGCCTGGTCCTATGTACATACACAGGCGTGTATATACTCCATGGATATTGATATATACGTGGTGTATATACATACATATATATGGCGGGTAAAAAAAGCTAATACATAAAAAATAAAAGAACAAATTGTTAGCCCATTAGGACTTAAATAGTTTAAGAAAAATAATTCATAAAACAAAAAGCGAAAATCATTTGCAGACATCGGCCAATAAGTTAAGAAAATAAATTGATTACGCAAGCACGCACGGAAAAGGGTAAAATGGTCATCCCTTTAAATTACTCCAAGTGCCTTGGACAATAAATAAAATCGCTCATTAATCTAATTTCCCTGATTTAATTAATCGAACAAACAATCATTAAAAAAGGGGTTTTCTCGCCCCTCCGCGTAATAAAATCTCCACAAAAAAATTGAACTAACTGAATATCTCTTTATTAATGCAAAAAGGGGTGATATGTTGTCCTGAATAATTTATAAGAAATACCTAGATCCCTCGAGGGGTGCACAACAGATTTTATTTATTGTCCAAGGACTCCGAGCGCTTAAAAATAGTTCTCGGGAGGTCAAAAATTAGGTGTCAAATACAAGTGAGTTCGTAGCGTGTTTTTATATGGGTCTATGTATGTGATTTGCGAGGGGTGGCCTCGGGAGTGGTTCGGGATTTCGGGCCGTGGCGGTATCAGGCCTGTTATTTCATTAAGTGTGTATTTAAAAGCCCAACTCTTTTCTTTTATCAACATTACGAAAATAGAGCTCTTGGGGTCTGTTTGGAGAATTATTGTAAAGGTTCTTGGTGGTAAGCTCTCCTAACCTTCTTACTATTTCATTATTTCTAATCATCTTCTCTGGTGAAGACAATATCTCTAGTGAAGATAAAGGCATCAGAACGAC
This sequence comes from Lycium barbarum, assembly GCF_019175385.1. Classification (NCBI taxonomy): domain Eukaryota; kingdom Viridiplantae; phylum Streptophyta; class Magnoliopsida; order Solanales; family Solanaceae; genus Lycium; species Lycium barbarum. Next base: position 100,386,612 of record NC_083345.1, on the reverse strand, counting down.
CTTGAATATTTTCTAGATATGGAATATTATTAGAATGTCACTGCATTGCACTTTCGGGAGTTGGGTTTTCCGACAGCAGACTTTGCATCATTTCTATTAAATTTACTTGCTGCCTACCAGATTGAACATCGACCTCTTCATCATCATCATCATCATCATCGGTTACTTCTACATTATTTGGTTCGCTATCACCTGATAATGTCTCACTATAATTTGGACAATCACCACCATCTAAGAAAGGCCTTTTCCTACACGAAAAGTAACATATTTTAAATACCAACATCAAATATATACGGATTATTTAATATCAAGGTGATGAACCTACCGATATTAATCTATATTGACATGGTTTGGAGAAAGATCAACTCCACCGAACTGAGTGGATTTCCCAAAATCAACATTTGGTACCACTGGTGAGTTTTGCGAATAATTTTCAACTCCACCGAACTAAGAGTTTTGCCCAAAATTACTCATATCAGGTGTATAACCCCTACAAAGATACCAAAAATGGATATTTACCAATAAATAAAATAAATACATGCTACTACACAAAATAATAATTTAAAAATGGACATTTACCAATTTTCAGTGTAAGTTTAATTAAATTGCTGGCTTAGAGTTTCCAGTGGCATTTGACCACTCAAAATGTGTTCATAAGAATTAAAGTCCCCATAAGTGCTATCATGAGTAGGCTGGACTTGAGGGACTTTTAGAGGTATTTTCAATATACATTTCAAGAATATAAATGGCTACTAAATCCCTATATTCTTCAGGCGCCCTCAAAGAGTCATCATCATTAATATTCCACACACCATAAAACACTAAACCTTGTGAAATGGTGTATGAATATCTGCCTATTACAGATAATCCATACTGAGTTGGATCAGTTTTCATTTTTTATTGTGTATGTAAGTGACTAATGTTTCGTAATTCAAGGTTGTTGGAAACTTTACATAGGCTTGTGGTTTGATACCATAACAAATAGTATTATTGTCATCAAGTATATCTCTATCCCAAAATAGAGAAACCTTAACGGTTGAAGGAGGAGAAGACATTTTTTCTTTGAAGTTTGAGTTTTTTTCAACAACTTTAAAGACTTAAACTTATGAAATGGATGAGTTTTTACCTCATCCAACTTTCATATTAAATATAAAAAGTTTGAGCGCAAAAGTGAACATCTAAAAAAAAGCGGGATTAACCACTATTGCGCATGAAAAAACTGCGCAATACTTTTGCACAAGAAAACAATACGCAATAGGATACGATTCCTGAAATTATGCAGCATAGTGTTGTCAAATCAAGCATAGTGTGTCATAAAAAGCGGTCAAATAATGCAGCATGGTGTTGTCAAATCAAGCATGTCATTTATTGCGCATTTAAATGTTGTGCAATATAAGTTAGTAGCGGTCAAATAGTGCAGCATTTTGTTATCAAATCAAGCGTAGTGTGTCATAAAAAGTCCTAAATTGTGCAGCAATATTTTGTCAAATCAAGCAAAGTGTGTCATAAAAAGCGGTCAAATAATGCAGCATGGTGTTGTCAAATCAAGCATGTCATTTATTGCTCATTTAAATGTTGCACAATATAAGTTAGTAGCGGTCAAATAATGCAGCATTGTGTTGTCAAATCAAGCATAGTGTGTTATAAAAAGCCCTAAAATTATGCAGCAATGTGTTGTCAAATCAAGCATAGTGTGTCATAAAAAGCGGTCAAATAATGCAGCATGGTGTTGTCAAATCAAGCATGTCATTCTAAAAACTCATATTTTGTGCATTTAAATATTGCGCAATATAAGTTAGTGTTGTCAAATCAAGGAGTAGTATATAGCATGATTGAGGAACCACTAGCATTCACATTAAAACGAGTTATCATGTCATTCTATGCCTAATTTGCTAATATTGGTTCTATTACATGTTTTACCCCAGCAAATATATTCGAAGCAATGGGTAGGACATGAGAACTAGATGATAATTTTAAATACTCAAATAACCCGAATAACATATTCAATCGACAGTACAATAATACAATGAGAGAGGAGTGGGATTGGCGTGTCAGGGAGGCTGCAACACTAGAACAAAACTTGAAGTCATTAGGACTTAAACGCTTAAAAAACGTGCTATGTCAATACCTTGTGACACTCCACAAGAGTTGAATTTTGCTCTTAACCGTTTTCGTGAAGAGAATAATCAGATGAAAATACGTTGCTTAAGGGTAGAATATGGTCAACATGGTTACGTAAGATTCAGATCCAAATGGGATTCGAACTGTGAGATGCCCGATAAAGATAATATTTTTTTATAATAAAGTAAGTAGGTGGGATCATAATGACCACCCCTGAGGGTACTTGGGGGTTTGCAACGATATAAGTAGCCTTTTATTTGTTATTAGATTACTGATGTGCCGTGAAATTACGGCGCATTCGATGCCAATTGCTTAGTATTTTGTAAATCCTCAAGTACTTTTGATGTCATTTTTCATGTTTTTGTGTTGATTTGTAGATTAACAAGTGTTGGAAGCAACATGAGGCAAAATGAAGCAAAAACAAGCCAAAGTGAATCAAAACACCACCTGCGAGTCGCATGCGGTGTATGCGAGTCGCACTTGATGCAGCATATGCTACAACACAGCTGCTTGAAGATGCAGTACCTACGAGACTTTGGTGCAACCTGCGACTCGCAGGTTGCACATGCGACACCAATTGTGATTTGCACCAGATGCGCAGGGGTATTTTTGTCTAGAATTTGTTCCCATTTTAGAGAGTCTATAAATAGATTTCAGGGTTTTGGATTATTTATTCTACAGATTTTAAAGTTGTCTTTTTGTGGAGCTCATTTATTATTGGTTGGTGAAGCTTTTAAGAGATTCCTTTGCTTTTGTCATCTTCTCCATTCAATACTTTTGTAAGCTTTATGAATACACTTTATGTTATTGCTTTACTTTTAATGAATATTGGTAGCTAAACTCATTAGCTAAGGTTGTGGGACCAAATGTGTTAGTTATGTGATTGGGTTTCATATTCATACTTCATTTATATGCTAATGGTGTTTTCTATTAACTCTTCAAGCGTTAATGTCTTGTGATGTTGTACAACATTACTTGTGTCTTAATACAACTACTTTGCTTGAAAAAGAAAGTAGAGGTTAGGAAAAGAGTTAATAGCAACAATTTGGGTCATTAAATCCTTCTAATAGCTTGGGCTAGGAATAGAAAAGCTAGTTGAGACTAAATGGGTGCTCTAATATAAAACATTCTAGGGCTTGGAAAAGCCTAGAATGAAATTTGCTAATTTGATTAAAAAAAAATTGGCAAGAATAAAGTGACCCTTGGTTTAATATATCTAGGCATATGAATGAGTTGAAGTGATACCCAAGCACATTATTTTCCATTGGAACCACAACCTTAGTTCGGCTTCCAAATAGTTAAGTTTCATATCAACAAAGCATAGATGTAATGGTTAAAAACCAAACTCAAATATTATTATACTCCCATTCCCTCGAAATATAGCTTAAGAGTCAAGCGTTACACTCAACAAGTATAATTCTTCATCGTATTCTCTGTGGGATTCGACCCCAACCTCGTTAGGTTCTATCTTTGACAACGACCGCTTATTCCTATTATTAAAGGTATAATTTGGGCGTATCAAATTTTTGCGCCGTTACCGAGGAATACGATCTAGAAATTTATTAACTAATGTAAAACTTTACTTTTAATCTGTATTTCTCTTCTTATTTTCTTTTGTTGTTGTGTGTTGCGCAGGCAATATGGATGAGAATGGTAATCCCATTCAAGATCCACCAGTGGCGGTCGTCGAAGAGGCGGCGAATGCCGGCTATGCAGCCACAATTCAGTCCCCGCCTCTAATTGGAAACTCGAGTTTCCATGTGACCAACACAATGCTACACTTGCTCAACACTAACAGCCTATTTGGCGGTCTACCCAAAGATGACCCGAATAGTCACCTTAGGAACTTTCTTGGGGTGTGTTCTATCAATGTACATCCGGGCATCTCAATTAAAGTAGTCAAGCTACGGCTCTTCCCGTACTCCCTAATGGGGGAAGCCACGACTTAGTTAGATGATCTCCGGTCCGGATCCATCAGTACTTGGGAGGAATTGACCGAAGAATTCCTCAAGAAGTTCTTCCCTCCATCTTGGATGTTGCAACTCCGTGACGAAATCAACAACTTTCGTCAACTTCCTAATGAGGCTCTCCATGAAACTTGGATTCATTTTAAAAAGAAAGTCAAAAGACGTCCCAAGCATGGGTTTCCCGATAGTGTGCTTCTATAAATATTTTATAGGACTTTGGACTCGGTCAATAAATCAGTGGCGAAGAACATCGCAGAAGGGTCTATTATGGATAATTCTTATGCCACGGTTTGTGAATTGTTGGATAAATTAACCAAGACTAATGAAGCATGGCACACTAGGGATTCAAAAGTAGGTGGAGGAAGTTCCTCCAAAAATGTGCTCACACGTGAGATGATTAAGAAAGAGGAAGAGAGAGATGAATCCATGGCAAAACTTGTCACCCAAATGGACCTTCTTAGAAAACATGCCATGGGTGGCGCAAGAGAAAGATGAATGCAGTAGAATCTTGTGAAGGGGGTTCTCCGGATGAGCAATGTTTCCAAATATATGATGAGGAGGCAAGTTATATCAACAATCAAAGGGAGGGTTCCCGTCCGAACTACCAAGGTCTGAATCAAGGATCTTGGCGGCAAGGCCAAGGGAATCAAGGTTGGAACATAGATCAAGGTAACTCAAATTGGAGAGATAATCGTGACAACAATCAAAGGGGTTACAACAACAACTACAACAATCATCGGAGTTCAAATCCGTATGTCCCTCCAAAGGAGAATCAACAAAACTCTAGTCAGCCGCCTACTAGCGATCCCGCTAGTTCAAAAATTGATGATATGTTATCAAGAGTGTTGAAGAAAGTTGAATCCACCAATACCTTTGGATTCAACTTTGGGGCAAGTTGTGAGTTCTCACTCCACTTCCATTAAACAATTGTAGTCTCAACTTGGCCAAATCTCGGCTATCCTCAATCAAAGGGAAAAAGTTACACTCCCAAGTGATACGATAGCGAACCCGACAAATTATGAGCATAAAGCTTCTATCACATCAAGGAGTGCCAAGCAAGTTAGGGAGGAGACCGCATTGAAAAAGTATGTTGTGGTTGATGATGATCGGGTTATTGATGAACCGAAGGTTGTTGAAATGCAAGTTGATCCGACAAATAAGAGGGTTACTTTTGAAGAACCCATTATGGTAGAAAAGGGTCCCGAAGGTGGTGAAGCCAAGGGAGATGAGAAAGTGGACGATGAGGCTCCTCAAGCAATGAAAACTGTTCCTCAGCCTCTACCACCATTCCCTCAAAGATTAGCAAAAAAGGCGGATGATGGGAAATTTCTCAAATTCATTGAAAGGTTGAAGGGACTCTTAATCAATATTCCATTGGTCGAGGAACTTGAACAAATGCCCGGCTATGCAAAGTTCATGAAGGATCTAGTGATCAAAAGAAGGAGCACTAGCTTTGAAACCATGGAAGGCACTCATCATTGTAGTGAAATTGTTACCAAAGCTTTGGTACAAAGGAAGGAAGACCCCGGAGCCTTCACAATTCCATGCATAATCGGTAAGTACAACTTTGTAAAAGCTCTATGTGATCTTGGAGCAAGCATCAATTTGATGCCACTAGCTATATTCAACAAGTTGGGTTTGGGCACTCCCTGTCCCACATCGATGAGATTACTTATGGGGGATAGAACCGTAAAGAGACCCGTTGGCATTCTTTATGATGTACTTGTGAGAGTGGACCGGTTTATTTTCCCGGCCGATTTTGTGATCTTGGATTGCGAAGTTGACTTTGAAATGCCCATAATCTTGGGAAGACCATTCTTAGCTACGAAACGTGCCCTCGTGGATGTGGAGAGAGGTGATTTGAAATTTCGAATGAATAATGAAGAAGTCACCTTCCACATTTGTAAATCTATGAAGCAACCGGCGGATATGAGTGTGGTGTCGGTTATTGATACCATTGATGAAGCTATCGAGTCAACCGAAGAACATGAACATGTGGGTGAAATGCTAGCGGCAGTCTTGATGAATTATGATGGGAGTGATGATGAAGAGTTTGAGGAGACGGTGAATGCTTAATTGGGTTGGGGTCATATCACTACAATCCAAAGAAACTTGATCTTGATTTAGAGAATCGGGCATCTCCTCCCGCAAAGCCCTCCATTATTGAACCTCCTACTTTGGAACTCAAACCTCTTGCTTCACATTTGAGGTATGAGTTTCTTGGCCTTAAAAACACATTGCCAGTAATTATCTCCGCCTGGTTCACGGATGATCAAAGAGAGAGGTTGATGGCTATCTTGAAGAGATATAAGAAAGCTATTGGTTAGTGTATTGCGGATATCCAAGGGATTCCGCCCAGTATCTGTACTCACAAGATCCAACTAGATGAAGAGTGTGATCCAAGCGAACATCAAAGGAGGTTGAATCCTCTTATGCAAGAGGTGGTGAAGACCGAAATCATCAAGTGGTTAGCTGCCGGGGTTGTGTATCCGATAGCGGATAGCTCTTGGGTTAGTCTGGTCCAATGCATCCCCAAGAAAGGTGGAATAACCGTGGTGCAAAATGCTTAAACTGAATTGATCTCCACAGGCACGGTCACCGGATGGCGGGTATGCATAGACTATAGGAAGTTTATCACTTTCCAATGCCTTTCATGGATCAAATGCTCTATAGGCTTGCGATTAGAGATTATTATTGCTTCCTTGATCGATATTCCGAATACAATCAAATCACCATTGCTCCCGAGGACCAAGAGAAGACCACTTTCACTTGTCTTTATGGGACATTTGCTTTCAAAAGGATGCCCTTTGGGCTATGTAACGCACCTGCAACTTTTCAACGTTGCATGATGTCTATTTTCTCCGACATAGTCAAGGAGTCCATTGAAATCTTCATGGATGACTTTTCCGTAGTTGGGGACTCGTTTGATGGGTGCTTGGAAAATCTTGCCCAAGTATTGAAAAGGTGTGAAGAGACAAATTTCGTTCTCAATTGGGAGAAATGTCACTTTATGGTTAGAAAAGGAATTGTCTTGGGTCATAAAATCTCGCAAAAAGGGCTTGAGGTTGATCAAGCTAAAATTGAAGTTATTGTCAAACTTCCTCCCCCTATTTCCGTCAAGGGTGTTCGTAGCTTCCTTGGTCATGCCGGATTCTATAGAAGATTCATCAAGGATTTCTCAAAAATAGACAATCCTTTATGCAAGTTATTAGAAAAGGAATCCAAGTTTGTTTTTTATGATACTTGCTTGAAGGCATTGAGTGCTTGAAAGAGAGACTCGCATCGGCGCCTATCATCATTGCTCCGGATTAGTCTAAGCCCTTTGAATTAATGTGTGATGCAAGTGGATTTTCCGTGGGGGGCCGTTCTTGTCCAAAAGCATGACAATATTTTTCATCCCATCTACTATGCAAGCAAGACTCTAAATGGGGCTCAATTGAACTACACGGTTACCGAGCAAGAGTTACTTGCCATTGTGTTTGCCTTTGAAAAATTTCGGGCATAGTTGTTGGGAACTCATATGGTGGTTCACACCGATCATGCGGCACTTCTCTATTTCATGACAAAGAAGGATGCTAAACTAAGATTAATCTGATGGGTCCTCTTGTTGCAAAAATTTGACTTTGAGGTCAAGGATAGAAAGGGATGTGAAAATCAAGTTGCGGATCACTTGTCATGGCTTGAAGAGGGTGGGAAGCCCTTTGATGGTCTTGAAATCAATGAAACATTTTCGGATGAACAAGTGATGGCAGGGTCGTTTGATATGATTCCTTGGTATGCCGACTTTGCCAACTACTATGCTAGTGATATAATGCCGAAGGACTTGAATTTCCATCAAAAGAAGAAGTTCTTGAGAGATGTGCGGAAATTTTATTGGGATGAGCCTTACCTATTCCGGATTTGTGCCGACAACATAATACGAAGGTGCATAATCGAGGCGGAAATGATGCCTATCATTGAGACATGTCACTCATCACCAATGGGCGGCCATCATAGTAGTTCAAGAACAACAGCAAAAGTCCTCCAAAGTGGTTTCTATTGGCCTACCATCCACCAAGACGCCCATGACTTTGTGAAAGCATGTGATCAATGTCAACGGCAAGGGGGGGTGTCTATAAGGCATGAATTTCCTATGACACCAATTATTGAGGTAGAGTTGTTTGGTGTATGGGGCATCGATTTCATGGGGCCGTTTGTGAATTCCTACAACAACAAATACATCCTTGTGGCGGTTGACTATGTATCCAAATGGGTGGAGGCTGTAGCGCTTCCCAATAATGAAGGCAAGAGTGTCTCCGTATTCTTGAAAAAACATATATTCTCAAGGTTTGGAACTCCAAGGGCCATCATTAGTGATGGGGATACTCACTTTTGCAACCGCTTATTCAAATCGCTTCTTGAGAGATATGGAGTAAAGCATAAAGTGGTCACCCCTTATCATCCCCAAACAAGTGGCCAAATTGAGGTGTCAAATCGGGAAATCAAGAGCATCCTCTCCAAGACAGTTAATGCAAATAGGACTGATTGGTCGAAGAAGTTAGATGATGCTTATGGGCTTATCGAACTGCATACAAAACACCTATTGGCATGTCTCCATATCAATTGGTATTTGTCAAAGCTTGTCACCTTCCAGTAGAACTTGAACACAAGGCACTTTGGGCATTGAAAAAGTTGAATCTTGATTGGGGAGATGCTGCGCAACTAAGGATGGACCAATTAATGAGCTGGATGAATTCCGATTTAGAGCTTATGTGAGCTCTTCCATCTACAAAGCCCACATGAAGCATTTTCACAACAAAAAGATCTTGAAAATAGAGTTCACCCTGGGGACTGGTTGTTATTGTTCAACTCAAGACTCCGATTGTTTCCCGAAAAGTTGAAATCCAAATGGTCTGGCCCGTTTGAAATCACCCAAGTGTTCCCACATGGAGCAGTTGAACTTGTGTGCCCAAGTGGAAATAAAATCAAGGTGAACGGACAAAGGGTGAAGCATTACTTGGGGTCCCCGAATGAAAAAAAGATCATCGAGGTATTCTTCCTCAATGAGCCATGAAAAGGTACCAACGTCGTGCTGCGACATAAAATAAAGCATTTTTTGGGAGGCAACCCAAGTTTTCATTTTCATGTGTGTATTGTTTTTACTTTCGTGATGTTTTTAATATGTGTAGGAGTAAGTTAGGTTGCATAAGAGAAGAAGAGTTGGGAAAATATCAACAGGCACGACATGCTGCAACACATGCCATTCGCATGTCATGCCTGCTGCGGCACCTGCATCTCGCAGGTGGTACAAAATATCAAGCCACAAAAGCTCAGTTTCTCTGTCAATACCTGCGAAAGAAGTGCACCATATGTGAATCGTAGGCACAACATGCTGCTCTATATGCGATTCGCATGTGGTGCAAGTAAGTAAGAAACCCACAGGTCAGTCGACCCGACCCGACTCGTCTTTTTCTTTTAAATTCAAATATAAGGAGCGTAACTGATAGTTTCATCAGTTACATCCCTTCATTTTCCCTCTCCTCAACCATCCCTCTTCCCTCCTATATCATTCCATCACTCCAATCATTCCAAATCACACCACAAATCATAACTAGGGTTCTTTTCTAATTCAAAAATTTTGGAAAAGATTTTTAAAGTGTTCCCATTTTCATCAACTCTCAAGGTATGAACACTCTACTATTCTTTACACTAAGTGATGCCTAAGTAGTGTTTCAATCCATTTCATTTCCATTCATTTCCACTTAATGTAATTAGTTAGTTTTGGTGAAGAATTATCTTGTGAATTATGTAGGTTGTTGGAAATTGATGAACAATGGGGAATTCTTGAGTACCCATGCTTGTGTAGTCATACTCTGTTGATAAAAAGTGTTTGTTGATGAATAATTATGTGACAACTGGGGAATTCTTGAGTACCCATAGTCGTAATAGTTGTTTGTTGATGAATGCTCACAACGTGTTTGATGAAATGCCTAAATGACCCTTTGTGCTTAGATTTTGTGGAAGTGTGATCATTTGCCAAACTTGGGGAATTCTTGAGTACCCAAAGCATATTACTTGTAGAATAGAACCCATGATTCCCTCACAATACTGTAAAATTGATATCTAATTATGAGGAATAGTCATCGAACATTGGCCCGAGTGATTAAATAGCTTTTCCCAATGATATATGGGGTGACAGCCTTCTTAAGGGATTTAGTTACATGAGTATGTTCTTGTGTGTGTGTGAATGTGATTGCCTGTGAATATGTGTTGTGTATATCTCATTGTATTCGTAAAAAAGAAAAAAAAAATAGAGAGAGAGAGAGAGAAAAGTTGTTCAGTGCTTCACCTGCGTGCAGCATCTGTGAGTGGCATGTTGAACATGCAAATCTCACCTGCTGTAATAGGTGTTGACAGTTAAAAAAAAAGGTTCAGATTTGCAGCACATGCGACACGACATGCGAGTGGCATGTCATACATGCCACACGACATGCGAGTGGCATGTCATACATGCGACTCACATGTGGTGTTTCGCAGGTGATGCTACCCTGCATTGGTGTGTTTTGCCTTTCTTTTTTCTTCTTTGTTAAAAAGCACCATAAATAGTGGGTATGTTTTTTTGTGATTCGCAAGATGGCTAGAACAAATAGAGCACAAGGTGGAGGGAAAAAGGCAACAAAACAAGCCTCCACCTCTAAAAGAAAGGAAAAAGCACCGGCGGATCTAGTCCCCCAGTCTGAAGAGGGGACACATGAGGATTCCTCACCTAACCTTGAGGATGCCAACACAAGAGGTGAGATAAGGGAAGTGGTGGAGCAAAGGTTCACCGTGCCTGGATCTAGGGAACTGTACAAGGCTTGGGGAGTTATTAAACCTGATGGAAATCCAGTCCGGGGTTTCATTGTAGAAAAGAGGGTCACTTTGAATGGTCTACAGGACCAATGCCTGGGCATCATCCGTAAGCTCGAGGCCTTGAGATGGGCCTATTTCATGCAGCCGACCGAATATTGCCCAGCCCTTGTGATGGAATTCTATGCGGCTTATGCGGCCAAGTTAAATGCAAAAATCTCACGCTGCCAACCTAAGAAAAATATGGAACACTTCTGTTGGAATCCGGTTCGGGGGAAGGATATTGATTGCACTGCCGATACCATAACTTCCATCATATATGAGCAGCGAAGAGAAACAGACCCTATTGAAGGTTGGCCTCCGGTAAATTCTGAATATGAATTAAGGACGGAGAACCCGAATGAGCAACGAGAGTGGGTTGCTTTAGTGATTTCCTCGGGGACTCCGCCATGGCTGGATCCATCAATCTCCATTGAGAAGAACACTTTCAACCACGAAGCTATGTTTTGCCTATCACTAGTATCCTCGGGGGTGATTCCTTCCAAGAATAACACTGACATACTCATTGCAAAGTGTATTCTCATTTCTTCGCTCATGTGCGGGTACCTCGTCAATATGGGGGTAATTATCAGGGATGAGATAAAAAATGAGTCCACTCAAAAAGGCACATTATTCCCTTTTCCTTGCTTGATCACTGAATTATGCCGTAGAAAGAAGGTTCGTGATATTCCTCGGGTGGACAGGATGTTAAAGGATTACCAAACGATAGATTACACCAAATTGGAACCGGGGAGTAGAAAGAGGAAGAGGGAGAGTCCAGAGCCGAGAGCCTCGGCAACAGTGCTTGATGCTCACATTCTTGATCCAGAGGACTTGGCCACTGATGATGATGCTACTGCTCCTAGTTCTGTGCCTCCTGTTCCGAGACCTGACCCTCTGAGTGCTCCCTCCTCCACTACAGGTCCTTCGGCACCTATTCCACCATCCGCCACAGCAACTCGTGCGGTTTCTAGCGAGGGTATGTGAGTGCTTCGGGCAGCTGATGCCAAGGTTAATTAGCTTGTGGAGAAGCTTTCTAATTTTGTGAAAGAAGCTATTGAGGAAACAATGGCACCATATACACAGGCCGTCACAAATATTAAAAAGGATTGGGATAAGATTAAGGAGCATATACGCCAGATCGACCTTCGATTGTAGCGTATTGAAGGTGGTGGTGATGGAGGCCTTCCAGCCATTCGGGCAGACCTGGCAAAGGTCAAGGAGGATATTTGGGTGTTGAAAGTTCCGAACATTGAGCTTAGTGCACCCATTCTACCATCTGGTGCCTCCTTATTCTCCACTAGGCCTACAACACCTGTCATGTCTTTGGGGAAAGGAGTTGAGGAGGTAGCTGAGGAAGAAGAAGAAAATGAGGAAGAAGAAAATAAGGAGGAGGAGAGTGAGAAAAGGTCTGAAGATGAGCATGAGAGTGACTCTCAAGCTGGTGCAACAGAGCTGGCGGCCCGAGAGAGAGAGAGAGAGAGAGAGAGAGAGTGTCTCGAGGAGGCACGTACTTCAGCACGGGCTACTGGTATTCCTGAGGACGAGATTGACACATATGTGGCCATGTAGCAGTCCTTAGAGGCGATCAGGGAGTCAAGGGGGGCATCCTAACCCCCAAGGGCTGGTAAGGCCAGTTCATCCGCCGACCCTCCAGTTGATATACCATTGCCACCATCCGTGGGCCCTGAGATAGTGACACCCGAGCCAGAGGCGACAGTGGAGAGTGATACTGAGACAACTCCATTGATAGTGCCTCCGTTAGAGGTCCTTCTTGCTGATCAGACACCATCGGACGCCTGACACGTCCTTTGTGAGCTACTCATCTCTTGTACTATATTTGATGCATTTGGGACACTGCATATTATTTTTGTTGGGGGTGGGACAGCTCATGTTTCATGTTTTATTATTATTATTTTTTATGTAGGATAGTTCATGTTTTATGTTTTGTGTACTCGTAGTTTTTCATTGCCAAGTATGATAGTGATGGTTGATTAGTTTATAGCACAAATGTTTTCATCTTGTTTTGTTTTTCCATCTTGTTTTATTTTTATGTGCATACGTACATAGAGGGAAGGAGCATAACTAACATGACTCGTTTGGTGACATAGTTGTTTTACAAAGCGTAGAATGATGGGTTGAGAAGTAATTAGAAAATAGTCAAGTAATCCATGTGCCATAAGTTGTGAGATGTTATTGTTCTAGTCTTGTGCATAATTGTGATCTAGAACTTGCCCGGAAAGTGTCTCAAGGCGAAAGCCTAAACTACACTTGTTTGAAAAAGGATATTAGGCTTTCTTTGGATCGTCATTAAACCTTAAAATGCCTACCCATTGCATATCTATCCTAGCCAACCCCTTTTTGAGCTTTGTTTTTCTTTTCTTTATTACAACCTTGTGACAAGCCCTTTCCCTTTTGCCCTTGTTTACCTACCTTTTGGCACCCTATCTCCCTAAGTGAGTCGGATATGCTAAAATAGGCAAAAACACCTAAGTTTGGGGGTGGTGGTTGGCAAGAAATGGTGTGGTGTGTGATGGAAGGTTAAAGGGCACGCTAAATATATATATATATATATATATATATATAAGTGTATATGTATATATATGTATAGAAAGGTGTACATATGTACATATAAATTGTATGTGTAGTTGTGAACACGAGTGTGTAAACAATGGTTGTGACTTAAGGAAATAAATGGGGAAGCTAGGGAGATAATAATGGTGTTGGCTAAAGGAAGTACTAATGGGCGGTAGATGCTTAAATGATGAAGAAGGGACGAATTAGGTGAAGGGATCATGTTCGAGAATGCTTAGGGAGACGTTAAGTCAGTTTTATCCAAAATGCACCCCACCTTAACCTCGAACCTTCATTATAACCCGCAAGTCCTAGTTGATTTTGAACAAAGTGTGTTTACATTAGTGGAGAAATACTTAAAGGGCAAGCTTATGGCATCGCATTTGTGTACTTGTACATCATCTTTTCTGAGTGTCAGTTATTCTCTTCTTATTCGTCTTTTGTCCCATTTGTTATTTGTGAATATGTGTGTTGTGGGACTTTCTTTGGTCTTTTTATGAGGGCATGTGGATTACTAAGCCTAATGAAAGAATTACTTCTTGGCGCGTCATTTGAAGTCGTTCCCTTAAAAGCTAGAATAACATTGTATCACCAAGTGAAGCGGTTGGTTAATGCTCGACCTTTGAGGAAATGCACCATGTTTTGCAACAAGAGGGAGGGGTAATCATCTTTTAAATGTAGGCTTTTAATTGAACACTATCATCATTGTAGTACTTTAGCAATTGTCATATGTTATAGTTTTGCTTTAATTGCTTGAGGACAAGCAAAAGTATAAGTTTGGGGGTGTTAATGTCCCGTGAAATTACGGCGCATTCGATTCCAATTACTTAGTCTTATGTGAATCCTCAAGTACTTTTGATGTCGTTTTTCATGCTTTTGTGTTGATTGGTAGATTAACAAGTGTTGGAAGCAACATGAGGCAAAATGAAGCAAAAACAAGCCAAACTGAACCAAAACACCACTTGCGAGTCGCAGGTACTGCAGCATCTGATGACAGAGATATTAAGAACTGAAGATAGTGGTGCAGCACATGCGAGCACCACATGCGAGTCGCATGTGATGCATGCGAGTGGCACTTGATGCAGCATATGCTACAACACAGCTGCTTGAAGATGCAGTACCTACGAGACTTTGGTGCAACCTGTGACTCGGAGGTTGCACATGCGACACCAATTGTGATTCGCACCAGATGCGCAGGGGTATTTTTGTCTAGAATGTTTTCTCGTTTTGGAAAGTCTATAAATAGATTTCTAGGATTTTGGATTATTTATCCTACAGATTTTAAAGTTATCTTTTTATGGAGCTCATTTATTATTGGTTGGTGAAGCTTTTAAGAGATTCCTTTGCTTTTGTCATCTTCTTCATTCAATACTTTTGTAAGCTTTATGAATACACTTTATGTTATTGCTTTAATTTTAATGAATATTAGTAGCTAAACTCATTAGCTAAGGTTGTGGGACCAAATGTGTTAGTTATGTGATTGGGTTTCATATTCATACTTCATTTATATGCTAATGGTGTTTTCTATTAACTCTTCAAGCGTTAATGTCTTGTGACGGTGTACAGCATTACTTGTGCCTTAATACCACTACTTTGCTTGGAAAAGAAAGTAGAGGTTAGGAAAAGAGTTAATAGCAACAATTTGGGTCATTAAATCCATCTAATAGCTTGAGCTAGGAATAGGAAAGCTAATTGACACTAAATCGGTGTTGCAATATAAAACATTCTAGGGCTTGGAAAAGCTTAGAATGAAATTTGCTAATTTGGTTGGAAAACTTTCGGCAAGAATCAAGTGACCCTTGGTTTAATACATCTAGGCATATGAATGAGTTGAAGTAATACCCAATTGCATTACTTTCCATTGGAACCACAACCTTAGTTCGACTTCCAAATATTAAGTTTCATATCAACAAAGCATAGACGTAATGGTTAAAAACCAAACTCAAATATTATTATACTCCCCTTCCCTCAAAATATAGATTAAGAGTCAAGCATTACACTCAATAAGTTAATTCTTCATCGTATTCTCTGTGGGATTCGACCCCAACCTCATTGGGTTCTATATTTGACAACGACCGCTTATTCCTATTATTAAAAGTGTAATTTGAGCGTATCAACTACAACATATTCAATGTCGAGTAGTAGAAATGTAGATTGATCTTTATTCCTTCCAAATGATTTGAATAGCAGTGGTTATGATAGTTCAAATTATAGCAGCTATTCCACTGAAATAAGTTTTCTTGATAATAATGATTTCAAACTAGACGATTTGAAACCCCACTTTCTTATAGAGCGTAATGATGATTTTTGTCAGCGTGAAATATTCAGATCAACGACAATATTATTGTGGATTACACCGAGAATAGGCATATTGACATGCCGAATCAGAATGTCTTGTTCGTGACTTGAAAATTCCCAACGCTCAAATCCCAACAAGGTACTCAATAACCATGCCTTGATAGGTATAGAAACTTGCGAGCTTGTCGTACAAAGGATTAGAAAAGAAAATAACAGAATGCCAGCAAGACGTTGTAGGTTTTAACATGCTAAAGTTGGCCGAAGAACAAGCATCATCAACAAGTAGAGAATTAACATCTACAGAAAAAAGATATGTCCTTAAGAAACCCAAAACATTGTTCTGAGGACGATATTAAGGACTTCTATTCTGATGATGATCAGGGGTTATTTTGGTTCACTCTCTTAAATTTTGGGTCATTTAAGTTTCGGACTCATGCGGTTAATTTGTATTTTTAGTTTACGATGAAGTCACCAATTTGAATATTTTTAGTATGTTTTTAATTTGCTTTGATTGTTATAGTCTATTATTAATTTATATAATCTTCTTAGAGTTAATAATACATAAAAAGTTAAATAATAAACAATACATAATTTTTTTAAAAAAAAAAACAAATAAATTAGTACATAAAGGGTGAGGATTACATAATAAATGAAAACGTGCAACTAGTAAAAACAAAGTACATAAAAATAACAAACTAAATAGAAAATACATAGAAAAACAAAATTCATAGAAATATTAAACTTAATAAACAAAATACATAGAAATAATAAATAATAACAACATAGCACAAATAATCTTCCAAAATTTCAGTTTTTCTTTCAAAGCATTTTTCTCGTGTTGAGTTTCTCTAAGGTTAGCCTTGAGAAAACTTTGTTTTTCTTTGTATTCTTTTAGCAAGACCTCCAAAAGGTCAATCTTTTCTTTAGCCTCCATAAGCTTAAATTGCAAGTCAAACTTCACGATATCTCTAGAGATACGTGAAGTCGTGGTATCTCTATCAACAAGAAGCTTTTTAAACTTTGCCGCCATCGTTTTATCCACGGGAATGCTATCTTGCCAACGAAAATATTTGCAACCGCCCATATCCTATAAACATTACAAGAAAATCAGTTTTTAAAGTAAAATATGTAGATAATGTGAAAAAAAAAATTAAACCCTAAAAAATTGTAAAAACACTTACTTCGAGCACTTTACAACGCCAAAAATGACGCCCCGAATTATCTTGGGTCCTTAATGTTCTTAGCTTACAATAATAACCACATTCACAAATATCGGGTTCTATGGCAAAGTTTGACGTTTCAGAGCTTTGAGACATTATTTTTTGGGGGTGGGGGCTAAAGTATGTTGAAAGAGTGAAAATGGAGGAAGTGAAGAAGAGTAACTTGGAGTTTTTATTAAACCCCTATTGCGCACTAATTTAGCGCGCAAAGGGTAGTTTGGTTACTCTTTTTTACTGGATTATTTTGGTCTCAAACACCACTTTTTGGGTCATTTAAATTGCGGACTCATATTAATTATCCTATACAAAAGGTGGCATAGCTAATTCATGAAATGATTAACAATGAAATATTCTTGTGGTATCGCCTTCCGTATGTCAAATGAGCCCTTAAGTAATTGTGACTATATTAGGAAAAATAGTAATTTTGCCTCTCTGACCAAACTATTGTCAAATCATTTAACACCCTCCTCTCGCCCCTGTAATTTTGCACTTGGATGGTCTCTATTAAGAAGATTATTTATCATGTCCATTAAATCTGCAAGTTTCTTATCTTTTTACATATATAATAATGCAGTTATGTTATATGTATTGATAGTGCAATTTTTTTCCACATTATCAATATAATTTAACCTATTATAACATGTCACTTACATACGACTCCCTTCCCAATTTGTTTGAATGTGACCAGCTTGGGGAGTCAAACAATATTTTCTTAACTTAATTTTAAACATAGATCCTTCGAGTATTTTATAAAAAAAATTTACATATTTGAAAACAAAATAAAAAGTATGATAAGTCTGCATAATTCATAATTCACAATATTTGAAAAGAGTTGGAGAAAATGTAGTCAAAGAAAAAGTTGTTTGACTCCCCAAATTGGTCAACCTTCAAACAAATTGGATTATCAATTACTAGTACTTTTCATGGGAACTAAGTAGTTATATTATAAAATCAGATCAGTCAATTTCACAGAGGAATTAGCAGCCACGTGAATTAGCCATGCTGGGAAAAACTCCAATCATGAGAAATTAAACCATTTATTAAAGTAATAGTAAATCTATCCAATGACTACACAAGTTATATTTCTTACTAATTAACACAACGTTAACTGCATCTAGGTAACGCTTAAGATGCCATATATCAGTACAAAGAGTATATACATTCTAAGAAATAGCCAGATTTTGTTGATTATTTGCACCTTTTGCCTTACATTCGACATAATTAGTATATTCTTGTTGTATTGCAAACCTTTATCATAGTATTATCAACAAAGTGTATTGGAATGCAATCTGCAAGAAGCAAGGAAACCCGTGCCTTTGCTGCCACAAAACCAATGGACACTGGAAATACACCGAAATTAGCAACAGATAATTTTTGCAACTAAATGACAAAATTGGTCACTAATCCTATTTAGCAACGGATTAACAAACAAATTATGTCAGTTACAAGCAATTTAGCAATAAAAGTTCGTAGCCAGTTCCTCTTTTTTTTTTTCTTTTTTTTTTTGTGATACTGACTGTTTGATTTTTTAAAGTCCAAACCGGCATCCACCAAAAATACCACATTTTCTGGAGACAAAGAAAGATGCATTGCATTATGAAGATTAGCTTGTTTCTCTGTACAAACCAGAAGATAAATTAGCGCTTGTTAAAATCAAGCAATTAATGTTCTAGAAATCATAATCACCTTCAGTCAAGAATTTTGAATTTAATACCCATTCATTTTGGGGACTTCCATGTCAACCACAAAATGAACACAGATAAAGCCAATAAACTTAGCATATCAGGACACTGTTTTGAAGCTGAATATGAACGGGTCCACTTAGGAGCGTCAAATGTCGCCCAAATATTAGTGTCTCGCCCAACCCGCCCAGAATTTTATGGATTGAACATAAAACAATTTAAGAATGAGTTAAATTGTAGCCCATTTAATCATAACCCATTTTAAAATAATTGCCAACTTAGCCCATTTTCTATGTCCAATTCAACCCGCTTTGTTTGGAATCCGTGACTTTTGTAGCATAAAAAAAATGTTGAACCAAACTAACGCAAAAAAAAAAAAAAAAAAAAACATTTATAGGTTTCACGCACGAATTTAGTGTGTGAAAGGACCAAACTGCAAAAATACAAGTTTGGCCTTTCACGCACCGTGAAGGAGGCAACAAAAAGTCGCCCCCTCCTTCCCCACCAGAGACCCGAACCTTTCACTTCCACAAATGCCCCGCCACTAACGCCCCATTTCAGTGGTCCCCAACCCCCCAAAACCTCTTTTTCGTGTTGTTTTTCAACCCAAAAGTCAATATTCTTGGTATATTGAAGTGTAGGAATAAGTTTCTAAGGTTAGATTTTGGAATAGAGCAGCGCGAAACTCATTTTGAAAACTCAAAAACACTTTTGTTCTAGGTATTTTACTACAAATCTTTTATTACATTGCTAAATATATTATTACCTTAGGTATGGTGGGAGTGATCTGTGGTGGATTGCGCATTTTTTTTGTGCGTTTTTGGGCAATCCGCACCAACCACTGCGACTGCCCCCTTTTTTAAAAAAAAAATTGTTTATCTATTGTTAATTAGTTAATTATTTATTAATTATTTATTTAGTATTTGTTAATTGTTCGATTAGCGACTTAAGTATTTATTAATTGTTAGACTAGCTATTTCAATTGTTAGACTAGCTAATTCTTTATTTAGTTTTTGTTAAGCCAATTGCTATTTGTTAATAATTTCTTAATTGTTTCATTAGTTAATTAATTGTTTATTTGTTAAATATACGATAATAATTTATTAATTTTTTGATTAGTTACTTAATTTTTTATTTATTAAATATATGATAATAACTTGTTAATTATTTGATTAGTTAGTTAATTGTTTATTTATTAATTATTTATACTAATTGTTTGCTAACTAATTGTTAATTATTTGACTTATTAATTTTTAATATTTATATTTTAGGATTGAAAACCCTTAGTTTAAGATTCATAACCCGTAGCTTAGGATTGAAAACCCTTAATATAATTTTCGATAAAAGATTACATAACTAATATTACTTGTTTATGATTGATTTAAAATACGTAAAACAGATGGGTCACCACAATCCTTAATAAAATTTTCGATAAAAGATTACATAACTAATATTACTTGTTAATGATTGATTTAAAATACGTAAAACAGATGGGTCACCACAATCCTTAATAAAATTTTCGATAAAAGATTACATAACTAATACTACTTGTTAATGATTGATTTAAAATGCGTAAAACAGATGGATCGCCACACTCTTGATCCGGGGCCTTCGACCGAGAGTTACTGTATCTTCAGCCTAAGCATAGGTCGCAACATATATGGACATCCGACCTGCAGCCTGAGGCTCTGGTCCGTACCCGGTTAGGGGACTCAGCATGAGAGGTCTTAGCTGCTCGCCCCCCACATCCTCGTGTCCTGTGTATACTACGTCGGGGCGGTATCTACCGGTGCGTCGAAGTTGGTCGGGTACAGCACGATAGGTCGCTAGTGACGGCATTGATTGAGAGGTGGCAACCGGAGACGCACACATTTCATCTCCGCACCAGTGAGGCTACCATTACCCTTCAGGATGTTGAGGTCATTTATGGACTACAGGTTGATGGACGCTCATAGTATATTGAGGAGCATCCTATGTTGTCGCCTTACCGGGATGAGTTGACTAGGCTCACCAGTTTCGCGGCTCTGGATGGTCATATTTCCGGCCAGAGTTGGCTTTTGTGGTCGGCCCTTTATGCTCACTTGCGCCTCACAAATATGTAGCATCCGATTAGAGAGGACACGTCTCAGGCTGATGTTGACCGACGTGCGCGTCTATACCTACTCATCATATTCGGGGCCATCGTGTTTCCGAACACTTCGGGTTCGCATGTGAGCTTGAGGTATCTTCGG
Organism: Lycium barbarum; assembly: GCF_019175385.1. NCBI lineage: Eukaryota > Viridiplantae > Streptophyta > Magnoliopsida > Solanales > Solanaceae > Lycium > Lycium barbarum. The sequence continues at coordinate 100,365,652 of NC_083345.1, read as the reverse complement.
TATATCGACGATATCGCCGAGATAGGATGTTATAGTTGGGGCGCTGTTGTGCTGGGCTACATGTATCGAGGATTCTGCCGATGTTCTATGGGCACGAGGGTAGAGGTCCCTGCATTTTTCTCGCTCCTCCAGGTAATATATTTAAGTGTGTGTAATTAAACACAAAATATATTTTTTTAAAACGACGATTGATAAAATATTTTTTAAATGACTATATCACATATGGGTGTGGACTAGGTTGAGACCTTTTCAGCCCATACCAGCTCACCCTCCCGCTGACTATCTTACTGTGCTGATGCTATACGCGTGGAGATGGTCGCGAGGCGAACGCCAACGTGCGGAGACGCACCACAGCCTTCTCCGGTTTAGGGATCAGCTAGACCGCATGACGGCGCAGACGGTATGTTCATATTTTGGATCCACACGCTAGACCACATAGCTACTATTTTAGTCTTTTATTGTTAACTAGTTCAATTCTTTTTACAGGCTTTTATATGGACGCCGTATGATCATATTTTGGATGAGCTGCCAGCGTTTTGTAGGGCTAGTCAGCACATGTGGATGTCGCGGTGTCCATTGATACATATGGATATCGTTGAGTATCACGCGCCCGACCGTGTGTTACGGCAGTTTGGGTATGTACAGAATATATCCACAGCTACGGATTGGAAGCATGACCACTATGTGAGGGACGAGCGTGCGGGCATCGATGATGCACGGTGACTCCATATGCAGCTGCAGGTCTAGAGTTGGGATGTGAGGATGACGAGCCTAGCGGTGGTCGGACATGACACTCTGATCCATGTGTACATAGAGTGGTACATGCGGATCACTCGCATCATTATTGGCAACCCCTCTAGGCGTCGTCCAGATGTCCTGGGATATGTAGCTCTCGCAGAAGCGTACCAGGCGCTGGTAAGTTATATTAGTCTTAAACTTAAACCATCGTCTTATGTACTAATTTACAAATTTATTCAATTGTTAATATTTCCAAACATATGCAGGTACGGACCGTTCAGATGATGCGCTATGAGAGCACTGCCCGTACGGAGGCCCCCGAGACAGCGGAGTATGCAGCACGGATGATTGAGCTTGCCGAGACTGGTATGAGACAGGCACATGAATTTGAGCGTCTCCATGAGCATGTTCCGGGTGCCCCACCTGGGGCAGCAGGTGGTCGTGGTCGCCGAGGAGCTGGTGGCCGTCGTAGAGGTGGTAGGGCTGGCAGAGGTGATGAGGCTCCGTCGGCTTTAGAGATCCCGCCGAGTTCTTACCGGCCGGCGACAACAGATATCCCATCTACTTCTCATTCCCGGTCGTCGACTTCACAGACACCTCTGTATACATCGGACCCTTTTTCAGATTATGTGCCCTGACCTTCATTTCCACATCTACCTATTTGTGATTCACAGGGTGAGCGGCCGATTCGTGATCTACAGGGTGGCCTACATCTGGACTTCGACGACTCTATGTTCGAGCACTTCGTGTTTGATACGGCACCATCTGCATCTCCTGCTCCGGGGGCCGCTCAGGAGCCTTCTCACAAGGCATATCATAAGGCCGTCGACACACACGTTTGACTTTTACAATAAAGTAAAATAATTTATTAATTAATTATTTATTTCAGGTTCATTTTAGAATAAATCTAAACTGAATTGTTTATATATTATTTGAGGTTCATTCTTCTATGCCTGTGGACCGATCTCCTGCACCGAGGCCCACTCAAGAGACCGTTGAGGAGCCAGCTTTGGAGCCCTCTCACCAGGCATCTCAGGAGGTCGTCGACACACAGGTTTGATTTTTACAATAAAATAAAATAAATATTAATTAGTTGGTTATTTCATGTTTAGTTTAGAATAAATCTAAATTAAATTTCGTATATATGTTATTTCAGGTTCATTCCTCTTCGCCTGTGGACGGGTCTCCTGATGAGATTGACGAGGAAGCATGTTATGAATCGGCCCCACCGCCCACCGTAATCTCCCAAAGGAAGCATGTTATGAACCGGGGTCCGGGTCGAAGAAGAGAAGGAAGGGAAGCAAGAATGATCTTGCCAAAGAGCATGTACAGATTAAGAGGAGAAAGGGGATGGAGATGATGGTGGTGGTGGTGGGTTTAGCCTTAGGCCTAGCCGAACTCTAAAGGCTCCCACTTATGGGACCTGAGATTGTGAATGTTGTAAATAAAATGTACATTTCATGTTATTATTTTCTTAATGATAATTAGTTATCTTAATAATAACTCGTGCGACGTATGGAAAAAAACGTGATTTTAATAGGTTTAAAAAAAAAGGCTCTTTCATGCACAGTGCAAAAACTTATACTACCTTTCACGCACAGAAACTGTGTGTGAAATGTGTTTTCTTCTTTCACGCACTAATTTCGTGCGTGAAAAGGTCTCCTCCACCTGTTGATTTGACAACACACCATGCATGACAATTTCAGGAATCTATGACACATAAAGGCTTGATTTGACAATACATTGCTGCATTATTTGACCATTTTAATACGACTTGTATTGCGCACCATTTTAATGTACAATGTAAGTATTGATTTGACAACACACCACGCATGACAATTTCAGGAATATAGGACACATAAAGGCTTGATTTGATAATGCATTGCTGCATTATTTGACCGTTTTAATACGACTTGTATTGCACACCATTTTAATGCGCAATGTAAGTGTTGATTTGACAACACACCACGCATGATAATTTCAGGAATCTATTTAACTTGAAGGCTTGATTTGACAATACATTGCTGCATTATTTGACCGTTTTAATACGACTTGTATTGCGCACCATTTTAATGCGCAATGTAAGTGTTGATTTGACAACACACCACGCATGACAATTTCAGGAATCTATGACACATAAAGGCTTGATTTGACAATACATTGCTGCATTATTTGACCGTTTTAATACGACATGTATTGCGCACCATTTTAATGCGCAATGTAAGTGTTGATTTGACAACACACCACGCATGACAATTTCAAGAATCTATTTAACTTGAAGGCTTGACGAGTGAAAAACTCATCAATTTCATAAGTCTAAGTCTTACAAGTCATTCAAAAAAAAAAACTTCATAGAAAAAATGTCTAAAAATGCTTCAACTGTTAGGGTTTCACTATTTTGGGATGGAGCTATCGTCGAGGACAATTACTCTGTTCGTTATAGTATCAAACCAAAAACCCATGTTAAATTTCCAACAACATTAAATTATGAAACACTAGTCAGTTACATGCACAAAAGAATGAAAACTACACCCACTGAGTTTGGAATCTTACTAACTGGCAGATATCCACAAACGATATCAAACAGTGTAGTGTGTTATGGCATGCACAATATCAACGATGATGAATCTTTGAGTGATTATTTGGGATCGCCGGAAGAATATCGTGATTTAGTATCCATTAATATTCTTGAGATGTATGTTGAAAAGATACCTCGAGAAGAAGTCCCTCAAGCCCAGCCTATTCATGGTAATACTTATGGGGACTTTAGTTCTTATGGAGACATTTTGAGTGGTCAAGTGCTGTTGGAAAATCTAAGCCAGCAATTTAATCAAGCTTACAATGAAAATTGGTAAATATGGATTTTTCATATTATTATTATTATTATTATTATTATTATTATTATTATTATTATTATTATTATTATTATTATTATTATTATTATTATTATGTGTAGTAACACGTGTTTGTTGTATGAATTGGTAAATAACCAGTTTTCAAATCTTTATAGGAACTATTCTTAAAACTCGCCAGTGGTACCAAATATAGATGTTGGTCAATCCTCTCAGTTCGGTGGAATTGATCATTCTCCACACCATGACAATGCTTATGAACAACAGTAAGTTCATCACCTTGATATTAAATTATCTCTCTCTCTATATATATATATATATATATATGAATGCACTTGATAATGAAGATGTTCCAAATTATTATGAGTCATCATCAAGTGATGACGATGAAATAACTAATAATGCAGAGGTAACCGATGATGAAGAAGATGATGATGTTCAAGTTGGTATGACCAACAATATTCCTCAAAGCCAAAACCAACAAGAACTAATGCACCACCACGTACCACCACCGATGGCTGAAAACCCAACTTCTGAAAGCCCAATTCAGTGGCATTCTAACAATATCCCTTATCTTGACAGCCTGCAGGGTCGTGATGATGCATTTGTCTTCACAAAAGAAGATGATGATAGTCGCCTAAAAACCTGGATTGAACCAAAGGATCTTAACAGAGATCGATGCTACCTTGCAAAGGGAATGTTGTTCGCATCCAAAAAAACGTTGCAACGGGCTATCAAAATTTATTGTTTTAAGGAAATGAGGGAGTTTAAGGTTGATCAGTCAAATACAAAGATATGGAGGCTAGTTTGTAGACGATGGTATCAAGGCTGTGAGTGGTTGCTTCGGGGAATTGTTAAGCCTGATGGTATGTGGGCTATCACAAAATTCCGCGAAAGACACACTTGTGATATGGAAGAAAATCGAGCAGATCATCATAATATAGATACAAACATGATTGCTCAAGTGTTACTTAAAGACATTGCCGAAACGCTATGGTAACTTATCCTACCTAGTACATTATATGTCTTATATCAATTGAAAGATCATTACTAAATGTTGTTTGTTTAAACTTGTGCAGGTTCCCCATCAAAGATTGTATTCGAAACGTTCAAACCGTATATGGTAAAACTATAAGCAACGGAAAGGGATTTCTCGGGCGTAGACGCGCTTTTGAGATGGTCTTTGGAAATTGGCATACTTCTTTTCAATCGCTGCCAAGGTATATGGCGGCTCTACAACATTTTAATCATGGTACTGTTGTAGAGTGGCGGCTTATAGAGGGTAAAATCTTCAACTTCGTATTTTGGACATTCAAACCATGCATTGATGGTTTTGCTCACTGCCGACTAGTGATATCCATAAATGGTACGCATGTATATGGCGCCTACGACATCAAGCTCCTAATTGCAATAGGAATAGATGCCAATGGGTCAATATTCCCTCTTGCTTTCGCAATTGCCGCTAACGAGAGCAACGACACATGGGGGATCTTTTTGACCCATTTGAAAACTCATGTTATTAAGGATCGTACCGGCATATGCGTGCTGCCTGATCATTATAAAGGCATATTGCACAATATGGATAATTTACCGGGGTAGCATCCTCCCTTTGTTTACCATCGCTATTGCTTAAGGCACTTAAAGGCAAATTTGCAATCAAAGTTTCACAATGGCACTCTAAACAAATTGATGTGGGGGGATGCGATGGCGGATCAACAACGAAAATGGGCTGCAAAAATGGATCTGACCAGGGCAGTAAGTGAACCCGCATACGTTTGGTTGATGAATCTCGAAGTTGAAAAATAGACGTTTCATGCTGATGGAGGCAAAAGATGGGGCATGCTCACAACAAACAGCTCAGAGTCTTTCAATGGCTTGCTGAAATCTGCTCGAGGACTACCTGTCAGCGCAATGGTGAGAATGACTTTCAAGCAGGTTGTGGAGCGATTTGTGGTTAGGACAAGGCAGGCCAGAGCGATATTAGCCGAAGGCGGGACATGGATGCCAAAGCCCTTCAAAAATATGGAGCATTATAGAAAAAAATGTGAGCATCACCAAATGACCGAGTATGACCCAATTCAACATGTGTATGAAGTTAGGACGGGTTATTACAACTGTAAGGGTGGAAACGTGCATACCGTTTATGAGGCAACAATAACATGCACTTGTGGTAAGTGGCAAATGTACCACATGCCGTGTTCTCATGCTGTTAAATGCTTCGAGAGAATGAGAAAAACGGTAACAAGTTATGTGGCGGGAGAATACAAGGTCCACAGTTACCTTAGAGCATATTCTGGCCAATTCCACCCACTTGGTAATGAAGCTTATTGGCCAAACGAGCCGTTTTCGATGGTTGCTAACAAGGATTGCATCAGGAAATTGGGCATTAACTCACGGAGTCGTAGACCCAATAAAATGGATGTTAGTGAAAGAACTTACTCTCACAAGTGCTCTACATGTAAGCAATATGGCCATGACAAGCGTTGTGTGGGCAACAAGGCAGTGGTGGTACAAGCACGTCTCGCAGTAATAGAACCTCTAGAACTTGAAGATTGTATTGTTATTGTAATTTATTATTTTATTGCTTTGAATTAGTATTGTAATTAAATGGAATGAATTATTTTTTAATTAGTATAAACCTCTCGTATTTGATGAATTATTATTAAATCAAATATTTATATTTATACATTCAAATATGATAAAACATTTAAATCAAAACCCTATAAATATGACAAGTTTCAAAACTTATTTCAGGGCACTTTAGAACCCCTAAAACGACGATCCAAACGTTTAGGTGGACTTGATGTAATGAGCCGATATTATTGTACGCAAAAAAAAAAAATATTAAGTTCTATATAAAATATTGATATTTCGGGGTTTTGAAACATGACTAATCTTTGCCCAAAGTATGAAAAAAAAACGTGATTTTGATAGGTTAAAAAAAAAAAAAAAAGGCCTCCTTCACGCACGAATTTCGTGCGTGAAAGGTAAAATTTTATTTTTTGCAGTTTGGTCTTTTCACGCACTAAATTAGTGCGTGAAACCTATATATGTGATTTTTTTTTTTTTGTTAGTTTGATTCAACTTTTTTTTTGTGCTACAAAAGTCGCGAATTCTTTTATAACCATGATTTTGCTTAACAGACGGTTGGCTGCAGTTCTGTAATCATCACGATATGTCATCAGTTTATAAGATACTTCAGTGTTTTTACTTATTTTTTTGCAAACTATCTTTAGTCTTCTCTAGAAGTACTAATAAAATAGACATTCATTTTTTAGTTTGGTTTGACTAAAGAAGACATTTGTCTCAACAACAGTCTAGTAACATTTTAGTAATTCAACACTTGCGACATACTCAAGAAAGTTTGTGGCCTAAAGCAAAATTAAATGAGGGCCTTAATTTTTTTTAAAGGAAACGACTTATATATTACTCCCTCCATTAAATTTATGTGAATTCATTGGCTGGGCATGAAGTTTAAGAAAGATGGGAATACTTTTAAATTTGTGTAAATGAGTCACATATGTTTTATTATGGTTATAAATCTTTTCATAATATTTAATTGTTTCCAAATATAGAAATGAGTCATTCTTTTGGCACAAAATAATAAAGAAATAGGTTCTCATGTAATTTTGTGTCGTAAATGCTGAAAAATATAAGTAATTTACAAAGATTTCACTTAAGGTAGGATTAAGTTTTAAATTAAGAAAATAAACACAAATAACTTATATCATTACTGAATACTTTAAAAAGTATAAAAACAGTAAATTATAGTCCCTCAGTCTCCAGTCTCAATAAAAAATGTTCCAAATTATGGTAGTTAACTGATCAAATTTTATGTGCACACATATTCAACAATAAATTTATCTAAAAAAATTCTATATTAAAGAGGAACTATAAATATTATTTCTATATATATTCTTAAAATGTTTGAAAAAAATTGTAATTAATTGTAAAAAGTATATATTCTACTTTTTTTACTATTAAAATATTCTGCGAAATATCAGATATTAATATCTTATATATTTTAGGACAAAATAGTTAAGTTCGACATGAAAAAGTTATTACAATGTAGATTTCATAAAATGGATCATTAAATTAAGAAAATGAAAAAGAAAGCTTAAAGTAAGAACAATTTAATTTCATTGACTTTTCAGTAAAAAAAATTGTGTCGTTTAATTTGAAAGAACGTCTACAAAATTATCTTATAATTGTACGAAGACATTTAATTATTTATATTTATTTATAATTTAACTTTATTGATTTCATCATAGAACAATATTTTTAAAAGTATCAAACTGATGTTACAAAAACAGAGAAGCAAGAGCGGAAAAAAATAATTTAAAAATATTTAAAAATTTAATTTTTAACGTCTGTTTAGGCCCGGGCTTAGCACAGGTCAAATGACACTAGTTTGGCTATAATCAATTTCTTCTAATATATTCTTTTCAACTGATAGTATAGTCATTCAAATTAATATCTTTTGACAGTGTTAATCTAATATAAGATCTTATTAATTTTAATTTTAACATAATTTCCTTCCACGAAAGCAACTGCTATAAAAACTATTAAAATTATTTATAAGTAATATAGACATTTGAAAAGAACCAAACTCTTTTATCTGATTAAATATATCGATTAGAATATTATCTTTTAGAGTTACTATATTTCTTAACTATTTTAATTCAAGAAATAAGTATAAACCATCAATGTCATAGTGACAATTATGGTTTAAGGAACATTCAAGATTAAAATAATATTTTTTCAAATCTTGACCATCTACCGATCTAAAAAAATTACCACTAAATATAATTTTTATTGTTTGACAAAAGTTTATCAAAAGGTCCTTTTTGGGGATTGTAGTTTCAATTCTCTTCATTTTTTTCTTTTGAGTTTTTAATAACCGGATTTATATTTTTAATTGACATATTAACATTATAATAATTATTACAATATAATATACACCTATAAATAAAATATAAAAAATAACTAATCTTAGATTAGAAATTATAGAATTTTAGAATAATAGAACTTTAAACAAAGAGGACTTTGTACTCACAATCTAAGAAAGTAAAATTAAAGTTTTTAAAAAGTAAATAACCTCAAAAGCAAAAATTGTTTATATTCCCAATTTAGCAGAGCATTTTTCAATTCCTACTCAATCAGTCACGTCAATCAAGTCGAAATTATCTTTCCTTTCTTATGAAGAGTTCACTTTTCCATTTTAAAGTACTCATACTTTTTAAAATAAAAATTTAAACCTATTTTAACCTATAGCTATAAGTATTACAATTACCAAATATTGGGGCCCCTAAAATTCATGGGTCTAAAGCAGCTGCTTTACCTGCTTGGCCCTCTAGCGGCCCGGGCTGAATCAACATCAAAATAAAAAAATATACTCTCTCCGTTTCAATTTATGTGAACTTATTTGACTAGATATGAGATATAAAAAAAAAGTGAAGACTTTTGAAATTTATGGTTCAAAATAAGTCTTGAATATTTGTGTGGCTGTAAATCATTCCATAAAGTAAATTTGTTTTCAAATTAGAAAAGAGGTCATTCATTTTGACACGGACTAAAAAAAAATAGGTTCACATAAATTGAAACAGAGGGAATAATAAACCAAATAAGCTTGAGAATGGCATCTTTAAAAGTACTATCACATTTTTTTTTTGGTCAAACAAAAAAAAAATTCATGTAACCAAGTGAGAATTACAAAACCACTGGTTTATGTTGGACTATAGAATCAGATCCTATGTTTCCTATATTAAGCTAGTTACAATTGAAAAGTAAAGAAGCTTATACAGGGTATCTATTTAACTTCTCTAACAGCCTATGCCATTTACAAAATTGTTGACCTCTAATATGTAACTCCAGGGCAATTCTTCTAACTTGTAGCACTTCACTGGTCTCTTTTTCTTGAAATCTCCTGGTGTTTCTTTCTGCCCATATGTGATATACAACTGTAGCTATCAGAAATCCCAGAATGCTTGACCTTGGCCTGTTATTATGAACCTGATGTGATAGCCATTTTACTTCCTCAACCCAGCTACCAATCTGCCTTGTGATCCCTACCTAAGATAGTAGTGTTTGCCAAATAAATTTTGAGTAGTGACAGTCAAAGAACAAGTGCTGCATCGTTTCCATGGTAGGACTTGCATAATACACAATCAGTTGGAACTTGGATGTTCTATTTTGCTAACCTATCTACAGTTGCCAATCTGTTTTGAACTGCTAGCCACATGATAAAATTATGTCTGGGGAGTGTGCCTGATGGCAATAATAGGTCCTTCCACTTTGGTCTTGTATAGTGCTGCTGAAATGCAATATAGGTCTTTTTGATGTTGTATCTACCACCATGTGCAAACTGTTCAATATGAGTGACAACATCAATCAATGGAAACCAATTTCTAGCTTCAAAGATCTTTCTCACAACCTAGTAAACTTGCCTAGGTATCTCTATACTAGCAAGATCCTGCCTCTTAATATAAAAGTTGTGAATCCATTGAACCCACAAAGTGTCTTTCTTATGTGATAGAGTCCATAGTAGCTTGCAAATGGCTGCTCTATTCCAAGTGACAAAATCTATGATGTTTAATCCTCCTGTAGCTTTTGGAAGACACATAGTATCCCATGCCACAAGTGCTTTCTTGGAAATAGCATTCTTACCTGTCCATAGAAAAATTATACATATTGTAGTGACCATTGATGTGACCTTTTTTGGCAATAAGAACACCTGCCCCCACTAGGTCTGCATCTCAAATAAAACACTTTTAATAAGCTGCAATCTACCACTATAAGACAGAAGTTTAGAAGACCAACATTTGACTTTAGCAGTAATCTTTTCAACCAGTGGTAACCATTGTTGTATGCTGAGTTTCCTTGAGGATAGTGGCACCCCAAGGTATTTGAATGGTAATTCCCCCAGTGTAAACTTCATTTCTTGCAGTATTTGATCTCTGATTCTATTGTAATCCTAGTCGCATAGAAAGAGCTTTTCTCTAAATTGTCTTGCATACCTAACACCTCAGAAAAAATGGTCAAAAGCTTTCAACATTAGATGAATAGAACCTTTATCAGATCTGCACCACATTAGTAAGTCATTAGCAAAACATATATGTACCAGTTGTAGATTAGCACATTTGGGATGATAGTTGAAGTTGGGATCATGCCTTAGTTGTTTGAGTGACCTGTTGAGATACTCCATAACAAGGACAAACAGATATAGAGACATAGGGTCACCTTGCCTCAGCCCCTTCTTAGCTTGAAATTCCTCAGTCAATGAGCCATTAATCAAGATTGAGTAACTGACAGTAGTTACACATGTCATTATCCAGTTCACTATTTGTGCTGAGAATCCAAACCCTATTAAAACCATCCTGAGAAAGCCCCATTCCAAAAATTCATAGCTTTCCTAAGTCTATTTTCATGAAGCATCTAGGTGACACATGTTTCTTCCCATACCCTTTGATTAACTCATGTGCCACAATGACATTATCTAATATGCTTCTCCCCTTTATAAAAGCTGACTGAGAAGAACCTACTAAGAAGTCCACTACTTGTTTTAGCTTTGCAGTCAAAATTTTGCCAATAATCTTATAGAAAGTAGTACAACATGCTATAGGTCTGAATTCCTTGACATGATTAGGATTTGCAACCTTAGGCACTAATGTAACAGTTGTACAATTAATACTTCTAAGCATCTGGCCATTTTCAAATAATTGAATAATTGCATATGTTACCTCCTGGCCTACAATATGCCAGTACTGTTTGAAGAACTCAGCAGGGAAGCCATCCAGTCCTGGTGCTTTATCATTAGGTAAGCTCTTCATTGTGAGGAACACCTCTTTTCTGGTAACAGGTTGCAGTAGACCCCGTTGTTGCTCAGGTGTCAAACACGGTCCATCCTTAGCTATACTAGGATCAAGGCAGGGTATCTCCTCAACAGCAGTCCCTAGTAAAGATTGGAAGAAAATAACGAGGAAAAAAGTAATGAACTCTTGTTGTATCAATTTAGGGTCAGTTATTCTATCTCCATGAGAATTGCAGATTGAAGCTACTCTATTCCTGGCTTGTATAGCTTTAAGATGTGCATGAAAGAACTTGGTGTTGGCATTCCCCCAATCTATCCATGTTTCCCTGGATTTTTGTCTCAAGACTTGTTCATGAATACCATCCCATTTCTGTATCTGAGTGAGTAGTCCCCTTTCAAGTGCTATTAGGTTTCCATCAAACAAATTGTTAGCAAGATCAGACTGTACTATTTGCAACTGTGCTCTTAGATCCTCTAGCTTCACATCTAAGGATGAAATATTCTTGTTGAGCTGTGCAGTTTGTGCCCTTAGCATTTTCAATTTCCTTCAGACCTGGAACATTTTGTGCCCCTGAACTTGACAAGTCCACACTTGTTGTACTATGGATCTGAAGTTGTCTTGAGCTAACAGTACTTTCAATAATCTGAAAGGCTTCTTGCTTGGTTGAAATGTGATATTGGTGTTACCAATAATGGGAGAGTGGTCTGAGCATTCAGGGTTGCCAAAGAGTGCCTTTATAGTGGCATACTTCATGAACCAATCAGCATTCCCCAAAATCCGGTCAATCCTGCTATGCACCCTCACCAAAGCATCTCTCTTATTACTCTATGTGAAGTCACATCCCCTTCTAGATATGTTCCCCAACCCCAGATCATCTTTACACTCCACGAAGTCTTGTGTTTCCTGATGTTGCACAGGTGCCCCATTAATTCTGTCATCAACTGAAATGCAGGTGTTGAAATCCCCAGTATAACCTATGTATCAGTCATGGAAGTATGTAACAGTCTCAGATCATCCCAGGTGTTCTTCCTACCAATGCAAGTGTTGTAACCATACACAAAAATCATGTATGTTACAAAAGTAGAGCCCCTATCCTCAACATAACAATGCACCAGTTGTGGTCTTGTTGCAAGTATAGTGACATTGACATTTTGAGGTTTCCAACAAATCCATATCCTTCCATTTGAGTCTACTATGTAATCAGCATGACAACTCCATTCAACTCCCAGGAACCTTTGTATTTTTCTTGCTCTACCTTGTTTCACCTTTGTTTCCACACAACCCAAGAGATCTATTCTATGTTTAAGCAAAAAGGATCTCAATTCTTTTTGCTTAAAGGGTTGGTTAAGCCCCCCAATATTCCAAGAGCAAAAGATCATGGTGGGTTGTGGCAGGGCTGCTTAGGATCCTCAGTATCATTCTTGTCACCCACAAAGCCCAGCTTGCTTAACTTATCTTGACTAGGGAATGGAGTAGCTAACTTTTGGGCATGTGACTCAGGCTGAGAAGCTGAGTGATGTGTTACAACCTTGTCAAGTACTGCAAATTGAGCATTAGTAATAGTATCAGTTTGTGTTATCTCTTGAGAAAGCCCAGCTACATGAGCAGGACCCTTAGCTTACCATTGAGCTTGAACAAGCTTGTTTCTTCCTTTAGGATCCTACTTATCTTTAGGTTTGTCATTGGTAACTGTCTCCTTATCCTTCTTTTTCTTTTCCTCTACTGCTGCTTATTGGACAATCATCAGTCTCATGACGCAAGCATATACAGTCTTGACAATACTCAGGCCACCAGTCACACTCAATATATTGGATCCTAGTCCTCCCTTTTGCCTCCTCTATGATCAACTGCTCAGGTAAAGGTTGGGTTCCATCCACCTCAATGAAAATTCTAGCGTTAGACAACCTCTCTTTCTCAGCTGTTAGCCTATCAGTACACAATGGCCTTCCAATAAAGCTTGCAAAGCGACCATAATTCTCAGTATCCCAATACTCCACAGGTAAATTAGGAAAATTCATCCACAGAGGCATTTGCCTACTTGATTCCTTCCCCATCCTAAAATTTGCAGACCATCTCTTTAAAACCATAGGTCTATAATAAAAAATGTAACGACCATTTTCAAGAACATCGAGTTGAGCTTGATCAGTAGCAGACTTGAATATATAGTATCCATCAGCACGAATAAATATCCTAGGAGTTTCCACAAAATTCCAAATAGCTTAAACAAACTTAAGCATATGTTTAAATGGAGGGTTCTTCCCCACTAATACCCAATTAACACACAATCCCACTTCTTCTTCTGTTGTTCAATCTCAGCTATATTCAGCTTAACCACTTTCTGACCGTCCTTAGGTATCGCTGAAAAGTAGGAGAGTTTTTTACCTTTTTAGGGGCTCTGTTATTCTGTCTAGCTGCCACCGGAGCTTCGTCGTTCCCCACAGAGTAAGTGATCTTTCGAGCTACTAGTGTTGTCGCCGTCTTATCAAAAGAAGTGGTAGTAGGTGTAACCCTCGATTGTGTCTCTGTTGGTCGTTGTGTCATCATCTTCGTTGGTGCGTGTTGTACTTGGGAAGTACTACTCGACCCTGGCACCCACTGTGTGAATTGCATCAGAGCTAAGGGTTGCTGCACTCCCGTGTCAGGGGTAACCATACGAGTCAGTTCCTCCGGTGGTTCTATATTTGAATTTTTAGGAGTAGCCGTCATCGGCAGCTTTTGTGGTGGTTGAGTGGTGGCCGCTTTACGTTTTCGTGCCATTTTAACCGAAAAGTGCAAGTTAGCAGTACCGTAGCGTAACGTGCGCCTAGGGAGAAAAAGTATTATCGTGCACCTCGAAGCTCATATGTGCACTTTTTATCCTTGATGTTTTATTGTTGTCCTCCTTCAATTCTTCACAAAACTTCAAAGTACTATTCACATTATATTGTATTTTCTGGCTTTTCTTTTGGTTGAGAAATTGGTTTTCTTTTATGAGTGTTGTTCCATGAAATACAATAGTATTCTAGTACAACAACAACAACAACAACCTAGTGAAATCCCACAACGTGAGGTTTGGGGAGGGTAGAGTGTATGCAGACCTTACTCCTACCAAGGTAGGACGGTTGTTTCCGAAAGACCCTCGGCTCAATAGAAAGCATAAAAAGAGTTCAAATAAGGCCAAGAAATTCAAAGCGATACGGAAATGAAAATAACGAAAACGACTAAGCCATGATGAAGCAGTTTGCAAAGGGCAGTAGCTATCACAGATAAAATAAGATAACCAAAGTACAGGAAATAACATATGGTAGCAGAAATCAAAGCACAAGAACTTATATCGCGATAATGCGACTATTAATATGAAAGGATAAACGATACTATTTACTAGCCTTCTAACCTAATCTGAGTCCTCCATACCCTCCTATCTAAGGTCATGTCCTCGGTAAGCTGTAACTGCACCATGTCCTGTCTAATCACCTCTCCCCAATACTTCTTCGGCCTACCCCTACCTCTTCTGAAACCATCCATGGCCAACCTCTCACACCTCCGCACTGGGGCATCTGTGTCTCTCCTCTTCACATGCCTAAACCATCTCAGTCTCGCTTCCCGCATCTTGTCTTCCATCGAGGCCACTCCCACCTTATTACGAATAGCCTCATTCCTAAACCTGTCACTCCTGGTGTGCCCACACATCCATCTCAACATTCTCATCTCGAAAACTTTCATCTTTTGAATGTGAGAGATCTTAAATGGCCAACACTCCACCCCATACAACATAGTCGTTCTAACCACTACTTTGTAGAACTTGCTCTTAAGTTGTGGTGGCATCTTTTTATCACATAGCACTCCAGAAGCGAGCCTCCATTTCATCCACCCTGCCCCAATACGATGTGTGACATCATCATCAATCTCCTCGCTACCTTGTATAATAGACCTAAGATACTTGAAACTACTTTTCTTCTGGATGACCTGGGTACCAAGCCTCACTTCCATGCCAGCCTCTTGAGGTGCTTCACTAAACTTGCACTCCAAGTACTCTGTCTTGGTCCTACTCAGCTTGAACCTTTTAGACTCCAGAGTTTGTCTCCAACCCTCCAGCTTAGCGTTAACTCCGCTACGAGTCTCATCGATCAGGACTATATCATCCGCGAAAAGCATACACCATGGCACCTTACCTTGAATTTGCCGCGTCAATCCATCCATCACCGAGGAAAATAAAAACGGACTAAGAGATGATCCTTCATACAACAGTATGCCAGTATTGTTCAAATTAAGTGGGTCAAATTGGACAAGTCATGACTCAACCCTGTTTTTAGCCCAACCCATTTTTAGTTTATTTATTAATTCAGCCCATTTTAATCCTTCTAATTTCATCCCAACTCGCCTATTTAATACTGAGTCATTTTCACATGTCATACTATATGTGTTGAGCAATTAAAACACTTAGACAACATGCCTATAGGAATCTAAGTTAATTTCTAAGTTAAGAATGGATCACGGTCCAATTTTCCTGTGAGAATGTCAATAATCTGAATTACCTACTGTTTGATTAACAACTTTGGATCTCATTCTGAACTTGAACAATTGGTTTAAAAGGAATCTGCTCGTGTTGATTTATGTGCTTCTATGATTCATAACATGTGAGTACTTAGATATCCTTACCCGATTTCTGGTGACGTAGATTAATTAAACAAAATTATTCGCAATTAGTATAGTAAATATGGTTCCCTAACACACTTTAACTCGTTAGGTGGTGACTCTTCTCCTTTTAAATCCTCTAAAATAGTTGTCACATGTCGAGGCTCTCTTACATAAGAAAATGGAGCGTAACGGCATGACGACTCTACTTAAGATACTTGTATTTTAACCATTATAATTCTGTATTGATTTATGTGGAATTTTGTGTTTGCTTGTATTTTATAGTGTTTTCATTGTTGGATTTACTTGTTTTTACCTTTATTTTATTTGTTACTTCCTTAGTTTAATTGCCTTTCCTTCCATTTACAACCCTTTTTCTTGTTCCCTTTATTTGTTGTCATATTTATTTATTTATTTTTTCATGCATAACCTCTTCCTTTATTTCCTTTATTTGTTTTCTTATTCAAATTATTTTCTTTTCATGTATAACCCTTTTCCGTATTCCTTTCACTTTTTAATGCATAATCCCTTTTCTTGTTCCCTTTTTATTTATTTTCTTCCATGTATACAACAACAATATACCCAGTGAAATTCCACAATGTGGGGTTTGAGAGGGTAAAGTGTACACAGACCTTACCCCTATCTCAGAAGATAGGGAAGCTATTTCCGAAAGACCCTCGGCTCAAGAGAAAACATGATGAGAAAAGGTTAGATAAGCATAAGAAGATCAAAGCAATATGAAAATGAAATTAACGAAAACGAAAAAGTCATGATA
The DNA here is from genome assembly GCF_019175385.1 of Lycium barbarum. Classification (NCBI taxonomy): domain Eukaryota; kingdom Viridiplantae; phylum Streptophyta; class Magnoliopsida; order Solanales; family Solanaceae; genus Lycium; species Lycium barbarum. The sequence goes on along the minus strand of NC_083345.1, from coordinate 100,348,862 downwards.
AAGTAGTCTGAGAAAAAGAAGCAGTAGCTACCGCAGATGAATAAGATAATCGAAGTGCAAGAAACAACATATAGTAGCAAGAATCAAATGACAACATACTACAGATCAAACTGCGACAACTTGTACGAAGGGATACGCAGGACTACCTACTAGCCTTCTACCCTAATCTGAGTCCTCCATAACTTTCTATCTAAGGTCATGTCCTTGGTAAGCTGGAACTACGCCATGTCCTGTCTAAGCACCTCCCCCCAATACTTCTTCGGCCTATCTCCACCTCTTCTGAAATCGTCTATAACCAACCTCTCACACCTCCGCACTAGGTCATCTCTGTCTCTCCTCCTCACATGGGATATCACAAATATCAAATAAAATACTTTTTTTAAGAAAACATAAGTATGGATTGTCGTAGATAATGAACCAAAGATGGCTATACGACTCTAAACATCTGACATAACATAACTGTCTAGTCTATGAAACCTCTAACATGAGTCTGAACTGCTAAACGTAACTGCTGGGACAAGGCCCCCAACATACCTTAAATGAATAACTAACATAAAGTAAATAATGACTGAACCCGGAAGAAGATGGGGCTCACCAAAAGCTAATACATGGGTGGTCCTATGGAGTAGATCCGTCATCCTGTGTATCTGTACCTGTATCGTGAAATACAGGCCCCGGGCAATAGAAAGGGGACGTCAGCACATTGAATGTACTGGTATGTAAAGAAACTGAATGAAATAAACACGACACATGAAATAACATAATGAGAGTTGAACTGAAACATGATCATGAACATGAGTACATATACATATATAATATGTGTAAAGTATCATGAGCAGGGAGAGCAGTAAATATAATCGACAACATGGTCTGGTACTTGCGTCCTACCAACAGAACACTCATACCTTGCCAGGGACATGAGATTTAATAATATTATGAAAGGATCCAGTCATTATGACAGATCGTCCTAAGCATGGGTGGAGCGATCCTCATCCTACGGTGGCTATGTAGTTTCAGGCTGTTTGAAGCCTTCTCGGTAATTAAAGCAACTCCCAAAAACATGAACATGTAAAAATAAGTGGCATTTACTGCCCATGGTTTCATGAATCATAACTTGCTTGTACATGGATATCATGAATTATAACTTGCTAGCGTGAACTTGTAAAACATAGTATTTTCTTGAAAAATATCATAACATATCATAACTTGCATGTAAGAACCCATGGAATGAGATATATGGGTTTTCATGGATTACGGACTGATTCTCAATAATCAGATGGAGTTATTAAGAACACAATGATAGAATAATAGTAATTCATACATAATATAATCATGGACATAGACCTAGGGTTGTTATGAGCATGGCATAGAAACCCTAGTTTTCGTAAAGATTCATACTTTATGGATTAAGAGGCGTGGGGAAGAACAATGATGTTCCCACACGTAGATAGTAACTCCACATACCTGGTAATGCTCCAAAACTTGAATTAAAGACTTGAACTTTGAAGAAGATTTCCAAAATCTTGAATCTTGAACCTTGAGATGGGTTTTCTTGAAAACCCTAGGTTAGGAATGATGATTTCTTGTTTAGATTACAAGGATATATATTAGAATTGACTTGGAATGATTAGAATAGGCTTACCTAGGTGTTCTTGATGATGGGAGCGGGTAGGAAGTCGTTCTAGGGCTTGAACGAATGAAAAATAATGATTTGAACTGATATGGACAAATATATATTGTTCTTGAGCATTAAATTTTATGCCGGACAAAATACTGGCCGTATTTTGAAAGACGGGCCGTATTTCAGTCCGTATTTTGTTTGGAGTACTCTGCGACTCTTCAGTAAAATGACCATAACTCTTTGCACAGATGTCCCTTTGATCCCCATAATATACCGTTGGAAAGGTATTTCAAAGTTCTACAACTTTTATCAAGAAAGTTTTCACAAATTCAAATCACATTGTTAAATACAGGATGTATTTCAAAATACGGTCCGTATTAAACAATGTATATCCCTCAAGCCAAATTCCAGAATGCTTAGTAATCTTGATGCCAATATTACGATTTGAAATACGGGCCGCATACTAAAATACGGTCCTTGTTCTGGGCGTAAACCCTCATCTGACAACTGAAGAAAAAATTCCAATTCTCACATTCTTTATCTAGCTTTTTAAGTCTAGAATCATGGTCAAAGCTTAAGTTAAAGGTACGAGGTGTTACACCTTTCTTTTGGATGGCCTGGGTACAAGCCTCACTTCCACTCCAGCCTCATCTGTCACGTTACTGAACTTGCACTCCATGTACTATGTCTTGGTCCTACTCAGCTTGAACCCTTTAGACTTCAGAGTTTGTCTCCAAACCTCCAACTTAGAGTTTACTCTGCTGCGTGTCTCGTCAATCTAGACTATTTCATCTGCGAATAACATACACCATGTCACCTCATCTTAAATTTATCGCGTCAAACCATCCATTACCTAGGCAAAACAAAAATGGGCTAAGAGCTAATCCCTGGAAAGTGTAACCCCATCTCTAATGGAAAGTGCTTCGAGTTTCCTCCCACTGTCCTTACCCTGGTCTTGGCTTCCTCACATGTGTCCTTGATCACCCTAATGTACGCTAGAGGTACACCTCTGGCCTCTAAGCATCTCTATAAAACCTCTCTTGGCACTTTATTGTAAGCCTTTTCTACGTCGATGAAACCATGTGTAAGTCCCTCTTCCTCTCCCTATACTGCTCCACTAGTCTCCTCACAAGATGAATGGCTTCTGTAGTCAAGCGCCCCAGCATGAATCCGAACTGGTTCTCTGAAATTTACACGCCTCTTCTCACCCTCATCTCCACCACCCTTTCCCACAGTACTTTTATAGTGTGGCTTAGCAGCTTGATCCCTATATAGTTGTTGCAACTTTGAATATCACCCTTGTTTTTGTACAAAGGAACCATCATACTCCACCTCCATTCCTCGGGCATCTTCATCGTCTTAAAAATAACATTAAACAATCTAGTCAACCACTCCAAACCTGCCCTGCCTGTAGTTTTCCAAAACTCCCCCAGGATCGCGTCAGGTCTGGTCGCTCTTCTCCTGCACATCCTACGAACAACACCCTTAACCTCCTCCACCTTTATACTCCTACAATACCCAAAATCGCGATGCCTCTCAGAGTACACCAAATCACCCAACATAATGTCTCTGTCACCTTCCTCGTTCAAGAGTTTATGGAAGTATGACTGCCATGTCCGTCTAATGAGAGCTTCCTCCACCAATACTTTTCCATCCTCGTCCTTGATGTACTTTACTAGGTCCAGGTCTCGTGCCTTCCTCTCCCTTGCCTTGGCTAGCCTGAACAACTTCTTATCCTCGCCTTGTCCTCTAGTTCTACATATAGGCATTCAAAAGCTGCCGTTTTTGCCGCCAAAACTGCCAACTTCGCTTTCTTTCTCGCAATCTTATACCTTTCCATATTTGTCTGCTTCTCCTCATCATCTTTGCTGTCTACCAACTTCGCGTACGCTACTTTCTTTGCTTCAACCTTCCCTTGGACTTCTCCATTCCACCACCAGTCCCCTCGTTGCCCACCATAGCGACCTCTCGAGACTTCCAGTGCATCTCTAGTTGTTTCCCTAATACAACTGGCCATCCTATCCCACATACTGCTCGTGTCCTCCCTACTCTCCCAAGCCCCCATAGCCATCAGCTTCTCCCCCATCTCCTGGGCACTAGACAGAGCTAGACTCCCCCACTTGATCCTCGGCCGATCATCCACGACCCTTTGTTTCTTCTTCCCCATAATCTCCAAATCCATCACCAAGAGCTTATGCTGGGTCGTAAGGTTCTCACTCGGAATGACGTTGCAGTCTTTACAAAGACCTTTATCATCTTTTCTAAGGAGCAAAAATTTTATCTGCGTCGCAGCCGTTGAACTACTGAAGGTTACCAAGTGCTGCTCCCTCTTCAGGAAACTCGAGTTGGCTACCACCAACTTAAAAGCTTTTGCGAAATCCAGAAGTGAGACTCCTCCTCCGTTCCTGACTGCGAAGCCGAAACCTCCATGCTCATGTATAACTTTGAATTTTTAATGCATAATCTTTTTTTTCTATTTTCTTTATTTGTTTCCTTATTTAATTTATTTACTTTGCATATATAAGCCTTTTCCTTATTCCCTTTATTTGTTTCTAGGTTTAATCCTTTCCCCCTACTCCCTTATTTGTTTTCATACTTAATTATTATTTTTTCATGTATAATAATTTTCCCTGTTCTCTTTATTTGTTTCCATATTTAATTTATTTTGATGATTAATTATTTTTCTTTATTCCTATTTGTTTCTATTTTAATTTTTTTAGTAATTTTATTTAAGCATTTTTTTAACTAACAAGTTTCCTTTTTGTCTTATTTTTATTATTTTTGTTTACCGCTCTATTTATTGTCATTTAGTAGTTGTTATCGTTTTTTCTTAAACTGCGTATTTTGTTATCAGCTTCCTCTATTTGTTTTGTTACTGCTTTAATGTCATTCCGCTCATACTTCCTCTACTTGAAAAAATTCACGCTTCACACACCTAAAATATCTTGCGTGGTTCCATGACCGTTCACTGTTTAAAAAACATTCTTTTGTGGGGAACTCATGGTAGGTTGATCAGTGATGCATCAACAATCATGAGATTCCCACTCTCAAGTTGTCCATTTGGGAGAATCGTGTCGAGAAAATTCCACTCTTATTCAGTAGAGCTCAACCACACTCTTTTAATGTAAGAGACATGCATTCTATTAAATTTAGGAGGTCTTAATACCTTTGGTGTATCAAAATCAATGGTTTGGCTTTGTCACAAGTCCAAAGAGGTTTATAACCCCAAAAGGACACCGTCACGACTTATGTGCATCTTGAGAGATAAACATGCCTAAATTTATACTTCCTATGTTTCAATTTGTTTGAACCTATTTCTTTTTTAGTCCGTGCCAAAATGAATGACCTCTTTTCTAATTTGAAAACAAATTCACCTTATGAATGATTTACAGCCACACAAATTTTCAAGGCTTATTTTGAACCACAAGTTTTAAAAGTCTTCCATCTTTCTTAAATGTCGTGCCCAGTCAAATGAGTTCATATAAATTGAAACGGCGGGAGTATTGTTTTATCTTTAAGGTGGGAAGGGTAGGCTAACAATTTTGTGGTGCGGGTTCTAATGGATCATCCTAATACTAATTCAAGGTTTAGCATGATTTGGTGTATGCCTGATCAGATGAAGATACGGTAGAAAGATATGGGTACTCATGGATAAGAGGATGTGCGCAAAGTATTAGGTAATCTGTCATCTCTAATTGAAATTATGTCATGCAGAGAACTGATTGAAGTAGCCAGTGCATTTTGGGATGAAAAGAGGATTATGTTCAGATTTTGGGATGCTGAAATTACACTGCTGTTAGAGAAAATTGGGGGTTATCTAGAAAATATAATCTTGATGTGGAGAAATAAAAATGGAAAAATACTAAGATAATTATATCAAAAAATCCCTCATTAGGCAAATTTCGTGAAAACTCGAACCTCAAGGAAGCAGAGTTGTGTCTTATGTATCAAAATCAAGAATACCTAACACTCATTTTTTTGGAATTTGGTCACGAAAATTCCGGCCAGATTTATCAGATAGAGAGTTCATCTACTGGCTCTTGGAATTAAAAGAGGATCTTTGCATGCATAGTTTGCTTCCTGGTACTGGTTGTATTTCCACGTGGAGTCGAGAAAGATGCTCAGACTTGACTAATCATGGTTGTCGATTAATTGTGCAGTGGAGTTGACAAAAGCCCTTGAACGATTGTTTCTAAGATTTTGGACAACATATACTGAGCTTTGGGTTGTCACAAAAATGGAACCAGATGCTTTGACCGGTGCAATACTTTGTTGCAACTGTGATTGATAGAACACTTTCAAAAATTTCATGGGACACAAGTACATCGCAAACTTATTGGGACTGATCACATTCTCGCGCACAACTTCAGGGTCACTATGGGGGTCAAGAAGATAAAAAGGCCAAATGATGCTGAGTGACTTGACCGGGAACCTTGAAGTTTGTATGCGAGAATGTGATTAGTCTCAATAGGTATGCGAAGTTCTTACATCTCATGAACCTTTTGAAGGTGTTCTATCAACCACAGTTGCAACAAAGTATTGCACCCTTTGAAATGTTTGGCTCTATTTTTGCAAACAACCCAATGCTAGGTACACGTCGGCCAAAATCAAAAGAACAATCGTGCAAGGGCTGTTTTCAACTCCATTGCACAATGAATCGGAAACCATGATTAGTCCAGTGTGAACATCTTTCACGACTCCATATGGAAATACCACGAATACCAGTAAGCAAACTATGCATGCAAAGATCCTCTCTTAATTCCAAGAGTCGGGAGATGAACTCTCTATCTAATAAATCTAGTCGGTGTTTTTGTGACCAAATTTCAAAAAAATAAGTATCAGGTATTCTTGATTTTGATACAAAAGACACAACTTTGCTTCCTTGAGCTTCGAGTTTTCACAGAATTCGCCTAATGAGGGTGTTTTTTTGGTATAATTACTTCAGTTTTTTTTTTTTTATTTCTCCACATCAAGATTATATTTTCCACATAACCCCCAATTTCCTCTAACAGTGGCGTCATTTCAACATCCCAAAATTTGAACATAATCCACTTTTCATCCCAAAATGCAATGGCTGCTTCAGTAAGTTTTCTGCATGGCATAATTCAATTAGAGATGGCAGATTATCTAATACTTTGCGTACATCTCCTCTTTTCCACGAGTACCCAGATCTCTCCACCATATCTTAATCTAATCAGGCATACACCAAACCATGCTATACATTGTATAAGTATTGGGTTGATCCATTAGAACCAGCACCACAAAATTTTTAGTCTACCCATATCCTTCTTAAAGAGAAAATAATAAAATTTAGGCATGTTTATCTCTGAAAATGCACATAAGTAGTTATACTGTCCTTTTGGGGTTATAAAGCCCTTTGGACTTGGGACAAAGTCAAACTATTGGTTTTGATACACCAAAGGTATTAAAGCCTCCTAGATTTAATAGAATCCATATCTCTTAAATTAAAAGAGTGTTGATGAACTCTTTTGAATAAGAGTGGACTTTTTTTGACGCAATTCTCCCAAGTGGATAACTTGAGAGGAGGGAAACACATGATTGACGACGCACTGCTTATCAACTTTCCATCAGTTTCCCATATAAGAAGTTTTTTAACACTAAACGGCCATAGAGCAACGTGAAATATTTTAAGTGTGTGAAGTATGAAATTTTCAAGTGGAGGAAGTATGAATGGAATGACAGTTAATATGAAGCAGTAACAAATAGCAAATAGAGGAAAGCGGTAACAAAATACGCAGTTTAAGAAAAGCGATAACAAAAATACTTAATGACAATAAATAAAGTGGTAAAAAAAGAAATAAAAATAAGACAAAAAAGGAAACTTATTAGTTATAAAAATGTTTAAATAGAATTACTAAAAAAACAAATCAAACATAGAAGCGGATAGGGAATAAAGGGAAAGGATTAACCACGAAAATAAACTAATTAAATATGAAAACAAATAAAGGAACAGAGGAAAGGATTATGCATGAAAAAAAATTAAGTATGAAAACAAATAAGGTAGTAAGGAGAAATGATTAAACATGGAAACAAATAAAGAGAATAAGGAAAAGGATTATACTTGAAAAAAAAAATATGAAAACAAATAAAGAGAATAAGAAAAAGAATTATGCATGAAAAGAAGATAAATTATAGGGAAACAAATAAAGAAAAAAGAATAAGAAAATTAAAAGAATTATACATGAAAAGAGAATAAATTAAAATAAGGAAACAAATAAAGGGAATAAGAAAAAGGATTATGCATTACAAATTGCGAGAAATAAGCAAAAGCGTAATACATGGAAAGAAAATAAATTAAATAAGATAATAAATAAAGGGAAAAAAGGATTATGCATGGAAAGAACAATAAATTAAATATGGCAACAAATAAAGAGAATATGAAAAGGGGGTGTACATGAAAGGAAAGGATACTAAACTAAAAAATTAACAAATAAAGTAATGGTAAAAAGAAGTAAAGTCAACAAGGAAAACACAATCAAATACAAGAAAAAACACAAAATCCCACATAAATACAAATTTGTAATGATTAGAACCTAGATAAATCCAGTAGAGTCGTCATGTTGTCGCGCCCCTTTTTTTTTGCGAAAACGGGTCTCGACATGTGACAACTCTTTTAATGGATTAAAAGAGAAAAGTCATCACATAATGAGTTATGGTGCGTTATGACACCATATTTACTATACTAATTGTGTCACACCCCTCGTTTTCATAGTGGTAGGACCTATGGCTTCCTAGCCGGGTATGCCTTTGGAACAGGAACCCGAGCCCGAGTTTGGAGATAGAAAGTGTCATATCCTGTGTACAAGGGTACCAACAAATATTCTTGGCAATTTATAGAGTTAGAAGTTGAACGAATCGAATCGACGCAATCTGAACTGAATCAGAAAAATCTGCAGAACACCAATCATCGTCGACGGGTCGTCGACATGATCGACCGACCGTCGATGTGCGGCGTCGACAGGGTCCTGCAGCCTTGCATCTGCAGGCGCAGGTAGACAGAGCAAGTCGACGGACCGTCGATGGGCCGTCGACCCGCTTGTCGAACGGACCGCTGAGCTTTTTGGCTTCCAAGTATAAATATAAGAGCCATGACCTTATTTCTTATTTTTCCTCCATTCCAAATCAGAAAACCCTAATATTTTCTCTCTTAATATTTTCTATCATATTAGTGAAGATTTGACAAGACCGGGACCCCGTAAACTCGAGCTTGTGAAGGAGAAGGTTGCTTCTAGGGTTTCTTCAAGGTTGTGAAGCTTAAGGAGTTGGAGTTGAAGTGATTCTTGGGATTTTTGACCCCTTAAGGTATGTAAATGATTTCTACCCTTGTACCTGAGTTTATTATCAAGAGTTTTAGTGATTTAAGTAAAGAGAAGGTATTTGTGGGAATGGTAAGTTGATGAAGGACAAGATAGTGAGTTGGAGTTGAAGTGATTCTTGGGGTTTTTGACCCCTTAAGGTATGTAAATGATTTCTACCCTTGTACCTGAGTTTATTATCAAGAGTTTTGATTTAAGTAAAGAGAAGGTATTTGTAGGAATGGTAAGTTGATGAAGGACAAGATAGTGACTTGGGGTTATTTTAAGAGATGATTGGAAATGGATTTGAATATATTTTGATATATATATATATATATATGTGTTGTCATCCTGTTGTGGATATTGTGGTTGATGTTGGACCGAATGAGAAGTTGAAGAGTTGTTAAGCTTATAAGGAAAATGTTGCCCATAAATTGTCAAACTCTATTCGTGTTTAAAATGATTGGTAAGCGAGGCAAATAGCCTAATTGAGCCCTATGTTATCTTAATTGCAAACTTGCAAGTTCGAGAGGTAGAAGTTGGACGATTGAGTATACTTCAAGGTATGTTAAGGCCATCCTCTCCTTCTTTTGGCATGTTCCTATGATATGATCCGACAAGCGAGTAAGCGAGCTTCCATATTACTCTAGTCTTAGAAGCATTAGAAGTACTTCAGTATTTGATGTTCATGTACCCCGTTTATGAGTGATCCTTCTGTTCATCGGTCCAGTCTTATGTAGCCAGTTCTATGCATACAGTAGATTCATGCATTCCATTCATTATATATTTATGTACATTGACCCATGACCAGAAGGCGTTATATACACAAATATATATATATATATATATATATATATATATATATATATATATATATATATATATATATATATATATATATATATATATATATATATATATATATGGGGTATGAGAAGGGATAGGTGCTATATATGCATTACCACCTGATCAGCTGGTGCACATTGATGATGCTATTGATTATGGCTGCAGAGGTGCCGATATAATATGATGGGATGCCATAGAGGCTTTACAGGCGTTATATACTCACATATATCAGAAGTTATATACGCACATATTCATATATAGATGTATGACCTTCATTGGTAGGCATGAGCATGCATATTATGTGCCCACAGAGGCATTGTCAGTTATACAGATTTATGCAGATACATACAGATACTAGTTCATACAAGTACATGCAGTTAGTCATTTCAGTTTATGAGTTCAGATCTTATCCATGATTCTTATGTATATTGGTTGTTCTTATGCCTTACATACTCGGTACATTATCCGTACTGATTCCCTGTTGCTCGGGGGGCTGCGTTCATGCCTACATGTACAGGTAGACAGACAGGTGGTCCAGCCCAGTAGGACTTCTAGATCTAGCAGTGGTCAATGCGCTCCATTTGATCTGGAGCTGCAGTCAGTTTTGGTATGCCACCCTTTTGAGATGTGTACGCATATGGGTATGACGGGGCCCTGTCCCGTCCTTTCTACAGCTTTCAGTCCAGTAGAGGTCTGTAGATAGTTGTATATAGTAGTCAGATGATGTAGCCTTATCGGCTTATATTATTTTGTGTACAGTATATGTAGCAGCCTGGCTGGCTTGCACTGTTCTTCCGCATGTTGTGTATATTTGCAGATTGTACAGAGTTCTAATGTTTCCCTTTTTATGAGATCCGTTTATGCCATTATGGGTCCTTGATGTTTAGTAAGATTCAGATATGAGTATAGGGGTGTTTGGTCGCTAGGGGTCAGACGCCCGTCACGACTCATCGGTTTGGGTTATAACAAATTACGAGGCAAATACTTACCCACACCTGGTGTTTACACCAAACCAATAATATTTTCTATGTTTAAGTGATTTAATAAAGTGAACATACATTAATTACTCATGGTTAATTGATAGTTGTATATAATCAAACACATGTCATGCATCCATTGGTCTAATATAAACACCCAGTGCAGATAAGTTTTTACCCTACTTGTGATTAACTCTGGTAAAAGATTCCAATTACCTCGAAAGGAAGGTGTTAGACACCTTTCGAGTTCCAGTAGCTGTGGGTCCCTACCGAATTTAGAACTATGTGGGATTAAGTGACTGATTAAGCAAAAAAAAAAAAAAAAAAAAATTAATTAATCTAAGTTGCCAGATTCTAAGGGTTTAAGATCTATACGCGAAATCCTAAATATTCAAACAAAGTTAATCTAAACTAGATGCAAAGTCTTAACCTGTCTTTTAATATTTAACAAATTAAACTTGAACATATAATCAGTGATGCTAAAACTTATTTGGACGTGCTTCTTGTTAGAAAAATAAAAAGCAGTAAGCATATCAACTTGTGTAGTTTTAAATTAAAGGTTGCAAACAGATGGCATTTAGATAAAAAAAACAATTTAATAATCTCATATTGCAATGATGTCTATCAGAACGTTAATCTGTAGAAGGATTCAATATACATTCAAATGTATTTTCGTGAGTCCAACATAGATAATATGAGCTACATGGTCCAAATGCCTCTATTAAAGGAGTATTTTGTTATGCTCTTCCTAAAAAATGTGATGAATATTTTTGACAAATCAGTTCTAGATGCAAGTTTCCTTGAAGCTCAATAAAGTTAGTAAAGCATACATCGAATAGCAGCTAACTAAGTACTCAAACAAATAAAAAAAGGAACAAAATCACTGACCTTTTTCCCAAGAGTTTCTCTTCGAGAAGAAGGGGTTCCGTGACCTTTCTCGGACTTCGACCTATCGAGCTCTTTTGGAGGTTGGTAAACCAAAAAAATCGAAGTCAAATCGAAGTAATGATAAACTGCAAAACAAAGAGAAACTTTTTAGTAATAATATGTGTACCTTAGTTTTGGTGGCGAATTTAACGTTAGGGATCAAAATAAATAAGTAAATCAACAACACATAAATTCAAAGTTAACCGTAAGAAATAATATGGGATTGGGGTATTGCGAGGCCGAAAACGGGTGGTAAATAAACTATTCAAGCATTTAAATATCGTGTGAAGCTTAAAATATTTTGATATGTTTAGATTGTATGAAAACATGTAAACAATTTAGCATAATGGTAAAGTTGTCAAGTCGACTTTAAAAGGGTGATGCATAACATTAATTAAGAAAAGAGGGAGTAACGAGAGTTGCTTTATTTTTATAAAACTATATGTTCGCCCTTTATACAAAAAGTCAGCTATCACCTGCAGTTGTCATCATGTCCCTAAGCGTACCTGGCCCTAATTTTATGGTGGTTTTGAGAGCTAAAAGAGGTTGACGACGGTGGCATGGTGATGTAGCGGCGCCCAATGAAGAAAGAATGGAAAGGTTGTCCAGTTCTCCTTTATTTCTGTCGGTCTTCCCCTTGTGAGAATTGAGAATAAATATAGGAAGATACTTTGAGTAATAAAAATGATAGGAGAAATTAAACCAACATTTTAGGGATTTTGTAAAGGAATCTGCAATGGTAATTGAAGAAGAATAGAAACATCCCATAAAAGAAGGAAAAAAAAATACTAACTGGTGACAGAAAAAACAGGAAATAAATAAGGAGAGCAAGGAAGGGAAGAGTATTATTATGGAAAGAAAATTAAAGTGATGAAACAAAGATTAAAAAAAGGACGAATCTCTCTCTGGCGGCGCTTGTTAGCAGTGATTATTAACGTGCGCCGGTGGTCGGAATGGGGAGGTAACGATCGAAAAAACCTGCTCTCACGACGGATATCAGACTATTGGAGGAACTCAAAGCAAAATCTGGGGTGTCGAAATCACCAAGTTATGGGCGTGGCCATGGAAGTGCTAGACCCTCTACTCCGGTGACCGGAAACTCACGAACTACGGCCGAACTGGGGTCGGAGAGATGATTGAATGTGGAGAATCAGAAAGTAACGGCGGAAAAAGCTAGTCCAAACCCTAGCAACACAAAGGTGCAAACCCCACCCAATGAAACAGGGAAAACGCCTAGTCCTATAGTAGCGATTGCAACAGAGGCTACAACAAACAACTTAACTAAACCTGTAGCACCTGGGATTACAACACCGGTTGAGACGGAGAAGCGACAAGCAGAGGCGAGGCAAATAACAGAGTTGACCACCACCCCCGAACTAGCAGGTGCATAGAATGCTCAATCATGGGCAAATGTGGTTGCAGGTAACAAATTCGCAGCAAAGTGTATAAGTCTGAGCTATGTTGCTCCAACATATCAGGATGGGAAGCAAGTAGTTACACTTGAACAGGAGGATATTGCTGAGGAATGCGAGAAGTGGCAGAAATCTATAATTCTATATATGATTGGAGAGTTACCAACATTTGGGGCAGTTAAGAGGTTCATAAAGAGTCTGGGAATATGTAAGGTAAAGCCTCACATGTACTACCACAATGCAGACTACTTCATCATTAGGTTCTAATCGATGGAGGAAATGGACAAGGTATTGTTATCTGGCCCTAATACTGAAAACTGTAGCGATATGGGTTAAATTCCCAGATCTTCCTGTAGAGTGTTGGGGAATGAAAGCACTGAATAAAATTAATAGTGGCCTAGGTTCTCCCATATATGCAGATGACTGTACAACCAATATCACTAGGATCTCTTTTGCAAGAATCCTAATTGAAATGGACATTACAAAACCTTTGCCTAAAAGCCTAAAAGTTCAATGTCCTCAGGGCAAGACTTTTGAGCAGAAGATTGCCTATGACTGGGAACCTCAGTATTGTAAGAAGTGCTTACAAATTGGCCATAATTGTCTTGCTAACCCTATGCCAACAATGCCAGCACCAACCCAACCAACGCAACTACTAGTCAAACCCACCACACAAGCTCCTCAGAGACAGGGCCAAAATAGAAATGCAAGGCATGTACAACAATGGAGAAACAAGGCGAATGAATATCAAAATAGTAAAAGGACTGCTCCACAAAAACAGGTGACACACATCACAGGACAACAAAATCAAGAAGGTTGGACTGTGGTTAGCCCTAAAGCAGCTGCAAAATCACCAACAATGCAAGGAGGAGATAGAAGAATGACCACAGGGAATGGTTTCCAAGAATTAACCAACACTGATTTGATAAGTCAGGGTGATGCGACACAAAAGGAAAGCCATCATGAGATTGGGCAAAGCAGCAAAGGAGTAGGAGAGTATAATACTGAATTTCCCCCAATCCATCAATGAAGATCATCACGTGGAATGTGCGGGGTATGAATAAAGTATATAAGCAAAAGGAGCTTAAAGAGTTTATAAGAGCAAATAAGGTAAATGTAATTGCAATAATAGAGTATAAAACACAGGACACCAAGGCTGGCAAGATTATAAATAATATTGCTCTAGGTTAGGAGTGGGTTATAAATGTTTCAACAAACTGCAGAGGGAGAATCTTGGTACTATGGGACCCCAGGACAGTGGTACTTACTGAAGTGTGTTCCAATACCCAGTATATAATGGTGGATATCAGGTGCCCTAGAACTGATATACAATTCATGTTCAGTGCAATTTATGGGCTACACACTACACATGACAGGCTGACCCTATGGAATGACTTGAGAGATATGGATAGCAGAATACAAGGACCTTGACTCATTAAACAATAACTGCACCTCTATTACCCTGATCCCCAAAGTCAAAAATCCTACCTCTATTAAACAATATAGGCCTATTTCCTGTTGCACCATTGTTTATAAGCTTATATCCAAACTGATCACTAATGGACTGCGTGGAGTAATGGACAACATTATAGATACTAGCCAGGCGGCATTTGTACCAGGAAGAGTTATACAAGATAACATCATTTTAAGCCATGAACTAGTCAAAGGGTATGGAAGAAAAGGGATATCACCTAGGTGCATGTTCAAAATTGACATGCAAAAAGCTTATGACTCTGTTAAATGGGTTTTTTTTGGAGTAGGTACTTAGTGGACTTCATTTTCCAGCACTGTTTATTAGATGGATTATGCAATGTGTCACCACTGTCACATATTCCATCCAAATAAATGGTCAGCCAACAACACCTTTCAATGCAAAAAGGGGAGTAAGGCAAGGGGACCCACTCTCACCCTTCTTGTTTGTTATTGCTATGGAATACCTGAGTAGATTACTAAAAACCTTGAAGGGAAATCCTGAGTTCAACTTCCATCCAAGAAGTACAAAAATAGACCTCATACACTTGAGCTTTGCTAATGATTTACTATTATTCTGTAGAGGTGACTCCATATCTGCCACATTGGTTTTTGACTGCTTTCAACTATTTTCATCTGCCTCTAGTCTCAAAGAAAATCAAGGGAAGATTAATGCCTATTTTGGAGGGGTGCCATCTGAAGTACAACAGGTTATACTACAGGAATTGGGAATTAATGTGGGGGCTCTACCTTTTAGATATCTTGGAGTTCCCCTTAGTACAAAGAGGCTCACCATAGGGCAGTGTCAACTTCTATTAGATAAGATGATAGGAAGAGTCACTAACTGGACTGCTAAATACTTATCTTATGCAGGTAGACTCTAATTTGTTAAGAGTGTGATAATTACAATTCAAAACTTTTGGTCCCAAATATTTGCCCTTCCAAAGAAGATTATAAGTAAGATTGAAGCAATATGTAGGAGGTTCTTATGGACAGGCAATACAGAACACTCAAACAAGGCACTTGTGGCATGTGAAACTTTATATTGGCCTAAAACTGCTGGGGAGGTTAAATATCACTGACTTGTTCATGTGGAACAAAGCACCACTTATGAAACATTTCTGGAAACTGTGTATGAAGAAGGATGCATTGTGGATTAAATGGGTCCATCAATACTACATAAAGGGCACTTACATCTGGAATATCATAGTACACAAGCTTCATGGATCATTTGGAAGATATTAAAGGCAAGACAGTATTTGGAGAATACACTGATCACTAGAGCTGAATTCCTCAGCCAACAGAATTACTCTATTAAAAATATGTACAACAGACTGAGAGGAACCTATACAAAGATTCAGTGGAAGAAGCTCATTTGCAATAACCAAGGAAGTCCTAAATGGTTGTTCATTCTGTATTTAGCTCTGCAAAGGAAACTGTACACCAAAGATAGATTGATAAAATTGGGTAGGAACTACAGTCCAACATGTCCATTGTGTGAAGGAGCAGATGAAAACATTCGGCACATATTCTTCCTTTGTCCAATATCAGCACTCATATGGCAAAAGATACTACATTGGCAAGGCATCTCAAAACCAGTACCAGGGTGGTTGGAAGAACAAAATTGGGCCAAGAGCAATGCAGCAGGAAACAATTCAAAAGCTGAAATCTACAGAATGCCATTGGCCGGCTGCGTCTATTACCTATGGCAGGAGAGGAATCAAAGACTCTTTCAGAACAAAAAGAGGACAAAAGACACAATGTTGGGGCAGATCATCCAAGATATCCACTATAGAGGAACACCAACATCTCAATTGGCAAAACAGTTTGAGAGGCTTAATTTTTATCCTTAGATAGGCTGTTTTAGCCTTGTGGTGTCTACGTAAAGATGTTAAAAGTACTAGAACTGGGGCTTTCTGTCCAGTTTCTAGGGGATCCTGTGTTTGAACTCTGTATCTATTTCCCTGGTAATGCAATATGTCAGTTACCAAAAAAAAATCAAGGTTTGTGAGTGTTCTGAAGGGGTTATGTTTACTGGTTTGTGAGCCATTCATTTATTTTGGGGCTTCTTTTTTATGTTATGTAAAATATTAAAATACTTAATTTAATAAATACAAAAATTAATGAAGTAAGAAATAAGATAAATTTAAAGTGAAATTAAAATTAAAATAACTTAATAATGTAAACGTGATATGAACATGAAAAGTATTTTATATGGTGCATTATTTAAAATAGCAAGTTAAAATAGTTTTATTAATATTCTTAATAATAGGAGTGTCGAGACGAAATATTGTTTTTAGCAAATAATTAATTTAGTAAAATAATTATTGTAAGAATAGCCATAGATATAAGTGCGATACTAGTTCACTAATAAGAAAAATTGCATAAATTTATAAGAACAAATTACAAATAGGATTAGTGCAATATAATTAGAACAATATTATAATCCCTCCGATTCATAATAAATATCCACTTAGCCTTTTTATTTTTGTTCAAAATAAGTGTCCACTTACCTAATCAAGATTTTTTTTTCCAAATTTACCCATATTCAGACAAGTGAGTTTTTAAGTAGTATTTAGTTAAGGGTAGTTTAGTCAAAATACATATTTTTTCTAGGAGTTAGTATTTTCTTTGCTAAATGGACAGAAACCTATTTTGAACCGGATGGAGTACAATTTTTTTTTTTTAACTTATTTGATATAGTCGGAAAGAGAAATTAAGTTTTAAGACACATAATCAGTAGTCCAGATTGGAAAATTATCCGATATTAACGTCTCTTTTAGATTTATCTATTTAGTGCGGGTAAGAAATTTAAACTTTAAGATATAGAATGAGTTGTCCGGATCAAAAGTTTATCAGGAACTCACGTATTTTTTAGAGATACTAGTCTCCCTGCACGTGTATATATATATATATAGTGACGGTAAGAAATTTAAGTTTTAAGACACATAATCAATAATCTAGGTTGAGATTTTGTCTGATATTAATGTCTTTTAGAGATATATATTGAGTGCGGGTAAGAAATTTAAATTTTAAAACATAGAATTAGTAGTCTAGATTAAAAATTTGTTAGAAAGTAACATCTATTTTAGAGATAAGCTAATCTCTTTGCACGTGCATTGCCCGTGTTTTTTATCTCGTTTTTAATAATATATATACAAAAGAATAGTTAATCACTAATCCAGATCGGAAGACTCCGTAACTAGAACTCTATTTCCACCTCTAACTCATAATATATTTAACTTAAACTCTTTAACCTTGAGCTGACCCAATTACTTTTGCATCTTTAACATGAAACTTTGAGCCCACACATATACAAAGAGGAGCAATTATACAAGAGAATCAAAAGAACATCCCTCACACAAGACACAACAAAGAGTCATTATTTCATGACACAAATGCAATTTGCATGAATAAATGTTATTTGTCAGGATTTAAACTCTCTTTTAGATATATATTTAGTGAAAGTAAGGAATTTAAATTTTGAGATACATAATTAGTAGCCCATATTGGAAAGCTTGTCTGATATTAATGTCTATCTTAGAGATATATATTGAGTGTGAGTAGAAAGTTCGACTCTGAAATATTGAATTCACTCAAATCGGCTATCACATGATCGGATCCGGCACAGCACATCGAGGGTAGATCACATGTATATTTCAGTCTCTCTTATGTGAAATCACGTGCAAATTATGTCATTTAAATTAGAGCAGACAAAGGCAGTATGAAATATACAGTGTTAGTAAGAAATTTATGTTTTATGACACAAAATCAGCAGTCTAGATCGAAAAATGTGTATGATACTAATGTCTCTTTTAGAGATACATGTTGAGTACATGTAAGAAATTTAAGCTTCAAGGCACATAATCGATAGTCCGGATCGAAATTTATCCGATATTAGCTGCTCTTTGAGATATATATATTGAGTGTGGGTAAGAAATCTAAGGTTAAACACACATAATCAGTAGTCCAGATCGAAGAATTTGTACGATGTTAACGTCTCTTTTAAATTCATATAGACCCTGTAATTAACAAAAATGGACAATCCTGAGCCAAATCTTGTTTTCTGAAAAGAAACAAAGGTTCTGGAAAAAAAAAAAGAAAAAGAAAAAAAAGGAAGGTGCTGAGACTCAATGATGTCAGCTATAGCATCTTGCTTCTTGTTACAAAAAAAAAATTATACGAAAGGAAGATGAGGCAAAAAAGAAATTGATAGAGGAGCATCGAGAAGTTCAATACCATCTTGATCGAGAAAGCACTGCCCAAAGGAGAGATTCAACAAAGTCAGTCATAGCATCCTGCTTCTTGTTACAGAAGAAATTTCATAAGAGAAGAAAATGAGGCAAAAAAGAAATTGATAGATTCGGAGCGTCGAGAAGTTCAATACTTCTGGATCAAGAAAGCATCTCCCAAAGGGCCTCACAGAGGCGGCCACTAGTAGGCCAAATCATCTCAAAGCTGAAATGAAGAAAGTATAGTTCTTGCCTTTTTCAATGATAATTTTGGCCTTTCAGTAGAAGCTAGAGATATATATAGTGTGTTTGAGAAAATTGAGTTCTAAGGCACACGATTAATAGTTTTGGATCAGAAAATTTATTAGAAATTAACGTCTCTTTTAGAGAGAGATATTTAGTGTGAGTAAAAAATTTAAGTTTTAAGACATAAAATCAGTAGTCCAGATCGACAAATTTGTCCTATATTAATGTCTCTTTTAGAGATACATGTTGAGTGCATGTAAGAAATTACGTTCTAAGACATAATCAGTAGTCTAGATTGAAAATTTTGTTTGATAGTAATAGCTCTTTTAGAGATATATATTGAGTGCGCATAAGAAATCTAAGTTTTATGACACATAATCAGTAGTACAGATCGGAAGATTTGCTAGGAACTAACACTCAGTTAGAGATATATATTTAATGTGTGTAAGAAATTTGAGTTGTAAGACAACAACATTAGTAGTTCTAATCGGAAATTTGTCAGGAACTAACGTCTCTGCTAGACATACTAGTTTTTCTGCATGTGCGTTGCACGTGTATTTTGTCTCATCTTAAATAATATGTATACCAAAAATAGTTAATTAGTAGTCTAGATCAGAAAATTTATCAGGAATTAACGTCTCTTTTAGAGATATATATTTAGTGAATGAAAGAAATTTATGTTTTAAGACACATAATCAGTAGTACGGATTGGAAGATTTGTTAGGAACTAACGCTTTTTTTAGAGATATATACTTAATGTGTGTAAGAACTTTAAGTTGTAAGACAACAACATTAGTACTTCCAATGGGAAATTTGTCAGGAACTAACGTCTCTGTTAGATACACTAGTTTTTCTGCACGTGCGTTGCACGTGTATTTTTTCTCATTTTTAATATTATGTATACCAAAACTAGTTAATTAGTAGTCTAGATCAAAAAACTTGTCAGGAATTAATATCTCATTTAGAGATATATATTTAGTGAATGAAAGAAATTTATGTTTTAAGACACATTATCGAAAGTCCAGATTGGAGAATTTGTCCGATGTTAACGTCTCTTTTAGAGATATATATTAAATGCAGATAAGAAATATTAATTTTAAAACATAGAATATTGGTCTAGATTGAAAATTTGTCAGTAACTAATGTTTCTTTTAGAGATACTAGATCGAGAATTTAAGTTTTATCTTATTTTTTGATAACTATAATATAACAAAAGTCGTTAATCAGTAGCCCAAATCAAAAAAATTGTAAGGACCTAACGTCTCTTTTAGAGATATATATTTAGTGTGGATGAGAAATTTATGTTTTAAGACACATAATCAATAGTGGCAAGGTTGGAGAATTTGTAACCTCTCTCCGTTGAATATTAAGTAAATAATATTATATATTTATGAAAAATATTCATTATTTTTCCTTATGGAAGAAAACATTTTCCTATAAGGTCAAGCTTAATTTACAAGAGCACCTAGTTATTAGTCTACTTATATAATGTAGGTGACAATAAGTATGGTATCCTCTGCAATATGCATAAGGTAGAAGAATTTTAAGATTTATTAACAATTTTGATTCTTGATACATGCACTTGAACAATATCAGCCTAAGGTACTCACTTGAGGTACGATTAATCCGAAATTATGCCCAAAAGTCTCACCTGGAGGAAGGAATAAAGTATACTCCACCAAATTTACCTTTCAAAAGCTCGAACACGAGATTTCTATAGGATATTTCTTAGTTGTAACATAGAGTGTATATATATATATAGACGAGTGGGTCAAAGGGAAATTAAAAACAAATTGTAAACTCAATTTTTAGTGGCTGAAAAGTGAAAAGTTTTATAAATTTATTCCCCTGAATGCAAATTTATAAGAATTTTCACTTTTCAACCACTAGAAATTGAATCTACCATTTGATTTTAATTCCTCTTTGGACCCACTGTAAGTTTCAAAAGCCCGAACAAGAGATCTCTATAGGATACTTCTTAATTGCAAATGGTAAACTCGATTCTGGTGGCTGAAAAGTGAAACGTTTTAGAAATTTGCATTCACGGGGATAATATAGCCCCGTTTTTTTATTTTTTATATTTATGATTTAATCTAAGAAGTGGTATATAATGCATGAGTGTGAAATCAGCCGATGCATGGAAATCCAATAGCAATTTTTTTTTTTTTTTTTTTCTGGTTGTTGTTTTGCTTTTTTTAGGGGAAAAAAAGTATAAACGTGATAATGCCTCTACTTTTCTCCCTTTCTTCGGCATGTTTAACCAAAGATCCATATCAGTTTTTTTTTAGCTTTCTATCATTAAGAGTAGTCTTTTTCTCATGATGAAAGCCCTCCCCATAATTTGTTGCTTAAATAATGAAAGTAATGTGTGTGCTAAGAGTGAACTAATTAATTCATATGAGAACTCTTGATGAGATTTAGTTTTACTTACATTCGAGACTATGGATTCTGAGTTAAGAGAGTATGTACTGAATTGAAAAATGTAACTCTAACTCCTTTTATGTAACATCCCGTACGTTCGGGTTAGGTTTGACCAGTGATATGGGGATATAATGGAACCACGATGAGAGGTATAAGAATTTTTTGAAACCTATAAAAGGTATAAGAAGAGTATTTGGACAAATTAGAGATGGAAGCTACACTACGAACTATGCTTTCAAGTGAATTTACATAAGGTCTTACTTCAAATGACTATAATCCCCTCATTAGTTGGGAATTTAGGAAAGATTTCTTGATGAAAGTTTTAGCCCTTTGAAATACCTTTCCATCGATATAAGGATCAGGTCAAACAAATTTCTGTACAAAAGGTTATATATGTTTTACTAAAGAGTTGTCAGTGGTGCTCGTCCCCGGGCTCGCGACGCGAGCAAACTGGCATCCCAGAGCCATGTCACGTGTGTCTGGGAAGGAAAGTGAGGCCCATTGCATCCACGAGTGCACACATATATAGAAAAGGTAGCGCACGCTGCTGGGCACGCAACGCGTCCTCCATGGTGTGTGATCCCTGCACAAAAAGTGCGTTGTTTTCCTGATTTTTCATTCTATTCTTCGCTTCTTCAAACCCTACCATAAATATTTTCTCCTCTTCTCATCCTCCCACATCAAGGTAAGGTAATTCAAAGTATTTCTAAGTAATTCTAGAGATTATACATGAATTATAAGGGAAATCCTATGCTATAGACTTAGGGTTTTTAAGAAAACTCGTCTCAAAGGTGCAAGTGAAGGAATTGGAGTTCTTTATCAAAAGTTTGGATTTTTCTTTCGTTTTGAAGCTAATAAGCTATGTAGGACTTCTATCCACATGTGGAAACATTGTTGTTCTTCCCCACACCATGTTTAATTTATGAAAACACGATTTCTTCTCAGAGTTAGGAAATTATGTCTCAGTTCATCATAAATCCTAGATACATGTCAATATATATATGTTATAATGCTTAATAATGCTCCCATTATTTGTATTCATGAATATCATTTTGATTACCATGAATCTATCTGTAATCCATGAATAATCATGTTTTGAATTCCATGGGTTCTAAAATACAGGTCATGAATCACTGTTATTCCGTTCTATAGATTTTACATATCGTCATGCCTCATATAAGTCATATTACATCTCTATATACATGTCAGATTATACATACGAATCATGTTTACAAGTAGTATTATATAAGTCATGGGCTTTACAACCAACCTTGTTCATGTTCATGTTTTTGAGAGTTGCACAGATTACCGAGAAGGTTTAATACCCGAAACTACGTATGCCAGCAAAGGATAAAGACCGCTTCGCCCAGTTAGGACGATTCCTTCATGTTACCCTCTATGAGATTTTTATGATACCCATTTATGTCATGTTCATGTCTCATACCCCAGTAGGGTATGAGATGGCTCAACTGGTTGGGTCAGAGGCCAGACGCTATGTACTCAGGTGGTGGATAACATGTCGGTTTTACTAATGCTCTCCCCTAGATATATATATACTTAAAAACGTTTTACTCGCATTAAAGCATCATCATGCTAGATCATGATCATGTCCATATTTCAGTTACAATTTACAGTTTACAGCTTACTGTTTACAACTTCAATTACAGTTTATGATTAAAAGTTTCAATTTCGCATTACTTCATGTATCCATGTTATTGATTTGGGTTGCCCATTCCTTGAGCACTCCACTTACTGCTTTTTAATTTAGTTGATTTACATACAAGTACAATTCCAGTGTAATTACGTCCTTATTGCCCGGGGCATACATTTCACGATGCAGGTACTAATTTTCAGGACAACGAATCTACTCGATAGAACATCATCGTATCAGCTAGTTGGTGAGACCTAATTATTTTGGAGCGTTGTCTTTAATTTCCAGTAGTCAAGTCATGTTAGACAGTCAAGTATGCTGGGGGCCTTGTCCCAGCAATAGTTCAGTATTTGAGACTAATGTCAGAGCTTTCATAGACTGGTTAGTATGTCATGTTGCGTATTCAGTTATGTTCAACCTTGTGGGCTACGCTATCATGTTTTCAGACTATTTCCACACTTATGTTTTAAACCAGTATTATCAGTATTATTATGCGGTCATATGTTTTATTCAGACCATTAATATTTTAACTTATATTCTGTATCAGTACATGTCCCATGTTGATTCAGCAAGCCATGTGGTTCACTCGGTCACATGTAGCAAGGCATCGAGTGTCATGTTACGTCTAAGCCCAGGTTCAGGATATGACAAAGCTTAGTATCAGAGCACTAGGTGTAAGTATCCTAGGGAGCCTATGAAACCATGTCTAGTAGAGTCCTAGTTATGGGTTTGAAGCGCACCACACTTATAACTGAGAGGCTACAGGGCATCTAGGAAATGTTACCATTCTTTCTACTGTAGATCACGCCGTGAAGATTAGAGCAATAATAACCTTCTCTTCCTATTGTGTTCCCAGCTTATCGAATGCACAAGCGACAAGCAGAAAATTCAAGGTCCAAATGGAGATGATTACGCATTGGGGGTATAATTGTGGAGTGCATGTTGTTAACAGGTGAGACTTGAGATGATATTGAAAATGGGACAAAATGCATAGTTACTACATACTAGAGCATAACCGTTATCAGAAAGTACAAAACCAGTTATCATGTTTTATGGTTATTAGTTTACCTTAGTTCCCAGTTATACAGTCTTTCAGTTAGTAAGGTTAGGTTATCCAATAAGCCAATATCTAGTTATTTAGTTATCAGATCTTCAATTTTGAGTGTATCCGGATTCATGTGACTTATGAGTATACAATGATGCCTATGGGTACTAAAATAAAGTGTAAGTAACGATGACTATAGCAAAAGTTTTTAATGTTTTAAGTTTGGGTTAAGACCCAAGACTCGCCAAATGGCGCATGAAGTAATTTACCAGGTGATAGCACCCTTTAAAGGACAAATTTGTGCATGGTAGTATTATGTATGTCCTATACCTTACAAAAAAAAAATTATTTTGATTTTGGGCCATGGAGCCACAATTGTGAGGATGATAGCTCAGATTTAGGACCCTACGGGGTAACATGTTATGAAGTTAGCCGCAGCGGCCATAAACTGCTCACAATAGTTTTGAATAGAAAAAAATCCTAAGGGAAAAATACCTAGGAGTCAGAAACATTTGATATTAAAATAGATGTGTTTTTCGTACGACTCATGCACATGACTAAGAAGTTATGATGTACAAAATGAGAAACATGAGCAGACGATATTGAATTTCAAGGAATAATTTTATTTTTAGTTTGTCCAAGTTTATTCAGATCAGAACTAGAAAGTACTGCGCTAGTAAGTTACTACAAGAAGAAGATATAACTATGAGATAAGAAGATGTGACAGTTCCCTCTTAGATTATGTGATTGAGCGTCTACTCCGGATGTGTATAGTATGATATGATTTGAAGTGTATTGAACGTTTAGGGTTAGGTATTCCAATTTTTCATTTATGACAGATGAAATTTGCCGTAGGGGCTTTTCCTAAGACTGTCAATGGAAGCAAAGTTAAGTCGTTAAATATGCCAATTAGAAATCCATTAATTCCCAATCCATGTATGTAATTCAATTTCTCCTAGTAAGGAAGATTGCTGAGAAGTGAGTCGAAAGATGAGTGGTCAGTGATGTAAAGTCCAAAGAATTGCAAAAGATAAGGAAGGTTGGTCAGATCCCGACAAGGATCCGCAAGTATAATACCTTAACCTTCGGTCTGACAGAGAGATGGGTACATTGTCAATAAGTCCAATTGAATATTTGAAAACCTGAAGATTTAGCATGAGATATGAAGAACCTCAACTCAATAATGAGGGCATAATGAGATAGTCTCTATAAGGAATGTGCCTCACATTTACAAGAAACACGAAGTGAGTAGAAGGATCGTTGATCGACTTATGCCAAGATTAGTTATTATCAATTTAGCGGTCACAGAAAAGCTATAAGATCATGCCCAATTATGTGTCACAACACTAGTGCCATTGCATGAGACTCTAATATTCAAGGTGCTAGTCAACTTAGCACATAGCGATACTATGGGTATTTCAGGAAGTATCTCAGAAAGAAATCAAGTATTGGGAGTTTAGCTCATGTTTAGGCAGACAAGAAAATCATGGTGAGAGAAGTTCATTGTTTATAAAATCTAGGAGTTCAACTTTTTGACCCCGAAGATGGTAAAGTTGTTGTACAAAAAAGAGCCAAATCCTCTTTAGTAGCTGATCACAAGAAGAAAATAGTTTCATGCTCCCTATCTATTGTAGCTAAAGGAAGGGATTCACAGGCACAAATCCATGGCTTTCAATCAAGGGGGATATGATGGTACTCTAAGGTTCCAATGAAAATTATGCATCCCAGATATAGATAGACGCAAAGAGAGGAATATGGTAGAGGCGCACAATTTTAGATATTTTACCTACCCAAGCCCCACGAAAATGTATCATGACCTTAAGAAGATTTATTAGTGGAGTGACATGAAGAAGAATGTAGCCATTTTTTTTGGCTAAGTATCCAAATTGGTAGTAAGCGAAAGCCGATCTCGTATTCATATCTATGGTAACTACCTCAAATATTCAGATCTCATGTTATGATATTCAAGTTTTCACGTATTCAGATCTCATGTCAGTTCAGTACTCATGTATCCATGTCATCCGATATTCATGTATTTATGTTAATACAATATTCATGTTCCATTTTATGCTTCTGTCATCTATGTAATCATGTCATGTTCATGCTCATGTTTTAGTACTCATGTCATTCGTGCCTACGAATTCTTTTCCAAATCCCATGTATAGTATTCATGTATTCATTCAGTTCAATATCCGTGTGTTCGTGTCAGACCGATATTCATGACAATTAGTATTCATGTATTCAAGCCAGTTCAGTATTCATGTTAGTCACGTTCATGTTTTAGTTAACCTGTTTTGTCATGTCATGCGTATTATGATGCCCTTAAGGCTTGTATTGTACTCTGGTTAGCTGGATGGTGTGTGAGAAATGTTGGAATAGTCTTATCTACAAAGGAAACTTTGCCGAAATTTCTGAAAAATTCCGGAGATAGTCCTACTTCTAGCCACGACCATCATTTGAGGACGAATGATCCCAGGGAGAGATAATGTAACACCCCGTACTTTTGGGTTAAGTGTTGACCCGTAATACGAGGATACAATGGAACCAATATGGGAGGTGTAGGAAGCTTTTTCAATCCTATTAAAGGTATCAGAAGAATATTTGGGCAAATTAGAGTTGGAAGCTATACTACAGACCATGTTTTTAAGTGAATTTGCAAAACGTCTTAATTCAAGCGACTATAACCCCCTAATTAGTTGGGAATTTGGGAGAGCTTCCTTGATAAAAGTTGTATCCCTTTGAAATAACTTTCCATTGATTTAAGGATCAGGTCAAACTGATTGCTGTACAAAACATTATGTACATTTTACTTAAGAGCTGTCAGTGGTGAGGCCCATTGTGATATAAGATTCAGCAGACTGGCATCCCAGAGCCATGTCACGCGCATCCAGGTAGAAAGGTGAGGCCCATTGTGTGTGTAAGCGCACGCATGCACTAGAAAGGCAGCGCACGCTTCTGGGCATGCAACGCGTCATCCATGGCGTGTGATCCCTGCAACCTTTTTAAGTGCATTGTTTTCCTGATTATTCGTTCTATTCTTCACTTCTTCAAACCTTACCACGAATTTTATCTCCTCTCCTCATGCTCCCATATTAAGGTAAGGTTATTTCATGTATTTCTAAGTAATTCTAGTAATTATACATGAGTTCTAAGAGAAATCCTATGCTGCAGACTTACGGTTTTCGAGAATACACTTCTCAATAGTTCAAGTGAAGGAATTGGAGTTCTTCATCAAAAAGTTGGATTTTTCTTTGGGTTTTGAAGCTAATAAGGTATGTAGGGTTTCTATCCACGTGTGGGAACATCGTTGTTCTTCCCCACGCCACGTTTAATTCATGAAAATACGATTTCTCCTCAGAGTTAGGAAATTATGTCTTAGTTCATGATAAACCCTAGATACATGTCAATATTTATATGTTATCACGCTCAATCATGTTCCCGTTATTTTTATTCATGAATATCATTTCGATTATCATGAATCTGTCTATAATCCATGAATAATAATGTTATGAATTCCATGAGTACTAAAATATAGGTCATGAATCAATATTATTCCATTCTATAAATTTTACATATCTTCATGCCTCATAGAAGCCATATTATATATCTATATACATGTTAAATTATACATACAAATTATGTTTACAAGTCATGAGTTTTACAGCCAACCATGTTCATGTTCATGTTCATGTTTTTGGGAGTTGCACAGATTACCAAGAAGGTTCAATACTTGAAATTATGTATGCCAACGTAGGATAAAGATCGCTCCGCCCAGTTAGGACGTCTCCTTCATATTACTCTCAATGAAATTTTTATTGATCGATCCATTCATGTCATGTTCGTGTCTCATATCACGGAAAGGTATGAGATGGCTTAGCTGGTCGGGCAGAGGCCAGACGCCATGTACCCACGTGGTGTATTACATGTCAGTTTTATTCATGCTCTCCCACACACACACATGGAGGATTACATGTCAGTTTCTAAGTGTATATATATATATATATATATATATATATATATATACACACACACACACACACACTTAAAAATGTTTTACTCATGTTACAACATCATCGTCCTAGATCATGATCATGTCCAGGTTTCAGTTACAGTTTTAGTTTCACATTACTTCTTGTTTCCATGTTATTGATTTGGGTTGCCCAATCCCCGAGAACCCCACTTACTGATCTTTTAATCAGTTGATTTACATACAAGTACAATTCTAATGTACTTACGTCCTTATTGCTCGGGGCCTGCATTTCACGATGCATGTACTGATTTTCAGGATGATTGATCTACTCATTAGGACATCATTGTATCAGCTAGTTGGTGAGCCCCACATACCTTAGGGTGTTGCCTAGGGGTGGACATGGTGAGGTATGGTACGGTATTAGAAAATTCGGTATGGTAATTTTGATTTTCGATTTTTAAAAATACTATACCATTACCGTACCAAATTAATTCGGTATGGTTCGGTATTTTACGGTACGGTAAATCGGTAACCATAGTTTGTTCGATTTCGACTTATATATACTGATATAATAGAGAATTATGGCTTCAGCTATTTAACTAGTGTCTCAATAATATCGTGCTAACACCTTACACATGTAAAAATATTCAAAAGAAAGCATGTCACGACCCAATTTAGAATTGCACGGGAACCTACCATTCCCAGCTCGGTAGGCAAACCCTCAATCAAAATAACACATTTTCCAAGTAAAGAACAATTTCATTTCCTTCAATATATAAGTAATTAACAGCGGGAATCAAATAATTCTACTAACTCAAATTACGGAAGTGATTACCACAGATAAATAATTACAATGACTCAGTTCCATTCCCACGACCTGGTCTAGACTAGTACAAGAGCGACTAATGTAAATGCAGAATGCAATAATAACTCTAAGGCCCAACCTCCAACCCGGAATGAAGTGGGTGGAGACCTTCAAGATAGACACCGTGCATCTTCCGAACATGTCAGCAATCAACCACCTGAAGCACTCTACACCCCAAAAGGGGAGTAGCAGGAGTAGTATCAGTACAATCAACACGTACTGAGTAAGCATCATAGGCCGACAATGGTTAGAGGCACATATCAGTAAAAGAGTTCACAAATAAGCATGATAAGTAGACTAGATCAACGACATACATTATCTACCTCTTGTCGTATCATCAATATCCTTAGATCAATTAACTCTTATCTAATAGACACTAGGCAATTCCACACAAGTTTCGCAAGTCAAATATCATCACGCTATTCAATCTTAGTATAGAAGCCAACTCGCCATTATGATAATCATTGTTCACCTAGTTTTTAGAAACGCAACATGTATAAGTGTCAATGGTTTTTTAAAAATCGATTGAACCGACCGCACCGTACCGTACCAAACCAATTTTTAGGTTCTTTTTAATATAAAATAAATCGATAACCGTTCCGAATAATTAAGGTGGGTTTTTTATTATATAAAAAATACTGAAAAAATACCGAACCGAACCGAAGAAATACATATGTAGAAATATATTTTATATATCATAATTTATAATACATAGCTTTAGATATTTTGTCCTTCGGATGAATTTAAATGAAGAAGGCTATAACTAAAACTTAAACCTACCCGTTGACCCTATTGAAACAAAATACATAAAATCTCGAACACTACTACACGAAAATATCATCAACTGCTTCAAAAGAAGAAAAGGTTTGGTTTCTCCTAGTCTCCTTTTTGTTTATATTTTTTCTAAATTTTTAAAGTTCTTATTCCAATTAGCAATGGTAGTAACTACATATAACTTCATATTGCAAATTCTTTAACTAATTTTTTTAGTACAATTACTGTTTCTCCACTGCCACTGGAGCCTATATGACAATTAATTTATATAGTTCTACTTTTCAATAATTTCTTATGATAAAAAATAATCTTTAAACACCAATTATCATGTCTTGATTAAATTGTTGGTTTGCCGCCTTGCTACCTGCAAGATCCATCAATTCATTGTATAATTCTAGTTTTTAATAATTTTAATATTCTTTTAGAAGCAACGAATATACATATTTATTGTGTAGTGTGTTGCTTATAAGTTATAAGTAGATGTCGTTGTATTTGTGAGATAGTGTTTTCAGTTTGTTTCTTCGATAACTTTTTAATCCTTGTTTTTTGTATTGCATTGGGTGATTTAAAAAAAATACCAAAAATTAACCAAACCGTACCGATGCCGAATAAAAACCGAACTCATTGGAACAGTTTTCAAAAGTTTAATTTTGGTTATATATAGTAGAGTAACCGAAAATTGGTATGGTTTAAATTTTTGCAAAAAACCAACTGAACCGAACCATTGACACCCCTATGTACAGCTAGAACAAAGAACAGTCGACAAGGATAATTCAAGATCATGGCCTATGGTTTAGCAACTAAGCCCAATCGTGTCAAGTCTCAAAATATCCAATCCGAAACCAAACAACACAAGTAATTATCAGATCATCCCAATATAAGCTAGAATGCAATGCAATACAATGGTGTATGAATGCAGATGCAATGCAATGCTATGGACACATGTACTTTGGACGGAAGTATCGACATCCCGGTAGCAAAACCCATGGGGGACCCGTGAAGTCCATGTAGCCCACTCAATCCACGATTCCGGGACAACCATTGGACATTGAACTCTCTCACATCACTCGCACACAATCCATGATTCCGGGACAACCATCGGACATCGGACTCTCACATCACTTACACACAATCCACAATTTCGGAACAACCATCGGATATCGGACTCTCACATCACTCTCATGCAACTGAGCCCAGCTCATCACAGTGTTTCCTCAAGTATCATTAATGTATCAACAGTATATCATGAAGGATGACGAAGCATGCAATGTATGAGTCAATATCAATAATTAGATCAATATCACAAGTACCAAGCATGGGTACGCCAACAATGTCATGAAAGACTACACAAGTCATATAGAACACTATCCTCGAAATCAATTGTCAACAAGTGAGGTACCACAATATCATAAATAAGATATATCAATAGTCTCCGATAATCAACACGGACTAGTCCCATACAATATCACTTCACTTCTTTTACTGCCTAACACTATTAACATAAGATAATTCCACCTCCTACTTACAAGACATCATCAATACCCAGCCTAGAATCAATCACGATCTTTGGTACATTTTATCAGTTTCAATGTCAAATAAGATCCACTATAAATAGCATAGAACAAATTACACGCATCTTACGGAAATTTCTCATCAAGGGACATGGTAAACTAAGTACCAACCACTAACTTCCAAGTCACAAGAAGTCCACCAATATTCAGGAAAATCAACACATGAACCTAAGAAGTCTACAGGCCACAAGCCCGATCACACAAATCGCACAACAGCACCATCCTAAGAATCCATCCCAATGCCAAATCCTATACATGCATTCTCCATTTCCCTCTACTACATGATTATGTAAATCTAACCGGAGTCTACCGAAAGGAAGCCGTAACCTACCTCGAGGCCGAGCGGGTGCCATGAAGATCCGTAGATCTTCAATTTGTTCATCCCATTGTAATCCGTATGAAGAAACTTGAGACAATCATGAGACCCAAAAATAGGAATCACCATTAGAGCACTTATAAGAGGTTCGGATTGATAAAGAAAGTTTGGAAATTTTGACTTCTTCTAGATTTTCTAGGCCTTTATTACCAAATAATCCCTTTCCCTAACTCATAATTGAAGCTAAGTGATATATTAACCCTCATTCATGAATAAAGTCAACCCTTTAAACCACTAGCTAGGTAAAGTCATCATTTTTAACTCTATTCCTTAGAAAGCCATTTTCAGGATTCATGGAAGAAACCCATTTACAATTTAGGAAGAAGATGAGAATCTAAGTTAGTGACCATTGTAGGGTGAAGAACATGAGAGATTGAACCAATATTATCCATAATAAGAACATGATTTCCATTTGACCTTCTAAGTCTAGAAATTGGTGACAACCATCTTCATTTGCTCCTAGGAGAAGAGCTTAGGAACAATTAGCTATGTGAAAGAAGAGATTAGAAGAGGTTAGAAGGATTACCATTACCAAGAAGATCTGAATTTGAACTCCCAAGAAGGTTTGAGGGGTGGTTGAGTTTTTAGGGTTTTGAGAAAATGGGTCAAATCCCAAAATGAACTCTCAAATAGGGAAAATCACTGCACGTCACCGCTATAGTGGTCTGAGAACTACATCAGCGGCACCGCTAAGGCGGCATAGGAACCACTGTAGCGGTTCCTTGGCTAATCCATTCACCTCTTCGACGGTAAGCCCGCCGTTACAGCGCTACCGCTGCAGCGGCATCCTAGTCGTTGTGGCAGTTCCATTGGGCCTGGTGGCCCAATTTCAATACTCTCATGTAACGCGCACGATGGTTCGATCAAGTTAGCGATTTTTAGAAATATGATCGAATCAAAGATATTTTTAAAGAGTCAAAGTTGCGGGTTTCCATTAAATTCACAGTAACGACGAAACAGGTCGTTACAAAGCACAAGTAATCCCCTTTGTAAATCAATTAGACAAAAACGACATTTCAATCAAGCTTAATTAGTCAAAATTTCAACATCTATACAATTACTTTAGTACTAATACTAGATTATATAGTTGTTAGTATTTAAATACTAATATATATGAATTGTATATGTAACTATATACTTTGGTATAGTATTCAGTATTTCGGTATATTTTTTATAAATACCGAATACCGTACCAAATATCAAATTTTCTAAAAATGCATACTAAATACCGTACCAAATACCATAATACCGAATCATGGTATAAAAAATTTTGATTTTGGTATGGTAATCGGTATATATATCATACCATGCCCACCCCAAGTGTTGCTTTTACTTTCCAGTAGTCATGTCATGTTAGACTGTCAGGTATGTTGGGGGCCTTGTTCCAGCAATAGCTCAGTCTTTCAGACTCATGTCAGAGGTTTCATAGACTAGTTAGTATTTCACGCTGGGTATTCAGTTATGTTCAGCCTTTCGGGCTACACTATCATGTTTTCAGACTATTTCCGCACTTATGTTTTAAACAAGTATTTTTAGTATTATTATGAGGTCACTTTTATTCAGACTATTCATGTTTTAACTTATATTCTGCATCAGAACATGTTACATTTCGGGTCTTCAGACTAAGGCTTCGCTCGTTCTAAGAGAGTAACGAAATTTAGAAAGTTTCATGTTTTCAAAAAAGTGGACAAGGGGCCTACTTCAAGCCACCATAACCCCTTGATTAGTCGAGAATTTAGAAAAACTTTCTAAATGAAAGTTGTAAGTTGAAATACCTTTCCATCCATATAAAGACCCGGCCAATCGGATATTGGAGCAAGAAGTTATGAGCGTCACAAAAATACTAGAGAAGCAGGCCACACGCGCGCTGGCCACACGTTGCAGGTCCACTGTACAAAAATGTGCTCTTTGACCAAAAGCCTGCAGAGCACCCCGCAATGGGCGTACGACGCGGGGTCATGGCGTATGGGTCGGGTTTCGGGGTTAGATTTTCGTATTTCATGTTTTAGCTTATATCTAAGGATGGGGGTTATTTCCTTAACTCCCTAAAGCTCAAAAATTACCCTAGATACATAGAGAACAAGTCTTAAGCCTCAAGAACCCTCCAAGGTAAGTTCTATGATGATTGTAGGTTGAATTCAAATCCCTAATCCCGTACTAACATGATTAAACCCTTCAAATCATTAGATATTCGATTGAGAAAACATTGTTAGGTAAAGAAACCCTAGCTTTCGAATTCAAAGAGATAGAATGTCAAAAAGGTAATTCTTTCACCCTCTAATCAAATATAGTTATGAATTGATGAATAGACTCTAAGTTCTAGAGAGAAAAATTAATGGGTTTGATAATAAGAAACGTATGAACGATTGTATGGTTTGGATTGTTGACTTAGGATTATTGTAATCATATGGGTGATGAATAATGGTGATGTTAATTATATTTATTTGAGATTGTAGAATCACCTAGAAGCAAAAGGTTGGTTAATTGGGTGAAGAAACACCTTTAATGAAGGTTGTGGAGCTTTATGCCCACCAAGTATTTGATAAAATGCTTAGATGACCAAAGCATAAGTATCCTTGCTAATAGTGATTCCCCTTAACTTGTATTGCTATAGATTTAAGTCTAAAGGGGTGACAAACGTTGTATTATGCTCAAACGCCGGAGTTAAGGTATGTAAGGCTAACTATCTACGTGTGGGAATGTTATTGATCTTCCCCAGAGCTCGTTCTTCATGATTATTACGAATTGCATGCCCTAGTTCATGAAAAGTTCAAAACTTCTATCCTTTGATAATATAGTTTTGTAGTTGTTCATGATTATCATTATGAATATTGTGAACTCAGTACGTAATCAACAGAGACTCGTGTTTGATATCCCATGTGTCTCAGTCATAAACACTCAGTATGCTTATGAACAGTTATTGCTTTATACTCCATAGTCAGTCCATGAATATATGTCTCAGTATAGTAACGTTCAGTATTCCAGTATAATGCATCACGGTATGATTCTATGTTCCTTAATATAAATTGTTGAATATTGAACATATGTATCTTTGCCCGAGGGCACAGTCTCATTTATACGTATGCATCGCCTAGGCCATAGACTGACACACTTATTTAGCGAAGGCCACTGATTTGTGCACTTGTATTTGGGTCGAGGCCCTACATATTATGAACTTAGTTAAAACAGGTGATTCCATATTCAGAATAGGGAATACCTAATACTTTACTTCTCTTGTTCAGTTCAGCTATCAGTATGTTCAGTTTCAATATACTATCTGTTTATTAATTTGGGCTGCCCTTTGCTGAGCACCCCACAACTATTGTTATTTCATTTGGTTTTACATACCAGTACACTTCAAATGTACTGACGTCCATTTTGCCCGGGCCCTGCATTGCACGATGCAGGTACAGATTTACAAGACGACGGATCTGCTCGTTGGGATTTTTGACTCATCTACTTGGTGAGCTCCATCATTCGGTGAGTTATCATATTTTCATTCTTTACAGTATTTTAGTTAGTGAGGTATGCCGGGGGCCTTGTCCCGGTAAATAGTCAATATTTCAGTACTCTTTAGAGGCTTCATAGACTGTAATTGCAGTCAGTTAAAGCCGCAGGCTTTTATGTTAGCCACCAAAGTTTATGTTTCATAATTATATCAGTGTTTCCGCACTTATGATTTATTTCGTTCAGACTTTTAGTAGATCAACACGTATTGGTTTTATTTTCGTATTCCGTATGTTTTGATATCACATGTTGATTCAGCCGGCTAGTTGGTACGCTTGATCATATGTAGTCAGGCACCGGGTGCCATGTTACGTCCACGCCTAGGTTCTGGGCATGATAAAACTTGGTATCAGAGCACTAGCTTCAAGTGTCTTAGAGAGTCTATGAAGCAGTGTCTAGTGGGGTCACTTTTATGTGTGTGCGCGCCACACATATGAATAGTTGACCACCAAGACATTAATATTGTCTCACTTCTTCCACACTTTAGATCGTGCAGTTAGAGCAGTACTTTTAGGAACTCTTCTAACTCGTGCGAGTTACGTATTTCAGAAACTGCCTGCAAAAAAAAAAAAGTACACCAAGAGAACGTCAGCCGCTAGACAAAGGGCTACTGTTGAAGTTGCTCGAGAAGTGGACTCTCAAGATCAGGGAGTTCACCCCAGTGCTAAGAGAATTGCGTCGGATTTAGTGCCTCCGAGGCCTGCGGAGGTCCATACTCCAATGCCTCCGCCCAGTTCTACTGATATGGATGTTAGGGGAGCTATCTAGCTATTCATCTAAGTTGTTGCTTTGGAAGCTCAATATTAAGGAATGGCTCCGAGCGCAGGTACTTATGAAGGGTCGTCCAGTTCCATGATTCTGCGTATGAAGCCTCCAATGTTCACAGGGTATAATGAGATGGAGGATCCGCATAATTGAATTTAATTGATGGGCTTCAGAAGGTGTTTCCTGTTATGCATGACCGAGATAGAGGCAGTAGAGTTAGCAGCTTATCAGTTGCAGGATATTGCTCATATTTGGCATGATTCGTTGGAACAGTCCCTAGGGGAAAGTGTGTCTTCTGCAACTTGGGATGAATTTACGAATGCTTTTATTAAACACTTCCAACTTCTAGAGGTCAGAGAGGCAAATGCCTTCAATTCGAGAGGCTCAAGCATAATAATATGAGTGTGAATGAATACTACCTCAAATTATTGTCTTTGGCCAAGTATGCTCCACAGATGGTCCTCTATATGAGGGCCAGAGTTAGACGATTTGTGTTGGGTCTCACTCGAATTGTATGGTGATGCTAATATCGCTGCCCAGAACAAATACATGACTATTACAAAGATAGTTACTTTTGTGCAAGGTAATAAGGACAGAATGAAGGAAGAAGAAGCACTGCAGAAAGAGAAAGACATGAAATTTAATAAAAGAGCTAAGTCTACGGGTAACTTCAATTAGAGAGGATCTCATCGTCGGTTCTTCAAGAATAGGTCATCGGGACTTGTTCACACTACAACCAGTGCACCAGTTCCGAGGTCTAAGTTTAATCAGGGAAACTGGAATTTTGGAGCTGCAGGCTCACAGTCACATGCTAGTGTGGGCCACCAAGGTCCTATACACCCTACGTGCAACAAGTACGGAAGGAGGCACCCAACAACATGTCGTTTGGTCACATATTGTATTTTTGGATGCGATCAGCAGTGTCAGTATCTGATGGATTTTTCCTCCACCAAGACAAGGTACCGGTGGTAATGTGGCTCAGTCCACAAATTCAGCAGCTTCTCGAAATTCTCAAGCCCAATCAAGGCATGGTGCATCAAGGTCCGGTAATACGTGTGGAGGTCAGACCAGCTTGTATGCACTAGTCGGTCGCCAGGGTACAAAGGCTCTTGTAGATGTTGTCACAGGCATGGTAACAGTCTTCACCTTTGATGGTTATGTTCTTATGCATCCCGGATCCACCCTATCTTATGTAACCCCATTTATTGCTAAGAAATTTCGGATAGAACCAAAAAAGATGCATGAACCTTTTGAAGTGTCCACCCTAGTTAGAGAGTCTATTATATCTAGACATGTGTATAGCGATTTCCTAGTTAGAGTCTATCACCGCAGTACTGTAGCTGACTTAGTAGAATTGGAAATGGTAGATTTTGATGTAATCATGGGCATGAATTAGTTGCTGTTATGTTATGCCACAGTGGGTTGTCGAAACAAAATATTAAGTTTTGAGTTTCCCAGTGAACTAGTTTTAGAATGGAACGGTGATGCAGTGGTGCCTAGGGGTAGGTTTATTTCCTATCTAAATGCCCGAAAAATGATCTCTAAGGGGTATATCTATCATCTAGTCTGAGTCGGGGATATAGACGCTCAGGTCCCAACTCTCCAGTCTTTACCAATTGTTAAGGAGTTTCTATAAGTCTTTCTTGAAGATCTTCACGGAGTCCCTCCCAATACAGACATTAACTTTGGAATATATTTACTTTCCGGCACTAAGCCAATATGTATTCCGCCATACATAATGGCTCCAGCAGAGTTGAAATAGTTAAAAGCTCAGTTGAAGGATCTTCTTGACAAAGGATTTATTAGACCAAGTGTCTCACCTTGGGGCGCACTGATCTTGTTTGTCCGAAAGAAAGATGGATCATTGCGTATGTGTATTGATTACCGTCAGTTGAACAAAGTTACCATCAAGAACAAGTATCCTCAGTGTTATGCATCACAGTATGATTCTTAGTTCCTTAATATAAACTGTTGAATATTGAACATAATATGTATCTTTGCCCGAGGGCACAGTCTCATGTATACGTATACTTGGCCGAGGCCATAGACTGACACACTTACTTGGCCAAGGCCACTGATTTATGCACTTGTATTGGGAAGAGGCCCCACATATTATTAACTCAGTTAAAATAGGTGGTGTTATATTTAGAACAGGGAGTACCTATTACTTTACTTCTCTTGTTCAGTTATTAAAATGTTCAGTTTCAGTATACTATCTATTTATTGATTTGGGCTGCCCTTTCCTGAGCACCCCACAACTATTGTTCTTCCAGTTGGTTTTCCATACCAGTACAATTAAAATGTATTGACGTCCCTTTTGCCCGGAGACTGCATTTCACGATGCAGGTACAGATTTACAAGACGACGGATCTGCTTGCTAGGATTTTTGTATCAGCTGCTTGGTGAGCCCCAGTTCTTTGGGGCATTATCATATTTTTGGTCTTTACAGTATTTTAGTCAGTGAGGTATGTCGAGGGCCTTATCCCGGTAAACAACCAGTATTTCAGTACTCTTTAGAGGCTTCATAGACTATAGTTGCAGTCAGTCAGAGTCGCAAGCTTTTATGCTAGCCATGTTGAGCTTCAGTTTATGTTTCAAATTTATATCAGTGTTTTCGCACTTATGATTTATTTCATTCATAATTTTTAAATCAACAGGTATTTTTTTTTTCTGCATTCTGTATGTTTTAATATCACAAGTTGATTCAACTAGCCAGTTGGTTCGAGGCCCAGGTTTGGGTGTGACAGTACATATCTCATGTTGATTCAGCAAGCCATGTGATTCGCTCGGTCACATGCAGTAAGGTACCAAGTGCTGTGTT
The DNA here is from genome assembly GCF_019175385.1 of Lycium barbarum. NCBI lineage: Eukaryota > Viridiplantae > Streptophyta > Magnoliopsida > Solanales > Solanaceae > Lycium > Lycium barbarum. The sequence goes on along the minus strand of NC_083345.1, from coordinate 100,310,049 downwards.
ACGTCCAGACCCAAGTTCGAGGCGTGACATTTTATTTATACTTGAATTTCGCATATCTGTAAATTCATAGTTGTGGATTAATCTACATTGGCTTCTATAGGTTTTTGTACGAATAATTAGAGATAGAGTTAGAAATTAGACATTGTGGTTCACCACTGTATTTTGAGTTAAGAGAGTATGTACTGAATTCCAAAATGTATATCTGACTCTTTTTATTTGTACTTGTTTTTCGTACATGTATAGTGTGAATTCATAGCGTGGATTCGACACTAGCTTGTATAGATTTTTGTACGTATCATCAAAGAAAGGGATAAAATTAGACATTGTGGTTCGGCACGTAAATCTTAGTCTTCTCATCTATAATTGTTTTTGACACATGTATAGTGTGAATCATAATGGTGACTCGACACTGACTTTTATAGATTTTTGCATGTATCATCAGTGGTGAATTCAGATTTAGACACTACAGATTAAGTACTTTGAGCTCTGAGTTAAGAAAGTATTGGATTAAAAAATGTATATGACTTGTATCAATATTTATGTTTAGCACACATAAAATTCGACCACAAAATAAGGTTTTGTTGAATCGTCAACACATGGTTTGTGAAATCATAAAGTAGATTTTTTGGAGCTACAAAAAATCCTAGATATTTAGTAATGATTCTAGAATAGCCTAGTATAGTATCTTGGATAAATATCTTGAAGAGATTTCTAGATAGTCTAGAGTATTGCAAGAAGATAAGGTTTGCTAGGTTTTTCTTATAGATGTATCTAGAAGAATGTCTAGAACCACCCTTAGACAAGTATAAATAGGAGTGGACTTGATCATTTGTAACCAAGTAATTCAACTAATTCAAGAAAGCCTTTCTTCCATAACCAAGTTCTCCCATCTAAAATTTTCTTTCTCCTTTCCAAAGCTTCCTCTTCTTTAGTTGAATCTTCCAATCTTAGTACCGATCTTGGGATAGCAGAAGGTTTCTCCGATTTACTTTTCTTCTGCTATATTTCTTTACATGGTATCAGAGCCATAGCCATATACGTTGGCTTCTGGATATATTTTCAAGATCGGGTTAGTGGTCGATTCAATTGTTTTTTTCTAAATGGATGTGTGTGGTCGTGCTAATGGACTGGGGATGGAATTATTGAACTAGTCCAACTACAAGGTATGGAAGACCTGTTTGGAGTCCTACCTTGTTGGCGAGGATTTGTGGGAAGTTGTCAATGGGAGTAACACAAATCCTCCTGCCGATGCACCGAAAAATAATGACGCACGTAAGAAGTGGAAGCAGATTAATGCCAAGGCGGAGTTCATCCTGAAGAGGTCCATCTCTCCCAGTTTATTTGATCATATTATAAGGTGTAAATCAGCTCATGAAATATGGAGGACCCTTGATTGTTAGTTCAACAACAAGGATGAAGCTCGACTACAGATTTTGGAGAACGAATTGGCCAACATCATTCAAGGTAATCTTTCTATTGCTGAGTACTTCTTAAAGATTAAAAACTTATGTTCTAAAATATCTCTATTAAATCCGGACGAGGCTATTTGTGAAGTACGAATGAGAAGAATTATCATTCGTGGTTTGAAGTCAGAATATATTCCTTTTGTTACATCAATTCAAGGATGGGCTCAACAACCATCCTTGGAGGAATTTGAGAATTTGTTATCGTCACAGGAGTTATTAGCCAAACAGTTGGCTAGTGTATCTGTCAAAGAAGGTGAAGGAAATGCTCTTGTAGCCGATAAGAGGAACTTTAAAGGAAAAGCAAGAGATAGGCTACACTCTCGCTCCTCAAGTGGTTCAAGATCTCCAGGAAAGAAGGAAAAGTCTTCTAACAATCACGGTAAGAAGCCTCCCAAATGCTATCTGTGCGGCAAAATAGGATGCATAAAAAGATATTGCCGAGTCAAAGAGAGTAATATGGCTCAAACTGAGAAAGCTGCTGAAGAAGAAGAAAAAGACTGGGGAAAGTGCTTTGTAGATGAGACTCGAGCAGTAGATGCCATGGCTTCCATCAATTTTGAAAAAGACTAGATTGTGGATTCAGGATGTGGGCACCATCTCACCGGGGATGAATCTAAATTTTCCAACTTTTGAAAATACAATGGTCGTGATGTCATTGTAACAGCAGATAACTCAGTTCATCATGTGGAGAAGGAAGGCTCTGTTGTTATCAACGAGAAGCAGGAGGACTCTATCACTCTCAACAGTGTCTTTCATGTTCTAGGTATGAGGAAAAATCTATTTTCCGTTGCAAATGCCGTAGATGCTGGAAGTTATCTATTATTTGGCCCACATGACGTGAAGTTCCTTCAAAATATCAAAGAACTCAAGGCAGATATCATTCATACCGGTAAGAGAGTTAATGATTTATATGTCTTATCTGCCTCTAATTCATATATTGAGAAGATGAGTAGCAATGATAATACATATCTGTGGCATGCTAGACTTGGGCATCTTATCATGGATAAATTAAAAGCTATGGTGAAATTCAATCTAGTAAAAGGATTACCAAACTTAAGAAACTTTTGTGGAGGAGAGATTTGTGAAGGATGTCAATACGGAAAGGCACATCATCTTCCGTTTGATAGATCCTTGTCAAGACGCAGTGCTCCTCTAGAACTAATTCACAGTGATTTGATGGGGCCAACAAGAACTCCTTCATTCTCCGGCTATTCTTATATGTTAATTCTCGTTGATGATTTTACTAGATTCACTTGGGTTTACTTTGTGAGGCATAAGTCAGAAGTTTATGGAGTTCAAAGAAACGGTTGAAGGCGAGCTCAGTTCTAGAATAAGGCAGTTGTGGACTGATAATGGTGGTGAGTTCACTTCTGAAGAATTTCTCTTTTTGTCATCAGCATGGTATTAAAAGAGAACTTACCTGTGCTGATACATCACAACAAAATGGAGTGGCAGAAAGAAAGATTCGACACTTAACCGAGACATGTAAAAGTTGGCTTCATGCCAAAAATTTACCTAGAGCCTTATGGGCTGAAGGTATGAAATGTGCAACATATGTGATCAATAGGATGCCGCTTTCTCCAAATAACATGAAGTCACCCTATGAATTAATGTTTGGAGAAAAGCCTAGCATCAAACACATAAGAGTTTTTGGCTCTATCTGTTATGTTCATATCCCAGATTCTCAACGAAGCAAGTTGGATGCCAAGGCAAGGAAATGCATCTTTGTTGGATATGACGAAAGGAAAAATGGTTGGAAGTGCATGGACCCGAAAACTCATCGCTTCATTATTTCTCGTGATGTCGTATTTGATGAAGTCTCCTCATATTATGGAGCAGCTTCAGAAGGAGAGGGTTTTAAAATCTTGAATTCTGGAGTTCCAAGCTTACCCATCACAGGTGTTTCCTCGGATAGTACAACTACAGAGGAGCTAGGAGAAAGGGGGAGCCCGGGAACTCAACAATATGAATCTCAACAAAAAGATAATTCACGTGATTCACAAAGACCAAGAAGAACTATTGTTAAGCCAGCCCACTTCAGAGATGAAAATTTTGTTAGTACATATTCTTGCTTCTTTGCAGGACCAATTGACGATGAAGAACCTTCCTCGTTTGAAGAAGCTAAAGGAGTCAAAGAGTGGGAGCTTGCTATGAATGATGAAATGGAGGCTTTAATGAAAAATCAAACTTGGAGCCTTATACCAAATCCCAAAGACGTACAACCCATATTTTCCAAATGGGTTTACAAAATTAAAAGAAGAGTAGATGGCAGCATAAACAGATATAAAGCAAGGCTGGTTGCTCGAGGATTTTCTCAAAATTATGGTGAAGACTACGAAGAAACCTTCAGTCCGGTGGCTAAGATGATCTCAGTTCGAGTTGTATTAGCCATGGCAGCATCATACGGTTGGAAATTATGGCAACTTGACGTGAAGAATGCCTTCTTGTACGGGGAACTTGACAAAGATATCTATATGGATCAACCACCCGGGTATGTCTCTAACTTATATCCTGATTATGTCTGCAAACTTAAGAAAGCACTTTTTGGACTCAAGAAGGCTCCACGAGCATGGTATGGAAAAATTGCACAATATCTACATTTTTGTGGATATGCTGCATCACATTCAGATCCTAGCTTGTTTGTTAAGAAACATGGAGACTTGCATGTTGTTGTTCTGTTATATGTGGATGACATGATAATAATAGGGAACAATGATGATGAAGTTGCGGAGCTTCAAGAAGAGCTTGCCATAAGATTTGATATCAAGAAGCTGGGAGAACTACATCAGTTTCTTGGCTTAGAGGTGACAAACACGAGTAAAGGGATCTTTGTTACCCAAGAAGGGTATGCCAAGAAGCTTGTTGACAGGTTTGGGATAAAACAAAGCAAAAAATGCTCTACTCCTCTTGAGACTAGCACGATGTTAAGGCGTGAAGAAGGCTCACTTCTTGCAGATCCCAAGCCTTTTTGAGCTCTTGTTGGAAGTCTTTTGTATTTGACTATTACAAGGCCAGATATTGCTTTTTCTATTGGATTTGTCAGCAGATTTATGCAATCACCAAGAATTCCTCATTTGGAAGCTGCAAAGAGGATTCTGAAATACATCAACTCAACATCAAATATGGGCCTACTCTTCCAAAAGAAGAATGATTTGGTATTAATTAGATATACTGACACCGATTTTGGTGGTGATCTTGATGATCGAAAATCTACGTCAGGCAATATTTTTCTTTGTGGTGGAACAAGTGTTTCTTGGTGTAGCAAGAAGCAAGACTCAGTTTCTTTATCAACTACGGAGGCGGAATATAATGCAGCAGCTCTTACTGCTCAAGAATGTGTATGGCTCCAAAGACTTGCTGAAGATTTGCATCTGCCTATATCAAAGCCAACTGCTATTTTCGAAGACAATCAAAGTGCCATCAAGCTTGCAAACAATCTGGTATTCCATGCTAGAACTAAGCACATTGAGGTGGAACATCATTTCATCAGAGAAAAAGTTCTTGATGGAACTATAAATACTTTGAAAGTGCGAAGTCAGGAGAATATTGCTGATATCTTCACCAAGTCACTTTCTAAAGCTTCATTCGAGTTCTTTCGCGACAAGCTTGGTCTAGTTCCAAAAATTCACTCTAAGGGGGAGTGTGAAATCATAAAGTAAATTTTTTGGAACTACAAAAAATCCTAGATATTTAGTAATGATTCTAGAATAGCCTAGTATAGTATCTTGGATAAATATCTTGAAGAGATTTCTAGATAGTCTAGAGTATTGCAAGAAGATAAGGTTTGCTAGATTTTTCTTATAGATGTATCTAGAAGAATGTCTAGAACCATCCTTAGACAAGTATAAATAGGAGTGAACTTGATCATTTGTAACCAAGTAATTCAAGTAATTTAAGAAAGCCTTTCTTCCATAACCAAGTTCTCCTATCTAAAATTTTCTTTCTCCTTTCCAAAACTTCCTCTTCTTTAATTGAATCTTCCAATCTTAGTAACGATCTTGGGCTAGCAGAAGGTTTCTCCGATTTACTTTTCTTCTGCTCTATTTCTTTGCATGGTTTGGTGCATCATGGATATACATGTATATTTCAGAGTCTCTCTTATTAATTCATAGATGTAACGACCCTTTTTGTCGTTACCTTGATTATTCTATTTTTGCCCTCGTTGACCCATTATTGAGTCTTGTTAGAAGTATTTGGACCCGAGAAGATAATTTCCATGGCTTCTTAGGCGTCAGTTTGAGTCTTGGAACACCCTTTAGGAATGTGACTTTAAGCGGAAACCGTTTGACCTAGAGTTGACTTGGTCAACAAAACCTCTGTTGGGAAATCCGAGGCCACGGGCAAGTTCGTAGCGTACTTTTATGTGTGCCTGCATATCTGGTTTGTGTGTTTCAGGCCTCAGGTGATTGTCAAATTTCAGGATGAAATTGTGAAACTCGGGAAAAGTTTCTATTGTCTGGTATCCGCTGTAGCGGCACTAGGACCGCTGTAGCGGTGTGGTTGCCGCTGCATCAATAAGTTGAGTTCCTGGCCTTGATCGCTGTAGTTGTCTGCACAGCCGCTGGGGCTGTACCGCTAGAGCGGTAAGGGTGACCGCTAGAGCGGTCGACGAGCAGTTTTTATAAGTTTAAAGCCCCAAAACCCTATTCATTATTTCTATTCCGACTTGAGAGCTTTGTGGAGGCGAATTGGAGGGTTTTCAAGTGTCTTCCCTAAGGTAACATTCCTACCTTATTATGGTTTCATTAACCTGTCTTAATCATCTAACATAATCTAGAATCCACAGAATCTAATGGGTCTTCAAATGGGTTCTTGAGTTAAGTTCTAAATCACTTTTAATTCCTAGAATCTTCCTAAATAGTAAGATTAATGTTGAATATGCTTGAATATGTGAGGAACAAACTAGCTAGATTCATATATTCCATAAAAAGCTTAAGATTAAAAGAAGAAGTTTTATGGGTTTTCTCCCTAATGGGTTCTTGGCGTTAGAATCTTGTATTATTGGTTGGGTTAGCTTCATTAAGCATGGATTTGATGATTATAAACTATGTAAACAAGTTTCTTCCATTTTAGTGATAAAATTGTGGGATTAAGTTAGGGTTCTTAGACCCAAATTTGGGGGTTTTCACATTAATGGTGATTTGAGAATTAATTAAGTATTCCTATGATTAAAGTAATGGGTTTTGACCCTTTGGTATTGAATTTGGTATTTTGGTCATAAAATTCCCATTTTGCCTTGAGTCTCGTTTTCCTAAATTAAAGAGTGGGTTTTTGACCCGAATAGAACATAGTCATTATGGGTATCATTATTCATGGTTTCTTACATAGAATTCATATGTGATAGAGTTTGATTGTTTGGAGACGCTTCAAAAGACGAAACAAGATGTGGGTTTGTGGCACCTGTTCGGCTGCCAGGTAGGTTACGGCTTCCTTTTCGGTAGACTCCGGTTAGTTTCCCATATTCATGTATTAGAAGGAACAGAGAATGCATGTGTAGGAATTGGAGATTTGGGATGAAATCCTAGGATGGTATTGTTGTGTGATTTGTATGTTCGGGCTTGTGGCCTGTAGATTCTTTAGGATGCTTGATTTGGTTTTCGTGAGTATAGGTGGATTTTATGTGACTTGGGAGTAGTAGGTGATACCTATTTTTCTGTGTCTCACGATGAGAATTTTCGTAATATGTGATTAAGTGTGTTATGCTATTAATAGTGCATCTAGTTGATAAATGGAAGGATAAAATGTACCAACAGTTGCGATTGAGTTCTAGATTGAGTAAGAATGAATGCCTTGTGAAGTAGGAGGTGAATTTATGTGTACTTAGCTAATAGGCTAATAAAAGAAGAGCGGTAATATTGTATTGCGACTGATTTGATCTATTGTGTTGGTTAGATGCCACGAGTCAGTAATTGGTATTGAGAATTGTTGTTACAACTTGTTGATGTTATGTTGGTATTGGTGACTTTGATATTTAGTTAGCGTACCCATGTTGGTACTTGTGATTTGGATATATTGTTGGCGCACCTATTGTTGGTGTTTGTGATTCGAATATATTGTTGGCGAACCCATTGCTGGTACTTGTGATATTGAGCATGATTATTGATGTTGATACATGCGCACGCACTCTCATTTTCATGATACACTGTGGAGATACTAATGATACTTGATGAAACATTTCGATGAGTTGCGCTCGATTTTGCTTGAGTGATGTGAGATGGCTGATATCCGTTATTAGTCCCGGAATCGTTGATTGAGTGAGTGCATGGACTCCGCGGGTCCCCCAGAGTGGTGCCGGTGAGAACCCCACATGGTCAAAGAGTCGGGGTCCCGTCTGTCTGTTGGGCAAAGATCCTGGATGGGTGGCACTTAGACTTCGCGAGTCACACTCGGTTGTGCTACCGAGATGCCGATATTTTCGTCCGGAGTACATGTGTACACATCATTGGCATGACATTGCATTGCCTTCATACATCATTGCATTGCATTATGGCTTGTTTGAGATGATTTGGTGTTTACTTGTGATGTTGGATTCAGATTAATATTTTAAGACTTGGCACAATTGGGATTAGATGCTACTTAGACGATGATGTATACTTGTCTTCGATTATCTGTGACTTTTACTGGTTGGTTTGTCTTGTGGATCATTCGTAGGATCAGTTGTATGTTTGGCCTCTAAAGGATATAGACTAAAGATATCATAGTGAAGAGTCGATTCCTAGACTAAAAACGAATAGTAATAATGATATATGATTATCGTGATATTGTTGTGGATCTGGCTTGTGGTTATTAGCGGAAAGTGAATGAGTTAAGGGTCTTGGTGTCATATTGTGCGGTTAATAGACGTAGGACTTGATTTAGTTGCTGATCATGTTTATTTGTGACTTCTCTTACTGATATGTGTTTCCAACCATTGTCGGCCTATGATACTTACTCAGTACTCGTTGATTGTACTGATACTGCTCTTACTACACCCTTTTCGTGTGTAGAGTGTTTCAGGTGTTTGATTACAACATGTTCGGAGATGCACGGTGCCTAATCTGAAGGTCTCATCCCATTTCATTCTAAGACGGAGGTTGGGTCTTATAGTGTTGTTGTATTTTGTATCATTTAGTCGCTCTTGTACTAGTCTAGACCAGATACAAATTGTCTTTATTTGATTACTGTGTTATTGATTGAGAGTTCGCCTACCGAGGAGGGAAAGGTAGGTGCTCGCGCGATCCTAAATTGGGTCATGACAATATATATATACCATGGGAATGTTAAAACCCAAGATTAAGACATTTAAATGCACCCTGACAATATATATAGAACTGCATCAAGATCTCCAAGGTTTTCATAGTGTATACAATAGGAGGCATCATTTGTTAAGTACTAAATGCCATTTCCTTTTCTTAATCATAAGTAGATATATGATCTAGGTGAAAGTTAACATGCAATGATTAATTCATTTAAATGTAGGCAAAAGGGAAAGTTAAACAGATAAAAACACCTCATTCGGAGTAGCAGCGTTATGATTATTCTCATCAATCATGCTAAAACTCGAATTAATAAACAGTCCGAATTGATATTTTATGGTTAACTTGCAATTTTATGTCATCTCTTAGCGAAGATTAGCAGCAATTGAAAGGGGCAAAAAGAGAAGCTCTTAATTAAGCTGACAGTGGAAGAGCAAAAACCGACACATACATGACCTAAAGAATAGTTTACCATATTTCCAAAATATTACTCCACCTTCATTTCCCCGATTTAATTTATGCTTCTAATAAAAATCAGATTTAGGAGGTTTGACAGACACACTTGAGGATGAGTTCAGGGGTTCAATAGGAACAACACTTAGTTGAGGTGTCAAAATGGAAAAAGGGACAAGTTTAGGGGGTCGCATATGCATTAAGCCTATTGAATAAGACTATGTTGACATTTTCAGCTAAACTGACCACGTGATACAATCTTGAATGCGGAAGACCCTAACTAAGAATAATAAAGTAAAAGATAGGAGATTGACACAAGAATAAAGGCCATATTAAATCCTAAACCCTAAATTAATAGAACCAAAACAAACACCTAATCTATGAAGAGGACCTCAAGGGAATTGATTTCACCCTTGCAACCCACTTTTTCAAAACAAAGTATCAGCAAAAGCTTTACCAAGCTTCTCTCACATCTCTCAATGAGAAAAATATCAATAGTAAATATAATGTAAGTTTAAATGATCTACTCTCAACTATTTATAGTGCAACATAGGTTATATTACATAAAAGGCCCAAAGTGGCACTTTAAAATTTGCAAAAAAAAACTAGATTGGCACGCTATCACAATCCGCGTTCCATCTGCTAAGGCAGATGGTCATATGTGTTTGGCACCTGCGAGTTGGAGGCCGTTCCTTCTCTGTTTCAGCCTCCCAAGTCATCATCAAGACTTGAAACCCCAAGATGGCATCAGCGTGTGCTTCAGGACGTCCATTTTCATGAATAACCCTTCAAGAGCTTGCAGATCTCGAGCTTGACTCCGCGTGAATAATCTTGAAGTAACTGGACTTGCATCACCAGGAGAGAGGAATCAGTCACTTTTACTAGAAAGATCCATTATAAATAATCAAAAATCCAATAAAATTTCAGATATTTCCAAGACCTAGTTTATTGTAATTAAAAGAGGAATTAATTACATATGAAATAATATGAATATTTGGTCATGACTTCACTTGAAAATGCTAAAACTGAGATATATTCCCTGCATCATATTTTTATGTTTTTAAATATTTTAGCCTCATCTGTTGTAGTTTGAGGCTGTAAATAATCGAACACTAATCTCGTACTAGAATTCAATTTTATTAGTAAAGGTCTAAAATTTGTCTTTTTAATAGTATATCGATACAATGATCAATTTGTTTATTCGTTCGCTTCTTTAGATATGACACCACTTACGAAACATTCTATGCACGTCACTCTAACCATGTCAATATTTGCAAATACTACATCAGTGTTTAAAATACTAGTAAAATATGATATGTAATTCAAGTGAAATCATGATTTTTGTGACTCACAATGTTTTTTTTAAAAAAAAAATCCAAGCGAAATTCCTGTTCAAACACAAATTCAACTTTTGAAAATACTTATTGCCTTCAACCTTGAATGCTTTTTTGTTTTTTTGCTTCAACCAAATATTGTCCAAACACATACTTTTCTTGAGTTAATAATCAGTTTTTTGCCTGTTCAAATTTCTAAGGTCATTGTCACAAATTATGATGTATAGATATGCTCAGTGTTGAATTCATTAGTGATCAGTTGATGGGAAATATATGAGCTTTGCAACTTTCTTGGGTAACTTTTCAAAAGTTGGTAGATACTCACAGTGTTTTAAAAGGCAGGGGCGTTTTACATACGCCTCGACGAGGCGTAAGCCTCGAGGCACGGGGCGTAAGCCCCATGGGTATTTAATTTTTAGTATTTCTTAAAATAATATAATTACAATAAATATTTTTAAATAGGTAAAATTACATAAAAAATAAATAAAAGAAAACTGTAAATAAATGAAATATATATGTGTGTGTGCACGCGCGCGCTTGATCCTCACAAAAAAATTATCAAAGCAATCCATTATACACCGTTTATAACTTGTAACTATATATAACATAATTTTACAAGTATAAACAATACAATGAAATAAAAGTTATTATGAAATGCAAATCAATTCTAATATTTTAACTTTCAAACACGGAAAAAAACATAATTTCTTAAAACACTATTACTATCACTCTATTCATTTTATCTCCCTATAAGCAAATAATTAATAAAATTTATCAATATTACAATTAAAACATAACTTCTTCATGAACAAAAATTAAAATTATATGATAATTCTGATACATAAGACTTATGACCAATGACAAGTGAAAATGTACAATTCTGCTATGTGTTTTTTTTTTAAAAAAAAATTAAGTGATATTCACCCTCACAACGTTCTCAAATAGTAAATATCCAATACTACGACTTGTTATATGAGTTACACCCAATCTTCTATTTCTATAGATGAAAAACTATTAAGTATCATTATTTTGTTAAACAATTATGAGGGTGAATGATTTTAATTAAGGAATTTAAAATATAATTTGTGTAAGAACTGTTAGGCGAGCCCTGGGCATTGGGCGTTAGGCGTGTTTAGGGCGTATGGTTGGGCGCTTAGAGCGTAAGCCTCATAGGAACTAAGCCCCGCACGTTAGCCCCAGGGCGTTTTGCCACTGCCCTGCCCCGCGGCGAGTCCTGACACTGCCTTTTAAAACAATGGATACTCACAAGATATTGGAGATAATGGTCAAAAACACATTTGAAGTATAAGTGTTTTGCAAGTTTTCTATCTGAACTATCAAGTATTGCGTATCCTATTTGAATCTATCACCAACTATTTATCAAAACTCACCTCGACTAGTATCTGATGGTGCGTGGTGTACACTCTTTTTTTATTTAAAGATGATGTCAAATAGCACTCCATGCAGATAAATAAAGGAATTAATTGAAAATTTTTTAAAAGAAATTAAGAGATAATGATAAAAAAACACATCTGAAGTATTACTTTTTTTGCGAGTTTCCTACCTCAACTATCAAGTGTTTGTGTTTCCTACCTGAACTATCGCCAACTATTTGACAAAACACTCCTCGAATTAATGAGTCAGCTGCCATGTAGACCAAATTTTATGGGCAAATTCAGTTGTCACGTGCCTTTTGGCGATTGTATTCAAATGCTTGGTCTAATCAGCTGCGAGGTGTGTTTTGATAAATAGTTGTTGAATGTGGATAATTCAAGTAGGAAATGCAAACACCTGATAGTTCAAGTAAAGACCTCACAAAAAAGTGATATTTCTGGTGTGTTTTTGACCATTATCTCTTTATTTTATATATAAATGGACAGGTGAAATAATTTTTACAAAAAAATAATAAAATGAAAAGGTGATAATAATAATAATAATAATAATAATAATAATAATAATAATAATAATAATAATAATAATAAATCCTCCATTCAAAAAAAATCCACAACCCTCCATTCAAAAAAAATCCGAAAAGGGTTAAGTCTTTGGGTCTAAACTTTCAAGAAAAAGGTCTATTCCAACTTCAACTAATCTTCCAAATCTCTACAAGTTAAGGTTCCTCTTGTGTTTTAGTTCTATTATATGATCTCACAAACTTATTTTCTGTTGAGAATTTCGATTGGGTTTGTGAAATTGTTGTGATCTATGCTTGAATATTGTGGGTTTGGGATTTTTGTGGAAGTTTACACTAGGACCCGTTTTTGGTAGTTCTTGGTCTCAAAAATCTTGTTTGTTGTAGTTAGAGCACATTGTTGACTTGATCCTTAGTAAATTTTAGGTGGTTGGTGCCTTTGGTCTTGTTTTCATGGTGGGTTTTTGTGGCTTGGTGGGGTGGTGATTTTGCTTGCCTAAACACTCATGAGATCATGTTCTTTTGTCATACATGCTCATAAATAACCATAATTTAGAGGTACAACTAGTTGATTTGAGTAGAATCCATCTTTAGAACTTGAAAATCGCAACAGTTAGGGTTTTTAAGGAAGAAGACGATGTTTCGCCCAAGCGTGAGGGATGCGCAGGTGCGGGCTCGCCCCTGCGCAACATTTGGGCAGGTGTGAACTTCAGAATTTTTGGGAACTTACGCTTGGGCGAGAATCTCTTCGCTGGTGTGGGTCCGCGCCTACGAGGAAGGTCTCGCAGGGGTGAAGAACTGCAGGTTTTTTCCTGCAGATAGAGAACTGATTCAGGCCTCTTTAGGGGCCTATTTCACTGATTTCTTTGGGTGAATTGCAGTGTAATGAATTGCTGAGTATCATAAAAATGTTGAACTAATTTGGATTGTGATTTTTATAGGTCTTGATTTATTTGAAATGGCTGAGTTCGGAGATGAAAATGTGAATGCCCATCCATAGATTGAAGAGGAAGAAGATGATTATGATACCGAGAAGTTAATGTCATTGGATTGCCAAGATCGCTACTTTTCCAACTTGCGGACTAAGAAATTATTTCTCGAGAGAGGGATGCTCACAGACGGGGTTGCGGAGCGTATTCCGAGATTCTATAATCGCCTAAGGGCCATCCATTGGGACTGCTTTGTTGCTCCACCGTGCCAGGCCAATGAACAATGTGTTCTCGATTTCTATGGGAACTTGAATAAAGTGAACTTTGATGATCCGGTAATCAATATAAGAGGGAAAATGGTAAGGTTCGGGGCCCAAGAGATCAATGTTGTTTACAACTTGTCCAACCATCCTACCGAGCCGATGGCTAATAAGGTTGTTTGTGGAAATGGGTGTTGGTTAGTGGACACTCTATGCGGTGAGGGTGCAAAGATGCCGTGGCTAGGTAAGAAGATGGGGATTACCAATCATGAGTTCAATGCTGAGGCCAGGGCGTGGCAACATATTCTTGTAAGGCGGGTTTATCCATCCTCTAACACCTCTACTTGCACGTATGCTCGTGCTTTAATCATTGCTTGTATCATGGATGGGATGGAGGTGAATGTGGGTAATCATATGATCCGTGAGTTGAAGGAGTATGTGCACCGGGGTGGCTCGATTCTGATGCTTTCGCCCTTGATTACTAAGTTCTGCAGGATTGCTGGGGTTGATAAGGATCCTGATGATAACATAGTAAATCCTAATCCTTCATTTGATCTGTGCAGGATTAAGGGTGAGGGTGGTGCGATTCCTAGAAAGAAAAGGAAGGTACGGGTGAGCACTAGTCGTGGTTCTCCTCTTTATCCGGAGGGACCATTTGGAGAAATCAGCACCCAGATCAAAGATGTGTATGATGCGGTGACTCAGAATCCCATAAGGTCCACTAGTGTCAGACCCAGTAAGCTTGCAGGTGATAAATGGAAAAAGTTCTTTGATGACCAGAAGGCTTAAGACGAATCAAGAAAGAAGTTGGTTGCCTTTGTGAAGACATTAGGGAAGGCTTACACTGATATGGCCAAGGCTCATAATGACCTCAAGACAAAGTTTGATGCGGAGAAGGTTAAGAACAAGAAGACTCGAAAGTTCTTGACCAAGATGTGGGGAGGGATCAAGGCCATCTACAAATGGGCTGACCCATCGAAGCAGATTCCGATTGATCGCAATGATGAGAAGTACTCTTTCTTGTCCTAGGAAGAGGACGTCCAGGCTGCTGGAGATGATGCTGCTGCTCATGATGGGGACGATGAGGCCTAGAGTGCAGCCCGCCATGATTGATCTTCCTTCACCCCTATCCCCCTTTTTACTTGTTGCTTTGGTTGGATGTTTGAGACAATCTGTTGTTTTTCTTGTCAGATAATTTGTTTTGGATGATGGGTGCCCTCGTTGGGACATTTTATCATAGTATAATAACTTGTTTTGGTATTGGATTTTGTTTGTGAAAATAGGGACAGAACTTCACTGGTTCTGCCGAGTGATTTTCGTAGGAGCGGCCACCATTCGCAGGTGCGTATCCGCTGCTGCGAGTCAGTCTTAGATAACTTGAGTTCGCCGCTCTGGAGTGAGTTCGCACAGGCGGATGGTTACTGGCAGGGGCGGCCTCGCCGATGCGAGCCTGCCTTCGCTGGAGCGAGATCACTGAAACCATAATATGAACTGAACCAAACATCTTCATACACGATGCTCGAAACTCACACCAACTCCTTCCAATACAACAAAACACATACAAAATGAACTAGGAACATAACATAACTCGGTAACAACAGAACCACCTAGGTACCGCTCTAATTAAATAGCACGACAAGAGTGAAAGAATGGAATTTTCCTCGATGCCTTATAGCTTCCCGAGGATGGATACGGACATCTACATACCAATCCGCGAGACTCTATTAGACATTGCTCGTGTACACATAAGACCGTGAACCTATGACTCTGATACCACTTTGTCACGACCCAAATTACAAGGTCGCGCCTACCTTTTCCCTACCCAATAGGCAAGCCAAACCCAAAAAAACTAAAACCAAGTAAAATAAATACCATTTCTTATTGAACAACAATAATCCAATATAAGTTTTACAATGTTGAGGAATAATCAAAGGAAACTTGACAATACCCCAAAACCTGGTCATAAGTGTACTCGAGCACAAAAGAATTCTCCTAAATACAGCAAACCTTATACAGCAGTCTGGCCGAATAGAAGATAGACAAATTATAAATCAGTAAGAAGAGAATATCAGGGGTCACGTACAATACCAATAGCTCGCCCCGAAGCTCTCCAACGGACCCCAACAACAATCGAAAGTCAGATCCAAACGTTAATCAAACCTGCACCATAAAAAGATGCAGCAAGTGTAGCGTGAGTACAAAACAACGGTACTCAGCAGCATCGTCGACCGTCCCTACATAACACGGAAATGAGAGCTGGCCAACCACTTACCACTTTCATAATCAAACTAAACACAAGAGTTAAAAATGTAAGAAATGTCACAATTAGCAAGTTCTATACCAATCTCACCTAACCATTTCAATATTTCATAAGAACTAGTACACCTTTTCTACAAATTCAGCATCAGCATATAATCTTTCCTAATCAACATAACCAATTATGAAGTTTTACCATTATACAAGTTCCAATAAGCATATATTCCAAGGTTTCATCAACTTCCTAACTCATTTACAATAGTTTGAAGGGTCAGTTCATTAAGGCGCTCACATACATGACAGCCATATCTTAACTGATTAACCCATATCTCGTCTAGGTGACAATCCACTTAGATAACCATACGAAAACATTAAACTCAAATAACATGCAGAATTCAAGGTAAGACAAGTCAATACCAACAATCACAGGCACAATATAATATGAGATGCAAATACAATGCAAGGCCTGTGTTTCCCCTTTCCGATATACACACGTTCGAATATTAACGAATCGTGACCCATGGGGGGCTCATGAGGCACATATATCACCGCTTCGATAGTTTCCTCAGATCACGGCCTCAATCACATCATATCTCAATAACCTGTCTCTTAGCCAAACGAGCTCAAGTGCCAATACAACGTGCCCCAAAACATCATCACTTGTCCGAAATAAGATCCATCGGACTCACAATCATATCCTCAAATCGAATGCATGAATACATATAAAGCATGATTATGGTATGTGTCAAGTCAAGAATAAGTATAAAAGCATGGAATCCATTCTCATGTTCATAATACCATAAGGCTTCATCTTTTTACTTCTTTCCATTTCAACGATGATATATATATATATATATATATATGTGAGTTATATGCATATGAACATACAAGACAGGAAATTAATAATGGTAAGAGACACAAAATACGGGCATCAGACCCTAATCACAGATCTGAAGGATCATACTATTCTATCAACTAGTGCCCAGACATGTCATTCAGACCAACTATACAATTGAAATAGCACAAATACCCAAACATGATGACCAGTACCCGATACTAGTGCTCGTTACCTCATAGGTATCGGAACCCCCTTTTTTTACCCTGTGACCTTCTCATTAGATTTATTTTAGATAAACATACACACATATAGGGTTACAGTCTCAACATGCCTAGAATTTGAAGCTCATCTTCTCGAAAGCTCTTCATTCCTACGGAAATTCTTCGAATAGTTTCCAATCTTGTTCAATACGCACTATATAGGCACCTAAGAATCACAAATGTTCATATTTAGTCGATAAAGGTTCGATCTTTAACTAGCCAATCCCACAAATAGGAGACTTTAAGCAAAAGAGGGTAAAATGGGGATTTTAAAATTGTAAGCTAGATCACCCAACCCCATTGGAACCCATTACATCAAGGAATAATCATATTGTTGCTACCCATAAGGTCAATTTAAGAAGAATGTATGAATAAAAAGGGCTTTAGGGTTTATGGAGGGAGTGGTTACACCCTTCTTCTCCCACAAGAGACTGCCATTAAAGCTTTCAAGTGAGGAACATAAAACAAGAAGAAAGGGTTAAGGACTTACCTTAGCTAGGGAATAGGTGCCCACCCTCCTAAGAAGCTCTAGGTTAAGCTCTCCACTCCAAAATGTCCAAATGGGACTAGCTAAGACGAAGTGAGATATTTATTTCTAGGTCTGTTCAACGATACTCGCTGCTGTGTGCCTATCCTCGTAAGTGCGGACTCGCCACGGCGGATAGTCCACACGCACCTGTGAAATTTTTCTTTAAGTCCAAGTTCCGCAGGGGCGGGAGCTAATCTTGTTACAGCGAGCGCGCTGCTGTTAGGCCAGTCTCGCCTCTGCCAGACCGTTGCTACAGGGCCAAGGTGGTCTAAATCTCCCAATTTTCGACACTGCGTGACATAAACGGGTTTTTTCGACTAGAATTGATAAAGACATGCCTTGATGACACATTATGAACTTACCCAAACCTCGTGGAATACTCATATAATGTACGAAATAAACTAAGTAACCCACACGAATAAGAATTTTGGACTGCAACTCGTAACTAGAATCTCAACAAAAGCATCAAATGACTCCTTAATCATTTTTCACAAGTTAACTATGCTTAATGAAAGCCAGGAGAAAATTAGCAAGTATAAAAGTTTTCAAAAACATCATAACAACCTAATTGGTCGTTACAACATGTTTAATCCAGAGTTCCCCCTGTTTGAGTGCCAACTTGTTCAGTATTGAATAAACATAGTCCTTTGTTGCATTCAAATTTCCTGTCACCTTTAGAATCACCTTTCCTAGTTTCATGGCTAGGAGACACGATACATATAGACACGGTGCTATTATCATTATCCATAAGCCGCCCACTACACCCACTGTAGTGGTGTCTGCCCGGTCAACTAGGCTCTGTGTAATCATACATATACATATACATAAAGCATGCATGAGAGCCCAAATAAAAGCTACAACTCTGTCGGAGTGAAATAAGGTCGATAACCTCCAATTTATATTATGGCATAATCATCATCGCTTTATCCCACCTTGAAGGAACAATTATGATAAGGTGAGATCTACAATAATGAATGGAATCAAGAAAAGCATGAAATAACTCAATAATCTCAAAATAGCCTTAAAATCGTAAGCTTTGGAATTTGTAGAAATAAAATCATCATCATCATGGTCATCATAGGAAACATCTCATCTTTAACATCATAAGAAGCCTGTAAGAATCATGAACTTCTAGCTTCTAGAAGTAAGAATGTTATGGAAAATATGTATAGAATCATAACTTATGAATCATGCCTTTTGAAACAAAGGGACTAGCCTTAACATACCTGGATAATCTCCTTCTCGATCCACAACAAAGCTTAACATAATCCTCTTGGTCTACAACAAGTGAAACGATACCATCATCAACAAACAGTGTCGCACCTATCATATTTTATAACCTTCGAAAAATCGGGTTGCACCGCCCTTATTTATACTACATCCCAAAGACCACTAAGGGTCATCAAACGGCACAACAACAATAACAACAATCAACAATAGCAACAACTATAATATAATCCAATATAACTCTCTTTGATTACTTTAAGAATCATATCGAGCGACAAGCTCGTTTAACGAATAACAAACATCATTCAAGCCTAACTCTCCTTTCATAATTCAGTCCACACCCTTTATAACAATGTCCATATATTTATCATATCATATTTAGCTCAAAATATCGTTAAATGTATTCCAAAATAATCCACACTCCTACGCCTCATCCTTTACTTTCTATTCGTAGATTTCATATATATTCAGGTTATAATCCACCATTTACAACCATCAGAAGTCATATTTAAACATTCAAAACAACCCTTACGAAACAGTGGCTTAACTTAACTTCTTCCGATGTAGTCTTGCGGTATTTGGCCTCAAACAACCTTACCAACATTTAAACATTTAATTAAGCTAACACACGACCAAATGAGTGTTATACATACCTTAAGCAGTGCATACAACCGAAGAACCATGGCTGAATCAGTTCAACTTCACCCTTAATCATGATACAATACCATAAGCTTGCTACTCTTGCAATTTCCAACCTTCTTGATGGAAGATTTGGTTGTTTCCACTTGATTTTGGCAAAAATTTTATGGGTGGAAGTTGGGAGAATGTTCTAGAGGGTTAGGGAAGGTTATGGGAGGTTATGGAAGGTTATGGAAGATTATGGAAGATTATGGAAGGTTGTGGAAGGTTATGGAAGGTTATGGAACCCTCAAGAACCCTTTAGAAGTGTGGGGATGAGAAAAATGGTGAAACCTGATGAGTTAGAGGGGTATTTATAGGTGTGTGGTTCGGTTTAGGCTCCATTGGGCCGAATTGTTGGGCCTTTTTAAGTGAGCTTTCCGGATTTTCCTTCTTCGGGTTCCTCTGACTGTCAGTTTTTAAACGCCCATAACTCCCAGCTCCAATGACATATTGACGAACGGTTTGTTGCGATGGAACCTAGACTCGATGAAATTCATTTTAGTCTTTTTAAACACCTTAAAACTCCTAATATAATCGAAGATATACCCCTCAAAAATTGACCCAAAATTCTGTCCAAAATTTTGCTAACTTTTTTCAAATTTTCGACAAACTCATTTTCTTTGATTTGCTTGGTCCCGGAATCTTTTGAAACTCTCCATACATGATAGTTATCATTAATTATACTTGATAATAGTCATTTCCTTTGGTTCTAAGGTTGTCCTTCCCGGTTACGACTTACGAGATCGTAATTCATCATTTACTTTATTGTTACGTACTTCTCATGGCTTGTTCTTTCAAAACTTCATGGGACATCTCTGATACTCCATTAATACAGTGAAATACGTGGCATGCTCATGCTCTGAAGTTGCGAGGTATAACAGAAATATCCTCCATGAAAGTTCAGTTGAAGAATCTCCCTGTTGAGGAAGCTACTTGGGAAACAGAATTTGATATGCGTATCAAGTATCCTCAGCTTTTCGCCGAGTCAGGTAAATTTTCTTAGATTCCTCATCCTTGTCTGTTCGAGGATGAATGGTGTTTTAATTGGAATCTGGTGTAATGACCCACCTGGTCGTTATAGAAAATACAGGATCACCCAACTAATAAAACCTTTCCAAGGGTAGAACGAGCTAATAGAAACTCGATTATATATGTATAAGAACTGAAAACTTGACTTGTTTGTGATTTGTTTTTTTGTTGAGTCCATAGAGGGTGACGTAGGAAATTAGAACTCCGTTGGGAATTCCGAGGCCACGAGTAAGTCTGTATGGTATTTTTATGTCTACATGTATGTTTTGTTTGTGTTTGCGAGGCCTCGAATGAAATGTTGGGTGGTAGAGTGAAAAATTGGGAAACATTACGAGCTTATTACCTCAGAGGTACCGCTGCGGTAGGGTAGCCGCTACAGTGGTGAGCCCTCGCCGCAAGCGGTCGGTCGATGTCCCAGTGTCCGTGGCGGAGGTCAGTTTCTCTGTGGCCCGATAAAGTGAGTACTTGGCCGCTATAGCGAGACCACCACAGCAGCATAACGACCGTTGTAGCGGTCGACGAAAAACAGTAGCCGAGTTTTAAATACTTAGCTCCAAATTCTTTATTCATAAAACTCCAAAGCAGTTCCCCATAAGCACCTAGGGCGAATTTACAAGCTAGGGCAAGAATATTCTTAAGAGGTAAGTCTCTACCATCCTTTTCAATCATTACGTTATCATCCCTTTTATAGGTCTCCAATGGTGAATTAGTAATAGTAACCCTAGAAACTAATAAACCTTCTAAAATTGATGGGTTATGATTGTTATCATGTGTTTATCATCTAATGGCTTGGGTTAACTCTTTTTTAATCAGAATTGAACCATTAGAGCCATGGACTAAGTAAAATTGAGACTTAGGGTTTCATAAAAATGGTAGCTTGACCATGGAAACTACTTGTAATTGATATTTTGATTAATTAGCCTTATAAGTTGATGATTGGTGATTACTAAGGCCATTGTTAGGTTGTTTTACACCTACAAATCATTCACCCATGGAAATGGGGCTAAAGGGAAAGGCGTTCTTGAATTAATTTTGTGACTAGAGTAATTGTGACTTATTGAGCATTCTAATTTTTAGACTTTGAGTGTTCCGAGGCTTTATGGAAGGGAAAAGTTGTAGCGGAGTGATTCGCATTGTTCCAACTCTACATTTGAGGTAGGTTACGGTCTACTTGAATTAGATTTTGATTAGTTGATTGTATGTGTTGTGAATTCGAGAGGCGAAAGCATGACAAGTCTTCAAACATGATGTGTGTGTGGTTGAACTCATATATGAAATTTATTGGGTCACTCTGTGGCCTTCGTGCCAATATTCAATGTGTTGAACTTATGGTTTGATGTTCTTGTGATGAGAAGTTAATATGATCTTCCTTGTGAAATTGTGATACAAAATGATTATTCGAGTATTGAAAACAAGAGGACAAGAAATAATAGTTTGTATATGTATATATGAAAAAAGTACATTGATCGAGGTGAGGATGTGGCCTAGAGTATGGGCTCGTGGTCCGAGCTTCGTTTAGGAAACGAGTGGGGTATGTTGTGGACCACGTCCGAGGTTCTTTCCAGAGCAGAGGATTTATCGCTCGGGTCCGATGACTCTCCGAAACGAGTGGTACATGGACACCATGGGTCCTCTGCAGGTCAAGACTACTGAGCAATGACATCAGTTAGCATGTGTGTACAACGACTATATGGTTAGCGTTGGTAGACTTGTTCCCGTTATTGCTTCTGTTGATTTGATTCTTGATATCATTGGGTGACTTGATTCTTAATTATCCTTGGTTGACTTATTGTTGGATTATTGATTTCGTGTTGTTGACTGGTTTGTCTATTTTATTGATTTTATTATGTATGCATGATACTAATCTTAGTTGGCCTATGATATCTACCGGTGCATAGTGTTTGTACGGATACTACCATGCTGCATTCTTTGAGTGCAAATTGTGATCCAGAGACTGCTACCAGACCTCATATCTAGCGTCGAGGCCATTTGCTGACAGATTTAAGGTGAGCTTCTATCCATGCCAGACCGCCCGAAGATCTTTTTTATGATGTCTATTTCTATTCCCGACATTGTTTGTTATTTATTTAGACAGATTTGATTCCTTAGACATGTTTATATTGGAGTCCTTGTGCGGTGACTTTCTAATTTTGGGATTTGTAATAGTCAGAACTTTCGCATTTACTTCGTTATTATATAGCATGACTTAATTTGATTATCTTGTGCTTGAATGGCTAGTAACTGGTTGAATTGGTTAATATAAAATGGACTTGAATGAATAGATGACTTATGTGTTGGTTCGCCCACTAGGAGTTATTGTGGGTGCCAGTCATGGCGGGTTGGGTCATGACAGAGTTGGTATCAGAGCTTTAGGTTCGTCGTTCTCGTCATAAAAGGACATGTCTAGTAGAGTCTTGCGGATCAGTATGGAGACGTCTATTCTTATCTTTGAGAGGCTACCGGACACTAGGAAAATTCCTTTTTTTTTCTTTCTTTCTTTCGTGCTACTTGATTCCACTTGGTATCTGGATGATTCAAATTGGTAACTGACTATCCTTCATTCTCTCGCAGATGGCGAGAACATGCGCAGCTGCAGCCAGAGGCAGAGGAGCTGGTAGAGGGGCGGCACCGGCTAGGGGCGGAGTCCCAGTAGTTGATCCCGAGTATCTAATGGCTCTTAATGAGGCCGCGGGAGATGCAGCCGCACCGACTCAGCCAGCAGAAGTGTCAGTTCCGCCAGGGGCTGCAGCTGTTCCTGGTATGCCAGATGCGATGGCGCAGGTGCTGAATTGATTGCATAGGCTACCATATGCGGGATTATACCAGTCGTTCTAGCAGGTAGGGGCTCAGGGATAGCAGCCTTCGGTCCGGATAGAGTTCAAGCTCCGGGAGTTCAGCATGCTGCAGCAGTGGCATCTCACTTGGATAAA
This sequence comes from Lycium barbarum, assembly GCF_019175385.1. NCBI lineage: Eukaryota > Viridiplantae > Streptophyta > Magnoliopsida > Solanales > Solanaceae > Lycium > Lycium barbarum. The sequence continues at coordinate 100,286,710 of NC_083345.1, read as the reverse complement.
GTTTCGGGTTTTGAGGCTTTTCCGAGGCCAGTTGTTGGGCCGGTAATGACTGGGGAGGAGCATGATTTGTTTTGGAGGTTCACTAAAATGAAACCTCTAGTATTCTATGGTACTGAGTCAGAGGATGCGTACGAGTTCATTATAGATTGTTATGAGAGGCTCTATAAGATGGGGGCTGTGGACAAGTATGGTGTGGAGTTTGTGACCCTCCAGTTCTTGGGTGATGCCAAGTTATGGTGGAGGGCATATGTGGAGTGCAGGCTAGCTGGGTCACCTCCGTTGACTTTGGTTCAGTTCTATTCTATTCAGTGTTCCTAGATAAGTATGCCCCGCGTACTCTGAGGGATAGAAGGAAAGGCGAGTTTGCGTGCCACGTGTGGGTGATCTGATTAAGACTATTCTGACAGAGGCTTACAGTTCGAGGTATCCATTCATCCTGGAGCTACTAAGATGTATCGCGATTTGAGACAACACTAGTGGACTAGGATGAACCGTGATATAGTGGAGTTTGTTGCTCACTGTCTGAACTACCAACAGGTAAAGTATGAACATCACAAACCTAGGGGTACACTTCAGAGGATGCCCATTCCTGAGTGGAAGTGGAAACGAATAGCAATGGATTTCGTGGTCGGTCTTCCGAAGACGTTGGGGAAGTTTGATTCTATCTGGGTTATTGCTGACAGGTTGACTAAGTCTGCCTACTTTATTCGGTGCGGATAACTTATTATGCGGAGAAATTGGCCAAGATCTACATTCGTGAGGTGGTTAGGCTACATGGGGTTCCTATCTCCATTGTGTAAGAACAGGGACACAACGTTCACATCAAGATTTTGGGAGCAGTTGCATGAGGAATCGGGTACTAGGTTGGACCTTAGTACAACTTTCCACCCTCAGACTGACGGGCAGTCCGAGCGGACTATTTAGGTTCTTGAAGATATGCTTTAGGCTTGGGTGATAGACTTTGGTGGTCATTGGGTTCAGTTCTTGCCATTGGCCGAGTATGCATATAATCATAGTTACCACTCGAGTATTGATATGGCTCCATTTGAGGCGTTGTATGGGAGGAGGTGTAGGTCTCCTATTGGGTGGTTTGATGCGTTTGAGGTGACATCTTGGAGTACGGATCTTCTGAGAGAGTCCTTAGAGAAGGTGAAGGTGATTCAAGCTAAGCTTCTGGCAGCACAGAGTAGGCAAAAGGAGTATGCGGACTGTAAGGTTCAAGATCTTGAGTTTGGAGAGAAAGATCAAGTATTGTTGAAGGTCTCACCCATGAAGGGTGTGATGAGGTTTTGGAAGAAGGGCAAGCTTAGCCCGAGGTACATTGGGCGGTTCGAGATTCTCCAGCATATGGCGGAGGTAGCTTATGAGTTGGCTTTACCTTCGGGTCCATCAGGCGTTCATCAGGTATTTCACGTTTCGATGTTGAAGAGGTACCACGGTGTTGGTTCGTATATAATCCGTTGGGATTCGATTTTGCTAGATGAGAACTTGACATATGAGGAAAAGCCTATTTCTATCTTAGATAGGGATATTCACAAGTTGAGGTCCAAGGAAATTGTCACGACCCAACCAGAGGGACATAACGGGCACCCGGAGCTAACACACCAAGCACCTTTAAACATACATCTCATAAATGTTTCTGGGTGGACCATAAAGATAGCTCATGGATATCATAATTTGTAAGGACATATATCACAATATAATGACACATCTCTATATAATCTTCAACAATTATGCTCATCGTCACCAGTCGAAAAGGCTACTAAAATATTATACAACGATATGAACTGGTAGGGTTATGAAACGTCTAACTGGACACACATGTATACGAGCCTCTACATAGAATAAAAGTGACCATGAAGACCAGTACCAATTGATTGTAGCTCTGAAGTAAGTGGAATGCTCTCGATAATCCGCTGATAAAGCACCTATGGATCTGATCCGTCTCCCTGCCTACCTGCGGGCATAAGTGCAGCATCCACAAGAAGGGACGTCAATACGAACAGTGTACTGAGTATGTAAGGCATGAATAACAACATAAACAAGAATAATTAAGCATGAGATAAAGAGATAACCTATATATCTGATTGCCTTTTTAGGTGGATATCATGCATGCTTAACCTTTAAATAAAACATTTCTCATATCATATACATGTACATAACATAATCATTAGCCCGTGTCCGGGCCTCCCGCGTCCGGGGTAATCATCTCGCGCCGCCCACTAGTGGTGACTACCCGTGCCATATAGACACAGAGTTATTATCATTATTCATAAGCCGCCCACTACGCCCACCGTAGTGGTGTCTGCCCGTACAACTAGGCTCGGTGTAATCATACATATACATATACATAAAGCATGCATGAGAGCCCAAATAAAAGCTACAACTTTGTCGGAGTGACGTAAGATCGATAACCTCCGATTTATATTATGGAATAATCATCATCGCTTTATCCCACCTTGAAGGAACAATTATGATAAGGTGAGATCTACAATAATGAATGGAATCAAGAAAATCATGAAATAACTCAATAATCTCATAATAGCCTTAAAATCATAAGCTTGGAATTTCTAGAAATAAAATCATCATCATCATGGTCATCATAGGAAACATCTCATCTTTAACATCATAAGAAGCCTGTAAGAATCATGAACTTCTAGCTTCTAGAAGTAAGAATGTTATGGAAAATATGTATAGAATCATAATATATGAATCATGCCTTTTGAAAGAAAGGGACTAGGCTTAACATACCTAGATAATCTCCTTCTCAATCCACAACAAAGCTTAACATAATCCTCTTGCTTCTACAACAAGTGAAAAGATACTGTCATCAACAAACAGTGTCACAACTATCATATTTTGCTAATATTATAACCTTCGGAAAATCGGGCAACACCTCCCCTATTTATACTACATCCCAAATAACACTAAGGGTCATCAAACGGCCCAACAATAATAACAAAAATCAATAATAGCAACAACTACAATATAATCCAATATAACCCTCTTTTATTACTTTAAGAATCATATCGAGCGACAAGCTCGTTTAACGAATAACAAACGTCATTCAAACCCAAATCTCCTTTCATAATTCAGTCCACACCCTTCATAACAATATGCATATATTACCATATCATAATTAGCTCAAAATATCATTAAATGTATTCCAAAACAATCCACACTCCTACGCCTCATCCTTTACTTTCTATTCGTAGATTTCATATATTTTCTTCTCCATCTTTCCAACTAACACATGAATAATCCCAATAACCATAGGTACAATATATTCAGGTTATAATCCACCATTTACAACCATTAGAAGTCATATTTAAACATTCAAAACAGCCCCTACAAAACAGTGGCTTAACTTAACTTGTTCCGATATAGTCTTGCGGTACTTGGCCTCAAACAGCCTTACCAACATTTAAACATTTAATTAAGCTAACACACGACCAAAGGAGTTTTATACATATCTTAAGCAGTGCATACAACCCAAGAGCCATGGCTGAATCAGTTCAACTTCACCCTCAATCACGATACAATACCATAAGCTTGCTACTCTTGTAGTTTCCAACGTTCTTGATGGAAGATTTGGTTGTTTCCACTTAATTTGGGGCAAAATGTTATGGGTGGAAGTTGGGAGAATGTTCTAGAGGGTTGGGGAAGGTTATGGGAGGTTATGGAAGATTATGGAAGATTATGGAAGGTTGTGGAAGATTGTGGAAGGTTATGGAACCCTCAAGAACCTTTTAGAAATGTGGGGATGAGAAAAATGGTGAAAATGATGAGTTAGAGGGGTATTCATGGGTGTGTGGGTCGGTTTAGGCTCCATTGGGCTGAATTTTTGGGCCTTTTTAAGTGAGCTTTCCGGATTTTTCGCCTTCGGGTTCTTCTGACTGTCCGTTTTAAAACGCCCATAACTCTGAGCTCCAACGTCACATTGACGAACGGAATCTTGTGTTGGAACCTACACTCGATGAAATTTATTTCAAGCTTTTGAAACACCTTAAAACTCCTAATATACTCAAAGATATACCCCTTGAAAATTGACCCAAAATTCTATCCAAAATTCTGCTAACTTTTTCCAAATTTTCGACAAACTTGTTTTCTTCGATTTGCTTGGTCCCGGAATCTTCCAAAACTCTCCATACATGATAGTTATCATTAATTATACTTGATAATGGTCATTTACTTTGGTTCCAAGGTTGTCCTTCCAGGTTATGACTTACGAGATCGTAATTCATCATTTACTTCATTACTACGTACTTCTCATGGCTTGTGTCTTTCAAAACTTCACGGGACATCACTCATACTCCATTAATACAGTGAAATACGTGGCATGCTCATGCTCTAAAAGTGCGAGGTGTAACACAAATAGCCTCCGTGAAAGTTCAGTGGAAGAATCGCCTTGTTAAGAAAGCTACTTGGGAAACAAAATCTGATATGCATATCAAGTATCCTCAGCCAGGTAAATTTTCTTAGATTCCTCATCCTTGTCTGTTCTAGCATGAATGGTGTTTTAATTGGTATCTGGTGTAATGACCCAACTGGTCGTTATAGAAAATATAGGATCACCAACTAATAGAACCTTCCCAAGGGTATAACGAGCTAATAGAAACTCGATTGTACAAGTCTAAGAACTGAAAACCTCACTTGTTTGTGATTGTTGTTTGATTTTGTTGAGTCCATCGGGGTTGACGTAGGAAATTAGAACTCCATTGGGAATTCCGAGGCCACGGGTGAGTCTGTATGGTATTTTTATGTCTATATGCATGTTTTGTTTGTGTGTGCGATGCCTCGGATGAAATGTTGGCTGGTAGAGTGAAACATTGGGAAAAATTACGAGCTTACTGCCTTAGAGGTATCGCTGCGGCAGGGTAGCCGCTATAGCAATGAGCCCTCACCGCAAGCGGTCGGTTGATGACCCAGTGTCTGTATGGAGGGCACAGAACCGCTATAGCGATGCCGCTATAGCGGGATCAGGCCCACCAATGCGGAGGTCAATTTCTCTGTGGTCCGCTAAAGCGAGTACTTGGCCGCTATAGCGAGACCATCGCAACAGCATAACGACCGTTGTAGCGGTTGACAGAAAACAGTGGCTGAGTTTTAAACACTTAGTTCCAAATTCTTTATTCATAAAACTCCAAAACAGTTCCCCACAAGGGCGAATTTCCAAGCTAGGGCAAGAATATTCTTCAGAGGTAAGTCTCTACCATCCCTTTCAATTATTATGTTATCATCCCTTTTATGGGTCTCCAATGGTGAATTAGTAATAGTAACCCTAGAAACTAATAAACCTTCTAAAATTGATGGGTTATGACTTTCATCATGTGTTTATCATCTAATGGCTTGGGTTAACTCCTTTTAATCATAATTGAACCATTAAAGCCATGAACTAAGTGAAATTGAGACTTAGGGTTTCATAAAAATGGTAGCTTGACTATGGAAACTACTTGTAATTGATATTTTGGTTAATTATCCTTATAAGTTGATGATTGGTGGTTACTAAGGCCATTGTTAGGTTGTTTTACACCTACAAATGTTTTACCCATGGGAATGGGGCTAAAGGGAAGGGTGTTCTTGAATTAATTTTGTGACTAGAATAATTGTGACTCATTAGTATTCTAATTTCTAGCCTTTGAGCATTCTGAGGCTTTACGGAAGGGAAAAGCTGTAGCGGAGTGATTCGCATTGTTCCAGCTCTACGTTTGAGGTAGGTTACGGTCTACTTGAATTAGACTTTGATTAGTTGATTATATGTGTTGTGAATTCGATAGGAGAAAGCATGACAAGTCTTCAAACATGATGTGTGTGTGGTTGAAGTCCTATATGCAATTGATTGAGTGACTGTGTGGGCTTCGTGACAATATTCATTGTGTTGAACTTACGGTTTGATGTTGTTTTGATGAGAAGTTAATATGATCTTCCCGGTAAAATTGTGATACAAAATGATGATTCGAGTATTAAAAACAAGAGGACAAGAAATACTAGTGTGTGTGTGTATATATATATATATATATATATATATATATATATATATATATATATGAAAAAGGCACATTTATCGAGGTGAGGATGTGACCTAGATTATGGGCTCGTAGTCCGAGTTCATTCTGAAAATGAGTGGTGCATGATGTAGACTGTGTCCGAAGTTCTTTCCGAAGCAGAGAATTTATGGCTCGGGTTCGATGACTATCTGAAACGAGTGGTACATGGACACCATGGGTCCGCTGCAGGTCATGACTACTGAGCAATGACATCAGTTAGCATGTGTGTACAGCGACTATATGGTTAGCATTGGTAGACTTGTTCCCGTTGTTGCTTCTGTTGATTTGATTCTTGATATCATTAGGTGACTTGATTCTTAATATCCTTGGTTGACTTGTTGTTGGATTATTGATTTTGTGTTGTTGACTGCTTTGTCTATCTTATTGATTTTATGATGTATGCAAGATACCAATCTTAGTCGGCCTATAATATTTACCGGTACATAGTGTTTGTACTGATACTACCTTGCTGCATTCTTTGAGTGCAGATTGTGATCCAGAGACTGTTACCCGACCTCATATCTAGCGTTGAGGCCATTTGCTGACAAATTTAGGGTGAGCTTCTATCCATGCCAGGCTGCCCGAAGATCTTCTTTATGATGTCTATTTCTATTACGGACATTGTTGGTTATTTATTTAGACAAATTTCATTCCTTAGACATGTTTAGATTAGAGTCCTCGTACGGTGACTTTCGGATTTTGGGATTTGTAATAGTTAGAACTTCCGCATTTACTTCATTATTATATGGCATGACTTAATTTGATTATCTCCTGCTTGAATAGCTCGTAATTGGTTTAATTGGTTACTATAAAAATGGACTTGAATGAATAGATAACTTTTGTGTTGGTTCGCCCGCTAGGAGTTATTGTGGGTGCCAGTCATGGCGGGTTGTGATGTGACAGCTCAACTAATCATTTAATAGTCAGGTAACATGAAAGGACAAATGTACAACTTGAATACTACAACATGGCACTCAGTATCCGCATAAGTGCTCATCACCTCGTCTATATGTTACCCTCTTACCCTTCGTTCATTCAATCAGTGATTTACTTTTTAAAAATTTCCCCATCAAATTCAAAGTATTAACTTACCTTGAAGCGAAGCTTTGACATTCACAATATCTTTATTGCATTCAGAATCCATCAGATGAGTCAAACATGTGCAAAAGTATATTCAACAAGTTTAAACGAGTCCAACGGTACCTATATTGTAACATGAAATGAAGCTAGATCAAAAGTCAACCAAAAAGTCAAACCCGAGCCTCAGGCCTAAAATCCAAAATAAATTACATATCATGGTTACCCGTAACCATATGATTTCAGATCTATTGATTCCATTTGGAGTCCATTTGGGTACTCAAAACTCAATTTAGACGATTCTAGATCTATATCCGAATATTCACAATTTTTCATCTTCGATTTCATGATCAAATAACAAATTCAAGGTTAGATTCATGAAATAAGCGAAGATTGAAGTTAAATCACTTACTTGAGTTCGTAAGAGACCATCATGCTCAAGATATTTCAAATCTGAGCTCTCCAAGTCCAAAAGTAATGAAAAATGATTGAAATTTCTAAAATTTGGTCTTTTATACATTGTCCAGATTTTCCTTCTTCACTATCGGGAAGAGTAATTAATGCCCACATTTGTCCTATTTGCAATCGCGTAGAGCGAATTTCGTGTTGACTGGTTAACCCCCCCCCCCCCCCCCCCCACCCCCCGTCTCCCAATTTTCTTCTTCGTTATCGCGAGAACGACCTTTGCACCAGAAAAAACAACAACTGTCAAAATGGTTCAAAATTGTTCGAAACATATGAAATGAACTATGAACAGACGAAAACAGTTTCTATAGGTCAGAAATAATATTATGGACCTAATGCACAAAATCAGGGGTCGGGTTCTTTATTTTTCTTTTAGAATGTTACTAATGTACAATGTGTTTCGAATCAGCCAGAAACAACTCGAAGACTACCCAAAATTTGCAGACAAGTTCAAAATCATCATATAAACTTATTGGAACCTTAAAATTAGGCATCCAAGCTCGTTTACTCAAATTGTTGATTTTGGTCAACTTTAGGAACTTAAAGCCCACCAGTTCAAGTTCTCCAAAAAAGTCTCTTGAGACCCTGGGGACCCATGCCGTCTACACTAGCAATTCATAAATCACCAAATGAACCTACCAAAAGTCTCAAATAGGGGAAGAGTGTTCTAAAACTCAAAACGTCTGTGTTGGATCGTTACAATGTACTCAAACTCTAGTTGTTATGATTTATCACATGCACACATTTTGTCGGTGGTGTCCAGTCGAGCTAGAATTGTCATCTTCCTTCCTAACTTTTGGTACATTTTACCCTCCATTAGGTGAAAGCTAGATATTTCTATATTCTCTTGATAGTCGGGAGACCATGTACCCATGCATTTATAATTCATTTAGTCCTAGAGGCTCATAGACATAGTAGGATAATTTTGTATATTTTGCATGAGCACTAACTTGCTTTTTGGATGTGTATGGAGATATGGTTTTGGTATCTGCTTAGCATGTGCTTTTTCGGGTGCTACTTAGAGATAGTCAGACTCTAACTTGAGAAAGTTGGCGCTGTGAAATAAGGGCATGTTGATCTACCCGATTGGCTCTTGTTCAGGTTTGATGACTCTTTTACATGTATATCCTTACCTGCTTTATATTGCAAACAGCTACAAGTGTTCGGTTGGAATATGATTTAAAGAGTATATGGGTAGTATTATTGGTCATAGTTGTGGTTCGCTCGATCAAAATCATGGTATCGGGTGCCGATATGTTCCTCAAATTGTGGGGCGTGACAGACAAGAATAATTGGAGGCATTTATGAAGCTTTAAGAGCTTGAAGAAGGAGACACCTAGCCAACCAATCCAAGATACTCCAACTGTGAGTTATTAATGGTGATTTTTGTACATTTTTCAAATATTTAATGCAAGTTATAACATCCACAATTCATTAAATCTACAGATTTTCTAGAAATCATCATGAATCTCAAATTCTTCAAAGTTTGGTTTTTTCTCCAAAAAGGTAATCATCTCACACATTGACCTTCACTTATGACGGTTAAATAAGTTTATTAAGTACATAGTTGTGGGTAAAAATTATAATTTAGGTATGGTATTGAAGTAATTCTAGAAATAAGTGTTCTTGAGATGGATGAACTTTATGGGGGAAAAAATGGTGAATAGTAAATTGGGGTTTGTGCATGAGTTAAATAAGAACTCTTATGACTCCAATAGATTGATTTTGGACTAATGGACATGAATTAGGGATTAACAAAGGGGATGGGATTTGGATGGCTTGTAACCAACGTATGAACCTTAGACGGGTTTTATTGGAATTAATTTTTTTAGTCAATGGTGACAATTGAATGTAGATTGAATATTTTTGGATGTTGTGGACATCGTTTGAGTAAGTGTTAGGCAACGTCAAGGTAAGTTGAAATGTAACTTTCGTTAAGGTGATTTTATTAAAAATTCTATAATTTTTAAACTTATGAAAATATTTAAAATATGAGTATATATTTGTAAGGGGCGAGTGAGTCACATTCTTCGTTAAAACAATTGATGAGTCAACAACACATCTAGAATTTAAAGATTTGAAACCTCTGTGTAAAAAACATGGTATGCGAAATTCATAAATCACACCATATATGGCTCATCGGCCCATAGGGTTCTTTACCTTCGAGATCATGGAGGCTAATAGAAAACTCATAAAAATTTCATATAAAACGTTCAAAGAAAACTAATTGTCATCATTCAAATAGCAAGATATGAATAGGAAATTCGTAAAATATATCAAGCTTGAACGATCAAAAGGTTAAATAACATAGTTTCACACATAAAGAATCATAAAAGACACATGACACGTGATGAATGAGAGGAACGTGACACTTTGGGAAAAATAAGGAATTTCGAATTCAAAGATTTGTTGTACATACATCGGGTGCTTCCTAGTTAACGATAGTCCCGCGGTTTCCAAACAACCCCAAGAATGTTAGTCTACATCACATAAATCTTTTACGTCACAATCAAATAGAAAGTTCAAGGGTTGGATCACTTAGGCATTTCGTTGAACATGGGTGATAGAAACTAAGAGTCCACCAAAAAACAGATAAGGGACCAGGTTCCTTATTTGCTCCCTCAAGAAAAAACATAAAGTAAATGAGATGCGATATTTACGTGGAAAACTCCTTGCTCAAGGGATTAAATATCACGACCTACACTAGTAGGATTTCCAACATCACTAACTAAGCGACGTTTTCAGATTACAGCCTTTTGCAACGTAGGAATGAGCCCACTAATTCCTCCCCTTAAAATAACTCTATGGCAAGCAAAAGTTCTTAACTAACTCTAGCTAAGAACCAACTGGTTCAACTAACTCTAGCTAAACCTTAACTCGCCATAACTAACTATAGTCAGGCGTTTACACAAAAAGCTTGAAAAAACAAGTACATACAGAACCCTTCTTAAAAGAAGTGTAGGTTTACAATATTAAGACAAACAAGACAAAGACTAAACAACCTTAGACTTAAGACATCTTCAGTCTTGAGATCTGGTCCTTGGAATTATTTAGTCTTGATCTTGAAAGCTCTGAGAAAACTGCGGTAGCTGCTCTTTTCAACAATGAGAATAATATGATTTGAAGTGCTAGGTTAAACAAACCCTAACATGTTGTTTATATAGGGAACCAATGAGACCATGTGAGGATCATGTGATTGGCATGTGATATAGATAGGGACGTTACAATGATCCTTTTGTCTTTTAGCCAACATGCAACTACTGTTCCGCTGTGCCTCTGCCAGTCGGAACAGTGCCACAGCTTTACAGTTGTCATGTTCGTACAGTGCCCAAGGGACCTAATTAAGGACCTGGTCCTTGGTGTATATGTCGATCATCAAAACTATGAAATGTCATAACTCATCAATTTCCCCTTTTTTGATGATGATAAACTCGTAAGTGATGTTCACCCTGAGAACCGGGTTCCCCTTGCAGATTTGAGCTCAATAACATGTAGCATATATCATTCTCATTTTCATTCAGAGAACCAGGTTCCCCTTCCGAATTTTGCCTTCAGCAACAAGCTAACATTTTTCATCTTACCACACCTGTGCAGCATTACTTAAGGATAGACACTTGAAAAAAACTCTAAACACTTCTTCCCCCTTTTGGCATCATTAAAAAGAAACATTAGTTGGCACAAGATTTAAGAAGTTGAGAACAAATCAAGCCACTTAGGAAACCCAGCATAAGTACAACAGAAACAATAAAGCAACATTAAGGAAAATACATGCAGATATCAGAGAAATTGCCATTCTGAACAATATTTAGCATAGAAACATAGTAATCAATTCAACACAAACATACTAAATTAATTGTCAAAATTCCAAGATCACCAATACAGAAAACAACAAAGAAAAACTAAGGACAGGTTTCAAAAATTGTGGCTTAAGGTGAAAAAGGTCAGGGTTGGGTAGGGTTGGATAGATTGACAAGGTTGAAGGCTTTAAGCATCATGTCCAGTCTAGCATCTGCAACTTTGTGATTGGCCAAGATTTACTGCTGGAGCTCTGCAACTTTCTGTGTGAGACTAGAATTCTCCTCTCTTAGATCTGCAATATCTTTCGCTATATCACCACTGGGACCAGGTCCCTCCACTTTCAGTCTGGTGATTTCAGCCTTCAGCAAGGTGTTCTAGACATGCAACCTCTCAACATCAGCTAAGATTTTCTCATTTGCCTCAATCAGACTCGAGATAGAGGACGTGGTTCCTATTCCTCCCTTCTTTGGAACAAATTCACACTCTTCAAGTGTGGACATAGAGAATATTTTCTTCTTGTTCCTTTGGAGTCTTTTCCAGCAGGTATTTTGAAATTCTCAAACACTTTGGTAAGGAAAAAGCCATAGGGAAGACCATGCTTACCATCCTTGAAATCCACCACCTTTATCATGTGTTGCAACATTATGCCAGACAAACTGATCAAGCGGCCACCATCCAGAATTTCCATAAGGACCAGGTCCGCCTTGGAAGCAATACACCTTTTTTCGGTCCAAGGGAGCATGACCTTGTTCACCAACTCAAAGACCAACTGATACTAAGACTTCATTTGTTTCTTACAAATAGTCTCAGCGGTCACTTGCTCTCCCCTTTTGACTATGTGAAGATTGAAGTCCGAGTAGCCTTGTCTCCTTCCTCCAATCTACTTGCTTCATTAGTTGGAACACTAAGAATTGTTCCCAACTGCTCTTTATCGAGGTTGAACTCCATTGTACCAACTTTGCAAACCAATGAGTGATCATCAGTGTACCTAAGGTTTATAAAAAAGTCAGCTACTTCTTTTTCATAGGCCATTGTAGGACCTTCCATTAAGTGCTTGCATTTTTTAGATTTGAGCACTTCCATTAAATCCTCCAATGCTTTGTGCCCAACAATCTTTGGGTCAAACACCCTACCCAGCAAAACTTTCTGCCCTTTTAGATTGTTATGTCTTTCCTCCTCCAGTTGTTACTTAGTTCTCATATCTTCCTCCTTCTGCTTTCCTTTCTTTGAGGAACCAGGTCCCTCTGTGCTAAATGTTATTCTTTTAAAGGAATCTGCCTCCTTACTAATAGTGATTTTTCTCTTCTTAGGGGATTTTAACACCTTCTTCCCCTTTTGCATTGCTTCTTTCTTTTCACCCTCTTCATCATCTTCACTATCACCTCCTCCACCATATTACTTACACCTCTTTCATCCACAGTTTTCTCCTCAACAACCACGGATTTCTCTCTTCTTTTGGAATTTTTTCTGACCAAGGTGGTTTGTTCCTCCTCTTCTTCTCTGTTAGACACAGAAATCACCTCTTCCTCTTTATTTCTCAACTTACACAAATTTTCCAAATTTACTTGTCTCCACCTCTTACCAGTAGTCTTTTCCTTATTAACCTGTAAGGCAGAGTCTAGTCTTGCCTAAGACTTCTGCCTTGTGGTAGGAGGTCTCATTCTTTGTTTATGAGCAGGCTTCCTCTCTGGAAAATGTTTTCTCCTGCTTTCCCCCTTTTTCATCTTCTTAGCACCCCCAGACCTCTGCCTATATATAGTTCTCAATATAATATTATCATCAGAGTTTATCTCATTACCTTCAGAGTTAACCTTCTCAGAGTGGCTAGAGAAACCAGGTTCCTCTTCTGAAGAGGCTTTCCTTTTAGATGAAGGTTCTTTCCAAAGAACTGTGATTGTAGACACTGGTTTGGATACCAACACTACCTCAGAGGGACCAGGTCCCTCTGTCACCACTGTATGACCTAAACTACTTTGTTCCCCCTGAGTTTTAACACTCACTTCCTTAGTCTCAATCCTGCCACTCTTACCAAGTATAGTATCAACCGCATCATCTACCCTATCCTTCACAGTTTTATCACCAGTTACCACACTTTTACCCAAATCACCAAAAGCCTCCACATTTTCAAGAGAAGTTGGGTTATCTGAGCTTTGAGACACTTCTTTTAGCTCCCCCTTTCAGTTGTACATATAGCCTCTATTTCCACTTCTTAACTTGTAACTTCCATACCGTCATCCTTCCTAGCAATTTCCTCAGAAGCCTTAAGATATTGAGAAGTTGTCATAGATGAGTGCTTCCTTCCGAATTAGTATTCTCAGAGGAAGTGGAAGTAGGCACGAACTTCTTTGGAATTTGGCTTTTACGAGTTCTAGAGGAACTAGCAGTAGGTTTTGGTGATGACATTCTAGGGTTTTGTTTTTTTGGAATGGGGACTATTGGAGATGACGAATTAGTTTGTGGGTTGGTTGAAGTAGGCTTTTTAAGAGAAGAATAAGAGGGGTTGGCTTCTGAGGCACTAGGGGCCGAGGTTTCTTTGTTTGACATGATCGATTTTGGAGCAAAGAAATGTGAGAAGATATGAACGATGAAGGCTTGAATTTTTTAGAGTAAAGTGAGAAAGAATTTTACGGTTTGGGCCTTTAAAAGTAGGTGAAGGAACTTCCCATTGGCAGAATGAAACATTTCATTTAAGTCGGGTAAGTTCTGAAGAGCTGTAATGATTCGAATTTAGGATTTTGAAAGGGAGGCGGGAACAATTGATGACATGGCACTCGATAATTTACAAGTATGTAAGTACTGAATAGACTACGAACCCGAGTCAGAGGGATCAGGTCCCTTGACTATTTTTGATAAAGCTTAGGCAGTAACTTTGAAATATGCAATGTCTCCAGTGCTTATGCTGTCCTGAGAGTGCCACGTACGCATACCTATAACAGTATAAGAGTGAGTTAGATGTCTCTAAAAAACACTTTAAGCATTGTACCTTTTCTCTTGACATATCCAATCATTGAGGGACAATTAGTTGAGCTTGATCAAGCCCAACTCCATACTATTCATTTCAAAGTCCTCTCTGCTCAGTGCCTTGGTGAAAATATATGCAATCTGATATTTTTTGATTTAAAACATAACGCAAATCAAACCCTTCTCCACATTATCTCTTAAGAAATGATGTCTCACATCAATCTGCTTGGTTCTTTTGTGGTGTACTGGATTTTTTGCCATGTTAAGTGCACTGGTATTATAACACATTAGAGGCACAGAATCAATGAAGACACCAAAATCCTCAAGTTGTTGTTTGATCCATAGCAATTGAGCGCAGCAAGAGGCAACAGCCATATACTCAGCCTCAGTAGTAGAAAGAGCTACAGAGTTTTGTTTCCTTGTACACCATTATATCAAGCATGACCCTAGAAAATGTGCCATTCTGGAGGTACTCTTTCTATCCACCAAGTAACCAGCATAATTTGTATCAGCATAACCAACCGAGTCAAAATTGTCTCCAGAAGGACAGATGTACTTTTGTTGTACTTTTGTTGACTAATCATGGTGCCCTTTTGAGATTGCTTGACTTGCAGTCCCAAGAAAAAGTTTAGCTCACCCATCATCCTCATTTCAAATTCACTTCCCATAAGCTTAGCAAATTCCTCACATAGGGAATCAAGAGTAGCACCAAAGATAATGTCATCAATTTAAAATTGCACAATCTGTAGATTCTTCCCTCTTTTCTTTAGAAACAGAGTGTTGCCAATTCTACCTCTTGTAAATCCATTTTCTAGAAGAAACTTTAACAATCTTTCATACCATGCTCGAGGAGCCTGCTTTAATCCACAGAGAGCTTTGTCAAGCTTGAAAACATGCTCAGGATGATCATGAATTTCAAAGACATGGGGTTTCTTGACAAAGACCTCTTCTTTCAAGTATCCATCGAGAAATTCACTTTTGACATCCATTTGGAACAATTTGAATTCTTTATGAGAAGCAAATGCAATTAGAATCAGGGTCGCCTACGTCCTTTCCACTGGTGCAAAAGTCTCATCATAGTCAACACCCTCTTCTTGATTATACCCTTGAACTACCAGTCTTGGCTTATTTCTAGTAGTGTTTCAAAACTCATAAGCTTGTTGTGAAACACCCATCTAGTCCCAATCACTGTTTTGTCTGCTGGTCTAGGGACCAGGTACCAGACTTTGTTCCTTTCAAATTGATGAAGCTCTTCTTGAATAGCACTAATCCAGTCAGTATCTTTCAATGCCTCTTTGATATTCTTGGGTTCAATTTGAGAAATGAAAGAAGAGTAGGCAAACATGTTTCTTACCTTAGACCTAGTTTGGATGCCAGAATCTAAGGGAGTGATTACATTTTCAAGAAGGTGAGATCTTTTATGCTTCCAGTTGGATACTTGAATTTCAGTGCTTGAGGGACCAAGTGCCTCCATGTTTAATCCATCATTCGCATCTACAGATCCATGATCTCCACTTCTTGGCATCATCTGGATATTCTGCTGCATCTTCTTCATTGCTTTCCTCAACTTGATTTATCATTTAAGCTTTTCCATTTGTGATTTCCAGGACATCATTAGGAATTGAGAGGTCTCCATATTCTGCTTCACCACTTTGTGTCCCTTTGCTTCCCAACTCAACTGTCTCATCAAAGATTACATACACACATTCTTCCATAATTTGATTTCTCTTGTTGAAGACTTTGTATGTCTTGCTGTGAGAAGAGTATCCGAGAAAGATTCCTTCATCACTTTTAGTATCAAACTTTCCTAAGGCCTCCTTACCATTGTTAAGAATAAAGCATTTGCATCCAAATGCCTTAAGGTAAGTTAGCTTGGGTTTCTTTCCATTCAGCAGCTCATAGGGTGTCTTCTCAAGCAAGGACCTGATCATACACCTATTGATCAAATGACAAGCAGTGTTAACAGCCTCTGCCCAGAAGCTTTTGTCCACATCACTTGTAATCAGCATTGTTATTGCCATGTCTTTAAGTGTCCTGTTTTTTCTTTCCACAACACCATTTTGCTGAGGTGTTCTAGTAGCAGAGAAATTGTGACTAATTCCATTTTCAGCAAAGAATTCATTAAAGTTGGCATTGTCAAATTTAGAGCCATGATCAGATCTTACACTTACAACTTGGTGTCCCAACTTCACTTAAATCTGTTTCACAAAGGCTACAAACACAGTGAATGTTTCATCCTTGGTTCTTAGAAACAGAGTCCAAGTAAATCTTGAAAAGTCATCAACAATCACAAAAATATACTTCGTGCCACCTCTGCTTTGAATCCTCATAGGCCCACAAACATCCTTATGAATAAGCTCTAGTAGCCTTGAGGTGTTTACTTCCTTTTTATGCAAGCATCACACACCTTGTGATATTTGAACTTGACATTTAGTAGCCCACAAACCAGGTCCTTTGCCACAAGTTTGTTCAGCAGAGTGAAGCATGCATGTCCCAGTCTCCTGTGCCACAACTCAGCATATTCATCCACAACAATGAGACATGTCAAGTCATCATCATCAGATGAGATAAAATCAGTTGCATAGATGTTCTTGTATCTTTTTGCAATTAGTACCACTTCACCAGTCTTAAGATTGGTGATAGTGCACAAGTGAGACAAGAACTCCACTCTGTTTCCTTTGTCGCAGGTTTGGGACACACTTAGTAGACTGTAAATTAAACCATTCACATAGTAAATATTTTCAATAGCATGGGAGAGTGTCTTGCCAATTTTGCCAATACCAAGAATATATCTTTTCTTTCCATTACCAAAAGACACACTCCCATCTTTCAAGGCCTTGAGTGAGAGAAAATTTTCTATCCTTCCAGTCATGTGCTTTGAGCAGCCACTATCCATGAACCATTTTTTTACTTCTTCCTCTCACTCTAGCCAGTAAACGGAGTCATTTGTTACACTTAGGAACCCAAGACAACTTGGGTCCCTTGTAATCATAGAATGGGTGAATAAGAGATTTATTCGCTCATGCAGGTAACACATATTTCATCTTGCGGGGACCAAGTCCCGCATTCTTGGGTTTGTTTTAAACATAAGCTCTGTTTCTGTACACAGACTAAAATTTTGCTTTGCAAGAGTCTTTGTAATGACCAGTGTTACCACAGTGGGTGCAAAGCCAATTATCAGTCACAGAAACATACTTGCTATGAGGATTGAACGGGGTCTTGTCCTTGTTATAACCAATACCCTGTCTACCATCATTACCTTGCACATAGCAACAACTTTATTGGAGGAACAGGTTTAATGAAGAGACTTATCAAGCTCAGTTTTTACATGCCTTAAGTCCTCTTGAAGTTGCTTATTTTTCTCTAGCTCAGCTGAGAGATTTGTTTTAGCCGTTTTGAGTTCACTTTCAAGCTCAAGATGAGTCTCACTACCCACTTGTTTTCTTTTAGATGGGGCGTTCACCCATTTGTTCGTCTGACTAATCAACGGAGCATTATCCCTGGTTAACTCTTCAACTTGTTCTTTCAAATCAACAATATTAACTACCATATCATCCCTTACTTGTTCTAACCCTTCAATCTCTTCATTTAAAACATTTTTCTTATTAATAAGGCTATGATAAGTATTAATCAGAACATTTGCAAGAGTTATTAATTTCTTTTGAGAGTAGCTTTTCAAATTTTTCTGAGCGTCAAAGAAATTTACTTCTTGTTTCTCATTATCATCTTCATCTTCTGACTTGGCCATGAGTGCAAAAAAGGACTCATACTGTAACGACCCGTTTGGTCGTTATTGCATTTCCGACACTTTGACCTTTTCCCGAGCTTGTTTAGCTCACATTTGACTCGAGGAGATCATTAACATACTTCCCGAGGTGTTTAGATTGATTCGGGTGACTTTTGTGAAATTTGAGCTTAAAGCGAAAAAGAGTTAACTCAAAGTTGACTTTTGGGTAAACGGACCTTTCCAAAAATCCGTCAATTTTGAGAGGTCCTGATGGTCTTTTAGAACTTGTATGAATATATGGTTCGGTTTCCAATGCACTCGGATGCATTTAGGACTTGGGTTGGGAAGTTAGAATTGAGGTATCGGCGGTTGACTCGGTCAACGAGGCCTCCGTTAGGAATTTCGAGGCCATGAGTACATACGTAGTGTGTTTTTATGTATGTCTGTGTATGTGGTTTGTGAGCAGATGGCCTGGGGTATTAGTCGGGATTTCGGATTGAGATTGGATTATTTTCGGGAGTTTCTAGTGCTAGTGTCCGCCATGGCAGCACCATTACCGTCCCAGCGGCATCGCCATAGTGATAGGATAAACCGTTGGGGCGGTCAAGGTAAATTGTTGCCGATCGTCTCGGCGGTCAGAGTGGCAGTCGGGGCGGAACCGCCGTAGTGGTCCCGATGCCGCCGTATCGGTATCGGGCCTATTATATTCATTAAGTGCGTATAAAAAGCCCTTAGTCTCTTATTTACTACTATTCCAAAAATTGAGCTCTTGGGACCAATTCTAAAGGATTCTTGGAGAAGATTCTTGGTGGTAAGTCCTTCTAATCTCCTTGCTATTCCATTATCCCTAATCATTCTAGCCTCACTTTCATCTTGATTAGTTCATTAAGTCATGAAGATTAAAAGTGGGTTTAATGGATATTCTATCTAGGCTTCTAAATTAAGATTTGTTGGTTGGGTTAGCTTCTTTAAGTATTGAATTGATGATTAGAACCTTTATTTCATAACTTCTTCCTTATTAGAGGCTAATTTGTGGATTTATAAGTTAGGGTTTATACCCAAATTTGGGGGTTTTTCCTAGAATCCAAAATTGAGCGATTTGTTGATTATTCTAGCTTGCTAATGAAGGGAATTGATAACCTAGAGGTTTAATTTCATGTTGGGACATTTACATCCCTAATTTCACCTTTCTGGTTCATCAACCCTATTCCATGGGTTGGGGATTTGGGTCTTGAATAGAAGTAGGGTATGTTTTGATGTTTTTCTTGATTCTAATTCCATGATTTGAATATGCTTCGACTTTCTTGATCTCGAGGCCCAGAGGAAAGGAAAGGTTAAGGAGTGATTGTTGGTGTTATTGTTGTTCGGCCTTCCAGGTAATTACGGTTTACCCTTGGTGAGACTTCGTTTAGCGAAGCGTATATTTAGATGATATTGTCGGAGAAAGCATGTAAACCTTCATATGTTAATTTGGGTTGGATATTGTCTTTGGTTGGGCCCTATTGTATGATTGGGGTTAGCCACCCTATTGTGTTGTGACTTAATTTGTTCTATTGTTGTTGGCTTGATGCCACGTGGTGATAGTAGATATTGGAGACTATTGTTATACCTTTTCATGATATTGTAATATCTTACTTATTGACATTTGATACGAGGATAGAGTTCTATATGGCTTGTGTAGCCCTTTTCATGATATTGTTGGCATACCCATGCTTGGTACTTGTGATATTGATCGGACTGTTGATGATGAGATCATGCTTACTTTTGAGTTGATTTATATAAGTCTTAGTAAGACTTATAGTATTGTGACTACCATAGCATATTCGTTGGCATTTATTGCATTGATTTGGCATTTATGCATTCATACATTCATACGTGATGGAAATGGTTTGGAACTGTTTAATGAAAGACTTTTGGTATATATCAGAGAAAAGGTTTTAAATGCCCGATGGGAAATGGTTTCGGGTGATGTGATATTATATGATATGATTTGATGAAAATCCTCTATGGACAAAGATTCGGAGACTCGTTACCGTTGGGCAAAGATCCGGAATGAGTGGTACATGGACTCCGCGAGTCCCCCATGGGTTATACTAATGACGATCCTCCGTGGGAAAAGGTCCGGAGTCTCGTTCAACCGCTGGGCCAAGATCCGAGACAAGTGGTACATAGACTTCGCGGGTCCCCCATGGGTTGTGCTACCGAGACGTCGACACTTCCGTCTGGAGTACATGTGTACACAGCATTGCATTGTATTCACATATCACACAGCATTTCCTTGCATCCACAATTCATACATTATTCCATTGCATTGCATTATGGCTTGTGTTAGTGATTTGGTGATATACTTGTGTTATTTGGATTCAGATTGATTATATTGGGGCTTGGCATACTTGGGTTTAGATGCTATAACCTAGGTGACGACCTGTACTTGGTTTCTAATTTGTTTTGACTTATACTTGTTGATTTATCTGCTTATCTTACCTTATTGTCTGGATTATGTTCGCTAAACTTAGTTGGCCTATGATACCTACCAGTATTGTGGTTTTGTACTGACCTGCACTTGTTGCATTCTTTTATGAATGCAGAATTTCAGGTTGGATCTACTTCTATTTCTCGTGGCTGATAGTCTCTCCAGAGTTGCTTAGAGTCTACAGGGGGAGCACGAGATGCCCGTCGCCTTGAAGACGCTTATTTATGTCTTATTTATATTCCAAGACATACTCAGACTTGATGTATTATTGATATTCAAGACTTGTAGATTTTAGTTAGATGCTCTTGTATGGATTAGACCGGACTCTGGAGTGTATTTCCTTATTTCCGCACTTTTTCTATATTATTATCGTCAGACTTACGTGATTTATTCTCTTCCGCTTATTTAATTATTTATTTATGTTTTTACTATTGTTGGGTTGAGGGTTCGCTTACTGAGGTGGAAAAGGTAAGTGCCCGCACGACTTAGCTAAATTTGGTCGTGACACATACTTCACAGGTTCATCTTCAACGACCATCATGGAGGTATCCCCTGCTTCTTTATTTTCAGACTCACTAGAAGAGTCTCCCCAAGCAGGTAAAGCCTGCTTTACCAAATTATCGACCACATCTCTTCTATTGAACTTCTTGTCAGGGACCTGGTTCCGCTTCACTCCCTTATTAACATTCTTGTAGTGATCTTGCTTGTGAAGAGGACATTCCTTAATGTAGTGTCCAGGCTTCCCATATTTGTGACATAAGACATTTTGTTTGAAGTTCTTGCTGGAGCTTACTATCTTGGAGAAACCACCATTTTACGAATTATCTTATGGAACCTTTTTGTAAGGTAGGCCATATCAGATTCATCACCACTTGAGTCACTTTTAGCTGCTTTAAAGACCAGGTTCTTCTCTTTCCTTGGCTCTCGTCTTTCAAGCTCCTTCTTTTTCTTCACCTCATAGGTTTTGAGATTTCCAATCAAATCATCAATAGTCATTTTCTACAGGTCATTGGCTTCAGTTATAGCATTAAATTTACTCTCCCAAGATCCTAGTAGAACACCAAGTATTTTTCGAACTCGCTTGTTAATGGGAATAATCTTACCAAGAAAATGAAGCTCATTGATAATGGAGGTGAAACGAGTGTGCATATCCTGGATTGACTCATCATCCTACATCCTAAATGTTACATCCGACATTTTTGCTTATTCAAAAATTCGAAATAATTTGACTTGTAATGGACAAGGCCACATTTGGACCTTGCTTGGCATGAATGTGTAGGTTATGAATACAATGGTGTGAAATTACGAAAGGAGGCCAAGGGCAAAATTGGAATTTTGGAAACTTGTTCCATGAATTACAAAGTGTGGCCAAATTGGGCTCAACAAAAAAAAAATTAAACAAGGCCCAAAAGGGAAGGCCCAACCGGCCATGCTATGTGAAAAATGGCCCAAGCCCATAATTTAATTAAGTGGTATTATATATGGCCATCCATATCCATATAATGTTCAAGACAAAGCAAGAAAAATCAAGAACAAAAGAACAAGGAGTTTCGGCTAGAGAAAGAGAGAAAAGAAAAGGAAAGAAAATTTTTTGGAGCCAAATCCTTTGGTTCAAAAATCCATTTTTTGTGGGATTATCACCAAGAGCAAGATTCTCTACAAAGTGATACAATTATCTTGGCAAGAAACTACCATTTGTGGCAAGTGGAAGAGTTGAGAAAAGGTAAGAATTTTATCATTTTTAAACCATGGAATATATGTATATATGTTGTAGTGTGTGGGAATGAATGAAAAGCATGAAAATTTTGTGTGTTGTGAATGTGTGTGTATGGTCGTGTGTGTGTATGATGGTGTAGTTGAGATGTGTTGAATTTTGTATTGTAATCTAGTTATGGTTATGGTAGAAATTGTATTGGAAATGAAAGTTGAATGAATTCGACGGAAATTGGAAGTATGGAGTGTAGCCGTGTGGTGTTGTGTTGATGGTGGAGGATAAATTAAATTTCCTTAGTATGATGATTGTGTTGTCGTGAAGTGAATGGAAGAAAAATGGTTCTTGTTGTTATGGAAAGTTTGTTGTTAAGTTGTTGTAGGAAATATGCAACTTTATTGTAGTTTATGTATATATGGAAATAAAAGTGGTAAGGTGCAAATCATGATATTCATCAATGAAATTGGAAGTTAAGAATGCATTATGAACGATTATGTTGAAGATTGGGAATTTAGATGAATTATTGTTTTGGTGAAAAGTTTGTATATCGTGTATACCTTGTGAATATATTGTAGAAAGGATATGAAATGCTTCCTATTTGCGTTGTAATGATCATGACTAATGATGAATATGGAAAGATTAAGATTGGTTTGGAAGTGTCTGGTCGGAATGAAAGATATTGTGTTATGTCGGAAAGATGGCTAGTTATGCCATATTATGTGTTTTGTGATATTTGATGTTGTTATCGATGTTGTTGTTGAATTGTTGGGTTGCTGTGTTGATATATTAAGCCGAGCAAAGTCTCGGGGATGTTATATATATAGGGGAAATGCTGCCGAAATTTCGGTAGGCAATTATGTGATTAAGTATGGAATCCTAAAGGCTTGAATTGACAATTGGTAAACTTGACCATTTGTAGATTTTGGACGAAATTGGAACCGACGCCAAGCGAGCGTAAGGCGCTACCGAGGTATGTAAAGCCTTCCCCTTTATTCTTAGGCATGTTCTGGAGGTGATAGGCTCGGCCGCGAGCCTTAAGTACGACTCCGTTCCTCGGAATTCGAGATGGAAATCCGCTCCAATTCCTTCAGTACAATTGAAACCCTTTTCTTATAAAATGCCTTCAAAGTGAACTTTTGCACGAAACCTTCCCAAACGGAGTCGAAACACTTCCAAATGGTTATGGATGACCTCATAAGGTCTATTATCGGTATTTTACGTATGTCGCCTCGAGTTGGTCCGAGGCGGGCCCACGAGGCCCGATACCTTCTGTATGATCTTAATTACTTTAGTTCTATCCAATTTCCCCAGAAAACATCTGGACTACTACTCTGATCATGATATGACTGTTTTTATACAAATCTCACAAAATAACTTTTGACATCTGGAAATCTGGTTCTGGGTATAATCTGTCGTGCCTCCCCAAGTGACGTGTAGGCGCGTAGTTTGAAGACTATCCGAATACTTTGGTTCGATCGGCCAGTTGGCCTACTTCTGTTCTGTTGATTCTGTATGACGATTTATATGTATGTGGTTTCTCATCAATCAGTTCGTGCACATGCTATGATTCCTTTCACCGGATCCCGGGCCGGTACGTATATCGTGCGGTGGGCCGCCGAGCCCCATATGTGAATTCTGAAGTATGATGTGTCCGGTTTCGGGGTACTGTGTTATATGTCCGTCCCCGGTTACCGAGGATA
Organism: Lycium barbarum; assembly: GCF_019175385.1. Taxonomy (NCBI): domain Eukaryota; kingdom Viridiplantae; phylum Streptophyta; class Magnoliopsida; order Solanales; family Solanaceae; genus Lycium; species Lycium barbarum. Next base: position 100,262,751 of record NC_083345.1, on the reverse strand, counting down.
TATTACGAAGTATGATGTGTCCGGGCTCGGGGTGCTGTGTTATCTGTCCGCCCCCGGGTACCGTGGTTATGTTATGATGTGTGACGGAGATCGGAGAAGAATTTCTGATATCTGACGTGTTGTGGTGCCAATGGCAGGAGTGGCGACCACGTTCCTGCACCCTATGTGTGATTCTTTCTGTCTGTATGACTTATGCTTCTGTATGTCCGTCTGGATTATCTGACCGACGGGTTATGCTTCTGTATGTCCGTCCGGATTATCTGTCCGACTGGTTATGATTCTGTATGTTCGTCCGGCTTATGAGCCTGTCTATTATATTTCTGTGCTTCCGATCCAGATCATGATTATGTTTGATATATATATCTGCTTTACATACTCGGTACATTCTTCGTACTGACCCCCGGTTCTTCGGGGGCTGCGTTACATGCCCGCAGGTACAGATGCACCTGGAGATACGCCGCCGGTTTAGGGCATCGATTCTGCTGTTTTGGAAGAGCTCCTTTGATCCGGAGCAAATACTTTTGGTATATATCTTCTGTTTTCCGTATATTCTGTATGTATGGAAATTCTGGGTACGGCGGGGCCCTGTCCCGTCATATGATTCTGTATGTCTGTAGAGGCCTGTAGATAGATGTGTGGGTTACGGGTTTCGTCTGTATGTTAGCCTTATCGGCTTATCTGTAAATGTTTGCATGTTCAGGTATATACATATATATGTTCGCGCGCGTGCCGTATCTGTATCGGCCTACTTCTGTAACATCTGTTTTAAAAAAAAAAAAAAAATCTGTACGATACGAAATTCGGTCAGGTAGGTATGTACGGGTACCTAGTTAGGGTACCAGTCGCGGCCCACGGGGTTGGGTCGTGACACTAAATAGTTCATACTCAGTGGTGAGCATGTCTATTTTGGACTGCTCGACTTGAGAGGTTCCTTCATGAGCCATCAAGAGGGCTTCCCATATTTCCTTGGCAGTTTCACAAGATGAAACACGATTGTATTCATCTAGTCCAATACCACACATTAAAATCTTCTTGGCCTTGAACCCGTTTTCAATGGCTTTTCTATGAGTTTCAGTGTATTCTTCTCTGGCCTTTACCTCTAGCTTTCTAGACTCTGTATCAGTCTTTGTAGGGACAAAAGGATCATCAAGAATGATGTCCCAGAGTTCAGAATCTTCAGCCATCAAATAGTCATGTATCCTTGTTTTCCACCATCCATAATACTGTCTGTTAAACCTTGGAGGTCTCGTGGTTGACTGTCGTTCCTCGAAGTTTGGTGGAGCAGCCATAATGAGAGATCCTTTCTAGGTGTTACCCTTTTAGAAAGAACCTTCTCTGATACCAATTGATAGAAACTAAGAATCCACCGAAAAATAGATAAGGGACCCCTTATCTGTTCCCTCAAGCAAAAACAGAAAGTAAATGAAACGCGATATTTACGTGGAAAACTCCTTGCTCAAGGGATTAAAAACCACGACCTACACCAGTAGGATTTCCAACTTCACTAATTGAGCAACTTTTTCAGATTACAAGCCTTTTGCAACCTAGGAATTAGCCCACCAATTCCTCCCCTTACAATGACTCTATTGCAAGCAAAAGCTCTTAACTACTCTAGCCATGAACCAACTGATTCAACTAACTCTAGCTGAACCTTAACTCACCATAACTAACTATAGTCAGGCGTTTACACAAAAAGCTTGAAAAACAAATACCTACAGAACCTTTCTTAAAAGAAGTGTAGGTTTACAATATTAAGACCAAGAAGACAAAGACTGAACAACCTAGGACTTAAGACATCTTCAATCTTGGGATCTGGTCCTCGAAATTATTTTTTCTTGATCTTGAAAGTTCAGAGAAAACAGTGGCGGCTGCTCTTTTCAACAATGAGAATAATATGATTTGAAGTGTTAGGTTAAACAAATCCCAACATGTTGTTTATATAGGGAACCAATGAGAGCATGTGAGGATCATGTGACTGGCATGTGATATAGATAGGGACGTTACAATGATCCTTTATCTTCTAACCGACATACAATTACTCTTCCGCTATGGCTCAGCCGATCGGAACAGTGCCACAGCTTTACAGCTGTCACGTTCGTACAATGCTCAGGGAACCTGATCAAGAACCTGGTCCTTGGTGTATATGTCGATCATCAAAACTATGAAATGTCATAACTCATCAACGGACATTAAGCATGCCTACTCCTCTGAAGGAATTCTATGTACAGCAACCAACCCACAAGCCAATCAACATTCTACAAAGTCCTCGGGTCTTTGTCAACCTCCGAAAATATCCTTTCAACAATTGGACACCCTCAAACATATTAGAATTAAAGATTTTAAATATCTATGTAAAAAGTATGACATGGGAAATGCGAAGCAGACAAACAGCGAAACCTGTAAAATATTTCTATTCATTATGAGGTCCCTCTCACCTACTAGCTAATCATGGTCTTCTTAGCCACCTAACACTTTTTTGTAACTCGTATAAAATAAGTACAAGAATTAAAATCCTGCACCATCAAATTAACATTGTTCTAGGAACAAGATTGCAGCTAGACAGACAATATGGAATATATTTAAACTGACTGGTACAATAGATCTGGACGTTTCCTCTGCTTTGGGGTCATGAAATTTGTGGTATCTTAGATTAGTTAGAATATAATATTCTGACTTGTAAAGATTGGAATATATTATTTTGACTTGCAAAAGTGAGGGTAAAGAAGTAGTGGTGGGACAGTCTATATGTACTTCTCTTAGTTGGATACATCATTTGCACTAAAAAGTTGGAACCTTTTTATTTTTGTTCATTAAAAGTGGGATTTCTTGCTTTCACCAAAGCCAGATTCATGGGTTTTCCATATGTTTTGCTTCTCTTTAGCTCAATAATAGTATCTACACTTGGTGTAGATATTATGCAGCCTGAAGTTTTCAATAGTGTAGATCAATCTTTTCCTCTCCTCCAGTTTACAGATAGTACTGAAAGTCAACCCTATAGAACTGCATATCATTTCCAACCTCCTAAGAATTGGATGAATGGTACATTCTTAACATGCTCATCCATTTTTCATATTTGTGATTAATTTTGTTTAATCTGATTAAAATTCTGTTTATTTTTGTTTGGTGGACGGTGTCATTGACTTATAATGCGGTGAACTGGGGAATACATGACTTTGGATTCACAGATCCTAATGGTAAGTTTTCCTGTCTAATTGCGAACTTTTGTTTAGAGGAGATGTTGCTAAACCAAATAAAATCTGCAAAAGAAAAAACTGATTAAATACGAATTGGATCAGTAACTTACCAACAACCTCACCCCCCCCCCCCCCCTCTCCCCCGTGCAATTATTTACCAATATTATTAAATTTAATTTACTGTTTCAAACCTAAACTTTTATACCATCATGCCAGCTTTACCTGCTATACCAGGTAATTTGTCCTTATAGGTAATGTTTCTAAATAATACTTCCTTTGTATTTTTCTAAGTGCTTTCCGTTTAAAGATTATTTCTTTTCTCTATCTTCCTTCCTTTTGAAATAAATATACTATATCATAACTGCATTTTTCACTATGAGCGCCATATATAATTGCGAAAAAAACATCTTCTTTCAAACGTTCAAAACTAAGATCCAGTTCAAACTGGCTATGAAGCAGGGCATAACTAGCACCTCGGTTGCGGATTCGGCTGAATTCAATAGCTTTGATTTAAACTCCGTATTTGTATATAAATATTCGTTGAATATGTACAATGATACGAGGAAATATGGTCCAAAGAATCTTGATAGTAGTTCCATGAACTATCCTTTGCAAAAGCGGATCTAGGATTTAAACTCTTGGGGTTCAACCTTTAAATTTTTTGGCATTGAACCATTATATTTCTAAAGTTATGGGTTCATATATATTATTTATTGTAAATTTAGTAAATTTTTACATATAAATTTATACACCGCATCGAAAGTTTGGGGTTCAATTGAACCCCAAATTATAATGCCCCATCCGCCCTTGATCCTTTGTCGAATTGGATTTTTTCTTAAAGTGGAAATGCCATAAAGAAGTAGCTTTAGAAGACTAGAATCTCGAACCTATAAGCTTCAAATTCTAGCTGTATCGGACCTACTCCACAATATTAAACGTGCAGGACCGATGATCTACAAAGGAATATACCATTTATTTTACCAGTACAACCCTGGAAGTGCAGCATGGGGAAACATCACATGGGGTCATGCTACTTCAACTGATATTGTCAACTGGATTATTCATCCTATAGCTCTTTTTCCTTCAGACCCATCTTATGACATCAAAGGTTGTTGGTCAGGTTCTGCTACAATTCTCCAAGATGGCACACCAGCTATACTCTATACTGGAATAGACTCGAATAATAATCAAGTCCAAAATCTAGCCGTGCCCAAAGATCCATCAGACCCTTATCTAGTCGAATGGATTAAATCAACTCATAATCCGATTATGGAACCTAATGATGTGAACAAAATCAATACTACTTTATTTAGGGACCCAACTACTGCTTGGTTAGGCCCCGATGGGAAATGGAGAGTCATCGTAGGGAACGAAAGAGAACAAAATACTGGACTCGCTCTTTTGTACACTAGCGCGGATTTTGTACACTGGACAGAAGCAGAACATCCCCTGCATTCATCGAACGAAACTGGAATGTGGGAATGCCCTGACTTTTTTCCGGTATCAAAGGACAAACATGTACTTAAGGCTAGCGTGTTTCGATCTCTGGTTGAATATTACACGGTTGGAACGTATGATCGTCACACGGATATTTATGTTCCGGATGCGGGATCTGTAGATAATGAATCAGGATTAAGATTAGATTATGGAAAGTACTATGCTTCCAAGTCCTTCTATGACAGTGACAAGAAGAGGAGGATTTTGCTTTCTTGGATCAATGAATCTACAAGTGCCAACATTGATATAATGAAAGGTTGGTCTGGTCTTCAGGTAATAATTTGTTTTGATGTCATTTTTATATATAATTCTTTGGCACAACTAGCTCGTAAAATCAGATGAACCATATCTGGCTCGGTTACAAATCCTGTATTTGTTATTTTGTGTTCAACAGTTCATTTAATATGTAAAATAATCTATTTATAACTCACTAAACAAAACGAATTGTGATTCAGAACGCATAAACTAGAAATTATAGCTCTGCCTTTTATTGTTTTCAGGCATTTCCTAGAAAAATTTGGCTCGACAAATCTGGGAAGCAATTGCTTCAATGGCCCGTAGAAGAAATAGAAAAGCTAAGGACGGACCAAGTTAAGTTACCAATTACAAAACTAAAAGCAGGTTCAGTGGTTGAAGTTTCAGGTGTCACCAGTGCACAGGTATAGTTCTTTCAACCTAGCTTTTGAAGATTGCCTTCAATTGCACAATCTACCACTGAGTTTCAAGAATTCTACACTTAGTTACTAGTTGAATTTTTTCAGGACATTTCCCGCTAAGCGATTTATATGAATTATTAATTTTCCTTTGATGAAGTTTCTCCCTTATTCATATAATTCTGTATTTCAAAAAGTATTTTAATTTGAAGTAAAATAATCTATAATGCTCTTCAATCCAAGTGATTAATAATGCACATAAATATCAAAATATTGGGCTATGCAGCCTTTATGTGGCTCATTATTACCACCAGTGAAGGACTTTTTTTTTTTAGAGCTCTAACTAAATGGCAGTAATGGTGGTGGAGGGGAAGGAAATTTTAGTGGTGGAAGAACAAATAAAGGGAGGGGTAAAATGAGTTGGGGTGATGAGGTGACATGCCACGCGGCTTTCACTCATCAAATGTCAGTGTCACGTAGGATTGAATGTTCACCTTAGACAATTTCATCGGAGAAGGGGTATATTTGAACCAATAGTATAACGGCAGGGGTATATTTAAACCATTTCTCATAGTACAGGGATATTTGGCCCTTTAAAATAAGTAAATAATTCCACTTGTTTTCCAAAAAAAAAAAAAATTCTAAGAAAATATTTTTCGTGTTAAACATTTCCTTCGGACCAAACACACCCTTATAAGTCTTGCTTAAAGAGAAATGATAATTGGAGTGGAACGGGTAAAATCAAATGACGATTTGGTAATATGGGCAACCATTCTAGTATTTTTGCAAAAGGATATGCATTGGTTCCACCAGTGGTGGATGTAGAGTACGACTATAAATAATAAGAAATTCATTATATATATATATATATATATATATATATATATATATATATGGCAGTGAACTTCTACATTAATTTGAGACCGCTAGAAGAATTCATAAATTTTAAATTCTCAATTCGCCTCTACGTACAACTGCTAAATACTAATGTTAATTGTTTTAGGTGGATGTAGAAATCTCCTTCTCAATCCCAATGTTTGAGAAAGCAGAGGTACTTGAATCAAGTTGGACCAATCCACAAGAGATATGTAGCCAAAGAGGTTCATCAGCCAACAGTGGTGTAGGTCCTTTTGGTTTGCTTGTCTTGGCCTCAAGTGACATTCAAGAATTTACTGCAGTCTTCTTTATAGTATTCAAGAAGAATGACAAGTTTGTTGTGCTTATGTGCAGTGATCAGAAAAGGTATTTCTCTCCCTCTTTCTGCTTTCGTCCCTCTTTACTTTCATAGTGGAAAACTCATTGTGCGTCTATTCCGAGGATTAGGTTTAGCCGAATCTCGTTAATTTTTTGTGTTATTTTACCTCTCTGTTTACTTTGTGTGTGATTGTGCGTTAGTTAACCCACGAATCTTTCGCAACACTAAGAAACGAGTCATAACTCAACCCGTTCAATTCTTACTAAGTTTAATTACTTATTTAAAAAAAAAATTGTTTTAGCACCTGTGAAAATAATAATACTGCACACCCTTATGGGTGTCATGACCTTCTATATATATAGGAGTAATATTTACATATTACATAAATACCCCTAGGTATCCTCTATTACACCCCCTCAAACTGTGCGGGGGAAACTACGCGCAGGTTGGACCGTAAATATTCAAAGCATTGACTGGACAAGTTCTTCGTGAAGATATCAGCCAACTGGTGCTGAGTTGGTACATAGCGAACTACCAGATCACCATGAGCAACACGCTCTCGTACAAAATGATAGTCAATCCGAATATGCTTACTACGATCATGTTGAACTGGATTCACTGCTAAATACGTCGCTGAAACATTATCACAATAAAGTGTAACAGGAGAACGGATCATCAAGCCCAACTCTGCTAACAGAGAACGGATCCAAAGAGTATCTTGGACCGTGTATGCAACTGCCCGGTACTCTGCCTCGGTGGACGACTTGGACACTGTGGGTTGTTTCTTCGCACGCCAAGAAATGAGGCTGTCCCTATAAAAGATCGCATAACCCGTGGTAGACCTGCAACTATCGGGACAGCCAGCCCAATCGGCATCTGAGTAAGCTACCATAATTGAAGATTGCCTGCAAGGACGTAACCACAAACCAAAACCTGTTGTACCAACCAAGTACCTGTAGACACGCTTAACAGCCAACAAGTGAGATGTACGAGGAGCATGCATAAACTGAGAAACCAAGTGCACAGCATATGTAATATCAGGTCTAGTCATGGTCAAGTATTGCAAGGCCCCTACCATACTACGGTACTCACTAGGATCAGACAATAACTCACCATCGGTGAGAGACAAAGTGGTACGACTGGAAGAGGAGTACGTACTGGCTTAGCCGTATGAAGGTTGAATTTACGAAGAAGATCCTTAACATACTTGTGTTGACATAAAAATAAGCCAGAAGACTTACGCACGGCTTGCACCCCAAGAAAGAAATGCAAATTCCCCAAATCTTTCACAGCAAACTCCTTGGCCAAAACAGAAATAAACTTGGTAATTAAAGGAGTAGAATTTCCCGTAAGAATGATATCATCAACATATAAAAGAAGATAAAGAATGAATTTGCCCTTACGAAAAATGAAGAGAGAATTATCGGATTGTGCACAAAAGAAGCCCTGCTGCAACAAGAAACTACTAAACCGATGATACCAAGCTCTTGGAGCTTGTTTAAGACCATAGATAGACTTTCAGAGACGACAAACATGATCAGGAAAATCAGGGTGAACAAATCCCTTAGGTTGTTCCATATACACTTCCTCTAACAGTGTCCCATGTAAGAAGGCATTCTTAACATCCAATTGCCTAATAACCCAACCAAAAGAAATAGCAAGAGTTAAAACCAACCGAACAGTAGTTGATTTCACAACAGGGCTAAAAGTCTCAGTGTAATCTACACCAGGTTTTTGATGCATTCCACGAGCAACCAGACGAGCCTTAGGCCGAACCACATTACCATGCTCATCGCATTTTAGCGTATAAACCCATTTTTTACTAACCAAGTTTTTATTAGAATTAAATGGTACTAAGTCCCAAGTATGATTAGTGAGCATTGCATTAAACTCCTCGGCCATGGCTTGGCGCCACTTTGGCACTTTATTAGCTTGGGAGAAACAAGTCGGTTCTTTTTCATACTCAATAGTGTTAAGGTTCAATAGAGTATTTGGTTTGAAAATTCTATCTTTAGCTCGGGTCCGCATTGCATGAACATTGGTAGAAGATGGTGGAACAAAGATGCCACCCAAAGGAGAGGCGACAGGCTGGTGGTCGACGGTATCAGAAGGAACAGAAATGGGCTGCTGAAGTTGGGGCTCGGAAGAGGGCACAAGCGGGGAAGACGACCCAGCAAGGTATTAGCTAGGTGGGACTTGTGGACTGGGCTACAAAGGTGGACTAGGATGCGACAACGCCCGAGGAGACGGAGGAGATGGCTGTTGCAGTGGAGTAGAAAGTGGAGGTGGACTAAGACGACCACTAGATGGGCTGGACAACGACGGCGAACTAGGGGATGGGTTAGACGGACTGGTGCGATTGGAAACAGAGTGGTCACCGACGGAAATGGTAGGAGCCACATTGGTCGGGGATTGGGAGAAAGATAGAAGGGAAGGGTCCGAATCACTAGTCCCAATGAATCTGGATGGTTGACTCGACACTAAGGTGCGATATGGATAGACGGACTCATGAAATCCAACATCCCGACTCACATATACCCGACCCGTAAGTGGATCCAAACACCTATAACCCTTATAACCGGGAGCATAACCAATGAAAACACATGACACTGACCGAGGAGCTAATTTGTTAGATGGTTTAGCAGGAAAATTAGGAAAACACTGACTGCCAAAGACACGTACGAAATTATAGTGTGGAACCCGTTTAAATAATGTTTCATAAGGTGATACACCATGCAAAACTGGAGTGGGCAATCGATTTATTATATAAGTGGCCGTATAAGCAGCATCGACCCATAATTGAGCAGGTAGTGAGGCTGCAATGAGCATTGTTCGGGCTAACTCAATGATATGTCGATGTTTGCGTTCGGCCACTCCATTTTGTGCCTGGGTGTCCGGGCATGATTTTCGAAAGTAAATACCATTATGTAAAAAATGGTTAATTAAAGGACCATTATCAAACTCACGCCCTCCATCACTCTGAAAATGTTTTATTTTTGTATCAAATAAATTCTCAACTAACTTTTGAAAGAAAACAAAATGTTGGTAAACATCGGACTTTCGTTTTAAAGGATAAATCCAAGAGTAGCGAGAATAATCATCCACAAAACAAACATAATATTTGTACCCAAGATGTGATGCAATAGTAGATTGCCATAAATCAGAATGAACAATTTGCAAAGGTTTATCACACGAATGAATGACATCTTTAAACGGAAGACGATGAGATTTTCCTAAACGACATGGAACACAGTCATGAATAAAACTAGTTGCACAAACAATAGCTTTTTTTTTTCCTAAGTGTGTCTAGAACTCTATCTCCACAGTGACCAAGTCGACGATGCCAGGTTGGACCAGGAATGGAGGTTGTCAAAAGAGCTATTTGCGGAGTAGAACGACTGCTGATGGTGATCGGGTATAGACTCCCCTGACTAGTAGCCTTGAGTAGCCCCTCCCCCGAGTGGTTGTCCTTAACAAAAACATGATGCTCGTCAAAACTCACAGTACAATTATTATCTTTGCACAATTTGTGAACCGACATTAAATTAAATTTAAGTTGGGGAACATGATAAACAGAGTTTAACTTCAAAGATTTATTGTTGGAGTTTAAAGAGGCATCACCAATATATTTAATAGGGACTTTAGTACCATTTGCAACCTGAATTTCAACTTGGCCAGAGTAAAGAGATTTATTCGTTAAAATACCTTGATCATGGGTCATGTGGGAAGATGCTCCTGAATCAGGAAACCAAGTAGTAGTGTCATTCTCGCCCGTAGGAAGTGCAGCAAAAGCTGACGTAGACGACGTCTGAGCATAACGGGATGGACAAGAAATTGCTGAGTGACCTGGATGATAACATATTTGACAAACTACAGGAGGAGTATTAGTCCCAAACACCCCCTCAACATTAGAATGACCTGCAAAAATACGGTTAGTACCACAGGAAGTAGGGGCCAAAATACTCTTAGATGCTAAAGCTGAATTACAAATTGCCATACCGCCTTGAGTATTCTGAGTTGGTGCACTTTGATGTGGCCCCGAGACACCCCCTTGCTGCTGCCCGTGTTGCTGGCCACCGTGACTGCGACCACGCCCGCGGCCTCCACGGCCCCTACGACTGCCACTCCAACCCCCTCGTCCTTTACCATTAGTTTTATTGTATTGTTTTTGCTGGTGATGGTTGTTAGAAGTAGAGAAGGTGGTGTTGGAAGGAGCAGACAAAGTACTTGCAGCAAACGCTTGATGAGTCACCAGCCCATGGTCCCTGTTCTTCTTGAAATTCACCCGTTGTTCTTGAACTAGTAGCATTGAGCGTAGCTCATCAAAAGACGTCGCCCCGGAAAAATGAGTAACTCCAGTAATGAAGGATTCATAATCCTCACCAAGACCCAATACGGTGTATTCAATCAAATCTTTATTTGACACAGGAGAATTGATAGCAGCAAGAGAATCAGCTATCAGTTTAATCTGACGAAGATACGCCTCCATAGACTGAGTCTCGCCTTTCTCGACATGAGACAACATACGTTTCAACTCCATAGACCGAGCCATACTTGCATTCATAAACCAAGACTGTAAGCGCTCCCAAATCATCGTCGAATGTTTAAGATCATGTACATCCACTAAAGTCTCTTTAGACAACGTAGCAAAAAGACACACACGAACAATTTGATCAATGCGTATCCAATGATGATACTCAGTATTGCCAATCTCACGATGATGAGCGTCCAATATATAAATAGGAGGCTTCAGAAAGGAACCATCAATCATGCCAAGCAGCCCGTGAGCAAGAAGAAACGATTCAAATTGTGTACGCCATGGTAAATAATCCTCAACAACAGTGAAAATAGTAGTAACAAAATTCTTGACATTAAATTTAGATGGCTCGAGACCAGCAGCGAGAGAGGCAAGGCCAGAAGACGGGGGTGGCTGGGAGACGAAACCTGGATGAGCAGCAAACGTCGAGCCCCCATAGGAGGTACCACGCTCAAACTGGCTGGTCTGGAAGAGAGGAGAAGGAGCCACAGACCGTGTTGGAGTCCACGAAAAATTTGTCGAGTATTGCTCTCCGATACCTGGTCGCAGAGGAAACGAAGAGACACGAGGGCTGCCAGTCGTAAAGGACAGCGACATGGTGGTGGCGCCATGAACAGGCAGCGGCACCGACGACAAAGGTGAAGAAAGAGGCGTGGACAAGACAGGCTCAACAGTGGCTGAAACCGTGGAAGAAGAAGGTGCTGAAGACGCCATGGAACTGGGCGGAAGCAGTGGCTAGGGCTGCGGAAAGAAGAAAGGAAAAAAAAAAGAATTAACCCTAGAATAACGTGGCTCTTGATACCATGTGAAAATAATAATACTGCACACCCTTATGGGTGTCATGACCTCATATATATATAGGAGTAATATTTACATATTACATAAATACCCCTAGGTATCCTCTATTAGCACCTAATAAAACTTTTTTTACTTATTATAGTTATATGTATAACACATCAAACAAAAATATTTCGATAAGGTCTCTCACGGGTCAATTTAGATTACATAACAACCCAAATTTTGGATGTACTGAATTGGGCGGGTCAAAATGGATTGTCTTAATAAAACTTGAACGGATTGGACAGGTCATGTTTTCATGGGCTAATTTTGCCACCCCTAAGGATACCTATAGGGTACATGATCTGCTGCATGAAAGGGGTGTCAAATGGGTGGGCATGCGGGGCTAAATTTGGGCAGGATAAGATAAGTTGATGGACAAGTCAAAATTACTTAAGCTAAGATATATTAAACTGAAATGAGCTAAGAAACGAGTCACAACTCAACCTGCTCAGTTTTTACTAAGTTTAATTACTTGTTTTTTAAAAAAAAAAAAAATTGTTTAAGTATCTAATGCATTCTTTAATATTATGTCTATATAAAACATATCAACCAAAAAATTATATTTTGATAAGGTTTCTCACATATCAATTTGAATTACATATCAGCTCATGATCAGATTTTGAATGGGTTGAATTAGGCGGATTAAATTGAGCTGAGTTTATAGATGGATGGTCATTGATCGGTCCAAACTTGAACGGGTAGGGAAGGTCATAATGTTCTCACCCCTAAGGTTACCTATAGGTATATGCTCTGTTGCATGAAAGGTCTACTCTTATTACACGAGTATAAAAGAATATTATTGCCAATTTAAAGATTAAAGATACTGTCTCGTAAACCATAAGTTGTGATGACTTTGTATCTAGAAGATGGAGAGTTGTCAGTGTCCAAATTAATTTGCTACTTGTAAATTTAGAAATTCATTGTGAAATTTTCTAATGCAGGTCGTCGTTGGATCTTGATTATGACAAGACCACTTATGGAGGCTTTTTGGATGTTGATCCTGTTAAGCAAAATTTGTCATTGAGGACTTTGGTAAGTTTCCCTACCAAAATACATATCTTCCAACTTTTGGGTATTGACACACGTGTAGTATACTTCAGCTTCAAATGTTACGTGTGATGGTTAATAGCAAGGCAGGTACTAGGTCATATGATTGTTCTATTGATTGGTGATGTCTATCGCAAAACGAAATGAACCTATCTATACCAAGGATATTGACCATAACAATGATCAAATCACTATCCGAGCATGCTCTCAAAAGGGGGATTTACATCGATGAGTTTTATCGGGGGTAAAAACTTATCCATACCGGGTGTTTACACCAAACAAATAGATGTATGTCATGTGTATGAATATACATAACTATTACTTAACCATGGTAAATTAATGTATAGATTTACTCTATCAAACTACTTAACTGTAGTAAGCTGTATCAATTTGGTGTAAACACCTGGTGTAGGTAAGTATTTACCGTCTTTTGGGATAGGTGTTTAATATTTGTTCCCGTTTAAAACATCTTTGTTGAATATTATTTAGCATAATTAGTTGCTCACAATTTAAATTTCACTACTTTAAAATTAGGACCAACTCCGGTCTTTCAAAATTTTTAAACTCAATTTCTTGCATTCACACCCTAGGAACTCTCTTTGTTGATTTCTTTTATCTCTCACACTTGCTTGCTTGATTACTCAACTCTTGCTCGCTTGCTCTCACTTCTTACCTGAGCACCTCACTTGCTCTCGCTTCCCACTCGAGCACCTCGCTTCCCACTCGAGCACCTCGCTTGCTCTAACTTCTTGCTTGAACACCTCGCTTGCTTTCACTTTTTACATGAGAAAACCTACAACTCAAATGATCACCTCTATTTATAGGTAGTGATGGAAGGATCTAGGGAGGTAAAATATTTCAGAAGTACATCTCCCATTAATTTCTAGACTTCTCACTCTATATTTTCATTCTCCTTTCATTTATCTACAACTCTTTGAATATTTTAGATTCTACATTGATATATCTTGGATGTTAATTAAGTTTGTGAGGACTTGTAACACTCCCTCTCAACAAAAACTTAATTTGTTTTTTGAATCCATTTTGAGTGACTTTGAAATTTTGGATCATTTTGATGTACAAACTTTTTGTGAATTTCCTCCTCTACCGACTTCCTCCACATACTAATCTTTGTAGCCTCTTTAAAGGAAGTAGTCTATTTGAGCTTGACCACCTCTATTCATGTTGCATCTATATACATGGTGTTTGGATGTTTTTTCCATGTACACCTCCTTAGATGCGGTTGTGGTACTTCTTGGGTTTCTTCTTGCAACACTTCTGGAGTTTCGGAGACTCCATTTTGCCTTGAACTCTTGTTTTCCGTTTGTTGAGATACCTTTGGTGTACGTGATTCAAGTTCTCATCTTGCCTCTTGGTTAGTTTCTATCTTGTTACGTTGTTCTTATTCTTTGAGCTTATCATGCAACATTTTCTCAAGTATTATCGAGTCTGGCGGACCGACTTCATTGAGTAATGAGGCGATCTTAGCTTTTGTAACTTGAGCTAGACTCATATGCTTTTTATTTTCCCTGTTTATTCCTTAACAGATAGATCACTCCATAGTAGAAAGCTTTGGCGGAGGGGGAAAAACTTGCATTACAGCTAGGGTTTACCCTACGTTGGCCATCAACGACAAGGCCCACATATTTGTTTTCAACAACGGAACACAACATGTTGAGATCTCCAATTTAAATGCTTGGAGTCTAAAGCAAGCTCAGATCAACTGATGAAGATGACTTTTCATTGACCAATAAGTTTATCAAGGATGATCAAGTTCTTATTCAATCTCCCAAAGAAGATTACTATTCATCGACCAATAAGTTTAGCAGGGATAATCAAGTTCTTATTCAATCTCAATTAGAAACTCAAAGTTTGTTCTTTGATTTAATATTGTCATGCATTAAATCAAATAAAGAATGTTTCCACCTGACTTGTTATACGTAAATGCTGTTTTTTCTTCGTTAGTCACCACAAGATTTTAAGTGCTAGGCCATGGGAACGTGCCCCAAAATAATTAGTAAAAAAATGATATTGAATTACGATAAATTTTAAATGGTATACATAAATTTTAATATTTTATTTAATTTGAGTTATAAAATAGAAATTAAAACATAAAAAAAGTAACATAAGACAATTTGAAATCATAAACTTATACACTTGATGCTACTTTAGTGATATGGTACTTTAATCTAAAGACAAATACATGCTCGAACATATATAAATTGCATGCATATAATAAAAGTATTTACCTCATAATATCAAACAATTTGTATGAAAATTGAAAACCAAGTTAATACCTACTTTCAATCACATCGTGACCTAACTCAACGTTTCAAGTCATAAGTCATGTCAAATCTTCATTCGCCTTAGACACATGAATATTAATTATTTTTTTTTTATATACATAATAGGTTCCAATGTATGAGCATTACGGAATTCATCCGCGCTTTGAATTGTTATTACAATCCGATTAAACTTATGAAATGATCAGTACTTATTTTTTTCTTAATATAAAAAACCTTGAGGTGAAGGGGAATTCGACAAAAACTCCTACCAATATATATTACATCTTTAAGAGGAACAAAAGAATTCATTCTGGTATTTTTTTTTCAAAAAAACAAATAAAAGTGAACCTCAAAGAGAACAGTACAAGCGGGGGGGGGGGGGGGGGGGGGGGGGTAACGAACCTCTACTAATTAACAAGCATGAAGAAAATAAGAGGTAGAGAAAACTAAGTATTCTATGATAATCACAGAGTTTATAATACACTCTATGATGATATTATAAATGAGAATGCTAAAGTAATGTAAAAATATAAAAGTCACGAATAAAGTTGATTTATCAACCTCAAAATTCATGTTATATATGTATGAACTAAAAAAGAGAGCTTGCCCGTCAACCTGAAGTATTTTCCTCTTGTCTTTTTCTTCAAATTTGTCCAATAATACTTGATAGTTCATCACTTCTATGATTTATTGGATCTTTTTAAAGTTGTTGACACAGTCCGATGATTTTGCTTCGCCAGTTGCATCAGTAGGTGCCTTAATACAAATTCCTCAATCACCTTACCATCCCAACTATGTTGTCTTCCATGTGTTTTCTTTTTGCTTTTGTTGCTTCCACTCCTTTGTTGCCTAGGTGAGAGATCTCCATCCTTGGCCACCTTATCAAAGCATATGTCCATCATAGCATCCTCATCATCCCCATTGGACATGTCTTCGTCATCGCCCAAGTCAATATCATAAGCCGTAGGTGATGTTGATTGCTGCACCATATGCCCAAGAGATGTGGTACTGGTTGTACAAATTTGCTTAGCTAGAGGTGTAACACCACACCCTTTATGTTGCTTATTGCTACCAATTGGAGTAGTCACCTGAGTTGCAATTTTTCTACTGCTCTTAGTCACAAAAGTTAGTGCATTATGGTTGATATTACTGCCAGAAATTGGTGAGCTATTCTCCCGTAAGCTTGGTCTTTCACTACCATTAATTTGATATTCTTCATCTTCAACCTGTTTCGCCCATGTCTTAGACTTGGACGAAACCTCGTCAATTACCTAAACTAAATCATTATTTAGTTGTCCAGGTTGCTTCTTGCTTATCTCCGTTATTCGACGCCTCGTAGTCAAGATCCCTTGCATCGTAAAACAGTTGTACTAGTCTCACCAGTAGCGTTCTCGTTTTCAACAACACGCTGTCCAGAATCAGCAGCTTGAATCTCACATGTAGCATTTATTTTCTGCCCCGAATCAGCTTGCAATTCATTGACTTGAACTCTTGATGTTACCCCTGCATTATCAATTGCATTGGGCATCAATTTCTACCCCGATTCTCTTTCTTGTACCCCATCTGTAGTAGCTAAAATCCCAGCTGGTACCAAATTATCACTTTGAGCAATAGTTTGAAAAGGATTATGTGACAAAATTTGTTGAGAAGTTGTATGTTCATTAATCCTAATTCCAGGTGATTTTCGATGTGTAGCTATAGCCCAACTAGTTTCAACTTGCTGGTTATTTTTTTCGGCAATTTGGGTATTTCTAGTCCCACTTGAAGTCTCAATAGCTGCATTCCAAACTGGAGGTCGCACCTGTCCATCTGTCGCGTTTTCACCAGCAGTACAAAATTTTGGTTAGGCTAACAATATGATCAATGGAGACAATGTTTGGGATGTCAAACTCAATAGAAGTCTCTTCTCAATGATCATGTACAAAATTTGGGATGCCAAACTCAAAGCTGTAACGTTTTGCCACTACTAAAAAAATGGAAAAAACTGTTGACAAAAACCGACGTCCAGCGTCGGTTTTTTTTAATGAAACCGACCTTTTAAGGTCCATCGGTTTTCATAGCCTCGCTTTTGGAAAATCGACGGACTACGTCGGTTTTTTCTGACGGACTGCGTCGGTTACGTAGTCCGTCGGGTTTTATTCAAAAATTTTAAAAAATTAAAAAAAATTAAAAAAACCGACGGACAGAGTCGGTTTTATTAATTTCTGATTTTTTATCTTATATATAAATAATATATATTTTATGAAAAAAACGATGCACTGCGTCGGTTTTTCATATAAATTTTTTTATTTTAATTAAAAACCGACACAGTGCGTCGGTTTTTTTTATAAAATTTAAGAATTAATTTCCAGAAAACCGATGGACTGAGTCGGTTTTCTGGAAAATTTCCAGCATGCAAATCATGCAGTTTCTGCAACCACACCTGCACATAAACCAGTACCAAAAGCTGCTCAGAAACCAGTAACAAAAGCTGCTCAAAACTAGCATTAAAATGCTCCAAATCAATTCTAAAAGAGCTACAACACATAAAATCACCCTAAGTAATAATAAAACACATCAAACACTATCTAAACACATCAAATACGATCTAAATATACCTTCAAAGTTTAGAAATATTTAAATGTCCAACCAATTCTAACTTTGAATTCTCAATAACAATTCTAACTTTAATAACTTATGGATTCTAACTTTAATTCTAAAAATTGAAAAGTAAATCTAGTCAAATAAAGTCTACATTTTAGTTTTGAGGTTATAGAAATATTATAACTTAATAATTCTAACATAACTTAATAATTCAAAGTTTGAAAAGAACAATTCCAACCAATTCTAAAAATTGAAAAGTAAATCTAGAGAAATAAAATCTACATTTTAGTATTGAGGTTATAGAAATACTATAACTTAACAATTCTAACTTTGAAAAGCACAATCTCAACCAATTCTAACTTTGAATTCACAATAACAATTCTAACTTTAATAACTTATGGATTCTAACTTTAATTCTAAAAATTGAAAAGTAAATCTAGTCAAATAAAGTCTACATTTTAGTTTTGAGGTTATAGAAATATTATAACTTAATAATTCTAACATAACTTAATAATTCTAAGTTTGAAAAGCACAATTCCAACCAATTCTAAAAATTGAAAAGTAAATCTAGAGAAATAAAATCTACATTTTAGTATTGAGGTTATAGAAATACTATAACTTAACAATTCTAACTTTGAAAAACACAATCCCAACCAATTCTAACTTTGAATTCTCAATAACAATTCTAACTTTAATAACTTATGGATTATAACTTTAATTCTAAAAATTGAAAAGTAAATCTAGTCAAATAAAGTCTACATTTTAGTTTTGAGGTTATAGAAATATTATAACTTAATAATTCTAACATAACTTAATAATTCAAAGTTTGAAAAGCACAATTCCAACCAATTCTAAAAATTGAAAAGTAAATCTAGAGAAAAAAAATCTACATTTTAGTATTGAGGTTATAGAAATACTATAACTTAACAATTCTAACTTTGAAAAGCACAATCCCAACCAATTCTAACTTTGAATTCTCAATAACAATTCTAACTTTAATAACTTATGGATTCTAACTTTAATTCTAAAAATTGAAAAGTAAATCTAGTCAAATAAAGTCTACATTTTAGTTTTGAGGTTATAGAAATATTATAACTTAATAATTCTAACTTTGAAAAGCACAATTCCAACCAATTCTAAAAATTGAAAAGTAAATCTACAGAAATAAAATCTACATTTTAGTATTGAGGTTATAGAAATACTATAACTTAACAATTCTAACTTTGAAAAGCACAATTTCAACCAATTCTAATTTGGAATGATCAATAACAATTCTAATAACTTATGGAATTCTAACAAAAAGCACAATCCAACAAAAAAAAAAACTAGTCAAATAATTAAAGTATACATTTTTGCACATATTCAACATCAATAATATTACAAAGAATGATAACTAAGCTAACACAAATACATTGACAAAGAACATGAAATATAGCACAATCTCAAGCCAAAAAAAAAAAAAAAATGACAACTAAACTAGTCAAATAAAGTTTACATTTTTTTCACAAATTCATCATTAATAACATTGCAAATGATGTTTAACAAAGCTAAATAGATTAGCATTAGGCCTAAAATCCACAAATAAAACTAAAATTGAAAGAATTTTAAAAGCCCTAATTTAAGAGAAACTAACCTCAATTAATTAACTTCAAAACGGGTCTGGGGTTGGTGGGGACGGGCTGCGCAAGCAGCGGCGCTGGGCGGCGGCGCTGGGCGGAGGGGAGGGGGGGTGGCGGGTAGCTAGGGTTTGAGGGGAATGGGAGTTTAATTGAGAAGAGGAGAAGAAATGGGTATGAAAACCCGTCTGGAATGTTTTTAAAGAAAAACCGACGGACAAAACCGACCTTGTCCGTCGGTTTTTCCCGCACGTTTGACCAGATTTGACCCAAAAATTAAAAAAAAAAAAATAGGAAACCGACCCTGTCCGTCGGTTTCCTAAAAAAAAAATTGTTTATTATTTTTTTAAAAAACAAATTGAATTGCATATTATTTAAAATATTTTTAAAAATAAAACCGACGTCGTCCGTCGGTTTTATATTAATTATTTTTTTTTTAATAAAACCGACGTGGGACGTCGGTTTTTTTTTGGCGGATATATAATTTCAAAATTTTGCGGAAAAAACCGACGTTGTCCGTCGGGTTTTTAATTAAAAAAATTAGAAATACACAAAATCGACGCACTGAGTCGGTTTTCCGTCGGTTTTTCAAAGAGACGCAGTCCGTCGGTTTTTTGTCCGTCGAATTTTGCCAGTTTTTTAGTAGTGTGCACATCTATGATCAATGGAGACAATGTTTAACGAAAAAAAAAAAAAGGAGAAATTCCCCCTCTTATAATTAAGCTCTCAAAAAGGGAAAATGAATTTGAACAAATACGAAACCTGATTCACTGATAGTTTCTACATTTGCTCAATCCAAGATTTGTCCAAAATTAACCACTGCCTTTCTTCTGTCTAATTCAAAAATAATGGAAAACAGGATAGTAAGAAAAAATTAAAATATTCCAACCTAAACTACAATAACACCTCATAATGGAGGAAGATCAGGGTAAGATGTGGAAAGCATAATGTGATTAAAAAGAAAACTCATCTAAATGTGAATATTGCTTAACACAATTTGCAACTCAGGAAATTATTGTACATATTTCCAAAAATTAAATCAAATTTTATCATATCAAAAAAAGATAATGCACGGAAAAAATTGAAAATACAAGTATTGGGAGAAGAGAAATATTTTATCTTTATTTTGCTGACACCATATCTGAGCTATTCAATCCTTGCTTTGTTCTTGTCCTTAGTTTCAAAACATCAAAAGCAGGATATCCAAAACCAAGAATCCTGCAAGTTAACAATGCATATATCATCGTCTAAGCTAAGTAAAAGAAAATGACGCTAAAAGGTAAACAAAAGAAGAGAATGAAATGAAGCAAAACTCAAAAACATACCACGATGAAAGAGAAGAACGCATACACAAAAGTGTGTGAATTTCTCCCAAATATCTTTATAAAAAATCTCACCACTTCAAAATGTCTAACAAATAAATATAAGGAAATTAGGAAGATGAATCAGCAGAAAATTAAAGAAGGCAAAGGGAGAGTTTTTAGAGTAATTTTAAATGCACAGGAGTAGTAACAATGAGCAAGAGACGGGGGAACGTACCAAAGAAAAAAGAAGAGAAAGAAGGCAAAACGTTTAGGAAAAGAAATAGATAATAATTATGAGGAAATAGATACGTGAGATGTAAAACATTTATTGTTGGTATTATTAGCATCAATATCATAACATTAAGACATCCCCTTTAACTTTAATATTCAAATTCTGCCAAGAAGTCGTGGGGTTTTGGTTTATGGGAATGTATAGTTTTTTTTTTCTTTTTTCTTTTGAATGAGGGGTAATTTAGTTGATCATCTTAATCCAACTTTTAATTACAGGGCGTCCCACTTTTAAAATATTATTATTGTAGATATGATCAATATATAACTATTAATTAAATGTTTTATTACATTTTAATTTACTGCAGGGGCAAAATCGTAATCCAGCTTTGAGGATAGGAGCTTCACACTTTTAGTATTACTAGTCTCAGTGCACGCGCTTTGCGCGTATCTCATTTGACAATGGACACTATATATGAAAGGAAAGTTGGATTTAGATACGAACTTCGCCGCTAACCTGTTCCTAAATTGCTCATAGCTAATTTATTTTAATAATTTGTTATTAATCCGTTGCTAAATTGGATTAGTGTAAAACTTTTTTCTTTCCTTCGATAATTCTTATTTATTTAAAAGTGAAATAATTTAATGTGTAAAAGAATATTGAGAATACAAATCGATTATTTACCAACATTCTAGGAAAATAAAAATGTAAAATCATACTTGATTTTAACATTCTAAATGTTATTTATATTTTTAAAATTATTTAAAATTTCTATCATATATAGTTTTTTTTTGGGTGACCGACTTATAGTGCTAAGTGCTAACATCACTTGTCTTTTAGTTTTTTTGCTCTATATCTATTGCGTAATTAAGAATTCAATTATCTGATCGTATGGATTTGTCTTTGAAATTTGATAGGAAAAGTATTACGATCTTAATTTGGAACTGAATTATAATAATTCTTCTTCCAGTTGACTTCAGATAAATTTTAATATTAACTACATAATTTAAATAATGAAAGTTTTAATAATCAAAATTTTAGTCGATTCAAAGTCCTTTATATTAGCAAATAATTAAATTGAAATTTTATCTAATGTAAAACAACAAAATAAATTATATAAGGACCTAGTGTAACAACCGGTTTGGTCGTTATAGTCTTTTCGGCTTTTCCGCCTTTTTCCGAGCACTGATTAGCTCACTTTTGACCGAGGGGACCGTTGACACGCTTCTCGAAGAGTCTAGATTTGATTCGGAGACTTTTGTGAAATATGTGCTTTAAGTGAAAAAGAGTTGACCCAAAGTTGACTTTTGGGTAAACAGACTTTTTTCGAAATTCCGTCGATTCTGAAAGGTCCGGGTGGCCATTTAGAACTTGTGTGTATGAGCCCGTTTGGATTGGCTTATAAGTTGCTTATAAGCTGTTTTAAGCTTTTTTGAGTGTTTGGCTGGCCAACTTAAAGTCATTTTGTACTTAAAATAAGCTCAAAAAAATAATTGGGCCCATTTGACTTAGCTTATCTAAAGCAGCTTATAAGCTGAAAACAGCTTATAAGCCAAAAAAAAAAAAAGTTAGACTACCCCAACTTATTTTTTTTAGCTTATAAGCTGTTTGCAGCTTATAGGCTCAAGCCCATCCAAACAGGCTCTATATCTGGTTCGGTTCCCAATACA
The DNA here is from genome assembly GCF_019175385.1 of Lycium barbarum. Taxonomy (NCBI): domain Eukaryota; kingdom Viridiplantae; phylum Streptophyta; class Magnoliopsida; order Solanales; family Solanaceae; genus Lycium; species Lycium barbarum. The sequence goes on along the minus strand of NC_083345.1, from coordinate 100,240,104 downwards.
CTCGAATGCATTTTGGGACTTGCGTTGGGAGATTGTTAATGAGGTATCGAGGGTTGAGTCGGTCAATGAGACCTCCGATGAAAATTTCGAGGCACCGAGTGTGTTCGTAGCATATTTTTGTGTGGGTCTGTGTAGGTAGTTTATGAGCAGATGGCCTCGGGAGAAGTTTGGGATTTCGTTTGAGACTTAGAAAATCTTGTGGGATTCTGGTACCTGGTGCCCGCAATGGCTGCACCGCCGTTTCGGTGGAGCGACCGCTGGGGTGGCCAAGTATGTTTGGCCCAGACTGCTGGGGGGGTCTGTTGAGCGCTGTTGCGGCGCAGCCGTTGCGGTCCCGTTACCGTCGTGGGGGGGGGGGGGGGGTAATAGGCCTGTTATTTCATTAAGTGTGTTTTAAATAAGCCCTTAGTCTATCATTTATTGCCATTACAAAATAGAACTCTTGGGATTTGCTCTTGGAGATTTTTTAGTGAAGATTCTTGGTGGTAAGTTCCCCTAATCCTTCTACTATTTCTTGAATCCTAATCATCATAGATTCCTCCTTCCCTTAATAATCCCTTAGTGATGGAGGATAAAATTGGAGATAATGAATGTTCTATCTAGGCTTATTAATGGTGAAATTGATGGGGTTTATGCTAGATTTTGGTGAATCTAAGGTTGTTAATCTTATATCTTCCATTATTACAGTTGAATTCTTGAATCAAAGAGTTAGGGTTTATACACAAATTTGGGGGTTTTGCTTCAATTTCGAAATTAGGCTAATCCACGAGCTAAATCAGCAATTAATGGTTGGGTTATTATCGCCTAGTGCTTAATTTGATATTTTGCTCCTGAATTTCCTGTTTTGACCTTGTGGGTCCCGTTTCCCCAAATTCTAGGGTTAGATTTGACCTAAATTGAAAGATATTAGTATCATTCTTCATGATTTTTAATCTGGATTTCGAATATGCCTAGCTTTTATTGATCTTGAGGCTCAGCGGAAAGGGAAGGCGAAAGAGTGATTTGTTAGTGTTTGTTGTTCGGCCATCCAGGTAGGTTATCACTTACCCTTTGTGAGACTTCGTATAGCGAAGCATATATTTAGATTATATCATTAGAGAAAGCATGTAAACCTTTGGGTATGAAGTTGGGTTGGTTATCGTCTTAGGTTGGGCTCTGTTGCGTGATTGGGGCTAGCTACCCCGTTGTGTTATGATTGATTGTCCTATTGTGTTGGCTTGAAGCCATGTGTTGTTGGTAGATATTGGAATCCGTTTTTCTATCTTGATTATGATATTGTTAGCGTACCCACTGTTGGTACTTGTGATATTGATAAATTGTTGGCGTGCCATTGTTGATACTTGTGATATTGAGCATGATTATTGATGTTGATACATGCATTGCATGCACTCTCATTCTTCATGATATACTGTTGAGATACTGTTGGTACTTGATGAAACACTGTGATGAGCTGGGCTCGGTTTTTAAATGAGAGCGACGTGAGAGTCCTATATCCGATGTTAGTTCCGGAATCATGGATCGAGTGAGTGCATGGACTTTGCGGTCCCCCCAAAGTGGTGTCGATGAGAACCCCCGTGAGTAAAGATCTGGAGTCTCGTTTGTCTATTGGGCAAAGATCCGGGACAAGTGGCACTTAGACTTCGCGAGTCACTTTGGATTGTACTACCAAGATGTCGATATTTCCGTCTAGAGTGTATGTGTACACAACTTTTGCATGGCATTGCATTGCGTCCATACATTATTGCATTGCATTGCACTATGACATACATTGATAATGTTTGGTGTTGTACTTGTGATGTTGGTTTCAGACTTGATATATTTGAGGCTTTGCACACTTGGGATTAGATGCTCTACTTAGGCAATGATGTATACTTGGCTTCTATTATACGTGACTTTTACTTGTTGGTTTACCTGCCTACCTTGCTTTATTATCTTAATTGTGTTAGTTATGCTTAGTCAGCCAATGATGCCTACCAGTACCGTTGTATTATACTGACCTGCACTTGTTGCATTCCTTTATGAATGCAGAGTATCAGGTTGGTTCTGCTTCCATCTCTCGTGGCTGATTGTCGTCTTCAGCACTATCGCGAGTTTCCAGGGTGAGCACAGATGTTCACTGCCTTGAAGACTCTTCCCAGTTTATGTCTTATTTTGTTATTCTAAGACATAGACAGATTTATGTATTATTATTCCAGATTTGTAGAATTTTCATTAGAAGTTCTTGTATGACTTAGACTAGACCCTGGGGTATTTCTTATTCCACACTATTCTATTATATAATATTGTGAGACTTACGTATTTATTATTTTTTGCTTGATAAATTATTTATTCATGTATTTATTTATCGTTGGATTGAGAGTTCGCTTATCGAGGTGGGAAAGGTAAGTGTCGGCACGACTTATGTCAAAATGGGTCGTGACACCTGGTTTATATAAGGTAGAATTTTAGTCAATCCTAAAATGATTCATGACAAAAGTCTTATTCAAAATTAAATTTTAGATTGTTCCTTCATTTAGTATAGTTCAATATGTTAATGTATTTTTGACTTGAACTCCACAAAAAAAATAAAAATATAGGGATTTGTTTGAGTTTCTCGATGAAGCAAATTGGTTAGGTTACTGTTATTAACTATAATGTCAATTTAATGTTTGTTATTTACTTAGATTCCACAAAAACAAAAATACAAAGACAGATTTCTTCAAGTGTTTCGGTGGAGAAATTATTGATGAAGTAGAATTGGTTGCATGAATTAGTTGTGATAACAATTTAATGTTTGTTTTTGATTTGGACTCCACAAAAACATAGTAACACGGCATCACTCTAAATAATAAAGTTTACCTGATAACTTTGGTAGGAGTCGCGCGAATATCGATCCTGCCAACTGGCATTGTGTAACATATGTTTGTCCACATGCAACAGATCAAACACTCTATTGAAGATTAATGGATAAATAATATTTTTGTTTAACCTTAAAATGGAGAACAATTAAATTTATGCGTGATGCTAAAGATATGTTGCTAAATTCAATTCGAGATTAGATTGCGAGATTAACAAATAAGTAAATAAAGAAGCAGATCTGACCAAATATTAATTATGACTGGCCTCGGGTATCGGAACCGAGGTCGAACCCCGTACTGGGTGCTTATACGATGAATAATGAAAATAAACTTAGAAACAATGTCAATAAACTCAGATGATTCTATTGCTTTTTTATATGAACTCCTTCTCTCTTTCTGTTGCCCAACCCCCTACAATAGATGGAAACCTCCTCTTTATATAATAGAGGAGTCCTAACCCTAGTACAATTCTAAGTAAGGCAAAGAAATTTGGTGACAGCTGTTGCCGAGATCGATGCCGAAATATCCGGTTGAGGGCGGATATTTCGGTCTTCTCCTTATGGTAGTTAACCGCCTCACCTTTAACGCCTCGTCCCAGATCGAGCTCGAAACCTCATTCTCGACGGGCCGATCATATCGTGCTCGAGTATAACCATGACAATGGGAAACGGAGCATGTCAGCATCCTCGGTTTTTACCCGTATACAGATAGTCCCCCCATTTTCGGAAGTAAAATTATTGATGGTGAGAAATGGACCCAAATAAAGTTGAACAGCCGCCTCCAATTACCTAGGACAAGACCTTCCAGTCAACATCTTACTCTGCCTGATGCTAGGTCATTATTACCCAGCCGCCAAATCCTTTTGGGAGACCTCCTTGTGTCAGAGTCCTTGATACGCTATAGGACCTCTTGATTCTCTTTCTATATAAAGCCCATGTATTCTTCCTTTCTCATGCATCTGCACTTCTTCAAATCTTACTTTGCTCCTCCTAAAAAATCTTACTGCGATTCCCGAATTGAGCTCGTAGTACTCCTCGAATTTTCAATCTTCTTTCATCAGGGCGTGACTATTTTTTGTTAAGGAAAACCTTCCATGAATATGGCTCACGTCCTATTATTAACTCAAGGTGAAGATCAGCATTCGTTCACGCCATCAACGGGAGCCGCTGGTTTTGATAGGGAGCTAGAATCTCTCACTGCTGGTATTCTCCCATCGGGTTTTTATCTATATGAACGACTGTAAAATTCTTCGCCATTTTGATTAGGTGGAGAACTTTGAATCTTGTATTTATGATGGCGCCATTACCGCAGTCAGGGAAGATTGCAACTTAGGCGCAGATGTTGACATCCGCCCTGTTGGGGATGGTGTGAAAATAAATCACCACGTTGTCGGTTACTCATTGTCATACACGTATCCTTTTTCCATAGGGTTCACTCTCCCTGTTCATCGAGTGATCGAGGACTTCTGTCGTCGGTATCGGATATGTATCAGGCAGATCGCCCCATAGATTTAGAGACTTGTGTATTGTATTGAGAAGTTGGCTAATGTGGCCGGAATCGCCCTCACCCTTGACCATTTGCTTCACATATATATACCTCGAGTGATCCGAGGGGGAATTGTTCATATGGTTCCCAGGGGAAGTCGAAGCCTGATCGACCTCGAAGACGATTATGACTGACGGTGGCTTCATCGGTTTGTGATGATATGCACAACTCAACTTCACCGTCCATCGTCTGCCGATTTTCCTGAGGTGTGAAACCCTTTACCAAATCCAGTTGAACCCGAGCTTGATACGACTATCTTTGGATAGGTGATTGCCCTTCTCCGAGCTTCTCGTAGCGTAGGCCGTTCTTGGAGAATAATGGCACCCGAAGGGTGGAAAGGCAAAGACCACGGTAATTTCTTAATTTGACCATTTTGAACCTCATTTCCATGTATTATGTCTCAACCCAATGTATTTGATTTTCAGGACTTCAGACGAGGAGGGCTTCCAAGGGAAAGTCAATAGCCAAGGATGTTGCTCGGGGAAGAAGAGCACCTGCACCACCGAGGGCACCTGGGCGCAGAGAGACTGGAAGCTTCCCAGTTGGGCATCCGGGGGTTGGATCTCAGGTTCGAACCCGTCCTATCATAGAGTCCCGTCGGGAAATACCTTTTGGCGAAACTCCGCTAACAATAATGCTTGATGAAGAAGATTTACCGGGGCCAAATATCCCCGGTCGATCCGCCTCTGGTTCAAGTCATGGGGATATATAATCGGTATCATGTGTCATCGCCGCATCCCGTGGAATGGGCTAAAGATCTCAACCTTCGACTTGCTAAGTTGGTTAAGGGCATTGTTGTTTTACTTTCGTTTTCCAATTAGTAGCTGTAAAGTAGGGGTTCTCCTGTTTTCTCCTGATATATTGATGTATCCGACATAGTCGAAATTTTGTGGGCGAATTGGTTTTTATTGGACTCTATTGAGCATTCCATGTGTGTTGTTTGTACCTGAACCTTTGTATATGTCCTTGCAATATTCGATCAATAGTCACTTGTTCTACAATTCACAAAAATTCGAAACGTTTTGCTACCGGCCGCCATGCTCGAACATTTTATTCTTAAAACTCTACTATAACTACTTCGGGATCACATCCTTTGCGACTGATACGGAAGTTTCACTTGATCATAGTGGTATTCGTGTGAGAGCCCGACCTAGATCTTATCGGAAGGCCGACCTGCTTAAGTACGATCTGTTGATCGAGTGAGGCGTCCCGGTTCCTTCTCGTGTACGCTTCCCATGGTTAGATAAGATCAAGGTCACATCCGTCACATCCATCTGACATCGGCACGTGTCGAGACCCTGTTGGCTCTGAAGACGGTTATGGAAGGCGAACCGGCTTAACCCCACTCTATAAAGCAAGTTTTCCCTTTCATTTTTCACTTTCTGACTTTTACCAAAGAGAGTTTTACCTTCGTGTGCCTTGGATACGTTGATCCTCATATCTTCAAACCTTCATACCTTCATATCTTTATATCTTTATATCTTCATATCTTCATATCTCCTTATCAGTCCTCTACCCAATCTTCAAACCTTTATTCAAACCTTCTTACCTTCATACATTCGAAAACACGAGCAAATCTTCTAAGGCCAAAACCAGTGAGACCTCCTCGGCTCCAAAACCGGAGCCAGTACTGACTGACTTCATTCCTCAAGACTGCTCGGTCATCCGGTATTTCAAGGTCGAGAAACCCTCTCAACAAGGGGATCAATGTGTCGAAATATTGGCCTATTTGTGCACGATACCCTAGAATAAACTCGAGCAGGTCAAGGCAGATTGCGGGTGGAAGGGTAAGGAAGTCTTTATTCCTGATCAGAATGAAGCTATAACGACCTACGTGGAAGGGTATTTAAGTGTTTACACCTATCCTTTCACATTTAGCACGCTCGATCCCATGGTAGTGGATTTTTGCAAACGGTATGACATTACCCTCGGTCAGATTCATCCGTCATTTTGGAGAATCGTTATGCTCCTCTGCTATTTCACTGCAAACGTGAATATTTCATTCACGGTGCACCATCAATTCCGGCTATATAGTCCCCGTGTTTTCAGAGGGGGCATGATTAAACTCTCAAAACGAGCTGGAAAAGCACCCTTCTTCGGTCTGGATGAAGATAGAGACCGAGGCTATTTCCAGGGCAGATTTGTTCGAATCAGGACAACGGATCTGATTCCCGCTGACAAGTTGTCGTTTCCCGAGAGATGGAACCCAAACCTTAAGTAACTTCACTTTGGTACGATATGACCATATTCCTGTACTTACACTGAACCTTTGATTTGCGTGTGTGTATATAGCACTTTCCCAAACTCTAGGTGCGCTTCCTAGCCTTGGTCAATGGATCGGGAAAATCTATTCCCAACTTACTTATGCCGACCGCACCTGGAGACGTTTTTCCCGGTCCCGGTGGGAGGACATAACCCACGGTAAGTCCTTCCCTTAGAGCACTGTTTCGTCGTCCCTACGTGCTACGCCATGTTAGATAAGTAAGGACTGTTCTTCTTTTCACTTCGCAGGTCTATCAAAGGCCACCAGAATTCGGGGCCAGGAGGCTGCTGAGGCCTCGACCTATGAGCAAGATACCGAAGCTCCTGATCAGGGAGACAAAGCTGAAAGGAGGAAAAGACGATCCTCCGAGTCTTCTCGAGCTCCTTCCCAGGCCAGGAAAAGATCGAGGCTCACTATCAGAGAGACCTCATCGAAAGATGTCTCGGCCCGGGCTTTGGAGGTTGAGGTTGCCGTTCAACTATCGGATCATTCCGACAATGACGACCAGGTGTTGGATGAGCATTGACTTGCCGACAAGCTCCTTGAGCAAGAGCTGACCGGTTCTGCTGCGATTACTCCACTCTTGGTGGAAAGCTCAAGTCAAATTCTGGCGGGTTCGAGGGATGTCTCGAGGCCGACGGATATAGGAGTATCAGGCTGAAGGTCGGGACATCTAAAGACCCTACGACAGAGCACATTTCTACTCGAAGTTTTGAAAGGCTGCCAGCCGCAGCCGTTGGATCGAAGGCAGCTTCCTCGGTACCGGGTTCTGTCCTTCCGATACAAGCTGTGGCCTCGTCTAAAAAAATAATTTGCATACAGGATTCTCCCCCCCCCCCTCCCCCCAATTGGTGGATATTTCCGCCGATGTTGACAAAGCTAAAGGCAAGATGACTGAGGAAGGGGCAATCAGTTATGAAATACCCGCTCCGGGCATGTCGAGTTTTGAGCATTTATCCATCCCCGTGGCCAACCATTTCGGGGTTAATTCCGGTCCTAGGTTGGAGAAAGTGTTTCCTTCCCCTAGTACCGACCCGAGTCGGAAGAGGCTAATCACTTTCAAGGTGCCGGCCGATATGAACATGTTATCGGGGCCGGTCGGGGTGGCCAGCTACTGTACCCTTTGGTGTCCCAAGAGGACTGTAAGAAAATGGCCGAAGTCAGCGAATCGTGCCTTTTTTCAACGAGGCTCAGCAAGCATTGAACCGGGTAAGTCTTGTTCTTATGCTCTTTTCACTTAGCTTTAATTTCATGCCTCATTTTAACAACTGTTCCTCTTTCCCTTATAGGCCTCCGTGCTTCATCATGCAAGCTTTCACCGGCTCAGGCACGAAGTGGGCCGGCTCAAGGAGGAGCTCAAAAGGAAAAGTCAGGAGGCGGACGAGCTCATGGATCTGTATGAGTGGAAATTAGAATATATCTCAGCTCTCCCTGACCTTTCTATCCTTAAGTCGGATTTAGCAGCGGCTCGAGACGAAGCTGCCAAGGCTAAGCAGGAACGTGACCAGTTGGCAGAGAAGGTAAGGGCTTTCAAAGTTTACAATAAATCTTTAATAGCCGATGCTAATGCCTCTCCTTCTCAGGCCCGGGCATACGTTAGCCAGATTGATCAACTTCGGGCGGAGCTTGATGGGATTAAACCCGAGCTTAATGTCCTCCAAGAAACGACCATCAGTCTTGTGGCCGAGTGTGATGTTCTTAGAGAGCAGCTTCGAGCGGCGGTGGAGCAAATAAACGGACTTAGGTCGTCGCTTGCTACGGCCGAAACTGAACGGGATAGACTGAGCCGGGTTATCACCGATCTGCAGGCTGAACATGGAAAGATCTTGACCAGATCTCGTACTATGAAGATATGTTAGATCAGTATAAGGCCGACATGACTGCTGCCGAAAAGGCCAGTAATCTTCGAGCCGAGTACGTGCGGTGCTTATCCCGAAGGAAAACCCTCGAAGAAGTTCAAGCCACTGGAGTGGACTTGTCAGATCTGATCGAGGAGGCCAAGAAGCTCGAAGCGGAAGCAAAGGTTGTATTCGACCCCGAGGATTCGGATATCGACCTTGAGTCAGCCGGGGAAGAAACTGAGGGATCGGGTGAATATTAGGCTCGTGGGCCTTATGTCCCTTTTTTGTTGTTGTTGTTGTTGTTGTTTTTGTTTTTTGTTTTAAGGCCGCTAGTTTGAGCCTTTGTAAATTCCCTTATATGTATGTATAAATGAAAAGAAAAATCTTCATTCGACCTATTCATCGCCTTTTGTTGCCCTTTGCAGAGTATTCCTCGGTTCAATGTTTGTCTGATTTATGCCATCGTTTTAGCTTGCTTTATTGTTTCAACCAGGATAAAATTCAAGTGGTAACGGTTCGTGATTGGTTTTTAGTCCGTGTTGACTTTAGTAATTGCTTTATTTATAAATTGCAAGACAGACCGGATCACGATATTTTTTGCGTTGTAAGACCGTAATCTTCAACCGTTTGGGTCACAACCTTTTAAGCTTGCGTGTGTTTTTTAGACCGTAGTATTTAACCGTTTAGGCCATAGATTTTTAGCATTGGGTATGTTTTCTGGACCGTAGTCTCTAACCGTTTAGGCCATAGCCTTTCAGTATCTGGCAACATTGGATCATTTTGATCGAAGTAAGATTTTTATTGAAAAACCGACCGAATATGTGTCCGTAATTATTGCCGTGGCAAGAACAAACTAATTAGACACGATTTAATCGATCGTTTGGTCCTTACATCGATCCTATTGTTCCAGCCTTGGCTTTTACATAGTTATCACTTAACTCATGGTATAATAGTCCCCTAGTACTCGAGTCCGAGGTATGAGAGCTTGGGTACTATTAGCCCGATATATGCAGTCCCCAGTCTTCGGTCTTTGATCGGTATGCTCTATTCGCGTAGCACGCTGTTCAGCGCTGCCTCATTAAAAACCTTGCCGAAAACCCACTTCGGGACAAAACGGTCAAAGGGAAAAAGAGTGCATCACGTGCTTTTAGTCCTAGTCTATGACTTTCCAGTTTCCATTGTGCTGCTCCGGTGTCTCGAACTGTATCCCTGCATGGTTAGATCGAGAGAGAAGAAAAACAAAAAGAAAAGTTATTCGTACCTTTAACAGTAATATAGCTTTAGGTGTGCTGCATTCCAGTTGTGTTTCAATTGCTATCCGTCTTCGTTCTCGAGCTGATAAGAACCTTTCCGGGTTATTCTAGTAACTTGGTACGGTCCTTCCCAATTCGGGGCTAGTTTCCCTTCGTGAGGGTTCTTTGTTTGAAGTGTGACTTTCCTCAGTACCAAGTCCCCAATCTGAAAGTTCCTGAGGTTGGCCCTCCGGTTATAATATCTTTGCATCCTTTGTTTTTGTGCGGCTATCCGGATATGAGCAGTTTCCCTCCTTTCGTCCACAAGATTCAGACTAGCAGACATTGTTTCATGGTTCGAGTCCTCAGTGGCATATCGGAATCTTAAGTTTGGTTATATTAGGGCCTCGACTCCGTATACAAAGGAAAACGGAGTCTCCCCGGTGCTTGATCTTACCTTGTGCGGTAGGCCCTTAAAACCTCGGGCAAAACCTCCTTCCATCGCTGCTTAGAGCCGATCAGTCTTTTCTTTAGTTTCTGCAGTATAGTTTTATTGGTAAATTCGGCGTGACCATTCGCACTCCGGTGATATGGGGTGGATAAGATCTTTTTGATCTTGTATTCTTCGAAAAACCTACTGACCTTGTTGCCTATGAACTGCTTCCCGTTATCACACGCTATCTCCACGGGTACCCCAAATCAACAGATTATATGGTCATAAATGAAATCAATGACCTCTTTTTCCCTGACTTTCTCGAGTGTCTGTGTTTCAACCCATTTTAAGAAATAATTAGTCATAAGCGAAATAAATTATGTCTTACCTGGGGCCCATGGCAGAGGACCTACTATGTCCATACCCCAATTCATGAATGACTATGGGGAAATGACCGAATAGAGTTCTTCCCCGGGTTGATGTATTGACGGGGCGTGCTTTTGGTATTCGTTGCATTTTCGAACGAAGGTTTTGGCATCTTCCTCCATCTCATTCTAGTAGTATCCTGCTCGGATCAGCTTGCGGACCAATGAATCGGCTCCCGAATGGTTCCCGCAAGTCCCCTCGTGAATTTCCCTCAGAACATAATCGGTTTCTCCTGGTCCTAGGTATCTCGCCAAGGGGCCGTGGAACGACCGCCGGTATAGCTGGCCATCGACCAAACAAAATCTAGTTGCTTTGGTTCGGAGGGCTCTTGATTCCTTAGCATCGGATGGTAGCTTTCCTGTTTGAAGATAGTTTATGTACTTGTTCCTCCAATCCCAGGTGAGGTTGGTCGAGTTTATTTCGGTGTGGCCGGTTTCTATCACCGATTTCGTCAACTGCACCACAGCTCTGGAGTTGAACCCATCCGATTCGACCGAGGATCCCATATTTTCCAGGGCATCCGCCTCGTTATTTTGATCCCGGGGCACGTGTTCCAACGTCTACTCCTTGAACCGGCGAAGGACAACCTGCAGTTTCTCTTGGTATCTTCGCATTCGATCATCCTTGACTTCAAAGGTTCCGTTTTCTTGGTTGACCACCAGGAGAGAATCACATTTGGCCTCTATGATCTCGACTCCCAAGCTTTTAGCCAGTTGTAAACCTGCAATCATAGCCTCATACTCGGCTTCGTTGTTAGCTAAATCAGTCGATCTAATAGATTGTCTTATTATGTCACCTGAGGGAGGTTTGAGAACGATCCCTAACCCGGACCCTTTTACATTAGATGCACCGTCCGTGTAAAGAGTCCAGACTTCCGTGCTAGTCCCCAAGGCAAGAAGCATTTCCTTTTCGACCTCGAGGATCATGGCCAGTGCAAAATCGGCCACGAAATCTGCCAGTATTTGGGATTTGATTACAGTTCGGGGTTTGTATTCAATATCATACCCGTTAATCTCCACAGCCCACTTTACTAGTCGGCTTGAGAGTTCGGGTTTATGCATGACATTCCTCAGGGGGTACAATGTTACGACACATATGGGATGACTCTGAAAGTAAGGTTTTAATTTTCTAGATGCACTCAATAAAGCCAAAGCGAGTTTTTCCAAATGTGGGTACCTGGTTTCGGTGTCACCGAGGGTTCTGCTTACATAATAAACCGGGTATTGCGTACCTTTCTCCTCTCGAACCAGGACTCCGGTCACTGCTATCTCGGACACCGCCAAGTATAGATACAACTGCTCGTTCGCTTTTGGCGTGTAGAGTAGAGGCGGACTTGATAAGTACCTTTTGAGTTCTGCTAAGGCCGTCTGACATTCGAGGGTCCAAGCAAAGTCAGTCTTTTACTTTAGCAACGAGAAAAACCGATGACTTTTGTCCGAGGATCTGGAGATGAACCGGCTTAAAGCAGCTATCTGTCCTGTCAATCTTTGTACTCCTTTGATGTCATTTATCACGATGATATCTTCAATTGCCTTTATCTTATCCGGGTTGATTTCGATCCCCGGATTCGACACCATGAACCCGAGAAACTTGCCCGATCCAACGCCGAAAGCACATTTTCTGGGTTCAGCTTCATGTTGTACCTTCTTAATATGCTGAAAGTTTCCTGCAAAAAATTCAAATGGTCCTCTGCTCGCAGGGACTTAGCGACCATGCCATCTATATAAACTTCTATTGATTTCCCTATTTGGTGTTCAAACATGCGGTTGACTAACCGCTGATAGGTGGCACCGACATTTTTTAAGCCGAAGGGCATTACATTATAACAATACGTGCCAGACCTAGTTATGAAAGAGGTTTTTTCTCGATCCTCCGGGTCCATTTGTATTTGGTTATACCTGGAATAGGCATCGAGGAAACTCAGCGTGTCGTGACCCGCAGTAGCGTCGATCATGCAATCGATGCTGGGTAAAGGAAATGAATCCTTTAGGCAAGCCTTGTTTAAATCTTTATAATCTACGCACATTCTAAATTTATTTCCTTTTTTAGGCACTACCACAACGTTAGCTAGCCAATCCGGGTATTTTACCTCCCGAATGGACCTTATGTTAAGGAGCTTGGTTACCTCGTCTTTGACGAATGCATGTTTTACCTCAGGCTGTGGCCTCCGCTTTTGTTTGACGGGAGGAAAACTTGGATCCAGACTCAACTTGTGTATTGTCACATCCGGTGGAATACCTATCATGTCTAAATGGGACCAAGCAAAGCAATCTAAGTTATTTTTAAGAAATTCAATAAAAAAATTCCTGAGCTCGGGCGTTAACCCTGTGCCCAGGTATACCTTCTTATCAGGTGGATGAGCGAACAATATGATTTGCTCGAGTTCTTCGACTATGGATTTAGTGGCATCAGAATCAGCGGGCACCACAAAGGTCCTCGGTACTCCGAACTTTAACTCTTCGTCTGGTGTGTCTCCGTTCCGACCTTTCGAGGATTCCGGGATCGAGATGTGTGATTGCTATTTGGCATTCTTCCCTTCGGTCCGAGCTGGCACCTTTATAGTCTTAATAGATTCTTCAACCACGAACATTTCCTTTGCGGCCTGTTGCTCACCGAGAACGTACCTTCTGGGGTCGGGAACTTCAATACCTGGTGTATAGTTGAGGAGACCGCTCTCACGAGGTGAATCCACGGTCTGCCCAGCAATGCATTGTACCCCATGTCTCCCTCTATCACATAAAATTTCATCTGCTGCGTAGTTCCTGCCATATTAATCGGTAAAGTGATCTCGCCCTTCGTCGTCTCGCATGCCATGTTGAATCCGTTGAGGACCCGTATCGCCGGCACGATCTGATCTAGTAGTCCCAGCTGTTCGATGACTCTCCATCGGATGATATTAGCCGACATACCTGGATCAATTAGCACACGTTTGATTCTAAATTTATTGACAAGGACGGATATTACCAGTGCGTCATTATGCGGCTGGGCGATGCCTTCCATGTCCTCGTCATTGAACGAGATGGGACCATCGGGGTCATCGTTACGGATACGCTTTTCCCTCGTTATGAAAATTTTGGTGCGTTTTACAACCGGGCCAATGGGAACGTCAGTTCCTCCCATGATCATGTGTATCACCTGCTGAGGCTCTTCCGGCCTATCCTGTTTGTTGGAGTCCAGGTTCTTGAAATGGGTTTTTGCTCGTTCACTTAGGAATTCTTAAAGGTGTCCCAAATTGAACAGTCGAGCAACTTCCTCTCTTAACTGCCGATAATCTTCAGTTCGATGGCCGTGAGTGTGATGATACTTACAAATTAGACTTTTATCCCGCTTATCTGGATCAGATTGGATTGGCCTTGGATGTCTTGTTTCTTTGTTTCAGATAACGACCGCCGCTATGGTTGCTACATCGACATAAAAATTATACTCGGATAACCCTGGAGTTTCTCTGTTTCCCGGGGCTCTATCGACAGCATTTCTGTTTATCAATCCACGGCTACTTTGGCCTCGATCATTCCTCCTATCATTCTTGCCTGATTCGCTGTTGCGCCCGTTTCCCCTTCGATCGCGTGGGTAAGGCTGGTACCTGTCATATGATGATCAGGAATCCCGATCTACCACTCTCTTCGATCGATCACTCCCTTTACCAGAATGCCATGATACCGAAGTGGCCCTCAGAATCTTATCATCTTCGACCCTGATCTTCGACTGATACCTGTTGTGTACATCAGCCCAAGCGATCGCCGGGTACTCTATCAGATTTTGCTTTAGCTCCATAGATGTGATTGAGCTCCTTGAATTGAGCCCTTGAGTGAAAGCCTGAACGGCCCAATCGTCAGTGACTGGAGGTAAGTCTATGCGCTCCATTTGAAATCGAGCCACAAACTCGCGCAGGGTCTCGTCATCTTGTTGCTTGACGTTGAACAAGTCCGATTTTCGCGTTTCAACCTTGATGGCCCTAGTATGGGCCTTGACGAAAGCATCAGCGAGCATGGAAAATGAATCAATTGAATGCTTGGGCAAGTTTGATACCAAATCATCGCCCCCTTTGACAGGGTTTCCCCAAATTTCTTAAGTAGCACCGATTCCCTTTCATCATCGGCGAGATCATTGCCCTTAATAACACATGTATATGCAGTCACATGTTCATTTGGGTCCGTCGTCCCATTATACTTCGGGATATCGGGCATGAGAAATCTCTTAGGGATTTTCATCGGTGCCGCACTTGGCGAAAATGACATTTGAACAAATTTTTTCGAATCTGGTCCCTTCAACACTGGTGGAGCCCCTGGAATCTGATCGACCCTCGAGTTGTTGTTCTCCACCTTCTTGTCGTTCGCCTCAATCTTCTTTTCTCCAGACTCGACTCGTTTCGTCAATTCTTCGAGCATTCTTATCAATTCGCTGCTCTGCCCGGGGTGGTTCTCGTTACTCCATGGGACGTTCCTTTCTTCCGTATCCTGGGTTTATTCTGATGGGGCAATATCGGGTGCCTGACTCCGGTTCTGCAATTGCGCTATGATCTCTTGCTGGGACTGTAACTGAGCCATAGCCATGTCTAACTGGTTTTGGAGCTGTTGCAGCATGGCTCTGTTATTCTCGCCGGCCGGTACGTTTCCCACTGATGATCCGACTTGAACAGGATTAACGGGGGGCGCGTTGTTATTTGGTACGCCCCCATCGTTATGCTCGTGATGGCTTGGCTCGACTTGGAAGTTGACGGAATGGGAATCCGACATTTCTGGTATACTAGAAATCAAACCTTAAAGAACAAGTGTAAAATATTGAGCGTAACCAGAATGTTGTATTGAACCGCCACTACTATCTCTGGCCCCACGGTGGGCGCCAAACTTTTTAACCTTAAAATGGAGAACAATTAAATTTATGCGTGATGCCAAAGATGTGTGGCTAAATTCAATTCAAGATTAGACTGCGAGATGAACAAATAAGTAAATAAAGAAGCAGATCTGACCAAATATTAATTATGACTGGCTTCGGGTATCGGAACCGAGGTCGAACCCCGTACCGGGTGCTTATACGATGAATAATGAAAATAAACTTAGAAACAATGTCAATGAACTCAGATGATTCTATTACTTTTTTATATGAACTCCTTCTCTCTTTCTGTTGCCCAACCCCCTACAATGGATGAGAACCTCCTCTTTATATAATAGAGGAGTCCTAACCCTAGTACAATTCTAAGTAAGGAAAATAAATCTAGTGACAGCTGTTGCCAAGATCGACGCCAAAATATCCGGTTGAGGGCGGATATTTCGGTCTTCTCCTTATGGTAGTTAACCGCCTCTCCTTTAACGCCTCGTCCCAGATCGAGCTCGAAACCTCATTCTCGATGAGCCGGTCGTATCGTGCCCGAGCATATCCATGACAACGGGAAACCGAGCATGTCCGTATCCGCGGTTTTTACCCGTATACAACTTTAGTACTTGCGGGGATCTAATCCCTTCACCTTAGGCACAAACAATTGAAAAAGAAATAATGAGAGATACATTCTAATTTTTAAATAAATACTTTTTATATGAACAAAACTTAAACAATAGCCTTTTTATATGAACAAAACTTAAACAATAGCCTATATTATGTTATGAGAAATTTCTGTCAAATAGTGAATTTTCTTACCCCCGTCGTGTCAACATAGACTCTCTTGCAAAGCCAAATATTATGTAATGAGAACTTTCTGTCAACATAGTGAATTTTCTTACCGCCATCGTGTCGACATAGACTCTCTTGCAAAGCCAAACTTTGAAATAAATAAATCAAAAGTTAAAAATATATGCAATAAAAACATTATGAAAGTAGCAAGAAATCACCCGACGTTGACGTAAACGTTCTCTTCTTTGGCTTGTCACAAATTTTTCTTGAACTCCAGTTCAGGGCTCCATGTTGTGCGATAAAAATTTCTGTTGAAATCAAAAAATATTTTCACATTAAACAGTAAATAATTAAATTTTACATACCTTGAGCGCCGAATTGGAGCTCAAAGGATGACGAGCCTGTAAGAATGACTCTATTTTTTTAGGAGACCAATTATTCTAGGTGTGTGAAGTAGTAAAGTTAAAGTTGACGTTAAAGTTGACTTCAAACTCTTACAATATTTATTCTATCAAAATTAAACAGACGATGTAATTTAATTTAGGTAAGTATATTATTAATTAAGTTTCTAAATATATAAGGAATAGGATGTCTACATTTCTCTATGGAGTTCCACTTCATTACCTTAGACTACGTTTCTTTGTTTGTGGACGATACCAAAGATAAAAACTTAGTTGAATTTAAAGTCCTAAATATTAGAACTTCTTATATAGTTCAAAGGAAAAATATAATAATAGAATTTTAGTTGATTTCAAATTTTAAAATATTAGAAAAATTAGTAAATGATTATTTTCTCTAGCATGAAACTTATTTCTTGAAGAATAATTAAATAATAATTTGAGAAAATAGTAAATGACAATTTTGTCTATTTTAGAGTCTTTTAATAAAGGGCAAAACGTTCGATTAACATTTCTAAGACCCTTCGTATTTTTAATATAGTATAGATATGATGAAGAAAAAACAACGAAAATATTGTCTTCGCATATTCGTTTAAGATTAGGTCACGTTTACAATGTTTGATTAAAATATGGCTTCTCAAGCCCTTTTATCTTTTTTTTTGTTAAATGCAATAATTTTCTTTGGTAGGATATTACCATAAACCAGAGTTTCATATGCATGAAGAATGAGATGCCACGATAAGTTGTGTTAGAAGGTATAAAAAATAATAGAGAATGTAATTGGTTAGGGAGGAAAATATTTTTCATGCAAAATGGTTTCCAAAAATATATTTTCCTGAAATATAAATAATTTTATTATTTATTTTCTATTAAGTGTGTAAAAAAGAGCTTTGAACCAAATTTGAACACTTCACAGTCTATTTAGTAAACATGTATACATAATTGCATTATTGAGAATTTAGTTGCAAACAATGTATGCAAAGCTTCGTGATATATAAATTTATGGCAGAAACATTGAGAAATAGCATTGCAATTTTGAAATATTTAAAGTTCCCAACAAAAAATCTGAAATTACGATAAGATAATATTATTGATATTCCGCTCTGGCAAAATTCTGAAAGCATTCAGTGGTACTGCTTTACCTTGGTGCCAAAAATTGCCACTCCTACTCGGGTAAAGGACTACAAACCAATAGCCTGCTGCACCATTTATAAATCATTATCGAAGTCCTCACCAACAGAATAAAAGAGGTCATTAGCACCATCATCAATCCCTCTGAATCAACTTTTGTAGAAGGTAGAAGCATTATTGATAATATCCTATTCAATCATTAGATATTCAAGTGGTATTCTAGGAAAGGTTGTCTGCAGGAAGTGTCATGAAAGTTTATTTGAAAAAGGCCAATGACTCCATTAAATGGAGTTTCCTCAAGAACATGTTCACTGAGCTTGGTTTTCCTCACAAATTCATTTTGTGGGTAATGGAATGCATATCATTAGTTACCTACTCCTAATTAATGGGGTACTATCACAACCGTTCAAAGGGCAAAGAGGACTCAGACTGGGTGACCCCATGTCACCTTATCTATTTGTCATAGCTTGGTTTTCCTCACAAATTCATTTTGTGGGTAATGGAATGCATATCATCAGTGACCTACTCCTAATTAATGGGGTACTATCACAACCATTCAAAGGGCAAAGAGGACTCAGACTGGTTGACCCCATGTCACCTTATCTATTTGTCATAGCAATGGAGTACTTGCAAAGAGTGTTGAATCTACTGGTTGGCAACCAGCTCTTTAAATTTCACCCCAGATGCAAGCAAGTGGGTTGTTATACATATATGTTTTGCTGATGACCTTTTAATGTTCTGCAAAGCTGATCTACTTTGTATTAAGCTTCTGCAAGAAGCCTTTAGTAGATTTTGAGTTGCTTTAGGCTTGCAGGCAAATGCGGACAAGAGCTAAATCTATATGTCTGGCGTCAAACCTGATCTGAAACAACAAATCCTTAGCACACTGGGTTTATTGAAGGGATAGTACTATTCAAATACATAGGATTTCCCCTTTCTTCTAAGAATATATCCATAGCTCAGTGTCTTCCTTTAGTGGAAAAGATCACTGATCGGGTTAGGTGCTCATCCTCAAAACTTCTTACTTATGCTGGTAGATTGCAGTTGATCAAAGCTTTGCTCTTTGGCATGCAGACATATTGGGCTCAAATATTTGTTTTGCCAAAAAAGTAATGAAAATGACTAAGGGTGTCTGTAGGACCTTCTTATGGACAGGTGATGCTTACACATCCAAAAAAACATTGGTTTTTTGGGAGAAGACATGTTTTCCTGAAGTTGCAGGTGGACAAAATGGGTTAAATCTTTGTCTCTGGAACATGGCAGCTATAGTGAAACAACTATGGTCCTTAGTTGAGAAAAAGGATTGTCTGTGGATTAAATGGGTACATTGCTACTACATAAAATAGTCCACTGTGGATCAGTGCATTATCACAAGTAGTGCTACTTGGGTTGTGAGGAAGATTGCTGAGGCTAGGAAATATGTCATGAAGTCAAATACATTAGAGGGTGATATCAACTTTAGAGTGGCTACATTGATTCAAAAGAACTTCTCCATCAAGAGAATGTACCTCTAAATGGTTCCACTTTATCAGAAAGTGCACTAGAAGAGCATCACCTTGCACCCCAATATTCATCCTAGGCACAAGTTCACTTTTTGGTTAGCAGTGTTAAGGAGACTTGCCACTATTGACAGGCTTATTAAAATTGGGATTCAGGTACCCCTCCTACTTGTGCTTTTTTCAGTTTAACACTTGATAACCTTGACCACCTCTTCTTTGATTGTCCTGTTACTAGGAGATTCTGGCAAAGACTGTTAGTGTGGTTGGGTATCCATAGAGCAGCCTGCTCTTGGGCAAAGAATCAGTCTGGACAGGGAGCAATCAATAGTTGTGTGTTTGCTATTTGTGTTGCAATGAGAGAAAGAAATGGCATTAGATTCAAGAACGTGATATTTCAGGATGATAGAGTGTGCAGGGAAATTGTAACTCATATCCACACTCAAGGTAGGGCACTCAGGAAATAGCATGGACCTCTGGCAAAGGTTGACTCCATTCCTCTGGCACTAGTTCCATAGTCTTAGTGTTAATAGCTGATAGATTTCCTCTAATTGTATTCAATTTTTGAGTTTGTATGATCTAAGGAAGTAAACTAAAATAAGATAAAGATCTATGCAAAGATAGGGAGAGAAGATCTTAGAGAATATTCTCACAAAATCTCAATACTTGGTGCATACATATCATCCACACAACTTTCTAAGACATTTCAAGAATATTCTTTATGAGACAGATTTAGTAAGAACATCATCTAACTAACCTTCAGATTGAATTTTAGCAAACTCTAACAATCAATTGGATTGAATGCTTAAGCAGGTTAGGCAAATCATGCAAAAGAAATTTAAGCCATAAGGCTATACAGAGCCCAAGTGTCATCACACTTGGATTTCCACCCGTTCTTAGCCATAGCTCTTCACGTCCGGGCAGGCTTCTCTGGGTTATTTAAGCATTGGAGATCTAGTATGGCTTATACTCATTTAGTCAGCTCGGGCTTAGTCTTCGAAACCTAGGGATGATCTCGAAAGTAGGATCCACAACAAATGGTCAATCCATAATTCATCAGTTGTTGTCATAATTGGTATTTATCAGAATATTCCAGTGACCCCGGCCTAATAAGGTGAACAGACCTTCTCTGAAGGTTTTAGGTTGCTAGAGGCAAATGAGATGCGCGAGGCTAACGGGGTGTTTGGCCTAGCTGTAGAAATGGTGGAGGCAACCGACTACCGTCCAAACTACAGACCCAACTTGAACCAAACATAGCTCATATTGACTGTAGAATTCCAGGATGATGTCATCAATAGAGGGGTCAAATCCTAGGGTAAAACGATAGGTATACACGAACAAAAAGCCTAGTTGAAGACTCGAAACTTGTTTAAACGAAGTCAGGACTTCAACCCGGATGTCTTCTCTTCCTAGTGGAAGTCATTAACGACCACCAGTAATAACCCTGGTATGATGATGGAGGGGAAGTTCTCCACCAGCTTGTCCCGACCACTGGAGGCGGAGTCAGCCTTGACAGAACAATCTTTTTCGTAATTCCAGTTTCTTGGAATTTTGTTTTGCTGCCACAGTAGGTTGTTGCTCTGATGACTTCCCCTTCTTCTTTAAAGAATAATGGGTGATCCTTCACTGGAGCAGTTTTTACGAGCGGCGGTTGACGAAGGAGTGGTGGATGTAGCGACGATGTCGGTGGAAGGCGCCAATATGTCTTGAGTAGAGGAACGTGGACTGCATCTTTCCATATCTGAGAGAGTAAAATTTTGAGCACTGGTAACAGGAATATGAATGAGGAAGGAGAGAAATAAATTTGTCAGGGAGTAAACGCTTCAGAGAAGCTGAGGGAGAAATGGGCTGAAATGAAGAAGTAAAAGCGAGATAAGTTCATGATGTTTCTTGAAAAGATGCGACCCATCCTTACCTTGATATTCGATCCCTAGAATGATCCATTCAGTGACCAGAACATGTTGAAGACACTAAACGCTAAAGTGTACGTGTTTGACATAATTAATGCGAAAGGTCATGTGTGGTCAGAGCAACGAGTGCAGGGAGTGATAAGTTGGTATTTTATCAGCTTATGTCTTCTTTAATCTTATAATTTTGCTATGTTTGATTAAGAAAGTTATTCATTTAATATCATTTACTTCCATTTTATAGGTTTACATGATTGAGAAGTGATCGGAAAGAAATCAAGTGAAAAACAAATCAAAAGCGGTCAAATTGAAGAAAATGAAATAAAGGGCTGAAAAGGCAAAAGCCAGTCAGATATGTAAAACTGAACTTTTGGGGCTATTTTGGTCATATTTTGAATGTGGGAAAATTGGGGAGTTATAAGAGCATGACTTGAGAGCAATTATTCTCATCTTTGGCCACATTTCAAGCTTGTAAGCTAGGGTTCATCATCAACCACACCATTGGAGTAGAAGATTAGAGCACTTTAATGAGAAATTTCTTAACCCTTCTTTCAATTCCTTGTCTTGTATTGTATATCTAAGTGTGTAGAATTTTATTCCATCACTTTAATCTTGTTTATGGAAATATTCATTTGTAAAGTTGGATTAAATCTCTTGTTATGCTTATGTATTAAGTGATTTTTTTTTCTATTGAAGTGAGTCTTTGTTTCTTTAATTAATTTTGTTCTTTAACGGTTCTTAAGGGATTAGCTAATCCTAGGACTCGCGCATTTACTTCAATTTGAGCTCGGAAGAGGAAAATTGAGGTTGGGAAGATTAATTAACAAGGATTTGGGTCTTCAAACCTCATCTAATAACTTGACCTAGGAATAGGAAAGTTAACTTGAGATTCAGTTGGATGTGCTTAATATCACATTCTAAGGCTTGGAAGAGCTTGGAGTGAAATTTATTGATTTGGTTGGAAGACTTTCAATGAGATTTTAGAAATCACTATCTATTAACATAGACTCGCTGTTAGTTTTAAAGTTGTGAAATATATTGGATCGTTACTTGAGAGCCCTTTGTATTCATGCTTGGCCATTGATCATTTTACCCGCTTTCTAGTTAGTTTTATCTTTGTTAGTTTATAAATCAAAAATCAAAAAATTGAAAAAGTGTAGAAAGTGAAAAATCCTTGCTTGATCGCCCAGTATATTGTTCCCTGTGGCATTCGACCCTGACTCATAGTTGTGTAAATTATATTGCATACGACAGTGTACACTTTCTCACTTGAGGAGTGGATTTGGACATTATCAATTTTGGCGCCGTTGCCGAGGAACAATTTGGCGTATTTGAGTTAGTTTGGGATTTAAGCTTACTTGCTTTGGTCTAAACTTATCAATATTTGTGTAGTTATTTTCTTAGTTTTGTACATGACATCATATAATAAAAATTGGTCGGATAGTAGTTATTCATACTTTGATGACCCTTGTCCTTATTATAGAGGACCACACCCATGGCAAAATTGTTTGAATTCTCCTGGGGGCAGATTGTGCGCACAATCTCAAACCTATGAGTGGAGCATATGTGATAGATGTGGTGGTAAAAATGGTCATAGGGCTAATTGTGCTTATGTGTCCTTCCCTTCCCCGAACCCCACTATGACGATTCTACTTTTTGTTGACAAAATAGGGAAATGGAAGTAGAAGAAGTTGAGAATGGTCAAAATGAAGAGTTCAAACTCATGATGGAATGCCTACTTGATGGAGGAAATGAAAAAGCAAAAAGCAAAAAGCATTGGAGGAGTACATGAAAATTAGTCTCCAAAATTACTTGATAATTGATGACAAAATTCCTCCTTGGGCATTTCAACAAAGTCAAGGAGAATTCTCAAATGCTCAGTTTGAGAACACAATGCCCATGTTGGAGGGCAATCATGAAAATGAGGAATCAAGAATTGAGTTGGTTTCCAATTAAAAAGAGGTCAAGATTGATTTTCAAGAGCTAATGGTGAATTGCCAACCGGCCAACCCAAAAATAATGCGAGGTGCCGAGATTGATGAAATGATACTAACGTTGAAAGGAAGAGTTTATAACATAATATTTGAAGACTAGTGCATTTTTTGGTAAGGCTGTCAAAATGCATGCAAGTTTGAAATTTGAGCGCATTGGACCGAATTTCAACCATTTTCCAACATTGTGCTTAGTTGATGATATGGAAGTTGAACAAACCGAGCCTATGGAGGATTTTGAAAATGAAAAAGAAAGCATTTTTTTTAAGTTTATCATGCCAAGAAGACAAAATGACATGCCTCACTTAAAGGCTAAGAAGTGTAAAATGCGAGAGTCAATAGTTGGCCTCTTTGTTTTTCTACCGCCGCCCAATGAGCATCATCGTAATCTTGATTCAAAGTTGGGGCGACAATTCATATCCTCTAAGTGGAAGAAAAAGTGGTAAAGTTGACATACGTCGTGCCATGAAGTTAGATGGGGCGCTCTATGGGAGGCAACCCATATTTTCTTTATTTTAATTTAATTTTTAGATAAATTTATTTTGTTATTTTTTATCATTGTACCAAATTTCACAATTTCTGATATTGTTGTGGACAAGTTAGAGGGTTGGAGCAGCAATAAAACAGTGCAAAACAAGCAGCTGTTTCATGTGTCACAAAGGGTCAAACGGCTAAATGTATAACCATATTCTGGTAAGTGGTGTATGCACATATTCAAGATACAACAGCTTATGTTAAAATAATACCCTGACACTTTTGTTTTATTTCTTCCTTGCTAAAAAGACCCGTGGGTGATGGAATCAAACCCGCAAGAAGAGTCAGAGCCTCATCAGGAAGCCTCCGAACCTATTGAGGAGGAAGAACCCATAGAGGAAGAAGAGCTAGAAGAGGAAGAAGAAGAAGAGCCTCAAGATATGGAGGAAGAAGAATTGAAGCCTATCAACGTAGAGGTCGAGGAAGAAGAGGAACCATTTGAGATGTTTCCCAAGTTTCAAGAAGAAGAGAATGATATGAATGATGAATCTGACTATTATGCCCCAGTCAACGAGGGATCTGACTTCTATGCACCCTCACCCATGCTGGTACCTGCGGCCTCTACTATGGAATCAGAGAATTTTAGGAGGGCAGGCCCTTTCGAACCTGCTTGGTGGGGCATAGCCTTCACAACCTATTCTCTCCCATTCAGAGTGGTCCCATGTCCCGTCACCTATAAGGAAGTATTCAAAAGGATGATCGCCATGGGAGTGTCTTGCACCACTAGGGCTAGGTTACCACCGCCCGAGTTGGTGTATGCCTACAAAAGGTGCCCGTTTCACCGCAACTAGGCGGGTCATACCTTTAATGAGAGCCTGGGATTAAGGAAGAGAATTTGTAGCTTGATCGATGACAAGATCATCTGGACTTTGTGGGGACCACGCACCTTGCTAGTCTATGACCCCATTATCCCCGGAGAAGGGGTCACCGCTGGTACTCAAATTTGGCCATCTGATTTCATGGTCTTCGATGAATCATACGCCCACATCTTCTCAACTCTGGCTATGTTAAGGAAGATCAGACCCGTGGAGCCTGTCCACGAACCCGCGCCATTAGGGCCCAACAGGAACAAATTTTACTTGTACCATACTGGAGCTATGGGACATGACATCGAAGAATGTTACGCGTTCAAGCTCGAGCTCGAGCACAAGATCAGTACGGGAGAGATTTTGGTCATCCTTCTGCCACAACACTAAGAAGAAAGGAAAGATAAGAGAGCGAGTTCTTAAGGACAGCAACTCGCAAAGCTATATTTTTGGGTAGATGATAGGTGTCCCCCACTTTTGCATATAAACAGTTACCCCCTCCCCCATAAATATTGAAAGGAACCGTGCCGACCTGACGTCCCTATGGAGGGATACGCGGGAAGCCCTAGTCGGGCCTGCTCGGGGGATGTCTTTAGCTAGGGTTAGTCCAAAGGATATTTAGGGAAAGCGTATATCCTTCTTTTGTAAACGAACTACAATAGGGCCTGATTTCCCCTGGTGGGATACGTAGGCAGTCTACATAAGGCTCAGCCCCTATATAATATAAATTATAGTCCCCCCATTTGTCTAGTTTTCGTAGCAGGAAAAGGGTTTGCCAAAGTAAGTCTACTATAAAGCCCATTGAACCAAGATCCACCCAAACATAAAAGGCCCATAACGTCCAAACCTTTAGAACAAAGGATAAAAAAATATTCAAGCTTTAATATATGACTTTATGTGCTATGTACGCTTTAAATACCAATGTGTGATATCTTGCTTTTATAATTATATCCGAGTAACTAACTTTGTGTACCATTGAGTTATTCTTATCTTATAGAACGAGGCCGATTAGCGTAGTACCAAAAGCTGGCATACTTCACGAGATCTAAAGCCGCGTTAGCATCCCTCTCAGATAAAGGAAAAGAGAAAATGACTGGTATGCCCAATAATGGTGGAAATGAGCTCCTTCTCCGTGAAGGAGAGAACCAAGAGCCACAGGAAATATCGTCTCAAGAAGATTTGATCGCGACATTACTGACCACAGTCACACCCCTCCAAGAAAAGGTGGCTAGGAATGAGGCAGCCAATCCTGACAAGGACGCCTCGACGGAAGAAAGAAGGCCTCCTCCTCCTTTTCCTTCACTAAGCTCTCCAGTGCCTAATCACTTCTCTATATACCTACTAGGAACCATCCCACCTTCATTAAACTCCACCAACCCAAGCCACACTGGTCCTTCTTACCGCACCCCACCACCAAAGAAATACACACAAATCCCAGGAACCACTCACTCGGTCCCTTCTTACCAGGCTCCCCGACCGATATTCATCAATCCGGCAGACCAAGTATGTGTTCCAGCCCCACCAACTAGGTAGACCACCACTGCCCCACTCAACCATCCCACCCACCAAGTATCTTTCTTCACTCCGAACATCCTAAGTGAATTCTCCCCAGGGCATAAAGAGCTAGATCATTATGAGGAAATGGAAAAGTCCTAGAGGGCCGAATAGGATAAGCGTGAGAGAGATACGAAAAAGAATATGAAGGAGTTACTAGAAAGATCCAATAGGTCTGCAAGGAAGGCTACGGGCCTAAGATATGATAACTTATGCATGCATCCAGATTTGGACTTACCAGAAGGGTTCAACATCCCAAAATTCAAAATGTTTAGTGGGGTAGGGAATCCCAACGCACATCTCCGGTTCTACTGTGACCAATTTGTCGAGGTTAAGAAAAATAAACCTCTGATTATGCGACTATGCAGTCGTAGTCTGACTAGTGAAGCTGCTGAGTGGTTCGCAACTCAAGACATGCGCCAATGGCTAACTTGGGAGGACATGGCAGAATCCTTCATGAAGAGATTTCGCTTTAATGTCGAAATAGTACCCGACCGATACTACCTTGAAAAGGTCAAACAGAAGTCAACACAAAACTATAGGGAGTTTGCCAGTAGGTGGAGGTTCGAGGCAGCCCGTGTGCAGCTAGCGATGTGTGAGGAAGAGCTAGTCTCCGTGTTCATTAGGTCCCAGAAGCCTGGCTTCTACGATATAATGTTGTCCATGGCTTGGAGGCCCTTTGCCGTGTTGGTCAAAATGGGAGAGGCCATAGAAGATGGTCTTAAATCTGGAAAAATAGTTAGCGACTTCAATAAAGCATCCGGACAAACTACTGCAAGAATCTTCTGCAAGAAGAAAGAGGACGTGGCAAGCATATCCCACATTCCGAACTCAAGTTCAAAAGAACCACAATCCTCCCACTTAACTCCACCTCTCATAAATTATTCTACACATGCCTACAATCCCACATCTGTATATTACGCACAACCAAGCTTCACCACCACTATAACAACTTACATGGCTCTGCCTAGTGTCCATGTGTCCGCTCCTGCTTACCAAACACCCCCTCAGCAAAACTACCGTCCACCACAAAATAACCTAACACAAGCTAATACACCTCCAAATTGTAAAAATCAACCACCACCCCCAACATATAATGCTCCACGTCCTGCCTTCGAGAGAAAGGTAGCAAGAGAATTCACAGCACTTCTCGAGCTAAGGGTTCGACTCTTCAAAAGGCTATTGGCCACGGGCCTAATCCAGAAGGTCCCTCCAAAACTAACACAGCCGGGGAACAGATTCTATAGGGCTGATCAGACTTGTGCCTACCATTCAGGAAGAAATGGGTACAACACAGAAGACTGCATAAATCTCAAGCACAAAACCCAGGATCTGATCGACAAGGGGGAAATCATTTTGGAAACCGCAGCTCCCAATGTGAACACAAACCGCTACCCAACCATGGAAACAATGGGGTCCACATGATCGAGAGGGACGAGGACTGGGAAGCTTGTAGAGTGTCGGTCCCCAAAGCGGTTAAATCTGTAGAAAAAACAGTAGCGTCCCTCACACTCCAAGAGTGCCCCAACTTCAAAGTTTTGGTCCCGGTGCCAGGAGCCACAAAAGCTATATCGAGGTTCAGGACTTTGGTCCGAGCACCTGTAGTAGCCTAGATGGCACAACAAATTGTGCCTACCCCTAAAGAGCTAATCATTATGCAAGCAGCCATGGATCAAGGTATGACCCGCTCGGGGAGATGTTACACTCCTGGAAAACTTGCTCAGAATGCAGAAAAAAAAAAAGAAAACACCTAAAAGAGAGCGATAATCGAAGGAGAAGTTGAAGATTTATGGCGGCGTATGCAACCAAAAGACTACTCCATTGTTGAGCATTTGAATAAGACACTGGCATAAATATCAGTGCTATTATTGCTGGCTAGCTCCCTATCACATGGGCAGGCCCTCGTGAGAGTGTTAAATGATGCACGCATACCAGCTAGTATGAGCAGCGAAGACTTGGCTGGGTTGGTAGCCCACATCATCGAAGAACATAAAATCTACTTCTCCAAAGAAGAACTGCCAACAGAAAGAACCTCCCACAATAGAGCTCTTAACATCACCGTAGAATGCCGTGACAAGGATATAAGGAGAGTGCTCATGGAAAATGGATCGGGCCTCAACATCTGTCCCATCACTACATTAACACAGCTCAGCTGTGACATGGGTAAAATTCGCCAGAACGGGAAAAACGTCAGGGGATTTGATGGATCCCAAAGTGATTCACTGGGAGAAGTAGACCTACAGATCCAAGTTAGGCCTACCTCTTTCACAGCAGAATTCCAAGTCATGGCGATCACGGCCAACTACAACATGCTCTTGGGAAGGACCTGGATACATTCAATTGGCGCAGTACCATCAACTTTGCACCAAGCCATAAAATTTGAATGGCAGGGATAGAAAATTATGGTTGCAGCTGAGAAGGATATCCACAAGTACCCTTACAACATCATACCTGTGATTGAGGGGAGTCCCCATAGATTAGACTTCTATGTGATGGAATACGTTGGGGCCACCTAGTCAGAAGGGAAGGTCGACCAATCAATGCCAGTAGTCTACAGAATGATTGCCTCCACCATGTTGAGAAATGGTTTTGAAATAGGAAAAGGCCTGGGAAGAGACCTTGAAGGGATAACAGAGCCTATGCCAATCCCAAAAGAAAATTACCACTTCGGCCGAGGGTATACTCCTAGCGAGGATGAGCTCACAAAGGCTATCAAGAGAGAACCCAGGACGGGGAATGTATCTCATCCAATTCTGGGTTTGTACCAGTCATTTCCCAGAAAAATGCTGATGCTGAATGGAGAAGAAACTGATAGGGGTCTCGAGACGCTGTTTCAAGAAGACGGATGCTATGCAATCATTGGGGAAAGCTAGGAGGTGCTCACCATACACAGTCTGAGGCTAGGAGAGCGTTTGAATAATTGGACATCTATTCCCCCCTTGGCTCCTCGATAGAGAGATTGATTTTCCTTAAAACCTTTATCTAAAAGCGGCGACATCGGCTGAGGCCCGAATGATCGCCTTTTATAAATTACTTCGTGATGTTTAAAAATGAAAATGGTCCGACATTGTTCTGAACCAAGACCACGGTTTGTAACCAATTACTCTTGAATTAATGAAAAGCCTCGATCTACGTAAAACTGTTATCCTTATTAGATAATAATAACAAAAGTTTTCTAACTAACCGTGCCTAACGAACAATAATAAACCTAACTTTACTTTCTCTTGCCTTTTCACTAGTAACCGTAATAAAACAACTGAAAATGTCATGACGTGTCATGAAACGAACGAGGGAAATAGTTAGCAGGAATACGAGGAGTACGACAGGCAACAATGATGTCAGAGTGACTGGTAGAAGAATTGGAAGAATTTGAAAATAAGAAGAACCCAAATATGGAAGAAACTGAGGTGATCAACCTCGGTAACGAAGAGGATGAAAAAGAGACACGAATCAGTGTTCACTTGGGAGCTCCATAGAAAGAAGAGCTCATAGTTCTATTAAAGGAATATATGGACATCTTCACCTGGTCATACGCAAATATGCGAGGTTGAGCATTAAAATAGTATCCCATATATTACCCATCAAGGAGGGTTTTGTCCAGATCAAACAAAAGACGCGAACATTTAAGCCAGACATGAGTATCAGGATAAAGGACGAAGTAGAGAAATAAATCAAGTCTGGAATAGTGGAGGTGACATCCTACCCCACCTGGGTGGCTAACATAGAGCCAGTACCGAAGAAGGACGGGAAGATCTGAATCTGTATAGACTACCGAGATCTCAATCGGGCCAGTCCAAAAGACAACTTTCCTCTCCCAAAAATCCACATTCTAATAGACAACTGCGCTAAGCATGAGCTGCAGTCATTCGTGGATTGTCTCGCTGGGTACCAACAAATACTCATGAGCGAAGAAGGCGCTGAGAAGACAGCCTTTATCAACACTTGGGGAGTCTACCATTACAGAGTAATGCTAAAAAATACCGGCGCTACATACATTAGAGCTATGACTACCCTGTTCCATGATATGATGCATCGAGAGATTGAAGTCTATGTGGACGATATCATCATAAAATCAAGGGAAAGCTCAAAACATACCATGCACTTGCGCAAGTTCTTTGACAAACTTCGCAAGTTCAATATGAGGCTGAACCCTGCAAAGTGCGCATTTGGAGTGCCTGTAGGTAAGTTGCTAGAATTCATAGTCAGCTGCAGTGGTATTGAATTGGATCCTACCAAAATCTAAGCAATTCGGGAGTTGTCGCCTCCCAAGACTAAGAAATAAGTCATGAGCTTCTTGGGAAGGTTAAACTACATTGGGCGGTTCATAGCCCAGTCAACTGTGATTGTGGAGCCAATCCTTAAATTGCTCAAGAAAGACGCTCCCACAAATTGGACGGAAGAATGCCAAGAGGCATTTGACAAAATCAAGAGATATTTTTCCAATCCTCCCATCCTAGTGCCACCCAGGCAAGGGAGTCCTCTGTTACTGTACCTGTCGGTATCAAAAAATATTTTCTGGTGCATGCTCGCCCAGCATGATTAAGAGGGCAAAAAGGAATATGCCATCTACTATCTAAGTAAGAAATTCACATCCTGCGAGTCACAGTATACGCTCGTAGAAAAAACCTATTGTGCTCTGACCTGGATTACTCAAAAGCTGAGGCACTTCCTATCGGTGTTCATCACTCACCTTATATCCAGAATGGATCCATTGAGATACATTTTCCGGCAACCGATGCCCGTAGGAAAATTGGCTAAATGGTAGATGCTACTAAGTGAATTGGACAACGTATACGTAGTACAAAAGGTAATTAAAGGACAAGCCTTAGCTGACTTGCTAGCTGAAAGTCCCATCGATGACAAACTTGAACCATTACGGACTTTCTTCCCATATGAGGAGTGATGGTTATGGAAGAAGAGGTGGTATAATAATACTCAGGTTGGCGACTGTTCTTCGATGGAGCAGTCAATGACAAAGGATCAGGCGTCAGGGCAGTGTTAATATCAGAAACAGGACAACACTACCCGATGGCCGCAAAACTCAACTTCAGATGTACCAATAACATGGCAGAATATGGAGCGTGTATCCTCAGCCTTAGGATGCCATTGGATATGAACATACAAGAGCTGTTAGTAATCGGGGACTCCGATTTGCTCATAAATTAAGTGAAAGGAAATTGGGCAACCAAAAATGATAAGATACTCCCATATGTGAATCTGGTACAGAGGTTGTGTGGGAGATTCAAGAGCATCGACTTCAGGCATACTCCGAGGGCTCAAAATGAGTTTGCAGACGCATTAG
Organism: Lycium barbarum; assembly: GCF_019175385.1. Lineage (NCBI taxonomy): Eukaryota > Viridiplantae > Streptophyta > Magnoliopsida > Solanales > Solanaceae > Lycium > Lycium barbarum. Next base: position 100,208,801 of record NC_083345.1, on the reverse strand, counting down.
CTACGATAGCCTCCATGATTTATCACCCCAAGAGTACTCACATTGATCTACTATAGATCACACTGAGAGAAGAACAAGCTCGCTGCGCCTATGTTGAGGCCGAGCCAGATTGCCAACCATGGTATGCCGACATCAAGACCTATCTGGAGAAAGGAGAGTACCCCTCAGAAAGTTCAATGAATTAGAAGAAGACTATCAGGAGGTTGGCTAATGGGTTCTTCTTGAACAAAGAAGTGTTGTACAAAAGGACCCCTGACCTTGGGTTACTCAGGTGCGTGGACACCAAAGAGGCTACGAAATTGCTAAAAGAGGTGCACGTAGAGGCATGTAGACCCCATATAAATGGATTCATCCTTGTTAAAAAAATCCTAAGGACATGATATTACTGGATGACCATGGAGCATGACTTGTGCAAATTCGTACAAAAGTGCCATCAGTGTCAGATACACAGAGATATGATCAAGGTTCCCCCCCACAAAATTACATTCGATGAGCTCGCCTTGGCCATTCATGGCATGGGGAATGGACGTCTTAGGACCCATCGAGCCTCCAGCCTCCGATAGACATCGCTTCATCTTAGTCACCATCGACTATTTCACCAAATAGGTAGAAGAAACTTTGCACAAATCACTGACCAAGAAAGTCGTGGCTGACTTCGTCAAAAACAATTTGATATGTCGTTTTGGTGTACTAGAATCCATTATCACAGACAATGGTGCCAATCTGAACAGCCATTTGACAAAGGACATCTGTGAATAATTCAAGATCACTCACAGAAACTCTCTTGCTTACCGGCCACAAGTGAATGGAGTCGTAGAGGCTGCCAACAAGAACATCAAAAGAATCTTGAGAAAAATGATCGACAACTACAAGAATTGGCACAAGCAGTTGCCTTATGCTTTGTTGGGGGTACAAAACGACAACCCGAACTTCTATCGGGGTAACCCTGTACCTCCTTATCTACGGTATAGAAGCGGTCATACCCGCAGAAGTGGAGATCCCTTCACTCAAGATCAACCAAGAGGCAGAGCTAAATGATGTAGAATAGGTCAGAAATCGCTACGAGCAACTGTCCATGATAGATGAAAAGAGAATGGTGGCGGTATGCCACCGACAGCTGTACAGACAAAGAATGTCTCGAGCCTTCAACAAGCGGGTTAGAGCCTAACTCTTCCAAATTGGAAAACTCGTGCTCAAGCGAGTCTTCCCCCATTAAGAAGAATGCAAAGGAAAATTTGCGCCAAACTGGAAAAGGTCATACATGGTTAGGAAAGTACTCTCAAGAGGTTCCGTAGTCCTAGCCGAGATGGACGGACAAGAGTGGCCTAAAGCTATCAATGTAGATACACTCAAGAGATACTATATCTAGGATTCTATTTGCTTGTAATTGCATTATCGTTTCCTTGTAATCGTACTTTTGTAATAGAATATGAAAAAAATCCTCTATATAATGAACTACGTAATGACCTGACTTACCCACAGTGGGATACGTAGGTAGTACATATCGGACCCGATCATATTATTAGTAAAAACCAAAACTCAGTTACTTTATTTTGAACTACGTTCGACGTGAATTCCTGTTGCGACAGGATACGTAGGCACTTTCGAGCTCGATCGTCATAAAATACAAACCTAAGAAGCCCATAGGAGACCTCAGAGACACTCGAGCGAAGGAATCAACAATATCATAATACAAGGATCGGCACAAGAATCAGCCAACATCAGCCCTACACGGGGGCAGAATTTTTTAGGAAACCTCAAAAATTCCTATCAGAAATCAACAAAGAAGAGGGCGGAGAAAAGCTATACACTGGGGCAGGATTTTTGAGGGAACCTAAAAAATTCCTGCATGACAAGACAATTCAAGAGCTGATCAACACAAGACCGAAAACTGGGGCAGAGTTTGAGAAAGATCTCAAAATTCTACCAGTTCAGAACTCGGCAATGGCATCTTGGGGAAGAATCGGACAACCTCGTTCAAACAAAACACACGGCGTGACACAAATCGAAATAAAACATTTATAAAAAAAGGAAAACAATGTGCATTTTACAAACTTTACTTTAAATTTTAAAAATTAGCATAAGTACATCCCAAAAACATCTCTCGAAATACCGAGCCCAAGAGGGTTTAAAGGAGCATCAAGAGGAGACACCGATGGGAGGACAACGACGCTAATTGGGCTCTTAGGAAACTCACAATTTTTCTGTGGATGCATGTTTTTAACAAGACAACAGACACGTTATCAACCGGCTTACTCACAGTGAAGGCGCAAAGCAATTCTGACCATGAGGGTCACAAAACAAATGGAGAAAGCATATCCGACCACGAGGGTCACGAAAAGAATGAATTACAAAGACATAGCTGGCCAAAGGGGTCATGCAAAGAATGAATGAGCATAAATACAAATCTAACCAAAAGGGTCACACAAAAAGCGAGTGACAAAGATATATTAGACCAAGAGGGTCACAATGAACAAGCACAAAGATACATACGACCAAAAGGGTCATGATAAGGATGAAAGGGCATATCTGACCATAAGGGTCAACAACCAATACAATGGACGAAAGAAAGATCATCTAGCCGCAAGGGCTATATCTGTCATCTGCATGCCAAGAGGGCCATTCATTTGTTTAATTTGCCGACAGGGCCATTCATACAAATTGCCGAGAGAGATATTCATATCAAACTGCTGAGAGGATCATTCATACAAACTGCCGAGAGGGCCATTCATACAAATAGCCGAGAGGGCCATTCATAGAAACTGTCGAGAGAGCCGTTTATACAAATAGCCAAGAGGGTTATTCATTCAAACTGCCAAGAAGGCCATTCATACAAATATCTGAGAGGGCCATTCATATCAAACTGTTGAGAGGGCCGTTCATACAAATAACCGAGAGGGCCATTCATTCAAACTGTCAAGAAGGCCATTCATACAAACTGTGAAGAGGGCCATTCATACAAATTGCCGAGAGGGCCACTCATACAAATTGCCTAGAGGGCCATTCATATCAAACTGCCAAGAGGGCCATTCATACAAACTGCCGAGAGGGCCATTCATCTAAAAATTCCACGAATAATATCTGCAATATTGTCAAGTCCTGGAAATAGGCACACAACTGCTAGAAAGTGGCCGGCTTGCTGAACCAGATCCAGACAAATTGTGGAGCAAACGTGGAACTTTTTCTTACGCAACCGGTCAAGATAGGGTGCCTATGAGAGTCAAGCTCCCCGACCAGGATTCGGAAGCCATCCGATCTCAGAATCAGCCACAATTTTGTCTGTTTTTATTTTATTTACTAAAAAACTGCGATCGGTCGGATACACACTGGGAAGTCTGAAGGTATTTCCGCATAAAGGATATACTCTTATGCAGCGAGTCAAACTTCATGTGACTTGATTCCCAGAGATCAGGGATATGTAGGCGAACTTAAGACTAGATAGTCGATCACATTCTAACAGCCATCCGGAGAAATCCCATTCACAACACTGGGGATCTCAGGACTTTCCTACCAAATCACTTAAAAGTCCTTAGTTGAGTCGTACTACAAGTGGCCTGAATTCTCGTATAGCTCGAGATATGTAAGAAACCCAGAAACCAGGGGCCGGCCACGTATGTAAAAATTGTATAATAATGAGAGGTAGAATGTGTCAGGTCAGTAAAAAAATTAGGGTTAGTCATATTTCGTTGCTCAGGATGGTCTCGCCATCCTCGAACACCGAAGGGGTAGCTATTGACACCTAATTTTTGACCTCCCATAATTTATTTTAATTACTATAGTCCTTGGATGACAAACAAAGTGAATCATGCATTTAAAAGGTTCAAAAGGATTTTTGTAAAATTATTTGGGTCAATGTTCACCCCTTTCAACTGGTGAAATAATTTCTACAATATTAGAAATCATATGGTAATTAATTGGTATATTTTAAGACATTTATAGGCTATTTGTTATATTTAATGAAATAAAATCAATTTTAAATGATTATTTATTTAATTGTTTAAGTTGTCAGAATCAAAATTAGTAAATACATTATTCCCTTTAATCCAAGGAGTTTGAGTAATTAAAATAATTGGCCATTTTACCCCTTAATCTTAAATTTGTGTAAATGTATAATTTGTTAAAATTATTCATAATTGTCTATAAATGTTTTAATTAGGCTAGTTAATCAATTAGAAGAGAATTATTGCAAAATTGGTTTTAATCATTTAATTATTTACATTATGGCCACAATGGAATTAGCCAATTCATGGTCTCAATTGAAATGGCCAAATTGGGGTCAATGTTGCAAAATTAGCCTCTTATGGCCTTAATTGAATGGTCAAATTCACTTGGCTCAAATTAATTAAGGTCATTAATGCAATTGAACTTTAATTGACTAATTAAGCTAAAAAATAGTCGTAATTGCAACAACCAATTAAGATTTAAAACCAATTAAGGCCATATTTGAAAAGTTAAGCCCATTTGCATAATTATCCGTATTTTAAATTAATTAGAAGGTTAATTACGTCCTGGTTTGCTTATAATTAAATTATTATGGTCAATAATTGATACCTCTATTTTATCCATTCATTAAAAATACCCATACTACCCTTTATACGTACATAAACATCAGATATATGTATATTATATACACAATATATATATATATATATATATATATATATATATATATATATATATATATACATGAAAATGAGGGGAGGGGGGCATGTCTAATTTTTTCGGGACAGAGTCCAGCCTAAACGGGCGTGACCCGGCCCAACCCTTTTTCTGATAAGGGGGCAACGCCCCTTGTCACATTTTATTGCATACCAAATGCCACCTTATACTCCCTCCCTCTCTCTCTCTCATCTCTTTCCCCTTTCCCCTAAAAACCCTAGCGCCGTCTGCATTCTCTCTCCTTGCTCATCGCCAAAAATGGCAAATGCTTAGAGGTCTCAGACCTCAGCTAGCTTTTACGCATCCAAATGCATGCAACACTTAATGCTTTAACATTTTTTCACTCGATATTGCTCTAATCACGGTATTAGTTCCTATCCTTTTCGTTTTTTCCTTTAATTTTCAAGTCAAACAAAAAGATTTTCTGCATCTTGTTGTCATATTATTGATTATACGAATTTGTTTTCATTGGTTTACAAAGGATTGGCTAGGATCAACCTAAAATGGGTAAGATCCGACCATATACATTTGTTGTCTTTAGATCTTGATCGTTGATTTTGTGTATTGAAGGTTTGTTTATGAAAAATCATGCTTGTCTCACATCGGTAGTTTAGGCCTTTGAATGAATTTTGGGGTTCTATAAAAGGAACCCCAACTCGCACCATTAAACAAGTTTTTTCACAACCTAAAATCCTAAATTTGAGTATAAAAGCTCGAGATTTAGGCTTCTCAATAAAATTTTAAGACTTAGTTTTTTTTTAAAGTTTGAGTCTTTTTAGTTCTAAAAGTTAGCATTTATTTTCTTTGTGCGGCTGAGTTTAGGATTTGAGAGCACACAGGCTTCAAATTCGTTCTTGTTCACGGCTGCACCTATAAAAGGTAACACTTTAATCTTGTTATTTATCTTATTAGTTTCAGTAGTTTTGTTATGTGATAATACTCGGTTTTGCTGTTAGTTTATTTTTGGTTTGATTAGTGGTAATTTGTTTCCTTAGTAATGCTTAAAATTCATCAAGAATTTGAGATAGATATCATGCTCTCGTCCTCACTAATGATATGCTTAGCCTGAATTGTGGTTGTTAGTATGAACTAAGTGTGTGTGCGCCTGGATAATGTTTTTTGATGTTGCTCCATTAGTGAAGATGCATAGACTGAGGTATGCTTTATTAGATGCTAAGGTCTCTCCTTGGCTGTTCATCCTTCAAAAATAATGAAGTATAGTTATATGATTGACATTAGTGACTTTAGTAACCTTCTAGATTAATGTTTATCCTGTTTGAATGTGTGAGACTGCTAAAGAACTGTGATGATCCATCTTGACTGGTTTAAGGTAGTTTCTAGTTTGTTGATGGGATTATGCCATCGTGAAGTCTTCAATTTGCCTTCCTGAGTCCTATATATTTTGGTAATGTCATAATTAGTCGTATAAATCATGATTAGGATAAGTAAAGAGTCATTATTGGGATAAAACAAGACTTAATGAGTCTAAGCATACTTATATAAGTCTTAAGGTTTGGTCAAGGTACTTGAATGAGATTGAATGAGATCTAATTATATTTGAATATGCCTAAGCCTACCTAAGTCTGTTTAAATATGTCTGAATTGTCCTAAAATGACTTTGAATTGTTTGTTTATTATACACTAAAGGTAAATGTGAAGCAATTAGTACTCTTGAACATGATCTAGAAATCCTAAAAGGAAGATTAAGACCAAGGTCTATTTGTTTTGTACAGTATGCTCCCAAATAGTTCGTTGAAGGCTAGTATAAGCTCTTAAAGCTGTAACATCACCTAGGTTGAATTAGGACACCTAGATACTACTAGGCTAATTATGTGACATGATCGTTTATTTGAGCAGAATCCAGTCTTGTTGTTTATGTCACCAGACCCTGCTTCTTCTATATTTGGTCCATGCCTGAGTCTTCAAAGAGGTCTAGTAACACTGAAGAAGTGATTGAATCCTGATATGCTCTCTGATTGTTAAAATGGTTAATCAATCAATGAAATGAAACTACTTGAGTCTCAGGGTTGATGTTCAGCTTCAAGCTTAAGTTTATAATGTTAAGATGTCCAGTTCTTCAAACAATAATGCCAAAAGGGAATTCAAAACAACTTTCATAATTAAGATCCTAGGTTGATTTAATTGAAACTGTTAACTTGTGTCAATGTTGACTAGGTGTTTAGCTTGGATTTGATTTAAAGGCAGTGTTAAACTAATCTTAACCATAAAGTCTTAGTGGTTGTCACTGGGTTTGAGAATGAGGTAAGGAGTAGAGTGTGCCTTAGGAGAGTAAAAGGTGAGCTTAGGCATGAACTGGAAGTAATGACCAGTGGAGCCTTTGCTCCCTTTTTACTGAAAGCAAGATTTAGGAAAGGGCTGGGGAGGTGATGACCTCACCCTGTCCTGCTTCTCTTTTAGGACCCTGAGGTTCCCTTTTTCTCCTGAACCTCATTCCCATGGCTATAGGATACATAGAGGTCTTATGTTTAGTTAGGAGAAGTTTAACCATGACTAGGAGGATCCTTTGAGATATTATACTATCAAAACCAAGTTAGAATAAAGCATAGGGGTCTATCACATTCTCTGTTATGGCCAAAGGATTAAAAACCATTTCATGACTAAATTTCTAGGCTAAGCTAACTGTAAGGCCAATTTGGTGTCACTAACTAGGAATTTAACTTGGTTGGATGATAAGAAGATCAAGACACTTGTGTACACTTGCCAAACTATAAGTCACTTAGCCTGGTAAGCCTTTTTAAAGGCATCTTAGGATGGGGATTGAGAAGAATCAAGTGTAACTTGGTTCTTAGTATCTTTCCCCTAAATAAAAGGTGTCATGGCATGCCTTTGGGTCTATGGGATGTGTGTTTGGTCATGTTCATGCCTGTGGACTGCTATTTTTGTTATTGCATCAAAGGTTATAATAAAAATGAATTTGCTATATGATAAAATATGACTAGTACAGTTAAAGGAGAGGAACTGCCCACCTAGGATCACTGATTTCCAGAATAAGGAAAAGAATTGGATAGGTTGAAATCTGAAAAGTCTTACTTTTAAATAAAATGTTGAGTCTAAGGCATTTGATCTATTTGAATACCTTATGTTATCCTTCCTCTTTAAAAATTTGGTTGAAACTCGATGTCACAGTTGTTTCTTTTCTTTCTTTCATCTTAACTAGGTCATAGTATATGTATCCTATGTATCTTTTCTGCATACTTTCCCCTATGCTATTGAGTTTAACTGAAGCCTAAAGGGGTCATCCTTGTACTGTCTACAGTCTCTTGAACTTGTTAAAATCCTATCTTGTTTGTGGTATGTCTGCTTGTTTTATTATAAGATTTATACTCTCTGTGTTCTATTAATATGATGAGCTCTTTGTTGTTGCTTTTGTTTTCTCCTTGTTTGGGTTTGACTCATTGAGTGAATATTCACCTTCTATTTGACATTGTCCAGAATTGTGAGTAGTTGAGGAGCATAGGTTGCCTCTTATGTTTGCCATTTGATAATAGCTTACCTATGTGAATAGCCTGGACTATATATAGTTTATTTAGGCTGGGTTTGAGCTTAGTTTGGTTTGAAAATGATATCTTTGATTTTCTAAATGTCAGTATGCGACTTAGAACCTGTTCTAAGGCTTAATATACATACAATATACCCCAGATCATTAATAAAGAAGAAGATATCCACATGGCATATACATGGTATACAAATTATATGTGCCTATCATGGGTATATTGAGTATATATGAGTAGGCAGACTAGTCATATATAGGGTAGATATTCATTGAATGAGCAACAGGGGATAGGAATTCCATTGCGCATTAATCTTTAACTTAGTTTCATTTTAGAAGATAGATGGGCCTAGCCCAATTAAGATTCAATTAAGAGTAGACCAGATTTCATTAAGTCCCAAAAGTAAGGAAAAAAAAGGGTGACTCTGCTTTGGTTCATCTTATGATTAAGTGCTTTGGTGCTGTTTTGTTTATCTTATATTTACATACTGCAGTCTGTGTTTTGGTTCCATTTTTATGACCATGAGTTTGGTTTTGGCCATTATTCATCTTATGCCCACACACTATAGTTTGTTTTAGTTACTCAATATCTATGTGTCTTTGGTATGCTTTCGTTCACATTATACCTGTTGGTTCCAGTATTGTTTGTAATTACATAATATCCAAATATGTTGATCCATACCATACTTATGCATGATTCTCATTTATACTATGGCTATACTGGCTTGGTACGCCCCTAGTCTTTCCTTCCTCTTTACTTATGCATTATTTGTATTTTCTTTTATATGTAATTGATATTTTCCTGTATTTGTAAAGTTTTAAAACTCATGTATATTATTGGAATCATTATGATTATGAACTAGTCATTTTAGGACAATGGTGCCTATGTCGTTTAGTTCGACTTTAGGTCCCCACACGATTTTCAAACCCGAGCTTAGTATAAACTATTTTTTTAAAGTGTAAATTGCTAAGTAAATAAATCATACAAGTTAAATAAAAAGGATAAAATGGGATTATATCATTATGGAACATTGTCATAGTTTTCTTGAATATACCAGATTAACGTTTTAAACCAAAAGAACACATCCTTTAAACTCAGTTTTTTCCTAAAACAAATAAAAGATTTTGGACCGAGCCCGGTCGAGAAAAATGAGAATTTTAGGGCTAAGTCCCAATTAAAACCACATATTTTTGAACTACACTTAACAAATTTTCAGAAAAGGAATGACTATTTTGAGTCAAGCCCATACGTAAAAAGGGAACCTCTTTTGGTATTGGGCCTAAAATTCAAATAACAAGAGAAAGCTCATTTCCATGAAAGCAAAACCTTTTATATTTATAAGTTGAAATTCGTATAAATCATTCGCAAACATAAAAGTTTTAGATAAGGACATTCCGAATACGTATTAACCCAAACCATGTATGAGTCAAGCATGAACAAAACTCATTCATTCTACACTTTAAATAAATAAACTTTTTTATATCTTTGCAAAACCACTACTATCCTTATATATAAAAGGAACTAGTTATATCCGAATATTATAAATCCGAATCTATAACTTTTTTATAACTTTAAATAAATAAACTTTTTTATATCTTTACAAAACCACTACTATCCTTATATATAAAAGGAACAAGTTATATCCGGATATTATAAATCCGAATCTAAATACCCTATATGTAAATGGGATATACTCAATTTACTTTAAAAAAATGATATGAAAAATGACAGACTTTATAAATGCGTGACTAAATCACTAAATAAACAGTTCATGCAAATACTCATACATTGGAATTCGAAGGTCCACCATATTGTACCGATCCTTAATATTAGGGTGCCTAACACCTTTCCTAGGGGATCATCAGAACCCTTACCTAGAACTTTAGATGATGAAGGAATTTTCACGGTGTATGAATAAACCCTTCAAAACTGGTTTTCCTAATTTACTAAAGATTAGGTGGCGACTCTTTTAAAACAAAGTCCGAAAGAGCACCAACGAGTTCGAAGTAGCTTTCCGAGCGCTAACCCCGCCAGCGAAATTCGAACAGTTACAGATGGAGACTCTGCTGGGGACTTAAAAGTTCTAACCAAAATGATTCCAATATAATATGAGTATATTTGCTTTAACTTTTTATGTGTTTACTTTACCGCAGTTATTAACTGTCATTGCATGCATATCATAACTCCACCAATCCTGGCATTTATTTTACACTTTGTTCTAAAAGAGACTTTGTGGAGCACGCGGTCGTTCCTTCAGTATAAAATCAAAATATTTTTTTGGAACCATTATGAGGCGGGGTGGTTTGCGGTCGTCCAACAACCCTAACGGTTTAGCCTTAGTTATCCCCTAGGGTTCCCGATCTTTTGTGAAAAGCCCACTCTAGTGAAAACAAGGATAAAGCTAAGACAAATCCCTACTGAACTAGAGCATTATACTTAGATGAGATTTGGGTATCTCAGAACTACCTAAAGCTCATTAAGAGAGACTACCTTGTGTTCGGACGGTGTATGACCCGAAAAACACCACATTTCATTTATGTGCTACGTGGAAGCATGTTTGTACTTATGCGATGAACCATTGATCATATGGGGATGGGGGGATCTTAACCGTATTTTATTTTATAGATGGAATGCAGAGTCCATTTTGACATAGTTGCCGAGGCTCCAGACTTGTTGAGAGCTTGATGGGAATGGATGGGTGATGCTCATCAAAGGATAGTTAGCTGCACTCTAGGTCATCTACCCTCTATCATGACAATGAAGGATTGCCCGGAGCTAATAGAGGTATTAGCCGGGCATTGGACGACAAGGAAATATTGTTCCATTTTGGCGATATCAAAATGACTCCGACCCTAGAGGAAATTAGGGATGCCATAGACAACAATGTAACCTATCTAAGGAGACGACACAAGCCAGATCACAACCTGTTATTCCCACAAAGGCCCACTGTCAGCCAAATCATGAAGTTTCTTGCCTTAATTGAGGCGACCTAGGCACAAGGACACACTGTGACCTTTAGGGATCTGTACCAGAGGTTCGGGGATGCCACCGGATATAATCTATATCAGAGGGAGTTTAAGAGTAGAGAAGAGTGGGAAGCTGTTAGACCTTTGGCGTTTGCCATAGCCCTACTAAGCACTATGGTATTCTCGAAGAATGAGTCACTGGCCATAGACACCCGAGTGATCTACTTGGCCCATGCTATCTTCTATGGTATAACCAAGGATCAAGAAACCAAGTATTTCGACCTGGAACCCATCATCCTGGTAGACATTTTCTGAGCTTTAGACAAATGCCAGAATCATTATCGATACTTCCAAGGGTGTAACATGTTGCTACAATGGTCGGAAAAAACGAGAATTTAAACCACATCTTTTTGAACTACACTTAACAAATTTTTAGAAAAGGAATGACTATTTTGGGTCAAGCCCATACGTAAAAAGGGAACATGTTTTTTTATTGGGCCTAAAATTCAAAGAACAAGAGAAAGCATTTCTACGAAAGAAAAACCTTTTATATTTATAAGTTGAAATCCGTATAAATCATTCGTAAACATAAAAGTTTTAGATAAGGACATTCTGAAAACGTATTAAACGGGTTAACCCAAACCATCTATAAGTCAAGCGTGAACAAAACTCATTAACTCTACACTTTAAATAAATAAACGTTTTTATATCTTTGCATAACCACTACTATCCTTATATATAAAAGGAACTAGTTATGTCCAAATATTATAAATCCAAACCTAAATACCCTATATGTAAAGGGGATATACTCAATTTATTTTTTTAAAAAAAATAATAATATGCAAAATGACAGACTTTGTAAATGTAGGAATAAAACACTAAATAAACAGTTCATGCAAATACTCATACATTGGAATTCGAAAGTCAACCGTATAGTACGGATCCTTAATACTAGGGTGCCTAACACCTTCCCTAGGGGATCACAAGAACCCTTACCTAGAACTTTGGATTATGAAGGATTTTTCACGGTGTATGAATAAACCCTTCAAAAAGGGTTTTCCAAATTTCCTAAAAATTATATGGCGAGTCTTTTAAAATAAAGTCTGAAAGAGCACCAACGAGTTCGAAGTATCTTTCCGAGCGCTAGCCCCGCCCGCAAAATGCGAACCGTTACACCATTGACCTGAGTGTAACAATCTGAGAACCTGAGTGTGGCCACACTGCCTAAGTCTTGGCCACTCCCTGGCAAAATGTCCTAAGTCACCACACTATAAAAACCCCGATGAGCCATAGGCTACTGAGACGAACCAAAATAGTCCGAATGACCACATCAACCTCCTGATCGGGAATAAAAACTCTAAGAACTGCGCCCCAAACCAAGATCACAATGACTTGAAGAACCACCTATGGAAGTCTATATCGCTGCCTGAATGGGCCTACTGAACTGGGGATGATAACCTCTACCATGATAGCCTCTACCCCAAGAGGAGGTACCCCTATAACTGCCTAAACTGCGGGGCTTCTTGCTCGATCTATCCTCAAACTCATCATGCCTGATAGACTCAACACTCCTAGTAACATCCACCACTTCTTGAAAGGTACCTCCTGAAGCCGCCACCTGCTTCGCCGCAACTCGAAGATGATATGACAACCCTCTAATGAATTTGCTAATCCTATATGTCTCATTAGGTAGAACGGTCAAGGCATGGAAAGATAGGTAGTGAAACATTATCCCGTCCTCGATCACAGACATCGCACGCTGCTCTAACCTGTCAAACTACTGATGCCTCTCATCCCTTAAGCTACGGGGATGCCACTTCTCCAAAAACACACGAGAAAACTCAGACCAAGTAAGTGGAGGTGACCCAGCTGGTCTAGTCTCATTAAAAACCCTCCACCACTGCTTAGCGGGGCCAACCATCTGTATAGCTACAAAATCAACTCCGTTGGACTTTACCAACCCCAAATTAGGATATCGCTCATGACAACTAACCATAAACTCATACGCATCATCATCAGGACGCCCATCATACTGTGGTGGCTTCACCTTCTTAAACTCATCCCACATCTTTTGGTCCTCAACGATCATAGTAGGCTGGGCAACTAGGCGAATAGCAACACCACTTTTGCTGGTCGACATGTTAAGGTTTATGGAAAGGTAGTTTGCATTGTACCAAAATAAGTAATTTTGTAGCACTGTTCAGTGGATGAGCTGGAGTTGTTTAAACAAGAGAGAATCTTGGAAATCTCTGTAGTTTGGAAATTAAAAGTTATATTTTAGAGGTGTGACTGTGTTTGTGGTAGAAGAGTAGGTTGAAGTGTTGTTAACTGGATAGCATGGGTGAGTATTTCAGTTAGTAAGAACTTGGGAGTGGTTGGGCGAGGTATGGTGCAGAGATTACAAGATTGATGCTTTCAAATTTGTTAAAGGAATATCAAGGTGTTACGATCGGAGATTTGATGGTTAAATGTGTCGTAAATGAGGCCGTTGGGTGTGCGGTGAAATGCTCAGAGTTGTGAGTGAGCTAAGAGGAAGCACAAGGAGAATTTGATGTATTTAAAAGAGGAAGCACAAGGAGAATTTGATGTATTGAAAGTTCATGGGGTTCTATCAGATTTACGTATCAGGTGAAAGGTTAGAAACATGAATATTGTAATCATAAGGTATAGTTCTTCGGTGCTAATGTCACATCCCAAACCATGGCCTGGGCGTAACAGGGCACTAGGTTGAATCAACATGTGATACCAAACATACTAAATGCTGAAATAACACTGACACATAGTGATCTACTAAAAGTCTGACTCAAATATCATAAAAGCAAAAATACTGAATAAATATAAAAGTCTGAATAAGTAGTCAACAAGGCTAATACAAAATCTGCTAAACATCTGACTGACTGGACTATAGTCTATGAAGCCTCTAAAAAGTACTGAACTACTAATTATTTACCGGGACAAGGCCCCCGACATACCACACTGACTGAACTACTATAAAGACTGAAAGTTTGATAACACCCTGAGGGAACTGGGGCTCACCAAGCACCTGATACGAGAAGGTCCTAGCAAGAAGAATCGTCAACCTGTAAATCGTTACTTGCATCGCGAGATGCAGGCCCCGGGCAAATGGGACGTCAACACATTTGAATTGCACTGGTATGTAAAGCAAATGAAAGAAAGAACTGTAAATATTGAAATTGAAACTGAACTGACAATTGATAATTGAATTGAAATGAGGAAGTAAAGATATAAATACTCCCTGTTCAGAATGAGGAACCACCTGTTTATCTGAGTAAATAATCTACGACCTCAGGCCCAATATATATGTGCACAAGCTGTGGCCTAGGCCCAAGTATACGTATGCATAACTGCGGGTTGGCCCAATAATACAGGTGTTCATCATTAAACAATTTACATAGAAGAACTGAGAATCATGTTAAAAGATACAACACTAACATACTGGGACATGTATTCATGAACTGATTATAAGAACTGAAGCTTTAACTATTTATAAACATGCTGAGTATTCTAGACTGAGACTCGTAGATATCAAACACAAGTCTATATTGATTATGTACTAAGCTTACAACATTCGAAATGAAAGTCATGAATGAATCATGAAAAAAGAGAATAGAAGTTCTGCATCTATTCAAGGAACAAAGCTTAACTATATATTTCTGAGGCAATTAGTAACGTTGTAAAAGAACATGGCGTAGAGAGAATAATTAAGATTCCCAAACGTAGAGAGTTAGCCTCACATAACCTTAACTCCAACCTTTAAGTGTAATACAACGTTCATCAACCCTTTCAACTTTAATCTATAGCAACACAAGTCAAAGGGATTTCATATTAGTGATAATATCCATGCTTTGGCCACCTAGGCATTTTGTCAAATACTTTGTGGGTATAAAGCTCCCCAACCTTCATAAATGGTGTTTTCTTCACCCAATTCCCATTCTATTACTTCTAGGTGATTCTACAATCTCAATTTGATGAAAGTAACATCATTCTTCATCACCCATATGATTACAACAGTCCTAAGTTAATAATTCAAAACCCTACCATAGTTCATATGATACTCTATATAAAACGCATTTACAATTCTCCTAAGAACTCATCAATTCACAACTATAAGTGATTAGAGTGTAGAACTATTACCTTTTTGAAGTTCAATCCTCTTGAGTTCGGATTCTAGGGTTCTTTAGTCCAAGACGAAGATTCAATCGATAATCTATGGAATAGATGAGGATTCTAGCGTTAATCTTTGTTAGATTGATGTAATAATCAATGGGGTGGAAGCTTTGTAGAAGCCCTAGGGTGTTTTCTCTCAAATTAGAATGAAGTAGGACAAGTTTTTCGGAGTTGGGTACATATAAAATTCGAAAAAGGTCGTTTTAGGTATAATTTGGCTTACTGCGTTGCCCCGGGCATCGCAGGGGGTGGCGCACTAGGCTTATATTACAGGACCCGATGAATTTTACATTTTTCAGTGATTTTGGCCTGGGCTGGCCTGGCGCGGCGCCAAGGGCGGTGCCCTAGGCCATTTTTATAGTGTTCGGTACAATGGGTACAACTCCTAGCACAAAGCTCCGCTCAGCCTCCACAATATATCGTTGGAAAGGTATTTCAATTATCGAAAACTTTCATGGGTTATGTTTTCTCAAATTATCAAGGTATTTTCATGAATTTGGCTTGAAGGCAGGCGTATCGAAAACTTAGCCGATTCTATCGAATTTTAAGCCCCTTATTATTAGCCATCTTGCGATGATCATATCTCCCTGCTCTGATCTATGATTGGCCTGATCCTTATATGGTTGGAAAGGTATTTCTACTTATTACAACTTTCATTAAGGGCACTTTCCCAAATTTCCAACTAATCAAGGGGTTATAGTTGCCCGAATTAGGCCTATCAACCATTTTCACAAAACGTTCAAACCTTCAGTTGTTCCCCTAAAACTCTAACGATACAAGTCTAACCTCAGTTCTAAGATATGAGGTGTAACATTATCTCCCCCTTGGGATTATTCATCCTCAAATGATGGTCTTGGTTATAACCGTGGCTAATTCTGAGACTCTACGGAAGCTTGCCTGAGTTTACTCTGTAACTCAGATACATGAAACTGATTAGCTGGGGCACGTGATCACTGAACTGACGTGAACCCATGCTTACTGATATGAATGTCTACTAAATTGATTGAATACTGAGCTGTCACGACCCGCCTAGGGGCCGTGACGGGTACCCGGGGCTAACCACCGAGCACCACTCCTTCTACTACTCATCTGCTCTCAAACATGCATCATATGCTCATAACCATGGTAATTATTATCATTTGAAACATATTTACTTTATATACATGAGCCTTTCGGCTATCAAAATAACATACATACATATATATACAATGAGGAACTTGTGAGACCATACTACCCACACTGCACATCTACGAGCCTCTACTAGAGTACTAGACATATGGTCGTGCCCACAACATACATATACATATATACCAAAAGAATAATCAATGGCACATCCGGAAAATGGAGTGCTCTTCAAATCAGCTAATAGCTCCTATGAATCTAGATCAAGATCACCTCCCTGTCTACCTGTGGGCATGAACACAACGTCCAAAGAAAACGGGCGTCAGTACGAACATTGTACTGAGTATGAGAGGCATAAGTAATGAAAATACGTCAATGAGATAAAGGAAGCATCAATAAGGGAGCAACTGTATATGACTGTCACTTATAAAAGAAATAACACATGCTGGCTTACTTCGTAATCATCATCATATCATATATGCATAAATGTATAAGTTGCCCGTCCATATCAGATCGGTGTGATAATCATCAGCCTGCGTCCAGGCCTCTCGCGTCCGGGGTACCATCTCATGCCGCCTACTAGTGGTGCTGCCCGTGCTATATAGACACGGTATAATCATCTATAAGCCGCCCGCCTTAGCGGTGCTGCCCGGCCATATAAGCGCAGTGTAATATCATCAATCATGTAATCATCATAGTGCATGCATAAAGACTCAAGGACAACTATACTTTATCAGGGTGACGTAAGGTCGTGATCCCCCGATTTCATTATGGAGCATTCATTAACATTCTGCCTCACCTTGAAGGAATTAGCATATAAGGTGAGTGTATACAATAAACGACATCATTAACTCTATAGGAACATCATATCATGAACATCTAGAATCTCTATACTTTAACTCATCCTCATCATTATTGGCTCATAACCTATCTCTTATCTCATATAGCTATTCATGAACATAGGCTCATAGTTTTTCCGGAATGTAAGAAATTCATGAAGAGGAAGGAAAGTCATACTATAGGATTCATTCCATAGAAATAAAGGACTATCCTCACATACCTTTTCCATTTAACTAATCTATCGCTTGCTTGTTCTCCTTCAATGCCCACGTTTCTACCTTCAAGAGAAGTCGCATGAACATTAGCTAATCGATTACTTGAACGTGCTTACTAAAGCTAAAGAAAATTGGGCAGCATTTCCTTTGTTTATACAACTTTTCCCCATATCATATATCAACTCCCAAACATCCATAACAATATTCACAATATCATAGGCAACAATCATCATTCATCTACGTTATCCGCATTTCGCCATTTCACTCCAATTTTTTCCATAATCATGGTCATAATTCATCATTTAATTTTCTCACAAATAATACCTATTCCATATTCTAGATGTCGTTCATAACATATTTACAATCACAACATATCAATATTCATCATCCACCCCAAACTACTACTCAACAATGACACTATTCACACATTTATGACCCATTTCCTACCTCCTTCTACAATCCAAGTGTTTTTAACTTTCAATACCTTAGACAACATGGAATGATCATAAAACTCACCTTGGATGATGGATGAACAACCTTTGAGTGGAACTTCTCTTCTTGCACCAAAACCCTAACTCCCCTCTCTTGAGTTTCTTGACTTAGATGAACATTACTATGTTTTCTACACTTGATTTCATGGTTTTGATGTAGTTGATCATGGATTTACCTTGGTTTCTTGTGGATGAATAATGGAGAAAGTTCTAGAGGCTTCTTGGTGTGTGGAGAAGTGGAAATGAAATAAATTAAAATGAGAGAAGGGTCCTTATATTAAATCTTGAAATCAGTCCCAATCGAGATATACGGTACGATCGACAAAGCGTCAATCAGATTGACGGAGTGTCGATTTGATCGTCGAAGTCGTTAAATTTCCAGTGAGCAACCTTTCGTTTCCTTTCATTCTACGGTGAGAAGGACGGTCCGTCGAAATGATCAACGGAGCGTCGATCTGCTCCGTCGAATGGTCTTTTTTCTAAATGAATTCTACGGCACAATCGACGAAGCGTTAACCCGTTCGACGGTACAAAGAACGACCGTCGAACCCCCCTTTCGCAGAACTGCAGTGGAGTTTCATTTGATGAACTTTTCTCCCTTTCCTCTAACTTCTTTGGAATATTAATTAGAATCATTAAGTATCCCTTCTTACTTGTAGGGACATCGTATACACCTTAACTTACGTTAGTCTATTCATCGCTCAGCCACCCAAAATTCCGAGGTGTAATATGAGCTTAGTGAATACTAGACTAGCTGAATACTGCACTGACTGGATACTGAAAAACATGGAGATTGTACTATAAGCATATAAATGAAAAGGTTAGTTACCTTCAACATTTTCTGCTTGCTTTTCAAGGAGATGGGGATATCTGGACTTCATGTCCTCTTTGGCCTCCTATGTAGCCTCTTCAACTTTCTAATTTCTCCATAGTAATTTGACTGAAGCAATCTCTTTAGTTCTCAACTTGCGGATTTGACGATCAAGAATAGCCACTGGAATCTCTTCTATTACACCTCAAAAATTTCATATCGTTGCGCGGTAAATGGACTAATCAAGCTTCAGGTGAACATGAGGCCCTTATGATTATAAGAAGGGTATTTGGTGGCCTAAAAGTGCATATGATAGGACTTTGAAGTGATATGAATTAGTGAGACTAATTTCGTCAAAGGAAGGTGAGGTATAAGTTGTGTTTGGGGAAGATTTTGCAACCATCGAGTTAAGGAGTGATTGGTAATGCCTTGAAGAAGAGTTATGACGATATTTATATTGTCAGTGAAGTGTTAAACAAGTGTTAAGAAGGTTCCATAAGGATTGGAGATCAAACGAAACGATGAGATTAACTTTGGAAAAATGTTACACCTTGAAAAATTTCCCCGCGAACGTACAGTGGATAGGCTAACAAAGGGCATAGTGTATACGATGTTTTAATAAGAAGGGAACGACGTTTAACGACCCTAAGTAAGATTCCTAAGGCAATTGCAATAAGAGATAGGTTATGCTCCATAATGATTAACTATAGGTTTTGAGACTGTGGAAAGTTGCACATTTGCACTTTGGCTAGTTGAACGTAAAATGAAATACGGACCGTAATGTGGTATACGGCCCGTAAACTGCCAGGTCGTATTTCAACTTCCAAAACTTCAAATTTCTGTCAAATGCTTGAATGGTTAAAGACGACTTGAAATACGGACCGTAAATTGAAATACGGCTCGTAAACTGTGTTCGTAAATCACCATGTCTCAGCCTGACTTTATGGTTATGTTTTTCTTAAATACACCCACAGAATACGGACCGTAAACTGAAATATGGCCCGTAAACTGGGTTTACGAGCACTGTGTACTTTCGACGACTGTTCATTTCAGATCAGATTTTGGGTTATTAATAACGGTACCAAGTTCATTATTTCATTTCACACTTCACCGATTCTCTCTAAAACATCTCTCTACATTTATTCCACAAGAATTCAAGGATTATTAATGATCAACAACATAAACTAAGTGAATCAAGTATAAGAAAACCCATTAAAGGTCATTCAAGTCAAGAAATCCCAATGGAGATAAACTAGGGTTTTTGCTCAAGTGGAGTATCATCAACCAAGGCTTGTTCGTATGACATCTAAGGCAAGATTTATGATATTTATATGTTGTTTAAGGTATTTAAGAGTGGAAATACTTGGATTGTAGAAAGGTATGGAAAAATGGGCCATGAATGTGGAATAGTGCCATTTTGAGAAATGTGGGTGAATAATGACCATTACGATGGTATTGTGAATGTACTATTAACGTTTGGGAGTTGATATATGCTATGGAGGAATGTCGTATATATAAAGGAGATGCTGTCCGATTTTCTCTAGCTTTAGTCATATATGCTAGCTATCGATTCTAATGATAGTATGACTTTAATAAAGGTAGAAACGTTAGCATTGGAGGAGAACGCGCAAGTGTAGACTAGTTGAACGGAAAAGGTATGTAAGGCTAACCCTTCTTTCATAAGGCATGGTCCTTTGGCCAATTACCTAAATCTTCCATAAGTCTATGATGTCTCACAAATGCTTCCATCTTTCGAGCTATTAAGCTTACGATTCTTGATATGCTACGATTGTACTAAGTTCCTCGTATGACGAGTAAGCCTATAAAGATAGATATGACGAATAACGATAATAGCGATAATGATATTGATGACGACTAAAATGGTAATAGCGATGATGATAACGATAACGATGATGACAGTGATGATAATAGTAAGGATGCTTACGAGCTTATATTTATGTGTGCCTATGTATGGCTATTATGAAAACCCCGAGCCTGTATGGCCGGGTAGAATATATGTAGATGTATATGTATGTATGTTTATGTAAAGCGCGCGCACACCACTGCAGTTGGGTACGGACAACACTGAGCCTTGTTAGGGCCAGGTATGTGTAACCCTGAGCCTTGGTTGGCCAGGTATATATGATCACCGAGCCTAGCTAGGGTCGGGTACATGAAACACCGAACCTTCGAGGTCGGGTACGTTATGCAAACAATATGTGTATGATATGATTATGTATATGATATAGATATGAGCATGAATACGAATATGAATAAGGATATGTATACGAACACGATTTTTGATACGAAATGTAAAGGAATACGAAGGTGCGTACAGAAACGGATACGGATGTATGTACACAATTATGTGCTAGAAATGGAAAGTCCCTATGAAAGGCAAGTAAATGCCCGTGACGACGATATTATTATCTCCCATCTTATGTTGCTTACTATGTTTCTATATTGATATTGATCATGCTTTACATACTCAGTACATTCTTCGTACTGACGTCCTTTTGTTTGTGGACGCTGCGTCATGCCCGCAGGTAAACAGGGAGACAGGATTGACCCATAGCTACACTCTTAGGGACAACATAGCAGAGCTCCATTTCATTCGGAGCCATAGCTTTTAGGTACTTATTCTTTTGTGTACATAATTATGGGCATAGCAGGGTCCTGTCCCGCTCATGTGATATGCTATACTCTCCTTAGAGGCTCATAGACACGTGTCTATGGTTAGCTATGTCTGGCCTTGTCGACCTATAGTTTGTATATCATTTTGATAGCCTTGTCGGCTCATGTACATTGGTGTGGCATAGATGCCAATAATAATGGAAAGGCATTGTTGTCCAATGGGACTAGTATGATGAATGAATAGAATTATGCGTCTAATTATGTGGCTCACCTAGATGTAAGCATAAGAGTAAGCCAAGGGGTGCTCGGGTGGGCTAGCACCGGGCGCTCGTCGCAGCCCCCTAGTCGGGTCGTGACAAAAGTGGTATCAGAGCAGTTCAGTCCTAGGGTGTGTCTACGAGCCGTGTCTAGTAGAGTCTTGGTTATGGGTGTGTTGCGCGCCACACTTATAAACAAGAAGCTGCGGACATTTTAGGAATAAATGACCTTCTTTCTTCATAAGAATCGTGTGATAGAGCTTTGATATAAGAAATTATTATCCCTTAACCGTGTGTTGTGTATTTCAGAAATGCCTGTAAAGAGAAAGGCTACAGCAGCCCAAAAGGGCAGGACGGTGGCAGAAAAACGGGCTGAAAGAGCACCGCCACCGGTAGTAGAGGAAAGTGAGTCCCAGAGTGCGGCTCAATCTCAGTCCTCCCGTTCAGTACCTATATTACAGGAGCGCGAGGGAGCCTCAGCCCCAACTCCAGTACCTCCAGCTTCTCCACCGAATGCTTCAGGCCAAGATGTGAAAGGGGCCATACATTTGCTTACTCAGTTAGTTGCTGCTCAGACTCAGTGGCAAAGTGCAGGGCAAGGTGATAGGGCTGTTAGTGCAAGGGCCCGTGACTTCATTACATTGAACCCTCCGGAATTCTTTGGATCAAAGCCGGAGGAGGACCCTCAGGATTTTATTGATGGTATGTTGAGGACGCTTCGATTGATACATGCTTCAGACACCGAATCGGTGGAGCTAGCGTCATATAGATTGAGGGACGTCTCGGTCCATTGGTACACGGCTTGGATGGCTTCACGGGGAGCCAATGCACCTCCTCCGGTATGGCAAGAGTTTGTTGATGCTTTTCTCCGACATTATATGCCTCCAGAAGTTCGGCGAGCTAGAGCTGATAAGTTCTTAAATTTGAGGCAAGGGAACATGAGTGCTCTAAAGTATAGTCTCCGCTTCAATTCTTTGGCTAGGTATGCTTCGGCCATGGTAGCGGATATGGGCGATCGGGTACGCCGATTTGTGAAAGGCATAGGGCCACATTTGATGGATAGGTGTTTGACTGCATCCCTTCAGGACAATATGGATATTGCACGCATTCAGGCTCATGCTCAGAACTTAGAAGAAAGCCTGCAACAGCAAAGAAGTGAGCGCGAGCATGATAGCGTACATGGCAAGAGGGCCAGATCTTCGGGGCCGATGAGCGAGTTCAGAGGTGGGCACAGGCAAAAGTTTTCTAGGAATTCAGGCTATTCTATGACTAGTGCATCTCCATGGTTTTCAGGCCAGAGATTCGATAGCTCTACTCATTCCGGGCCGAGTTAGAATTTTTCAGGGTCTCAGTTTAGAGGCTATTTGGGTCAAGCAAGGCCACCCGTACCACGATGTTCCCAGTGTGGGAAGTTGCATTGGGGTCAATGCCGATTGGGTTCAGAGGGTTGCTATTGATGTGGCCGACCAGGCCATATTATGCGTGATTGCCCTTCGATTCATGGCAGAGGTAGGGCCCATCCTTCAGGGTCAGTAGACGGATCTTCATCTTCTATGCACCCTATGGGGCCAGGTTCACATGCGCCAGTTGGCCATGGTAGAGGCAGAGAGAGAGAGTCCCCAGCTCTAGCGGTCCTCAACACCGTGTTTATGCTTTAACCGGATGCCAAGATCTTGAGTCCTCTCCTGACGTGGTTACAAGTATATTATCGGTATTCTCTCATGATGTTTATGCTTTGATTGATCTGGGCTCCACATTGTCGTATGTTACTCCGTATGTTGCGGGTCGATTTAGAGTCAAGCCGGAGTCGATTAAACCTTTTGAGGTGTCTACACCCGTGGGTGAATCAGTAATAGCTAGCCGAGTATATAGAAATTGTGTAATTGTGATTTGTGATCGTCGTACCATGATCGACTTGCATGAGTTAAAAATGGTGGATTTTGATGTTATTATAGGCATGGATTAGTTGGCTTCTTGCTACGCCAATGTCGATTGTAGGATGAAAATAGTTCGTTTTCAATTTCTGGGAGAACCAGTCTTAGAATGGAAAGGGAATACGGCGTCACCAAAAGGTAGGTTTATTTCCTATCTAAAGGAAAGGAAAATGATCACAAAAGGGAGAAAGATATCCCTAAGACAACCTTCAGAACAAGATATGGTCATTTTGAGTTCCGGGTAATGTCATTTGGGCTAACTAATGCACCGACAGTGTTTATGGATTTGATGAACAATGTGTTCAGGTCCTTTCTGGATTCATTCGTGATTGTATTCATCGACGTCATCTTGGTGTATTCTAGATCCGAGGCAGAACATACGGATCATTTGCGTACTGTCCTCGGAGTTCTTCGAACTCGAGAGTTGTTTGCAAAGTTTTCCAAATGCGAGTTTTGGTTGAACTCAGTGGCATTTCTGGGGCATATTGTTTCAGCCGATGGTATTCGAGTAGATAGTCAAAAAATTGAGGCCGTGAAGACTTGGCCAAGGCCCACAACTCCTACGGAGGTTCGTAGCTTTCCGGGCTTAGCAGGTTATTATAGGAGATTCGTTGAGAGCTTTTCTTCTATTTCTGCACCACTCACAAAGTTGACCCAGAAATCGGCAAAGTTTCAATGGACAGATGCTTGTGAACGTAGCTTCCAATAGTTGAAAAGTAGATTGACTTCTGCCCCAGTCTTGACACTTCCAAAGGGATTGGAAGGATATGTTGTTTATCGCGATGCTTCAGGCATTGGGCTAGGCTGTGTATTGATTCAACATGGTAAAGTAATCGCGTATGCTTCAAGGCAATTATGGAAACATGAGCAGAATTATCCAACCCATGATTTAGAATTGGCCGCAGTGGTTCATGCGTTAAAGATATGGAGACATTATTTATATGGTGTCCATGTGGATATTTATACAGATCATAAGAGTCTTCAGTACATCTTCAAGCAGAAGGAGTTAAATTTACGGCAACGATGATGGTTGGAATTGCTAAAAGATTATGATGTTGATATCTTATATCACCCCGGAAAGGCAAATATTGTGGCTGATGCTCTTAGCCGCAGATCTATGGGATGTTTGTGTGATGTTCGACCAGAGAAGAGAGAAATGGCCCGTGAGCTCCAACGATTAGCTAGCCTAGGAGTTCGAGTAGTGGACTCAGGTAGCGGTGGAACCACTTTTCAGGATTCGGCAGTCTCGTCGCTAGTAGCAGAAGTGAAAGAGCGACAATACGAAGATTCTATGCTAAGGCACTACAGAGAGACACTTCCTCAGAAAGAGGAGTCATCATTTGATATTTCAGGAGACAGAGTTCTCCGATGCCGAGGCAGATTATGTGTTCTCAATGTGGCAGGTCTACGCCACCAGATATTCAGAGAAGCTCATTGTTCCCGTTATTCTGTTCATCCCGGAGCGACGAAAATGTATCATGACCTTAAGTCTATATATTGGTGGGATGGAATGAAGAAAAATATAGTGGAATTCGTAGCTCAATGTCCTAATTGTCAACAAGTGAAAATCGAGCACCAAAAGCCGGGTGGATTGTTGCAAGCTGTAGAGATCCCAACTTGGAAGTGGGAAGTGATTAACATGGATTTCATTACAGGTTTACCCCGTTCTCGACGTAAGTATGATTCCATATGGGTGATTATGAATAGACTCACCAAGTCAGCTCATTTCTTACCAGTCAGAATGACGTATGTGGCAGAAGATTATGAAAAGCTTTATCTTAAAGAGATAGTGAAACTCCATGGTGTTCCAGTATCTATCATCACAGACAGAGGAACTCAGTTTACAGCCAACTTTTGGAAGTCTTTCCAAGAGGGTCTAGGGACCCAAGTGAGCCTTAATACGACATTTCACCCGCAGACTGATGGACAAGCCGAGCGTACCATTCAGACTCTTGAAGATATGTTGCGGGCATGTATGATAGATTTTGGGGGAAATTAGGATGACCATTTGCCACTCATTGAATTTGCTTAAAATAACAGTTATCATTCTAGCATTCAAATGGCACCGTATGAAGGTTTATATGGGCGAAAGTGTAGATCCCCAATTGGGTGGTTTGAAACAGGAGAGGCTAGACTGATAGGGCCAGACTTGGTCCAGCAAGCCATAGAGAAAGTCAAGCTCATACAAGATCGGTTATTAGCAGCCGAAAGTCATCAAAAGTCCTATGCGGATAATCGTTGAAAGTGTCACCAATGAAGGGTGTAATGAGATTTGGCAAAAAGGGGAAGCTTAGTCCCTGATACATTGGGCCTTATGAGATTGTGCGTAAAGTGGGCAAAGTGGCCTACGAATTAGATTTACCTCTAGATTTGGAGTCCGTCCATCCAGTTTTTCATGTTTCGATGCTTCGGAAATGTGTTGGAGATCCTACTAAGATCGTGCCAATAAGCGATGTGCAAGTGATAGAAAAGCTGACTTATGAAGAAATGCCCATTGCCATTCTAGATAGGCAAGTACGAAGGCTTAGAAACAAAGAGGTGGCCTCAGTTAAGGTTCTATGGAGAAGCAGTAAACGAAAGGAAATGACATGGGAAGCGGAAGAAAGTATGCAATCCAGATACCCGCATTTATTTCAGCCCTTGGAAGAGATCCAAGATGAGATATCAAGATCATAAGGTATGTATGATTTCCTTTTCATGCTTTTGGTCGTGTGTGGCCATAGATATGTTAATATTGTGATGTAGCCCTGTGAGGCGATGATATTATGGGTTGTTGTGACAGGTTGGTAGTGCCAAATTACAGGGGAAACTCTGGCGAAATTTTCGCAGGACCCTGAGTGTTTAACATTCGAGGACGAATGTTCCAAAAGGGGGGAAGAATGTTACACTTTGAAAAATTTCCCCGCGAACGTACAGTGGATAGGCTCACAAAGGACATAGCGTATACGGTGTTTTAATAAGAAGGGAACGATGTTTGACGACCTTAAGTAAGATTCCTAAGGTAATTGCAATAAGAGATAGGTTATGCTCTATAATGATTAAATATAGGTTCTGAGAATGTGGAAAGTTGCAGATTTGCACTTTGGCCAGTTGAACGTAAAATAAAATACGGACCGTAAAGTGGTATACAGCCCGTAAACTGCCAGGTCGTATTTCAACT
Organism: Lycium barbarum; assembly: GCF_019175385.1. Taxonomy (NCBI): domain Eukaryota; kingdom Viridiplantae; phylum Streptophyta; class Magnoliopsida; order Solanales; family Solanaceae; genus Lycium; species Lycium barbarum. The sequence goes on along the minus strand of NC_083345.1, from coordinate 100,182,012 downwards.
TCCAAAACTTTAACTTTCTGTCAAATGCTTGAATGGTTAAAGACGACTTGAAATACGGACCGTAAACTGAAATACGGCCTGTAAACTCTGTTCGTAAATCACCATGGCTCGGCCTGACTTTCTGGTTCTGTTATGCTTAAATACGCCCACAGAATACAACCATAAACTGGGTTTACGACCACTGTGCACTTTCGACGACTGTTCATTTCAGATCGGATTTTGGGTTATTAAAAAGGGTACCAAGTTCATTATTTCATTTCCACACTTCACCCCTTGTTTTTAAAATATCTCTCTACATTTATTCCACAAGAATTCAAGGATTATTAATGGTCAACAACATAAACTAAGTGAATCAAGTATAAGAAAACCCATTAAAGGTCATTCAAGTTAAGAAATCCCAATGGAGATAAACTAGGGTTTTTGCTCAAGTGGAGTATCATCAACCAAGGCTTGTTCCTACGACATCTAAGGTAAGATTTATGATATTTCTATGTTGTTTAAGGTATTTAAGAGTGGAAATACTTGGATTGTAGAAAGGTATGGAAAATGGGTTATGAATGTGGAATAGTGCCATTTTGAGAAATGTGGGTGAATAATGACCATTACGATGGTATTGTGAATGTACTATTAACGTTTGGGAGTTGATTTACGCTATGGAGGAATATCTTATAAATAAAGGAGATGCTGTCCGATTTTCTCTAGCTTTAGTCATATATGCTAGCTATCGATTCTAATGATAGTATGACTTCAATAAAGGTAGAAACGTTAGCATTGGAGGAGAACGCGCAAGTGTAGACTAGTTGAACGGAAAAGGTATGTAAGGCTAACCCTTCTTTCATAAGGCATGGTCCTTTGGCCAATTACCTAAATCTTCCATAAGTCTATGTTGTCTCACAAATGCTTCGATCTTTCGAGCTATTAAGCTCACGATTCTTGATATTCTACGATTGTACTAAGTTCCTCGTATGACGAGTAAGCCTATAAATATAGATGTGACGAATAACGATAATAGCTATAATGATATTGATGACGACTAAAATGGTAATAGTGTTATGTCCCGTATTTTCATACGTCGGGATGTTTTAAAATAAGCGCGACAAGTTAAAGGCAAGACTATCTTAAAATATGAAGTAGAGATTTTAACTTCCGCTTTCGTGTCGAGTCACAATTTATCCACAATTTTCGTGTGGCATTAAACTATTAATGGAAAATTAAACTAACCATAATTGGATTAATAAGTGGGATTGGTAAGACCAAAAATCAGTCCACTTTTAGGCCTTGTTTGGCCGTGCACCTTAGTGCCTTGGTCAAGGAATCTTGACTCAATTTAGTGTGATCCACATGTCCAAGACAAAGGGGGGAACATATAGACACAAAATCTGATCATTCCACATTTTCACAAAGTCATTTCAACATCCCAAAGTGTAGAACATTTAGAGAGAGAGAGAGGAGCTCTCGGCTAAGAGCTAGCCGAGAGAGTGAGGTGCAATCTTGCCTAAAAATTCCACGTTTTTCTCCACCAAATTTACTCCTCATCTAGGGTGTAAGAAGGTGTATTAGTTGTTGAAGGGAAACAAGAAACTGAAGCACCCAAGTAGAGTGAAGTTTCGGCCAAGGTGAAGAACAAGATTGAAAGGTAACAATGTTTATTGTTCTTGTGTTGCATGATGATTGAATGTATAGTTCATGCATGTTGCTGTTGGATTGTGGTTGTAGTTGAAGTAGAGAGTGAGCCGTGAGTGAGGTGAGTTCATGATTGATTTCATTTTGCATGTATTGTTGGTGAATTGAATATGTATCTACATATGTAAATGAACAAAGATTGTAGGATTTTGGTTGTGATGTTGCATGTTGGATATTGGACTGTTTTTGCTTGAATTTAAAATGAGCCATGTGTTGAAGATTCTAATGAAGTCATGCTTAATCTTGTTGAACATGTATTGGAAATGGATTGAATGCATTGTAGTTGGATAAACGGATGAAAATCATGAAATGGTAGAAGGGTGTTGTAGCCGTGTAGTAGGGACTGTTTTGGGGAGAATTAGGGACTGTTTTGTGTCACATTTGGGTTGTTGTTGTTATGGACATTGTGGTGTATTGTATGCATGTTGAATATGTGAATTGAGGTGTTAAAGAAATGAATTATGTTGAGGGGTAAAGGAAGTCCAAAACCGGGGACAGTTTTTGAGGTTAGAAGTAAATTTGTGTGTGTTGAATGTTGATTCTTGTTGCAAACGTTTAGTGAATGTAAAGTTCCATGATTCAAGTTAAAACTGAAATGATTGTGGGCTGTTGTAAGAGTGAAAATGATGCTAAAACAGTTCCAAGAATCATGAAAGTAATGTCATTAAACGTGTTGTGTTGTTGCAAGTTAAAACTGGAAATTTGCTAAGTAAGAATGGAAATGCTATGTGTGTTGATTAGCCGTGTGTATGAAACAGTTTTGGATGGTGTATGGACTGCCCAAGTTCCCTAAGTCATGTTTAAACAAGTCTTGATTAATATATGAAAGAACGATTAGCAATGTTAGCTTGTAACGCTAGTTGGTTTGAATGCGAACGAAACGTCATTTAATTGTTAGAAAGGAATTGTGAGTGTCACAATACGTATTGAATGCCCTTGTAGACTAATTGTAGTTCCTCACATCTTGATATAGGATAAGTGTTTTTGGGCAGCAAGTACAAGTTAGAATACAACTAAACGCAAAAGGTATGTAAAGCCTATTCCTTCCTCTTTTGGCATGTCCTAGACGTAAGTGTGAAACGATATGAACCTTGGGGTAAATTCTATTCTCTAGTTCATGTATGACTTATGATTCTATATTTCCTTAAGGTTATTGTCATGTGCCTACAATATGATTGACTAATGAATAATGTATGAAAGTTCCTATACTTAAAGAGTTGCACAACTAGAGACATACTTGACTTTCAAAAGCTATACCATGTTGAAGCGATATACGTACATGAAATCTGAAAGGTTTCTTGTAATAGTTTGTATGAGACTTAAGATGAACTGAATATGAATATTATTTTTACACTTTAGAGCTGGTTAGTTGCTTATCCATTGAGTCTCAAAAAGATGAATTGCATATATGTGGTTGCCTATTATTCTGCTCGTGCTTACCGCTATATCCTTCACTGAGTCCCGGGACAAGGTACGTTTTCGTGCGCACATTTACTATATTAATCACCGAGTCTCTCACTAGAGGGCCGGGACACGTTATATATATATATATGATGATGATGTGATGATATGATGATATGATGATGTGATGATATGATGATATGATGATGTGATGATATGATGATATGATGATATGGAGATGATGGTGGCCAGGAGGGCATATTCCTTATTATCGAGTCCCTCAGGAAAGGGCCGGGACACGTCTATGTTTATGTTATGATGCTATGATTTTAGATTACCGAGTCCCTCATTAAAGGGCCGGGACACGTTATATATGTTATATACAGAATGATTATGCAGCTTTGATTACAAAACTCTATAATGACAATGATATGAGAATGATACAGATGAATTATGTTCATAGGCAAGTTTTATGAAATTCTGTTGTTGCATTGTGTCGTATACACCGTGTCTCAACATAAGTCTATTAATGTGTTTCAAGCTTTACATGCTCAGTACATATTCCGTACTGACCCCCTTTCTTCGGGGGGCTCCGTTCATGCCCGCAGGTACAGACGCTCATTTCGGAGATCCGCCAGCTTAGGACACTATTTCACCTATTTTGGACTGCTCCTTTGTTCCGGAGCTAGCTTGTGGTATAACTCCCTTATGTTGTATTCGTATGTGTTTATTTGGGTATGGCGGGGCCCTGTCCCGCCACATAATACGGTCATTACTCTTAGAGGTCTGTGGACATCGGTGTGGGTCTGTTTGTAGTTGTTGATGAGTTTTATGTCTATGGCTTATGTTTGGGGCGTACCCATTCGTAATGGCAGCCTTGTCGGCTTGCGTAGTAACATATATATCTATGTGGTTATTTAAAAGTGCAACTCCTCAGGAGACAGGTGCCTAAGACACACAAAACTTTGACAGATTTAAAATACTCCCTATCTTTTTATATACAAATGAGATCAGGACATGCTAATTGTAAATGACTATAGTTAACAGACAATATGAGTGTCCAACTCGGGCACTAGTCACGGCCTACGGGGTTGGGTCGTGACAAATAGCGATGATGATAACGATAACGATGATGACAGTGATGATAATAGTAAGGATGCTTACGAGCTTATATGTATGTGTGCCTATGTATGGCTATTATGAAAACCCCGAGCCTGTATGGCCGGGTAGAATATATGTAGATGTATATGTATGTATGTTTCTGTAAAGCGCGCACACCACTGCAGTTGGGTACGGACAACACTGAGCCTTGGTAGGGCTAGGTATGTGTAACACTGAGCCTTGGTTGGCCAGGTATATATGATCACCGAGCCTAGCTAGGGTCGGGTACGTGAAACACTGAACCTTCGAGGTCGGGTACGTTATGCAAACGATATGTGTATGATATGATTATGTATATGATATAGATATGAGCATGAATACGAATATGAATAAGGATATGTATACGAACACGATTTTGGATACGAAATGTAAAGGAATACGAAGGTGCGTACAGATACGGATACGGATGTATGTACACAATTATGTGCTGGAAATGGAAAGTCCCTATGAAAGGAAAGTAAGTGCCCGTGACGACGATATTATTATCTCCCATCTTATGTTGCTTACTATGTTTCTATATTGATATTGATCATGCTTTACATACTCAGTACATTCTTCGTACTGATGTCCTTTTGTTTGTGGACGCTGCGTCATGCCCGCAGATGCACAGGGAGACAGGATTGACCCATAGCTACACTCTCAGGGACTACATAGCAGAGCTCCATTTCATTCGGAGCCATAACTTTTGGGTACTTCTTTTCTGTACATAATTATGGGCATAGCGGGGTCCTGTCCCGCTCATGTGATATGCTATACTCTCCTTAGAGGCTCATAGACACGTGTATGTGGTTAGATATGTCTGGCCTTGTCGGCCTATATTTTGTATATCATTTTGATAGCCTTGTCGGCTCATGTACATTGGTGTGGCATAAATGCCAATGATAATGTAAAGGCATTGTTGTCCAATGGGACTAGTATGATGAATGAATAGAATTACGCATCTAATTATGTGGCTCACCTAGATGTAAGCATAAGAGTAAGCCAAGAGGTGCTTGGGTGGGCTAGCACCGGGCGCTCGTCGCGGCCCCCTAGATGGGTCGTGACAAAAAATAGAGTTATACGACCACTTATACGGTCCGTATAAGGGTCGGTATAACCTTTACAGAAAGGGAAAATCCCTGATGGTGGAGTACGGTCACTTATACGGACCGTATAAAGTTAAACGGACCATATAAGTGTCCATATAACATGATCGGGACAACTTTTTCTCTATGTATAAATATGTGACCCAAGTTCATATTTTTCATTTCACATCTTCTTCACTTCTCTCAAGACCCCTAGAAGGTTCCATACATTTCATTAACATAACCTCAAGGTGAATCAAAGATCAAACACCAATAATTAATGGAATCAAGTGCAAGGAGGCTAACAAGGGTTCATTGAAGCTAGAAATTTCCTTGGAATTGAATTTAGGGTTTTCTCCAAATGAAGTATTTCTATCCAAAGCCCATTCCTACATAATCAAATGTGAGTTTTATGATCATTCAATGTTCTTAAGAATATGGAATGGTTAAAAGACTTGGATTGAGGAAGAAAGTAGAATATGGAGTTCAAATATAGGAATAATGGTATTCTTGAATAGTAACTTGACTTGAATCATAGTTCTTGACATGTTATGAGTATAATCTTGTAATAAATGACATATATGATGTTAAAGAGGTATTATATGAGGATGAATATGGTGTTATATTATAGCTATGGTTATGGATAACTTTGAAATAGAATTGTGAAAATTGAATGATGTATAGCTCGGTGAAGATCATTGATTACGATATTGTAGTGCTGTTATCGATGTTTGGAAGTTGGTTATAATATGAAGAAAGTTACAGAAACGAAGGACGTGCTGCCCAATTTTTGTTAGCCCTTAGTCGCCTTAGTTTAGCTTCAAGTATGTTTCCGGTTATCTAATCTTGGTACAAATTCTCTTGAATGTAAAATTGTGAGTATTGGGGGGAAGCAATTAGTCGATAAAGCTAGAGTGACGTAAAGGTAGGTAAGGCTAGTCCCTTCTTTTCCTAAGGCATGATCCTTATAATATGACTTCCTTTATCTTTCCATAAGTCTCTTATATTCCGTAAACTATAAGTCTATGATTATCAAGAGCTTCTCATGAGATAAAGATAAGAGATGTGTTATGAATATGGCAATGATGATGGTGAATCTAAGTCTAGAGACTCCAAAGCTTATGATATGATAGTCTTATGAAGCTGATGATCCTTATATGATTCCTCTATGTTATTCATTGTTGTTAGGCTCACCTTATAATGCTAGTTCCTTCAAGGTGAGACATGATGATGATGACTACTCCATAATGGAATCGGGGGTTCTCGACCTTACGTCACCCCGATAGAGTTGTAGCTTTCACTCGAGTTCTTATGCATGGTTTATGATAAGTATAAAATGATGAGATTACATCGTGCCTACATGGCTGGGCAGACACCGCTATGGCGGGTGACATATACACCATGACTAGATAGCATGGGCAGGCACCATTAGTGGGAGGCTTGAGATGTTTACCCCGTACGCGGGAGGCCCGGATGCTTACTAATGATGTTATTGATTCGGACAACTTATATATATATATATATATATCTGTGTGTGTGATTTATTTTAAAGATAAGAAGGAGCATGCATGATTCCGCCTCAAGAGGCAAGCGATTGTAGTTATACTTTCTCCTTATGTTTTCTGTAGTTCCTTATCATGTTATCACATATGCCTTAAATACTCAGTACATTGTTCGTACTGACGTCCTTTTTTTTGGACGTTGTGTTCATGCCCATAGGTAGGCAGGGAGGCGGCCCAGATTCTTAGGAGCTACTCATCAGATTCACAGGAGCACTCCACTACTTCGGAGGTGCCATTTGTTGATATATTCTTTTGTGTACATATTTGGGCATGACGGGGTCTTGTCCCGTCCCTATGTCCAGCACTCTAGTAGAGGCTCATAGATGTGTATGTGTGGGTATTAGTTGTCTTAGAGATACATCAGTGTATATTTTTGTATATCATTTTTGCAGCCGTGAGGGCTTATGTATATTTATGTATTGCCATAGAGATTATGTGTTTCCAGGATGGGTATGATGATTAGCGTAATGAGTGGTGCTAGGTAGTCAGCTCCGAGTACCCATCATGGCTCCCTAGTCAGGTCATGACAAAAGTGGTATCAGAGCAGTTACGTCCTAGGGGTGTGTCTACGAGGCGTATCCAGTAGAGTCTTGTTTATGGGTGTGAAGCGCGCCACACTTATAAACGAGAGGTTGTGGGGCATTTAGGAAAAATGACCATCTTTCTTCTTATTAGATCGTGCGATAGAGCTATGTTATAAGATTCCCTTTTTCCTAATTGTGGGTTATGATTTCAGCGATGCCGGTAAAGAGAAAAGCTACCGCCGCCCAGAAGGGCAAGGCTACGAAAGCAAGACGGATGGAAAGGGAGCTACCAATGAATACAAAAGAGGGTGAATCCCATAATGAGGCTCCATCCCATACCTCCCACACTCAGCCTATTCTAGAAGAACAAAAAGGTGTTTCTACTCCGGCTCCTATGCCTCCAGTTCCTCCACCGGGTGCTTCGGGTCAATAGATGACCGAGGTCATTCAGTTATTGACTCAGTTGGTTGCCACTCAGGCTCAAAAGCAATGTGCGGGTCCCAGTGATAGAGCCACTAGTGCAAGGGCCCGTGATTTCATGAGTATAAATCGCCCAGAAATTTTTCTAGTCGAAGCCAGATGAAGACTCGCAAGTTTTTATAAATGAAATGTTGTGGATGTTGAGAATCATCCATGCCTCCGATACTGAATCTGTGGAGTTGGCATCTTATAGGCTTCGGGATGTAGCAGTCCTTTGGTACAATAATTGGATATCTTCAAGAGGAGAGGATTTGTCTCTCTCGGTTTGGCATGAGTTCGTGAAAGCTTTTATTTGTCATTATTTGTCACCCGAGGTGCGTCGGGCCAGAGCTGATAAATTCTTGAATCTTAAGCAGGGGAATATGAGTGCCCAGGAGTATAGCCTTCACTTTAATTCATTAGCTAGATATGCTCCGACTATGGTGGCTGACATGGGAGATAGAGTACATAGATTTGTGAGCGGCTGAGGGCCACATTTGTTCAAAGATTGCTTGACCGCTTCACTGCAGGAGGGGATGGACATTTCCTATATTCAGGCCCATGCCCAGAACTTAGAAGAGCAGCAGATACCGCACCGAGATGAGCATAATGTTGATAGGGGGCAGAGTAAGAGAACAAGGTCTGTTGGTGCCAGCAATGACTATAGAGGGGGATTGAGGCAATCATACTCGAGGTATTCAGGCCATTTGGCGACTAGGGCACCTCCTCAGTTTACGGGCAGGAGATTTGACCGCCCCATTTATTCAGGATAGGGTCAGAGCTCGAGAGTTTTGGGTTCCCATTTTGGAGGTTATTATAGTCAGAGGAGACCACCGATTCCATAATGCAGCCAGTGTAGGAGGTTACATTCAGGTCCATGTCGTCAGGGCTCAGATGCTTGCTATGCCTGTGGTCAGATGGGGTGCATGATGCGTCATTGCCCGTCAATGGGTGGTAGAGTTGGGGATCAGCCTGCAGGATCCGCAGCTGGTTCTTCCTCGTCTGTGTGCCCAGTAGGGCAGAATCCCCAGACTCTAGCACGCCGCGGTAGAGGCAGAGGGGAGCATCCAGTTCAAGTGGCACCTAGCCCTGTATTTAGGCTTTAGCCAGATATCAGGATTTTGAGTCCTCCCCGGATATGGTTATAGGTATACTATCCATATTCTCTCATGACGTTTATGCATTGATTGATCCGGGTTCTACGCTGTCTTATATTACTCCGTATATTGTTGGCCGCATTAGGGTTTCACCCGAGCCAATTAAACCTTTTGAGGTATCTACTCCGGTTGGTGATCCAGTAATAGCTAGACAAGTGTATAAAAATTTTGTGATTGTGGTATGTGATCGTCAGACTAAAGTTGATTTGGTTGAGCTGGAAATGTTAGATTTTGATGTGATTATGGGCATGGATTGGTTAGCCTCTTATTATGTTAATGTTGATTGCAGAATGAAAATAGTTCGATTCCAATTTCCGGGAGAACCCGTGCTTGAATGGAAAGGTAATACAGCATCCCCTAGGGGTAGGTTCATTTCCTACCTCAAGGCGAGGAATATGATTCCCAAAGGCTATATTTATCATTTAGTCCGAGTTTATGACACCGAAGCAAAGCCGTCAGATTTTCAATCCGTCTCAGTAATAAATGAATTTCCCGATGTATTTCCAGATTAACTTCCAGGCCTTCCACCGGAGCGGGAGATTGATTTTGCTATTGATGTGCTGTCGGTTACTAAACCTATATCTATTCCTCCTTACAGAATGGCTCCTGCAGAGTTGAAAGAGCTAAAGGCACAACTGAAAGATTTGCTCGAGAAAGGATTCATTAGACCCAGTTTATCGCCATGGGGAGCACCTATCTTGTTCGTAAGAAAGAAAGATGGATCCTTGCGAATGTGTATCGACTATAGGCAGTTGAACAAGGTAACGATAAAGAATAAATATCCACTCCCGACAATCGATGATTTATTTGATCAACTGCAGGGTGCTAAATGGTTTTCCAAGATTGATCTGAGATTGGGGTATCGTCAAGTAAGGGTTAGAGAAGAGGATATTTCGAAAATGGCTTTCAGAACTAGATATGACCATTATGAATTTCGGATGATGTCGTTTGGGTTAACTAATGCCCTGGCAGTGTTTATGAATTTGATGAATAATGTATTCAAGCCCTTTCTAGATCTATTTGTGATAGTTTTCATTGATGACATTCTAGTATATTCTCGAACTGAAACAGAACATGAAGATCATCTGCGTAGTGTCCTCGGAATTATTTAGGCTCGTGAATTGTATGCTAAATTTTCGAAATGCGAATTTTGGATAAATTCGATAACTTTTCTGAGCCATATCATTTCAGCTGACGGCATTCGAGTTGATACTCAAAAGATTGAGCCTGTGAATGTCATGCCCCACCCTTGGTCAGGCGTGATTGGCACCCGGCACCTTGCGGAAACCGAGCGAACCAACTTACAACTCACATCCTCTATGTCTCGAATGGCAACAATAAGATCAAGAGGCTAAATATGAACATAATATCATGCATAAGTATATGTACAATAGACCCATGATGCCGACATTACTACTGTCACACTATGACTAAGCTGTACACAAGAACTGTCTGCAAAGCCTCTATGAACATGAATGAGTTATACAAGTCGGGACAGGGCCCCCGATGTACCCTTAACACAATTCATATATATATATATATATATATATATATATATATATATATATATATATATATATATACACACACACACACACACACTCAGACTTTGCAATGCTCCAGGAAGAAGTGGAACCACCACTCAAGACCAGTACTTGAAGGCAGCCTACGATAAAATATCCTTACCTCGTCTATCTACACCTGCAGGCATGAACGCAGCGTCCATAAGAAAGGACGTCAGTACGAACAATGTACTGAGTATGTAAGGCATGAATAGCAGTATGGTATCAGAATGAAGATAACATGAGATAAAGTAAGTAATTATACCTCGTACTCTTCTTAAGATCTCTGTCATGTAAACTACCCATCTACAAGAAAAAATTTCATACACATCCATACACAACATACATACATATGCATTCACATACACTTACTATACATACATCTGACATATCCGTACCCGGCCCTTTCGGGACTCGGTGTCATCCGTACCTGGCCCTTTTGCGACTCGGTGTCATCCGTACCCCGCTCTTTCGAGACACGGTGTCATCCGTACCTGGCCCTTTCAGGACTCGGGGTCATCCATACTCGACCCTTTCGGGACTCGGTGTAATACCCAACTGATCAGTGGGAGTGCTATGTATTGGGAGAGCAATGCATACATACATACATATACATAAAAATACATAAATGAAATCAACATCATCATTAGCATTATCATTATCACTATATCCTTCCTTAGAAGATCAACTATCTTAAGGTGAAGTCGACGATGTCATGGGAGTCTCGAGAATCATGAACTTACATAGCATTAGAAATAGAATCGTCCTCGCTATATCTCACCTCGAAAGAACAAGTATTATGAGGTGAGATCAATCACAAAGAATAGTCTCAAGATCATGAAGAAGCTCAATAATATCGTAAGGATTATGAGATTCATAGACTTCTAGCATTGGTGGAAGCAAGGATATTGTGGATATGGCACAAAGGTTTATAACAAAAGAATCATGCCTTTATAAAGAAAGGGTCTAGCCTTAACATACCTTTCGGTCACCTTAGTCGTTCAACGTTTATTCTTCCAAGCTCGCAACTCTACACATAAACCATCCATGTTATCATTAGGCTCAATATCATACACTTGTCTCAAGCATTCAAATGAAATCTATTCAGAATCTGCCAAAATTCGGGCAGCATCTCCTCTATATTCTTTACCTCCTCCAAATACTAAAACAACTCCCAAACAATACGAACAACATTAACAATAATATCAATACCAATATATTCCATAAAACATCCCACACGACATTTCTCCAATTTTCAAACCAACCATAACAACATCCTTAATACCATAATCAAAGAATTATATTCAATTTAATCTCAATTTAATCCAAAATTCTCTTTCAAACTCACCTAATGGCCATCAACTTCAATTCAACTCTTTATGACTTTTCTCCTATGATTCGTTTTTTCTAAAAATTGCTAAACCTTTACATCATCTCAATCATGTAAATAATAGTAGGAAAAACATACCTTATAGTGGAAGAGCTTCACTTTATTCACCCCTTTTCAAGACTAAGTTCATCACCACCTTGAAGAGAAATAAGCACAATCATCTTCCATGAATTTTCTTTGAGATTTTGATGTTAATATTCTCTCTTGATGATACGGGAAGTTTGTGGAAGATTATGGAGGGTTATGGAGTATTATGGAAGTTTATGGAAATTTATGGAGAGTTATGGAAGGTTATAGAACCCTCAAGAGTTCTCAAGAATTCTTTAGAAATATGAAGGATGAGAAGATGGTGAAAATGATGAAAATTAATGGGTTAGAGGGGTATTTATAGGTGTGTGTTGGGCGGGGTTACTGTAGCATCCGGTTACTATAGCAGCGTTTTTCTGCTCCGTCCGCCTAATTGTAACCTCCTTAACTCCCTGCTACGATGTCGCATTGACGAACGGTTTGTTGCACTGGAAACTAGATTCGATGAACTTCATTTTAGGATTTTGAAATGCCATAAAACTCATTATATACGGGAGATATACCCCTCCAAACTTGACCCAAAATTCTGCCTAGAATTCTGCCAACTTTTTCCAAATTTTCGACAAACTTATTTTCTTCGATTTGCTTGGTCCCGAAATCTTACGAAACTCTCCATACATGATATTTATCATTGATCATACTTGATAATGCTTCGTTCCTCATAATCGAAAGTCGTTTTACCTAGCCATAGCTCGACATACTTACGTTCAAATTTAATAAGTGCTTCTCCAAAAGTACGGGGTGTAACAGTGAAAACTTGGCTGAGGCCTACAACGAACTACAGAGGTTCAAAGATTTCTAGGATTGGCAGGTTACTATAGGAGATTTGTGGAAGGGCTTTCTTCTATTTCAGCACCATTGACGGAGTTAACTCAAAAATCAGCAAAAGTTCAATGGATTGATGCCTGTGAGCGTAGTTTCCAGGAATTGAAAGATAGATTGACTTCAGCCCCAGTCCTGACACTCCCAAAAGGACCAAACGATTATGTTGTGTATTGTGATGCCTCTGGTGTTGGGTTAGGCTGTGTGTTGATGCAGCACAGTAAAGTCATCGCCTACGCTTCCACGCAGTTGCGGAAGCATGAGAAGAATTACTTGACCCATGATCTTGAATTGGCTGCGGTTATTCATGCGCTAAAGATGTGGAGCCATTACTTGTATGGTGTACATGTTGATATTTATATAGATCATAAGAGTCTCCAATATATTTTCAAACAGAAGGAGTTGAATCTTCGACAGAGGCGGTGGTTAGAACTACTGAAAGATTATGAATTGAGTATTTTATATCACCCCGGGGAGGCGAATGTAGTAGCTGATGCACTTAGTCGCAAATCAATGGGTATCCTATGTGAGGTCCCTCCGGAGAAGAAAGAACTAGTTTATGAGCTCCACCAGCTAGCTAACCTCGGAGTTTGTCTAATTGATTCAGGCAATGCAGGAGTTGGTATTCACAATCCAACTGTTTCATCCTTAGATATGGAGGTGAGAGAGCGCCAATATGAAGATCCCCAATTGAGTCACTATAGAGATACATTTCCTGAGAAAGAGAGGTCGCCATTTGAAGTTTCTGTAGATGGAGTTCTTAGGTACCGAGACAGGCTATATGTTCTAGATGTTGTAGGACTATGTCGTCGGATTCTAGAAGAAGCTCATTACTCTCGGTACTCCATTCACCCAGGAGCAACAAAGATGTATCACGATCTTAAGCTAATATATTGGTGGGATGGAATGAAGAAGGACATAGCAGAATTTGTAGCTCAATGTCCAAATTGCCAAGAAGTGAAAATTGAGCATAAAAAACCAGGAGGATTGTTACAAGCCATGGAAATTCCAGCCTGGAAATGGGAAGTGATCAACATGGATTTTATTATAGGTTTGCTTCGTTCTCGGCGTAAGTATGAATCCATATGGGTGGTAGTGGACAGACTGACGAAATCAGCCTATTTTCTTCCGGTCATAACCACATATTCGGTAGAAGATTATGCAAGGTTGTATCTTAAGGAGATAGTGTGACTTCATGGTGTCCCAGTGTCTATTATTAGTGATAGAGGAGCACATTTTACTGTTAAATTCTGGAAATCCTTTCAAGAAGGTCTGGGGGCTCAAGTGAGGCTCAACACAGCATTCCATCCGCAGACTGACGGACAAGCTGAGTGCACTATTCAGACCCTAGAAGATATGTTGCGGGCATGCATATTAGACTTTAGAGTAAATTGGGATGAACATTTGCCACTTATCGAATTTGCTTAAAATAATACTTGTCATTCCAGTATCCAGATGGCTCCGTATGAAGCTCTATATGGAAGGAAGTGCAGGTCACCGATTGGATGGTTCGAAGTTAGGGAGACACAATTAATAGGTCCAGAATTAATTCAGCAAGCGGTGGAAAAGATCAAGCTTATCAGAGGCCGATTGTTGACAGCCCAAAGTCGTCAAAAATCTTATGCAGATAACCGACGACGAGACTTGAAATTCCAAATCAATGATTGGGTATTCTTGAAAGTGTCACCGATGAAAGGCGTAATGAGATTTGGCAAGAAGGGCAAGTTTAGTCCCTGATATATTTGACCTTATGAGATTGCACGCAAGGCGAGCCAAGTAGCTTATGAACTGGATTTACCTCCAGAGATTGAATCAGTCCACCAAGTTTTCTATGTGTCGATGCTCCGTAAGTGTGTTGGAAATCCCTCCAAAATTATGCCGATAGATGATGTCCAGATTACTAAAAAGTTGGCTTATGAAGAGGTGCCCATTTCCATACTAGATAGGCAAGTGCGGAAGCTTAGGAACAAAGAAGTAGCTTCAGTCAAGGTCTTATAGAGAAACAATAACTGAGAAGAAATGAATTAGAAAGCTGAAGAAGACATGAAGTCCAAATATCCGCAATTGTTTCCACCCCCGGAAGAGATTCAAGATGAGACGCCATTATCATAATGTATGTAATGCTTTATTTTTAATGCTTTTGGTCGTGTGTGGCCATATTTTCTTTCCATTGTATTGTATCCCTGTGAGGCATTGTTATTATGGGTTGTTGTGATAGGATGGTAGCGCCATATTACAGGGGAAACTCTGGCGAAATTTCTATAGAATTCCCGAGAACTTAACATTCGAGGACGAATATTCTTAAAGGGGGGGGGGGGAGAGTGTTACACCTCGGAAATTTCATATCATTGCGCGGTAAATGGACTAACGCAAGATTAACACGAACATGAGGTATTTATGATTCTAAGAAGGGTATTTGGTGGCCTAAAAGTGCATACGATAGGACTTTGAAGTGATATGAATTAGTGAGACTAAGTTCGTCAAAGGAAGGTGAGGCATAAGTTGTGTTTAGGGAAGATTTTGCAACCATCGAGTTAAGAAGTAATTGGTAATGCCTTGGAGAAGAGTTATGAGGATATTTAGATTGTCAGTGAAGTGTTAAACAAGTGTTAAGAAGGTTCCACAAGGATTGGAGATCAAACGAAACGACGAGATTAACTTCAGAAAAATGGAATTATACGACCACTTATACCATCCGTATAACTTTATACGGTCCGTATAAGGGTCGGTATAACCTTTACAGAAAGGAAAAATCCCTGATGGTGGAATATGGTCACTTATACGGACCGTATAAAGTTATACAGACCGTACAAGTGTCCGTCTAACATGATCGGGACAACTTTTTCTCTATGTATAAATATGTGACCCAAGTTCATATTTTTCATTTCACATCTTCTCCACTTCTCTCAAGACCTATAGAAGGTTCCATACATTTCTTTAACATAAACTTAAAGTGAATCCAAGATCAAATACCAATAATTAGTGGAATCAAGTGCAAGGAGGCTAACAAGGGTTCATGGAAGCTAGAAATTTCCTTGGAATTGAAGTTATGGTTTTCTCCAAATGAAGTATTTCCATTCAAAGCCCATTCCTACGTAATCAAAGGTGAGTTTTATGATCATTCCATGTTGTTAAGAATATTTAATGGTGAAAAGACTTGGATTGAGTAAGAAAGTAGAATATGGAGTTCAAATATGGGAATAATGGTATTCTTGAATAGTAACTTGACTTGAATCATAGTTCTTGACATGTTATGAGTATAATCTTGTTATAAATGATATAGATGATGTTAACGAAGTATTATATGAGGATGAATATGGTGTTATATTATAGCTATGGTTATGGATGACTTTGAAATAGAATTGTGAAAATTGAATGCTGTATAGCTCGGTGAAGCTCATTGATTACAATATTGTAGTGTTGTTATCGATGTTTGGAAGTTGGTTATTATATGGAGAAAGTTACAGAAACGAAGGAAGTGCCGGCCAATTTTCGTTAGCCCTTAGTCGCCTTAGTTTAGCTTCAAGTATGTTTTCGGTTATCTAATCTTGGTACAAATTCTCTTGAATGTAGAATTGTGAGTATTGGAGGGAAGCAATTAGTCGATAAATCTAGAGCGACGTAATGGTATGTAAGGCTAGTCCCTTCTTTTTCTAAGGCATGATCCTTATAATAAGACTTCCGTTATCTTTCCATAAGTCTCTTATATTCCGTAAACTATAAGTCTATGATTATCAAGAGCTTCTCATGAGATAAAGATAAGAGATGTGTTATGAATATGGCAATGATGGTGGTGAATCTAAGTCTAGAGAATCCAAACGTTATGATATGATAGTCTTATGAAGCTGATGATCCTTATATGATTCCTTGATGTTATTCATTGTTGTTAGGCTCACCTTATAATGCTAGTTCCTTCAAGGTGAGACATGATGATCATGACTACTCCATAATGGAATCGGGGGTTCTCGACCTTACGTCACCCTGATAGAGTTGTAGCTTTCACTCGAGTTCTTACTCATGCTTTGTGATAAGTATAAAATGATGATATTACACCGTGCCTACACGGCCGGGCAGACACCGCTAAGGCGGGCGGCATATACACTATGACTAGATGGCATGAGCAGGCACCACTAGTGGACGGCTTGAGATGTTTAACCCGGACGCGGGAGGCCTGGACATGGGCTAATGATGTTATTGATTTGAACAACTTATGTATGTATGTGTGTGATTTGTTTTAAAGATAAGAAAGAGCATGCATGATTCTGCCTCAAGAGGCAAGCGGTTGTAGTTATACTTTGTCCTTATATTTTCTATATTTCCTTATCATGTTATCACATATGCCTTACATACTCAGTACATTGTTCGTACTGACATCCTTTCTTTTTTGACGCTGTGTTCATGCCCATAGGTAGGTAGGGAGGCGGCCCAGATTCTTAGGAGCTACTCATCAGATTCACCGGAGCACTTCACTACTTCAGAGGTGCCATTTGTTGATATATTCTTTTGTGTACATATTTGGGCACGACAGGGTCTTGTCCCGTCTCTATGTCTCAACACTTTAGTAGAGGCTCGTAAATATGTATGTGTGGGTAGTAGTTGTCTTAGAGATACATCTGTGTATATTTTTGTATATCATTTTTGCAGTCGTGAGGGCTTATGTATATTTATGTATTGCCTTGGAGATTATGTGTGTCAAGGATGGGTATGATGATTAGCGTAATGAGTGGTGCTCGGTTGTCAGCTCTGGGTACCCGTTATGGCCCCCTAGTCGGGTCGTGACATCTTCATAAGGCAGGCTATCTTTAACCCCTGTGATCTCTATAGGAACAACCAGAGACGGGTCTCCCATGAATTTCTTCAACATAGACACATGAAACACTGGGTATACGACAGCTAATTCTTGTGGTAATTCTAACTAATAAGCCACTTGCCCGATCCTTCGCAGGATTCTATATGGCCCAATATAGCGGGGGCTATGCTTCCCCTCCTTCCCAAATCTCATGACGCCTTTCATGTGCGAAACTTTCAGAAACACCCAATCATCAACTCGAAATTCTAAGTCTCTACGTCGTACGTCCAAATAGGGCTTGTGGTTACTCAGAGCCGTTTTCAACCGCTCCTGAATTACCTTGTTATGACCCGTATTTTGTACGATCGGATAATTCGAGATAATTGCGAAAAGTCAAAGGCAAGACTATTTTCCAAAATTATTTCAATGAACAAGTTGTTTACTAGTATGGAAATGTTGAGAAAGGTTAAGGGAAAAATTGGAAATTAGGAAAATATTTTTCATGAATTACAAAAAAAATTGGTCATGAAATAAAAATGGGCTTGAAACAAAAAGAAGAAGAAAAAAAAAATTGGGCTTGAAAAACAAGGCCCTTGTGGCCGTGTGATTGGGCCAAAGCCCACTTGGGAGTTTATTATTAATAGACAAAAGATGACAAGCCCATCTTATTTTATCATCTTCATTTTAAGAAGTTTCAAGAACCTTGAAGAACAAAAAAAATAATCTGAAGACCATTCGGCCATGGTGGCCGAATTTTGAGGTCCAAAAATCCCCATCAAAAAAATATTTTCTTCTAGCATTCCCACTAATTCAAAGGTCCTCTTTAACGTGGTACAATTGTTGGAGCAAGAAATCCCCTCTTTGTTGCAAGTTCATAATTATAGTCAAGTGGGAAGTTGAGGAAAAAGGTAAGAATTCATATTCTTTATATGGTATGAAAGGTTTATATATGCTGTGGTATGTAGATATGAACGAAAATCATGGAAATAATGTGTGTTGTGTGTGTGGCCGTGTGGGTGTGTGTATGTATGGTGGCCGTGTAGACATGACTCAATTATTTTATCTAGTATTTTGGTTGTTGTTGTTGTGGATTCTATGTTGATAATGAAAGTTGGATGATTCTATTTGAAGTTGTAAGTGTTGGAGGGTGGTTTTGGAACCTAATGTGACTATAATATCATTTCTTGTATTTATAGAAATAATGTTTTTAGTGTGTGAAATTATTATTATAGTTCATGAATTGAAGGAGGAAAATGAGTTGTCATTGTTTTTGTTGAATTTGGAAGGTCTCGAATGAAGTAGGATGTTGAATGGGTTGTTTGAATATTATGTGAATTGTTTGGAGTATTCTTGAATCATGTTAGAAGGATTTCGGATTAATATTTGAATGTAGGATCATTGGTGTTAGCTTGAATATATGTGAAGGAATTGAATGTAAATGAAATGTCGTCGAATTGTGTGACGAAGGTTGTTAATGTTAGAATATATATATATATATATATATATATACATATATATTTTTGGATTGATTGTTGAAATTGTTAGTATGATGGTTGGTATTGTTGTTGATAATTTGGCCGAGTTGAATTCTCGGATTGTTGATTGTTTATTTGGCCGAGTTAGATTCTCTTGGAGGGTGTATTTACAGGGGAAATGCTACCGAAATTTCGGCAGATTATAAGCGAGTTTACTTGAAAGATTAAGATAAGCGTGTGACAATATGTCTAATGTTTATGTAAATCTTCTTGGATGTAGACTAACGAGCTTGGACGGATAAACGTAGCTAATAGGACGTGGAGCAGGTATGTAAGGCTTACCCTTTTCTTTCTTTTGGCATGATCTTGTGAAACGAGCATACGGTATGTATATGATCCCAAAGAAACTTCTATTCTTAGAGCCACTAGGATGGCTAACATTCTTGACTTCCATAAACTGTTTCATATGGTTCCGATGCGTATCTGTGATGTCCCTGTTTGATATGTTTCCGAATGGCTTTGGAAGATGAGTGATATGACTAAAGTTTGATCCTTAAATGCTAGCATGTGCGATTGTTCCATTGAGTCTTTGATATATTCTGATATATACATATGGTTCCAAAGGTATAGTTGATTTGATCCATAACGATATCCGAAAGATACTTGATATGGTTATTGCTTGACTTCCAAAAAAAAAAAAACTTCTGAAACGCTTTTAGAAGGTTCTGTACTTCAAAAGCTCATAACTTTCGTTTACTAGTTCCGATTGACCCGAAACTTGTTTCTGGGCCTTCATATGTCGGTAAATATATTTGTCCATAGAGTCTTGAAATTTATTTATTTACGTGCATACAGTTTCTCACTACTCTGCTCGTGCATGTGTTGTGATCTCTTTCGCTGAGTCCCGGGTAGGTATATATCGTGCGCATGCTTCGCCGGGTCCCTTTCTTGAGGGCCGGGTGCCATATATGTATTCCGGAGTATGATGTGTTATGGTGTTATGATGTGTTCATGGTTCACCGAACCATATATGTGTACATGTATATTGTGATCTTATGATGTGATATTATGATGTGTGACGGAGATTACGGAACAAATCTTCTGGAGTATGATGTGTGTGGCGCCAAAGGCAGGGTGGGGCCACATTCCCTGGGTCCCGTAAGGGGCCGGATACCGTTCTTGGCATGCATGATTTGTGTTTCCAGTAAGTTGTTTTTGTTGTTCTGCATATCGTGCTTATTGTCCGGACTAACCTTCTGCACGTGCCACAACAATATAATATGTGTATATGGATCGGGCTGCACGTTCCGCAGCAAATACATTTGTGGATCGGGCCGAACGTTCCTCGGCACTAATATGTTACATATGAATCAGTTATGTGTGTATGTATATAATGACATACGATGTGGAACGCACAATCTGTGTTTGGAAAGTACGCATTTTTGGCACTCTGGATGATCTACTTATTTTCGGTACTTCTTTTGACACATGACATCGGTATACACAGTTTGCATTCTGAAAAAAATACGTATTTTGGTATTCTGAAAATGTACTTACTTTTGTACTGTTTGTTTCGATTATGATTCTATTTTCTATATTCCATGCTTTACATACTCAGTACATATTCCGTACTGACCCCCTTTTCTTCGGGGCTGCGTTTCATGCCACGCAGGTACACCCATATGAGTAAATGACATTGCTAGAAGATGCTTCAGCTGGATTGGCAACTCCATTTCCTCCTGGAGTGTTGCCGAATCAGAGTATATGGGCTATGATGTTTGGTTCGCAGTTAGAGACTTTGCAGACAGAGTCGTGGGTATAGGATGTCAGCTTTGTAAGCGGCTCCATCAGCCGATGTGTCATTTTACGTTATGTTACAAATTCCGTGTGATTACAAATTTGACTTGTTTCTGAAAGTTTCCAAAAGCATTTATCATGTTTGTCATTTTCACTGATTAACAGAATCAGGCGATAAAAGAAAGATTTTGAAAGCCTACTATATATTTCACTTTTATTTGATTTCAGAGTCCGAAGAGATTATGTATGTAATAAGTGTCTGTGGGTTCGTCGGCTTCGGATATGGGGTTGGGTGCCCATCACACCCTAGTGAGATTAGGGCGTGACATAACTTGACTTTCTCCATAGCCTGATAAATCAAGTCTCGCCCTAACAACTCTGCTTCACCAAACTCAAAGCAACCAATTGGCGACCTATATCTCCGTCCATACAAGGTCTCAAACGGTGCCATCTGGATACTAGAATGGTAACTATTATTATAAGAAAACTCAATGAGAGGCAAATGGTCATCCTAATTACCTTTGAAATCTTGGACACATGCTCTCAACATGTCTTTAAGAGTCTGAATAGTACGCTCTGCCTGACCATCTGTCTGAGCATAAAAAGTTGTGCTGAGGTTCACCCTTGTGCCTAATCCTTTCTGAAAGGATTTCTAAAAGTTTGTTGTAAACTGAGCACCATGATCTGAAATGATGGACAAAGGAGTCCCATGAAATTAGACAATTTCCTAAATATATTACTTGGCATAATCTTCTGTTGAATCTGTAGTCTTCATTGGCAAGAAGTGAGCTGACTTGGTAAGTCGATCTACAATTACCCAAATCAAATCATGCTGTCAAAAAGAGCGAGGTAAACCTGTTATGAAATCTATACTTATCATCTCTTATTTCTAGAGGAGAATGTCTATGTTTTGAGCCAACCCACCAGGCCTCTTGTGTTCGGCTCTCACTCGATGGCAATTTGGACACTTAGCCACAAAATTTGCTACGTTCTTTTTCATGTCATTCTACCAATAAATCTCCTTAAGATCATGATGCATCTTTATGGAAACTGGATGAATAGAATACCTGGAATTGTGGGCTTCAAACATAATCCGATCTCTGAGCTCATCTATGTCTAGAACTCATAGTCTTCCTTTGTACCTCAAATTACCATCATCTCCCCCTTGTCTAAAGGCCGTAGTCTTGTGTTTGTGAATCCCTTCCTTCAGCTGCAATAGGTAGGGATCACTAAAATGCTTTTCCTTCACTTCAGCTACTAAGGAGGATTCAACCCTATTCTGAACAACAACGCAACCATCTTCAGAGTCTAGAAGTCGAACTCCTAGGCTTGCTAAGGAGTGGACTTCCTTCATCATAGTTTTCTTGTCTGTCTCAACTTGAGCTAAGCTTCCCATAGAACGCCGACTGAGAGGATCGGCTATAACATTTGCTTTCCCCAGATGATAGAGGATATCAACATCATAATCCTTAAGCAATTCAAGCCATTTTCTCTGTCTAAGATTCAGCTCCCTTTGCTTGAAAATATACTGAAGACTCTTGTGATCTATGAAAATATCAACTTGCACTCCTGTCACGACCCAACCCCGTAGGCCGTGGCTAGTGCCCGAACTGGAAACTCGTATACACCCCTGCTAGCTATGTGATCAATCCACAACAAACATAATATGGAACCCATAGGACCAACACATAGTCTCAGAACTGTCGCACAAATATATATATATATATCAGGCAACCTGTCTCCGGAGGAGTCACTACTATCAACAGATAACACAGTATAAAAGCCGACAAGGCTGTCATAGCATGTGGGAACGTCCCAACTATATATATACGCAAGCCGGCAAGGCTGCCACAACACACAAAATCCCAAAACATATATATATATATATATATATATATATATATATATACGCAAGCCGACGAGGCTGCCACTACGAGTGGGAACGTCCCTAAACATAAGTCATACTAACACAACTGGACAACATATATACATATAACCCACACACATGTCTAGAGACCTTTAAGAGTAACAACAGTAGCATATGACGGGACAGAGCCCCGCCGTACCCCTGGACAAAATACATATATACAACAAAAGGTTCTGTACCAAATATTTGGGCTCCGGAACAAGGGAGCACTCCAAGATAGCTGAATAGGAATCGTAAGCTGGCGGGTCACCAAAGCGAGCATCTGTACCTGCGGGCATGAAACGCAGCCCCCCTTCCCCCGAAGAAAGGGGGGTCAGTACGAGATATGTACTGAGTATATAAAGCATGAAATATAATAAGAAAGATCATAACTAAAGTAGAGATTCCAGGAGATAAGTATAATAATCAAGAAGTCACTGTACCTGTGCCTTATGAAATAAAATCATGCATATCATTATCATATACCGTACCCGGCCCATTATGGGACTCGGTGTCATAGTCATATCATCATATACATATACCGTGCAAGGCCATCTAGTAAGGGACTCAGTGAATAAAGTCGTGTACACGTATACCGTACCCGGCCCATCATGGGACTCGGTGCCATAATCATATATCATATCATCATATCATCATATACCGTACCCGACCCTTTAGTAAGGGACTCGGTGAATAATGCAGTGACACTGTGCACGATAACATACCAGGCCCGGGATCGATGAAAGAGGTAACAACAATATGCACGAGTAGAGTAGTGAGCAACCACATGCAATTAAATCATCATCTGAGATCGATAGAAAAGTAGACTAGCTAACATTTGAGTGTCAAAGCGATAGTCATGCTAAGTACTCTTTAATTATCATTATGCACTATATCAAAAGGGAGCCTCAGGAATCATAGACATGTATCGAGATACTGTGAAATAACTTATGAAGTCAGAGACATTAGTTGTCATTATAGAGCCTTTAGGAATAGAAACTTATACATCCGATTATACAATCCAACATATAGAAAGCTTGAGGGCAGTATCTTAACTACTTTAAAAGCTCTAACATCAACAGTGAATAAGAATCATGAGTCATATTCGGAACTTACGAATGGAATTACCCCAAAGCTCATGTCATTCATCACTTACGTCTAGGACATGCCAAAAGAAAGAAGGGATAGGCTTTACATACCTTTAGCGTTTATTCGCCACACAACACGTATACGCCGCCCAATAGTACCTCAACCTATATTAAGACGTCAAGAACTACAGTTAAGCTACGGGGAGATTCAAAACGTATTCTAACGTTAGTAACTTCTTTCTAGATATTTAGAAGACGTTTTCCTTATATTCAAACCAACTGCATACAACCAAGCCAACATCAATAATCATACGTTCAAGTACCAACCCGAGACTATTCAAACAAGACTAGAGAACACTCCGGACAGCCCGCACAATATTCCAAACAGCCCGCATTCATAACATTCGATAACAATCCACATACGGCTACTACATATTCAAGTTACTATTAATGATCCATAGTCGTAACATTTTCATCTACACAATCCTACAACATCCCAACCAACACACAACACAACACATAACCTTAATTACTATTAATCTTCCAAGCTCAACAAGAACAAGAACAACATATTAAACAGCCCCTAACTAGTTATTTCAGGATGCCCGACAACTTCACGAACGTCTACGGACATGCCAAACAAACCATTTACATTTATTATACATTCCTTAACACATTATTTTCATCCAAGTTCATGAACTATACCAACCACCACACGTTAACAACATTATTCACTTAAATACAAGAAACTATACTAACACCATATTAACTTCTACAACAGCCCACAAACAATTACAATTCCAACTTGAGCCATTAAATACCTTTATTCTCATCACAAAATCCATAACAACAACAACCAAATACTAAGTAAAATTGGTTCACCATTTCTACACAAAACAGCCCCTACACGGCTTCAACACCAACATACATAGTTCCATGAATTTCATCCATATCTACAAATTACAACATGTTCAAACCACCCTTAATACATGTAAAAGAAGATTAAACCTTACCTTAACACTTGACTTCTCAACTTGGCTAGAATTTGTGCATTGAATTAATACTTGTTCTTTCTACCCTAATGACTACTTTCACGTCACAATCTGCCCTTCCAATTTGGTTAGAACACTTTGAAAAATCAGTTTGGATCAAGGTTATAAGCTTGCCAAAATTTAGCCATGGCCAAGAGCCATTCCCTCTCTATCTCTAAGTTTTAATGTTGAAAACTGTGAAAATGAATTAGGCTAGTCTACATTAGTCATCAAATGATTATTTATAGGAGACTTGTGGGCTGGACACGTGGCCCACCCAAAGCTTGAGCCAATTAAACTTGGCCATGTCATGGGTGGGGCCCACACGGCCACTAATGCCTAATTAATGAATAATTAACTCTTAATCCCCACTTAATAATCTAATCATGGTTAATTAATCCCGAATCTCCATTAATATTTCCATACCAATTAGAATTTATAAGCAACTCGTGTATTAATAAAGATTGGAGGTTAAAAGTCTCTACCTCGTATCCCTAAAATTGTGTTGTCCTTAACTTATCGCGATTAGCTTAAAATATCCCGATGTACAAAAATACGGGATATAACATCCTTCCCCCCTTTAGAACATTCATCCTCGATTGTTAAACTGGTCTAACAAGGTCTTATAGGGACTTCGGGGGAGTCTCTTTTATAGCTATCACATATAGTTCATTTATCAATCAACATAACCAATTTAGGAGTTCAGATTACCTGTAGGCATAGGAAACAAGTAGGGATACTTATTTTTCATCTCCTCCTCGGCTTTCAGGTAATCTCTTCCCTGTTATTATTCCGCCATAATACCTTGACGGAAGCCACATCCTTAGTACGCAATCTTCTCACTTGACGATCCAGTATAGCTACAGGGTTTTCCTTATACGATAGCTCCTCTGTTACCTGGACATCCTCCACGGGGAATACCCTAGAAGGGTCGCCAATATATTTGCGAAGCATAGACACATGAAACACTGGGTGTACTACTTCCAATTCAGATGGTAGGTCTAGCTCATAAGCAACCTTTCCTACCTTACGAACAATCTGATAAGGCCCAATATACCTCGGGTTCAGCTTCCCTTTCCTACCGAATCTTATAACACCCTTCATGGGTGATACTTTCAAGAATACCCAATCACCAACTTGAAATTCTAAGTGTCGACGTCAATTATCTGCATATGATTTCTGCCGACTCTGGGCTGCCAGTAACCTCTCCTGAATAAGCTTTACTTTATCAACAGCCTGCTGAACCATATCTGGGCCTATCAACTTAGTCTCACCAACATCAAACCAACCAATAGGTGATATGCATTTCCTCCCATATAAGGCCTCATACGGTGCCATCTGAATACTTGAATGGTAGCTGTTATTATAGGAGAACTCAATAAGTGGTAGATGATCATCCCAGCTACCCCTGAAATCAATAATACAGGCCCGTAACATATCTTGTAGTGTCTGAATGGTACGCTCAGCCTGTCCGTCAGTCTGAGGGTGAAATGATGTGCTGAGACTCACTTGTGTCCCCTAATCCCTCCTGGAAGGATCTCCAGAAGTTATCTGTAAACTGGGCCACTCTATCGGAGATAATAACGGTGGGGACCCCGTGAAGTCTCACTATCTCCTTGAGGTACAATCTGGCAAAGTCCTCAGCTGAATATGTAGTCCTGACTGGAAGAAAATGGGCTGATTTTGTCAGCCTATCCACGATAACCCAAATAGAGTCATATCTTCACGGAGTGCGAGGTAAACCTGTAACGAAGTCCATATTAATTATGTCCCATTTCCAAGTCCGAATCTCTATCTCCTGTAATAATCCACCGGGCCTTTGATGATCGACCTTAACCTGTTGACAATTCGGGCACTGAGCGACAAACTCCGCTATATCCTTTTTCATGCCATCCCACCAATACAAACATCTGAGGTCATGATACATCTTTGTTGCTCCTGGGTGAACCGAATAACGGGCATAGTGTGCCTCTCCCATAACCTGTCGTCGTAACCCTGCAACCTCAGGTACACATAATCTGCCTCTGTAACGTAGTACTCCGTCAGGTGTAATCTCGAATGGGGTCTTCTCCTTCTGAATAGCTGCATCTCTATAATGTACAAGAACAGGGTCCTCGTACTGGTGTCTCTTCACCTCTCCTATGATAGAGGATTCAGCGACTCCTCGAGCAGAAACCCCACCATCATCAGGATTGGCCAAACGGACTCCAAGGTTAGCTAACTGGCAAATGTCACGGACTATCTCCTTCCGTTCTGGTTGTACATCTGCCAAACTACCCATAGATTTACGGCTGAGTGCATCTGCTACAACATTTGCTTTCCCTGGATGGTATAGAATATCAACATCATAATCCTTTATCAATTCTAGCCATCTTCTCTGTTGTAAATTCAGCTCTTTCTGCTTAAAAATATATTGGAAGTTTTTGTGATCTGTGTAAATATCAACATGCACACCTTATAGGTAATGCCTCCATATCTTCAAAGCGTGAATTACCGCTGCTAACTCCAAATCATGTGTAGGATAATTCCTTTCATGTTTCCTGAGCTGCCGGGAGGCATAGGCTATAACTTTGTCATGCTGCATCAATACACAACCTAGCCCAACACCAGAAGCATCACAATAAATGACATATCCATCTGGTCCCTCGGGAAGAGTTAAAATTGGAGCTGTAGTCAACTTATCTTTCAGCAACTGGAAACTTCGTTCAAAAGCATCAGTCCAATGGAACTTAGCTGCCTTCTGAGTTAGCCTCGTTAAAGGCGCTGAAATCGAAGCAAACTTCTCCACAAATCTTCTGTAATATCCTGCTAGCCCCAGAAAACTACGTACCTCAGTAGGTGTTGTAGGTCTAGTCCAAGTCTTGACAGCCTCAATCTTCTGTGAGTCTACCCGAATGCCATCCGCTCCAATAATATGCCCTAAAAATGCTACTGAAGTCAACCAGAATTCGCATTTAGAGAACTTAGCATACAATTTCTGGTGCTAGAGCACCCCAAGTACTGTCCTCAGATGATCCGCGTGCTCCTCTTCTGATCGTGAATAGACCAGAATATCATCAATAAATACAATCACGAACATATCTAGGAACGGCCTGAATACTCGGTTCATCAGATCCATAAACACTGCTGGAGCATTGGTCAACCCGAAGGACATCACCCTAAACTCATAGTGCCCGTATCGGGTCCTGAATACAGTCTTTGGAATATCTGCCCCCTTTTACCCGCACCTGATGGTAGCCTGACCGCAGGTCTATCTTCGAGAAACACTTAGCACCCAGCAACTGGTCAAATAAATCATCAATCCTGGGGAGGGGATATCTATTCTTTATGGTCACCTTGTTCAGCTTCCTATAATCAATACACATCCGCAGCGACCCATATTTCCTTCTCACAAACAGCACCGGTGCTCCCTAAGGTGACGTGCTGGGCCTAATGAAGCCCTTTTCTAACAAGTCTCTCAGCTGCTCCTTTAATTCTTTCAGTTCTGCAGGTGCCATTCTACAAGGAGGAATAGATATGGGCTGAGTATCTGGCAACACATCCATAGTGAACTCTATCTCCCACTAAGAAGGAAGACCTGGAAGTTCATCTGGAAATACATCTGGAAATTCATTGACTACCGGGACTGACTGAAGAGTCGGTTCCTCTGCTTTCAAGTCATGCACACGAACCAGATGATAATTATAACCCTTTCTAACCATCTTTCTTGCCTTGAGGTATGAAATAAACTTACCCCTCGGCGATGCCGTATTCCCAAGCCATTCTATGGTTGGCTCCCCTGGGAACTGAAACCGAACTATCTTGTTTCTACAATCAACGTTAGCATAACAAGAAGCTAACCAATCCATAACCATAATAACATCAAACTCAGTCATATCTAACTCTATCAAATCTGCCAAGGTATGACGACTATATATATTCACCGAACACTTTTTGTATACCTGCTTTGTTATAACAGAATCTCCTACCGGTGTAGCTACCTCAAATAGTTCAATCAATTCAGGTTTTATTCCGACTCTACTAGCAACAAAGGGAGATATATATGATAAGGTGGAGCCTGGATCTATCAATGCATATACGTCCCGAGAGAAAATCGATAATATACCTGTAACCACATTTGGTGACGCCTCCTGATCCTGTCTACTAGCCAAAGCATATATGCGGTTTGAAGGACTGCTAGAACTAGAAACTCCGCCACGGCCTCTAACACGGCCAGCTGGTGTCTGAATACCCTGCCCCATAGGGCGCATAGCCACAGAAGAAGATGAACCAACAACTGACCCAGTAGGCTGAGCTGCACCACCTGAACCACCCCCGAATGGACACTCCCTCATAATATGGCCTTGACGGCCGGAAGTAAAGCAAGCACCTGTAGCAACACGGCATTCCCCAAAATGAGGCCTACCACAACGAGAACACCGAGGCAAAGGTGGCCTCAACCGACCCGAACTCCCGTGCATCTGTGAACCTGGAGCCCTGGAGCTCTGACCGGCTCCTGAATACCCTGTGCTATCAAATCTCCTACCCGAGAACTGTGGGGGTGCACTCCGTGCTGGCTGAGAAGGATATCTACTATGCTGCTGCTGAGGCTGCTTGCCTCGAAACTCACCCGGATAGCCAACTGATCTAGCCCTCTTATGCTGGCCTCTGTCATAGTCTCTATCTGGCTGGCGTCCCCTGTGCCGATCCTCTACCCCCTGTGCATAAGCCTGTACCTGGGCAATATCCATACCTGGCTGAGAAGCCATTACCATACAACTATCAATCAAGTAACGATCCAGCCCCATAACATAAAATATGCACCCTATCAGCCATATCGGCTACAATAGTAGGCGCATATCTAGCCAGCGAATCAAATTCAAGACTATAATCTCGAACACTTCTACCATTCTGCCTCAAATGTAAAAATCTATCGACTCTGGCTTGTATCATCTCCGGAGGTAGACAATGGCCAAGGAAGGCCTCCACGAACTCATCCCATACCACTGGAGGAGCACCCTCGCCCATAGATAACTCCCAGGACTCATACCAATTAACAGCTACATCACGCAGCCGATATGAAGCCAACTAAACAGACTCAAACTCAAAAGCCCTAATTATCCTCAACGTACGCTGCATCTGCCGAATAAACTCCTGCGGATCGTCCTTGGGCCTTGACCCATAGAACTCTGGGGGATTACAAGTCAAGAAATCACGAGCCCTAAAACTATCATGTCTATCCGCATAGTCAACCCCTAATCCATATCCTCTGCCCCTGGACTGCATCTCTCAAGGCCCTATCCTCTGCCCCTGGCTGAGGAGCTGGAGGCTCGGGTGCTGGAACCTCAGGAGCTGGCGGTGGAGCCATCCCCTGATTTGTAGCTGCTGCTGCTCTAGGCTCCTCTAGTAGTGGCGGTGTAGCAGAGCTCGCTGACTGGAGCACAATCTCAGGCACAGGCTGGACACGGGCCCTAGTAACTCTCCGGGTCTGACTGGTCTATCCAGCTACTGACTTGCCCTTCTGGGCAGCTGTCGCTTTCTTTGGAGGCATCGCTGTAAACATAATAATCCGTTAGGTAGGTATTATCCTGATAATACAGCTCTATCACACGATCTGGAGTAAGAAGGAAATATAACACCCTAAATGTCTTGTAGCTTCCTATTAATAGATGTGGTGCACAACATACCGATAAACAAGATTCTACTAGACACGGTCTGTAGACACTCCGAGGATGAACTGCTCTGATACCACTTTTGTCAAGACCCAACCCCGTAGGCTGTGGCTAGTGCCCGAACTGGACACTCGTATACACCCCTGCTAGCTATGTGATCAATCCACAACCAAACATAATATGGAACCCATAGGACCAACACATAGTCTCAGAACTGTCGCACAAATATATATATATATATATATATATATATATATATATCAGGCAACCTGTCTCCTGAGGAGTCACTACTATCAACAGATAACACAGTATATAAGCCGACAAGGCTGTCATAGCATGTGGGAACGTCCCAACTCTATATATACGCAAGCCGGCAAGGCTGCCATTACACACAACATCCCAAAACATGTATATATATATATATATACGCAAGCCGACTAGGCTGCCACTACGAGTGGGAACGTCCCAAAACATAAGTCCTACTAACACAGCTGGACAACATATATACACATAACCCACACACATGTCTACAGACCTTTAAGAGTAACAACAGTAGTATATGACGGGACAGGGCCCCGCCGTACCCTTGGACAAAACACATATATACAACAAAAGGTTCTGTACCAAAAATTTGGGCTCCGGAACAAGGGAGCACTCCAAGATAGCTGAATAGGAATCCTAAGCTGGCGGGTCACCAAAGCGAGTGTCTGTACCTGCGGGCATGAAACGCAGCCCCCCCCCCCCCCCCGAAGAAAGGGGGGTCAGTACGAGATATGTACTGAGTATATAAAGCATGAAATACAATAATAAAGATCATAACTGAAGTAGAGATTCCAGGAGATAATTATAATAATCTAGAAGTCACTGTACCTGTGCCTTATGAAACAAAATCATGCATATCATTATCATATACCGTACCTGACCCATTATGGGACTCGGTGTCATAGTCATATCATCATATACATATACCGTACCCGGCCATCTAGTAAGGGACTCAGTGAATAAAGTCGTGTACATGTATACCGTACCCAGCCTATCATGGGACTCGGTGCCATAATCATATATCATATCATCATATCATCATATACCGTACCCGGCCCTTTAGTAAGGGACTCGGTGAATAATGCAGTGACACTGTGCAAGATAACATACCCGGCCAGGGACTCGGTGAAAGAGGTAACAACAGTATGCACAAGTAGAGTAGAAAGTAACCACATGCAATTAAATCATCATCTGAGACTCGATAGACAAGTAGACTAGCTAACATTCGAGTGTCAAAGCGATAGTCATGCTAAGTACTCTTTAATTATCATTATGAACGATATCAAAAGGGAGCCTCAGGAATCATAGACATGTATCGAGATACTGTGAAATAACTTATGAAGTCAGAGACATTAGTTGTCATTATAGAGCCTTTAGGAATAGAAACTTATACATCCGATTATACAATCCAACATATAGAAAGATCGAGGGTAGTATCTTAACTACTTTAAAAGCTCTAACATCAAGAAGTGAAGAAGAATCATGAGTCATATTCGGAACTTACGAATGGAATTACCCCAAAGCTCATGTCATTCATCACTTACGTCTAGGACATGCCAAAAGAAAGAAGGGATAGGCTTTACATACCTTTAGCGTTTATTCGCCACACAACACGTATACGCCGCCCAATAGTACCTCAACCTATATTAAGACGTCAAGAACTACAGTTAAGCTACGGGGAGATTCAAAACGTATTCTAACGTTAGTAACTCCTTCCTAGATATTTTGACGACGTTTTCGTTATATTCAAACCAACTGCATACAACCAAGCCAACATCAATAATCATACGTTCAAGTACCAACCCGAGACTATTCAAACAAGACTCGAGAACACTCTGGACATCCCGCACAATACTCCAAACAGCCCGCATTCATAACATTCGATAATAATCCACATACGGCTACTACATATTCAAGTTACTATTAGTGATCCATAGTCGTAACATTTTCATCTACACAATCCTACAACATCCCAACCAACACACAACACAACACATAACCTTAATTACCATTAATCTTCCAAGCTCAACAAGAACAACAACAACACATTAAACAGCCCTAACTAGTAACTTAAGGATGCCCGACAACTTCACGAACGTCTACGGACAGGCCAAACAAACCATTTACGTTGATTATACATTCCTTAACACATTCTTTTCATCCAAGTTCATGAACTATACCAACCACCACACGTTAACAACATTATTCACTTAAATACAAGAAACTATACTAACACCATATTAACTTCTACAACAGCCCACAAACAATTACAATTCCAACTTGAGCCATTAAATACCTTTATTCTCATCACAAAATCCATAACAACAACAACCAAATACTAAGTAAAATTGGTTCACCATTTCTACACAAAACAGCCCCTACACGGCTTCAACACCAACATACATAGTTCCATGAATTTCATCCATATCTAAAAATTACAGTATGTTCAAACCACCCTTAATACATGTAAAAGAAGATTAAACCTTACCTTAACACTTGACTTTTCAACTTGGCTAGAATTTGTGCATTGAATTAATACTTGTTCTTGCTGCCCTAATCACTACTTTCACGTCACAATCTGCCCTTCCAATTTGGTTAGAACACCTTGAAAAATCAGTTTGGATAAAGGTTATAAGCTTGCAAAAATTTAGCCATGGCCGAGAGCCATTCCCTCTCTATCTCTAAGTTTTAATGTTGAAAAATGTGAAAATGAATTAGGCTAGTCTACATTAGTCATCAAATGACTATTTATAGGAGACTTGTGGGCTGGACACGTGGCCCACCCAAATCTTGAGCCAATTAAACTTGGCCATGTCACGGGTGGGGCCCACACGGCCACTAATGCCTAATTAATGAATAATTAACTCTTAATCCCCACTTAATAATCTAATCATGATTAATTAATCCCTAATATCCATTAATATTTCCATACCAATTAGAATTTATAAGCAACTCGTGTATTAATAAAAATCGGAGGTTAAAAGTCTCTACCTCGTATCCCTAAAATAGTCTTATCCTTAACTTATCGCGATTAGCTTAAAATATCCCGATGTACAAAAATACGGGATATAACAACTCCATACAAATAATGACACTAGATCTTTAGCGCGAATATCACGGTAACTAACTCAAGGTTATGAGTCAGATAATTCTTCTTGTGGGGCTTAAGTTGTCTAGACGCATAGGTTATAACTTTACCATGCTACATTAACACATACCCAAGACCAACCCTAAAGCATCACAATAAACCATGAACCCTTCGGTTCCCTCTTGTAGCGCCAAGAGTGGAGCTGAAGTCAACCTCTTCTTCAATTCCTCAAAACTTCTCTCACAAGCATCTGGCCACTGAAACTTGACCTTCTTCTGAGACAGTCTAATCAAAGTTGTTAAGATAAAGGAAAATCCCTCTACAAAACGCCAGCAATAGCTTACTAGACCCAAGAACTTCTAATATCGGATAATGAGGTGGGTCTATGCCAATTCTTCACTACCTCTATTTTCTGGAAATCCACTTTCACACCTTCGCCTGAGATGACATCGCCCAAATGCTATCGATTTCAACTAGAATTCACACTTAGAAATGTACGAACTGTTTGGTTGTTATAGTTATTTTGGCATTTTCGCCCATTCCCAAGCATTGATTAGCTCAATCTTTTCCCGAGGGGACCGCTGATATGCTTCCTGGGCTACCTAGATCGAATTCGGGCAACTTTAGTAAAAATATAGGCTTAAAATGAAAAATGATTGACCCAAAAGTTGACTTTTGGAAAAACAGACCTTTTCCGGAATTCCATCAATTTTGAGAGGTCTGAATGGTTGTTTAGAACCTGTATGGGTATTTGGTTCGGTTCCCAATGCACTGGGATGCATTTCGGGACTTAGGATGGGAAATTGAAGTTAAGGCATCAGGAGTTGACAAGGTCAACGAGGCCTCCGTTGGAAATTTTGAGACCACGAGCGCGTTCACAGCGTAATTTTGTGTGGGTCTATGTGTTTGGTTTGTGAGCAGATGGCCTCGGGAATAACCCAAAAATACGATTTAAGACTTAGAAAATTGTGGGAATTCTGGTGTCTGGAGCCCGCAATGGCGGCACCAGAGCCGCCCCAGCGGCACTGCTGTAGCTTTGTGATGACTTCTGGGGCGGTCATGTGTGATATGGGATATACCGCTGCAGCAGTATCCCAGCTGCCTTAGCGGCGCTGCTATAGTGGCAGTCCAACCGCTGTGGCGGTGACAGACAGTTATATTTCATTAAATGTGTCTAAAATAAGTCATAGACCCTCATTATTTCATATCTCGATATTGGAGCTTAGAGAAACTGTTCTTGGAGATAAATTGAAGAAATTCTTGGAGGTAAAATTTGCCTATTCCTTTACTCTTCCTTAATTACAATCATCTTAGATCTTCCCCTTCCCTTTTACAATCCCTTAGAGATGGAATTTGAAGGAGGGTTTTGCGAGACTTTTCCTTAAGGTCACATATGATAAATTGATGATTTTGATGTTAAAATTTGATCAATCTAAGCTTAGTAACCTCATATCTTCAACTTTTAATGTTGAATTTTGGATTTGGAGAATTAGGGTTTATACCCAATTTGGGTTTTTTTTTACTTGAAATCAGATTTAGCCCAATTCTTGAGTTAAATCAACAATTAATGGTTGGTTATGATTCCCTAGTACTTAATTTGGTATTTTACCCACGAATTTTCTTTTTTACCCTTGTGGGCCTGTTTTTCCAATTTATAGGGTTAAAATGGACCTAGTTTATATCATAGCAATCTTAGTAACATTCTTCATGATTTCTAATATAGAATTCAATTATGCTTAGACTACTTTGGTTCAAAGCTTCAGAGGAACGACAAAGCAAAAAAGTGACTTGTTGGTTTTGCGGTTCAGCAGTCCAGGTAGGTTATAGTTTACCTTAAGTGAGACTTCGTATAGTGAATCACATATTTAGATTATAATGCCGGAGACAGCATGTGAACCTTCGGGTATGAAGTTGGGATGGATATTGCCTTAGGTTGGGCCCTGATGTGTGTTGGGACTAGCCACCCCGTTATGTGTGCTTGATTGTTCAATTCTGTTGGCTTGATGCCATGTGTAGTTGGTAATTATCGACTTCTATCTTGTCGCCTTGATTTGGATAGAATTCATATACCCGTGGTTGGTATTTGTACTTGGATAGATTGTTGGCGTACCCACTGTTGGTACTTGACTTATTGATATATGTTGGCATACCCACTGTTAGTATTGTGATGTGATACTTGTTGGTGTACCCCGTTGTGGTACTTGTGATACTGAACTTGATTGTTGATGATTGACATATGCATTGCACGCAATTCTCATATTTATCAAGCATGACTGATGCCCGGTGATTATCCGGTATCGTTGATTGAGACAAACTGATGTTTTGATGAACTCTTTTACTTAAGTGATTATTAAAAGGTCGATGTCCGAAGATCCATTCTGAAATCATTGATTTATGAAACTGATATTTGATGAACTCTTTTACTTAAGTGATTGTGAGAAGGCTGATGTCCGAAGACCCATTCCGGAATCGTTGATGTATGAAATTGATATTTAATGAACTCTTTTACTTGAGGGATTGTGAGAAGGCCGATATCCGAAAATCCATTCCGGAATCATTGATTTGTGAAACTAATATTTGACAGACTCTTTTGAGTGATTGTGAGGAGGCCGATGTCCGATGGTTATATTCCGGTATCGTTGTTGCATGGCCGATTTCGATGTTATCTCGGAATCATTGTTAGTGCATGGACTCCGCAGGTCCCCCAGGGTGGTGCTGGTAAGACTCCCCCTGTGAGCAATTAGCCAAGGTCCCATCTGTCTGTTGGGGAAAGATCCGGGATGGGTGGCACTTAGACTTGGGGAGTCATGCTGGGTTGTGCTACCGAGATGTCGATATTTCCGTCCGGAGTACATGCGTACACCTCATTTGCATGGCATGGCATCACATTCATACCATTATTGTACTGCATTACATTATAACTTAATTGAGATGTTGTGATGATTGGATTGTGATATTTCTATTATGATGTGGGATCGTGATGATTCTATTGTGATGATTGGATTGGATCTGATACTTTCGGACTTGACAGATTTGGGTTAGATGCCTACGTAGGCGATGATGGATATCTGGTTGTGATTATATTGTCTTATACTTGCTAGATTACTTATTTATCTGCTTTATCTTCTGAATTGTGATAACTAAACTTAGTCGGCCGATGATGCCTACCAGTATTGTTGATTGTATTGACCTGCACTTGCTGCATTCTTTTATGAATGCAGAGTACCAGGTCGGATTTACTTCTTTGACCCGTGGCTGATCGACTCTTCAGCTTCCACTCGAGTTTTCCAAGGTGAGCATGGCGTCCGCTGACCTTGAAGACTCTCCTATTACTTATGTCTTGCTTTCCATTCTGAGACATAATTTGAGACTACTTATGTATTATTATTCAGACTTATAGTATTTAGATTTAGATGCTCTTGTATGACCAGACCAGATACTGGGATGGATTTCATTTACTTCCGCACTTGTTGATATTATATTATATTATATTATATTATATTGTATTATATTATGAGACTTACGTTATTTTACTTTCTTCCTCTATTTTCTATTATTTGTGAATGTTGAGTTAAGGGCTAGCCTACTGAGGTAGGCAAGGTAGGTGCCCGCGTAGCCTAAGCAAAATGGGTTGTGACAAGTTGGTATCAGAGCCCTAGGTTACCCGGTCTTTAATATAAGAGCGTGTCTAGTAGAGTCTCGTAGATTGGTACGATGAGCTCCGTACTTATCTACGGGAGGCTATAGGACATTTAGGAAATCTCACTTTTTTTCCCCGTCGTGCTACTTTATTCAAATTGGTATCTGGAAAGATCAAATTGGTATCTGACACTTGTCTCTTCTCTCACAGATAGTGAGGACTCGCGCTACGATGGCCCGAGGTCATGTGCCAGAGCCCGCAGCTAGGGCTGGCACCCGAGGGCGCGCTACAGTCAGAGGACGCGGCAGAGTGAAAGGTCGCGGGGCTGCCCTAGCTAGGGGCAGAGCTCCTGTAGTGGGCCAGTGACGAGAGAGGTCTCCATC
This sequence comes from Lycium barbarum, assembly GCF_019175385.1. NCBI lineage: Eukaryota > Viridiplantae > Streptophyta > Magnoliopsida > Solanales > Solanaceae > Lycium > Lycium barbarum. The sequence goes on along the minus strand of NC_083345.1, from coordinate 100,144,250 downwards.
TCCCGAGCCCGAGTACTAGCCAGGTAGAGACTAGGCCGCAGAGGATGGCGTGGCCCCAACGCGGACACAGCCTGAGGTTACTTTCCACCAGGTCGTGCATGACACTATGGCCAGGATTCTACTTCACCTTGATGCCTAGCCGGTGGACACCGATGTTACTACTCCCTGCGGGGGTTCACAGACTAGAGAAGGGGCGCAGACCCCTGAGCAGGGGCATACACGGGCAGCACATCCCGCCACAGCTATGGCTCCTCGCATTGATACTATACCCGCCCCTTGTCAGGATATTATGCCCATGGATGGGGCCGTTATGACTGCTGCGGATCAGGACCTGGTAGGGAGATTTAGGAAGTTCGAGCCTCCGAGGTTCTCTGGTACTTCGTCTGAGGGTGCCTATGAGTTTATTCTTGATATGCATGAGTTACTGCACCGTAAGGGGATAGTGGAGACCCACAGCGTTGATTATATGTCCTACCAGTTTCATGGCGATGCGAAGACGTGGTGGAGGTATTTTATAGCGTGCATACCTGAGGGTTCTCCTCCTTTGACTTCGACTCAGTTCAACCGAGCCTTCCTTGAGAAGTATGTGCCCCGATCTTTGAAAGAGGTTCGTAGGGAGTAGTTTTTACACCTTGAGCAGAGGGGCATGTCCTTGGAGTCTTATGTGACCCGTTTCCTCTATTCGGCCCGACTCCGTTGATTCCTACCGAGGCTGATAGGATCAGGCGCTTTGTTGGAGGACTAGTGGGCTCTCTCCTGTCACGCCCCAAAACCCACCCTAGACGTGACCGGCATCCGACGTGATGAACAACATCGGAAGAACCTAAACGACACAATAATAACACTTGAACCTGCCAGGTTCAATATTCGCCTCCAATAGTTTATAAAATAAATGTAACATTAGGTTCCTTTTTAATAATCTTTCTTTATTAAATTAAACAAAGTTATAAGTAACTGCATATATCAGGATCACAATTATGAAATAAGATCAACGGAAGTCTAATATAAGTAAATAGTCATAAAAGTGGCAAACACCCATTAAGTCGTACGAGCCTTTGAAAATCTACCCACAATTCTGACAACTATCTATGGAGCTTCTAAGAGACACAACAATCATCTAACTTTTGGACGCAACCCAGAAATCTAATAACAAATGAAACAGAAAGTGTCCCACGAACAAGGATGTGGGCTCACCAAATCAACAGCAGCAGCAAATTCTCCTAAGCGTCGAGAGTATTACGAACCTGCACTTCTCCGTTACCTAACATACCATCAAAAACAACAATGGTAAGCTTGAGTACTTTCGTACTCAGTGAGTGCCTCGGGGACAACAAGTAATATAAAAATAAAATATAATAATAAATAAAGAAATCAGTTCTGAAAAGATAGTATAAAAACAGTCATTCCACTTTAAGATTCTTAATATCATTTGTTAAATAGTTTACAAAGCCATTAATCATTATAAAAACATATATTCAGCTTGTGTATCTCAATAAGAATTATCAAAACCAATTATAAAGCCTTTCGTCAAGTTACAACTTTCAATTATGCCTTTCAAATTGATCACGATTGTCAACAACAGTTCCCATGAGAGAATAAGAATATCTCACATGCCAATGCAGGCCCAAGAATCAATCACATCGAAGGGATGACCGTCAGTGCACCACACCAGAATATGTAATTCTCGGTGGGTATCCTTCCTCCCAATAGCTAGGCATAAACCACACTACGGGTAGCGAACCCGGTAGTGGCCACTCTTCCTCCCGAATGGCTAGGAAATTATCACGCTAGGATCCATAGTGGCTAACCTTCCTCCCGAGTAGCTAGGCCAAACACAACAACAAAGTTCATAGCATAGAAGCCGATTCACAATTTGTCTCAAAGTAGGCACACCATCAAATAGTATTAAAGTTCATTATGCCATTACGAAAAACCATAATTTCATAGATAATCTTGTAAACGTTTCCACTTTCTTAAACAAGATTCCTTTGTTATAGTTCCTTTGTAAAATCATCAATACCAACAATTAACCATCATCACTGATCATCTCTTATAGAAGAAAATGATTATGATTTCATATACGTATACAGAGGATAATACAATCAAGGTTTAATGTGGGCTTGTCCCCTCATGTACATTAACCAATAATCAAAACATGTAATAAATTTCAAGAGTGTAAAAACAATTCATCATATCATTCAAAACATGCTTTTATAAAGAATCAATCTTTCAAGAGAATTTGCAAAAGAGACATATAAATTACCTTTATATTCAAAAAGGATTTTATTTTTAAAGAGACATACCTTAAATCCCGTTAAAATATCCCAAACGTAAGCTCCATGCTTCAAAGAATCGTTCTATATATAATTGAGGTTTGTATGACCAATAAACTATAGATATTCACCAAATTCGAAGCTACTGTTCATAGCTTGAAACGCACAGCTACAGACTTTAATATTCGATCATCACCGTTCACATTTAATACCTATATGTTGGGACCACTCAGTTAAAATTTGGGCTCGATCCAACGGTTAGATAAGCCGGAAACGTCAATTTAATATGGCTGGTCGGAGGAAATTCTACAGCAAAAATACTATGGTTTTGTTTTTAATAAAGTGCATCTAAACCAATCTTATTTCATGATTCTACCAACTATTCCATGTCTAAAACATAATAATAATTCCATATATCCATAAAAGTGTGAGGGTGTTACCTTTTTGAAGAAATCCCAAAGCTTCATCCCATGTTTGACCTTGAATGAAGTTTGCACAATCTATCGATTTCATATAATGATTCGGTGTTAACCTTGTGATTAGCTAAGGTAATTAACTTAGGGATTTGAGTAAAAACTCACCTTAGAGAGATGATATATAGCTCTGGTGGAAAAACCCTCTCGTTGGACGTTTTTGGGTTGTATTTGTAGGTCATTATAAAGGCTTAGGCGTTAAAACCTAATCCTACAAGAATTGGGATTTCCATTTTACACAGCTTCAATAAATTGGTAATAACTTTTTACTCACATGTCTGTTTGGGCTGCATAATATATTTTTGAAAAGGTATTTTAATTCCCTACAACTTATATGTTTTTAGCTTTTCCAAATGTCAAACGAAAATACCCGAAAACTTGACATAACTGGAAACTGTCTCAAACTTGACGAATTTAAAGATTTCTAAGGAACTTCCTTATCTCATTTGACCCCGAAAAGATTATTTAACACCATTATCCATCCCAAAGGGATCCAAAACGTTAAAATGACATCTAAACCCCAATTATTTCACAATGACGCCTAACTTAGATTTACGGGATGTTAGATTATCCCCCCCCCCCCCCCTTGGGATCATTCGTCCTCGAATGAAAGTTATGGCCTAAGTTTTTCACTAAACCTCAAGTCTTAGAAATTTTCGCTCGAGTTATTTGTATGTAAAGGTATGACATCATAAGACCCTGTTAATACCATAAAGTTAACAATATGGTTCTCACAAGGACTCCCACAACTACAACGAAAAAGCCTAAACTTAAAATAAGAGATTCACCTTAGTCTACACTTTCCCTAGGATTCGATAACAAGAAGGTTCAACACATATATGCTTTGACTAGAAAGCTCACAATATATCAATCTAGACAATATAATCCAACAAGGAGGCTAATTTAACAACACGTGATACAAGCCTAAGTTACCTTATATAAAGCCAAGAATAACAATTTAACGCCTAAATCAACTCCCTCGTCTTCTTAAATCATTCTTCCATAAGCGGTAGTTCTCCAATTTCAAGCCTACAGTATAGTCCTTCCACTAAACATCTAAGCAATATATATCGTTTAACCCAATATGAATATAGACTCAATGTGCAATAATTCTTATTTCACTACAAGATTCCTTCAATTGTTCCCTTCATCCTAACCTCCAGTACTTGAAATATATCACTAACTTAATTATTCCCTTAAGCTTAACAAGATTTTGTAACAAGGACTACTTCTGTTTCTAAATCTGTCTCAATTTATCAACAACCAAACCCTACAACGACCATATATATACCAAACACCTATAGTGCAATTTCCATGACTGTGTACCCTCCCTCGAATTAAACATCACAACATGTGCACTCCATAATACCATTGTCCACTGGATTAACATATGCAACACGGATTAAGGTCATCTCCATAAGCACGAGTAACAAACGCGTCAAAAAGATCCTAAAAGAAGTTCAAGCTCAATCGCACAATCTAGAATCAAGAAGAATGAGAAACACCAAAAATGTCCCGGTAGTCAAACATCCATACAGGTGGCCAATCTGCATGAAGAGGACTCCACTAGACACAGCTCCAAAGACAAATCCTAGGACACTTCTAAACCTAGGCCCTGATACCCAGCTTGTCACGCCCCAAAACCCACACTAGACGTGACCGGCATCCGACGTCATGAACAACATCGAAAGAACCTAAACGACGCAATAATAACACTTGAACCCGCCAGCTTCAATATTCGCCTCCAACAGTTTATAAAATAAATGTAACGTCAAGTTCCTTTTTAATAATCTTTCTTTAATAAATTAAACAAAGTTATAAGTAACTGCATATATCAGGATCACAATTATGAAATAAGATCAGCGGAAGTCTAATATAAGTAAATAGTCATAAACGTGGCAAACAACCATTAAGTCGTACGCGACTTTAACAATCTACCCACAATTCTGACAACTATCTATGGAGCTTCTAAGAGACACAACAATCATCTAACTTTGGGACGCAGCCCAGAAATCTAGAATAATAAATGAAACAAAAGTGTCCCACGAACAAGGATGTGGGCTCACCAAATCAACAGCAGCAGCAAGTTCTCCTAAGCGTCGAGAGTATCACGAACCTGCACTTCTCCGTTACCTAACATACCATCAAAAACAACAATGGTATGCCTGAGTACTTTCACACTCAGTGAGTGCCTCGGGGACAACAAGTAATATAAAAACAAAATATAATAATACATAAAGAAATCAGTTCTAAAAAGATAGTATAAAAAACAGCCATTCCACTTTATGATTCTTAATATCATTTGTTAAACAGTTTACAAAGTCATTAATCAATATAAAAACAGGTATTCAGCTTGTGTATCTCAATAAAAATTATCAAAACCAATTATAAAGCCTTTCGTCAAGTTACAACTTTCAATTATGCCTTTCAAATTGATCACGATTGTCAACAACAGTTACCATGAGAGAATAAGAATATCACACATGCCAATGCAGGCCTAAGAATCAATCACATCGAAGGGATGGCCGTCAGCGCACCACACCTGAATATGTAATTCTCGGTAGCTATCCTTCCTCCCAATAGCTAGGCATAAACCACACTCTGGGTAGCGAACCTGGTAGTGGCCACTCTTCCTCCCGAATGGCTAGGAAATTATCACACTAGGATCCATAGTGGCTACCCTTCCACCCGAGTAGCTAGGCCAAACACAACAACAAAGTTCATAGCATAGAAGCCGATTCACAATTTGTCTCAAAGTAGGCACACCATCAAATATTATTAAAGTTCATTATGCCATTAAAAAATCCATAATTTCATAGATAATCTTGAAAACGTTTCCACTTCTTTAAACAAGATTCCTTTGTTATATTTCCTTTGTAAAATCATCAATACCAACAATTAACCATCATCATTGATCATCTCTTATAGAAGAAAATGATTATGATTTCATATACGTATACATAGGATAATACAATCAAGGTTTAATGTGGGTTTGTCCCCTCATGTACATTAACCATTAATAAAAACATGTAATAAATTTCAAGAGTGTAAAAACAATTCATCATATCATTCAAAACATGCTTTTATAAAGAATCAATCTTTCAAGAGAGTTTGCAAAAGAGACATATAAATTACCTTTATATTCAAAAAGGATTTTATTTTTAAAGAGACATACCTTAAATCCCGTTACAATATCCCAAACGTAAGCTCCATGCTTCAAAGAATCATTCTATATCTAATTGAGGTTTGTATGACCAATAAACTATAGATATTCACCAAATTCGCAGCTACTGTTCATAGCTGGAAACGCACAGCTACATACCTTGACATTCGATCATCACCGTTCACATTTAATCCCTATATATTGGGACCACGCAGTTAATATTTGGGCTCGATCCAATGGTTAGATAAGCGGGAAACGTCAAATTAATATGGCTGGTGGGAGGAAATTCTACAGCAAAAATACTATGGTTTTGTTTTTAATAAAGTGCATCTAAACCAATCCTATTTCATGATTCTACCAACTATTCCATGTCTAAAACATAATAATAATTCCATATATCCATAAAAGTGTGAGGGTGTTACCTTTTTGAAGAAATTCCAAAGCTTCATCCCATGTTTGACCTTGAATGAAGTTTCCACAATCTATCGATTTCATATAATGATTCGGTGTTAACCTAGTGATTAGCTAAGGTAATTAACTTAGGGATTTGAGTAAAAACTCACCTTAGAGAGATGATAGATAGCTCTGGTGGAAAAACCCTCTCCTTGGACGTTTTTGGGTTGTATTTATAGGTCATTATAAAGGCTTAGGCTTTAAAACCTAATCCTACAAGAATTGGGATTTCCATTTTACACAGCTTCAGTAAATCGATAATAACTTTTTACTCACACGTCTGTTTGGGTTGAATAATATATTTTTGAAAAGGTATTTTAATTCCCTACAACTTATATGTTTTGAGTTTTTCCAAATGTCAAACGAAAATACCCGAGAATTGGACATAATTGGAAACATCCACCCCAAAGGGATCCAAAACGTTAAAATGACATCTAAACCCCAATTATTTCACAATGACACCTAACTCAGATTTATGGGATGTTACATCTACAGATTCCTTGTCTTCAGATGGAGTTTATGAGGGCTTCCTTCCAGTCCATTATCGACTTTGCTTCTATGGTTGAGGGAGCCAAGGCCCGTGCTTTTTAGTGGTGGTGACAAGAGGCCACGTCAGACTGGGAGTTTTGGGGGTTCTGGTACGAGGGGCACCGGTTAATTTTTGAGGCCACCTCAGCCCTATTCCGGTCGTCCCGTGCATTCAACATTATCGGCTCCCTCTAGTGAGCCGCCTAGGCAGAAACCTCCCGAGAGTTCATTTTACAGGCCAGTGGACAGTGCTGCTTCATCCGGGTCTTCAGCTTCCGTGTTTAAGCATTCGACTCCTCTTACTTGTTTTTCTTGTGGAGAGGTTGGGCATGTTGCTAGGAGATGTCCCCGGCCTAGGCGGGATTATTAACTGCTGAGGACTCCTGTATCATTCGGTGGTTAAAGTAGAACTTTTCATAGAGGCAGTGCTCAGTCAGGCCGCGGTACTTCCCATGGTTCTAGAGGTGGGTCCCAGCTAACTAGAGGTGGTACTCAGAGTGCGAAAGGGGGATCCCAGACTGGGCGTGGTGGATCCCATTGTTACTCCTTTTCTGGTAGGCCCGAGGCAGAGGCCTCAGATGCTGTGATCTCAGGTACCATTTCTGTCCGTCATAGAATAGCATCTGCGTTATTTGATCCTGGATCCACTTATTCGTATGTATCTGCAATTCATGCCATTGGTTGGGATATACCCCGTGATAGCATAGATATACATGTTCACGTGTCTACTCCGGTTGGAGATTCTATGGTTGTTGATCGAGTCTACGGGTCTTGTTTGGTTACTTTTATGGTGTACGACACTTGGATATATTTGATGATTCTTGATTTGGTGGACTTTGATATTATATTGGGTATGTCCTGACTTTCTCCTTACTATACGATCTTAGACTGTCACGCCAAGACAGTCACCTTAGCCATGTCGGGCATTTCTAGACTTGAGTGGAGAGCTACTCCTAGTCTTGCTCTGAAGAAGATCATTTCCTTCCTTCGGGCGAAAAAGTTAGTGAGTAAGGGGTGTTTAGTGTATTTGGCGCATGTTCGCGATATGACAGTTGCATCTCCACCCCTTGAGTCTATCCCTATTGTGAGTGAGTTCGCGGAGGTATTTCCGTCGGATATGTCGTGTATGCCACCCGATCGTGACATTGATTTCTGTATCGACGTGGACCCAGGCACTCGCCCCATTTCCATCCCACTATATCGGATGGCACCTGCTGAGTTGAGGGAGCTTAAGGAACAATTGCAGGATTTGTCGAGCACGGGGTTCGCTAGACTGAGTGTCTCGCATTGGGGTGCTTCAGTGTTATTTGTGAGGAAGAAAGATGGGACCATGAGGATGTGCATTGATTACCGCCTGATGAACAAGGTCACTATCCGGAACAATTTCCCTGTGCCTCGTATTGATGATCTATTTGACCAACTTCAGGGTGCTTCGGTGTTTTCTATGATTGATTTGCGTTCCGGTTATCACCAGTTGAAGATTAGGGCGGAGGATATTGCGAAAACAACATTTCAGACGAGATATGGCCACTATGAGTTTCTAGTGATGTCTTTTGGGCTTACCAATGCCCCAGTTGCATTTATGACCTCCATGAATGGCATCTTTAGGCCGTTCTTTGATTCTTTTGTGATTGTGTTTATTGATGACATCTTGGTGTATTCCAAGAGTAGAGAGGTGCATGAGAGCCATCTTCGTACCGTTTTTGGGTTGTTGAAGAAACATAGTTTGTTTGCCAAATTTTCTATGTGTGAGTTCTGGTTGGAGTATGTGGCATTCTTGGGTCATGTGGTATCCAGAGAGGGTATTATAGTTGACCCATAGAAGATTAAGGCTGTGAGGGGTTGGGCGAGGCCTACGACTGTTACTGAGATTCGTAGTTTTATGGGTTTGGCCAGTTACTACTGTCGCTTTGTGTTGGGTTTTGCTGCCATTGCTTCATCCTTGACCAGATTGACTCAGAAGGATGTTCCCTTCCAGTGGACGGATGGTTGTGAGGAGAGCTTCCAAAAGCTCAAGCTTCTTTTGACTACAACCCCTATCCTAGTCTTGCCTGTGGAGGGTAAGGATTTCGCGATCTACTGTGATGCTTCCCATATAAGCTTGGGTGCAATATTGATGCAGGAGAGTAGAGTGATAGCTTATGCTCCCGGCCAGTTAAAAGTTCACGAGAAGAATTATCCTACCCATGATTTAAAGTTGCTAGTCGTAGTCTTCACTTTGAAGCTTTGGAGGCATTACTTGTACGGTGTCAATTGTGAGGTTTTTACCAATCACCGTAGCCTTTAGCATGTATTTACCCAGAGAGATCTTAATTCCAGGCAGCGCCGATGGATGGAGCTCCTGAAGGACTATAACATCTCTATTTTTTATCAGCCTGGTAAAGCCAATGTGGTAGCAGATGCCTTGAGTCGCAAGGCTGTGAGTATGGGGAGTTTAGCTCGATTGATTGTTTTCGAGAGTCTGTTGTCCATAGAGGTTCAGACTCTGCCCAACAGTTTCGTCTGTCTTGACATCTCAGCCCCGGGCAGGATTTTGGCCTGTATAGAGTCGAGATCATTGTTATTGGATCGGATCAAAGCTCATCAGTTTGAGGATTCTTAGTTGAGCAAGATCCGAGATAAGGTGTCGAGAGGGGAGGCCAAGGAGGCCCTGATTGATTCTGAGGATTAGAGGACGCGTATGCGTTCCTCGTGTTGGTGACCTGATTCAGTTGATCTTATCTGTGTCCCATACCTCTCGCTATTTCATTCATCCGGGAGGGACTAAGATGTACCATGACTTGAGGCAGCACTATTGGTGGCGTCGTATGAAGAGGGATATAGTTGATTTTGTGGCTAAGTGTGAAAATTGTCAACAGGTAAAGTATAAGCAATAGTGACCTGGTGGGGTGTTTCAGAGGATGCCAATCCCCCAGTGGAAGTGGGAGAGGATTACCATGAATTTTGTCACGGGTCTTCCGAAGACACTTGGCAAGTTTGATTCTATTTGGGTGATAGTGGATCGATTGACTAAGTCCGCACACTTTGTTCGGGTTCAGGTTTCCTATACAGCGGAGAAGTTAGCCAAGATGTATATTCGGGATATTGTGAGATTACATGGGATCCCTATTTCTGTTGTATCTGATCGGGGTACTATCTTCACTTCCCGATTCTGGAGAGCATTTCATGACGAGTTGGGTACCCGATTAGACTTTAGTAAAACTTTCCATCCCAGACACATGGCCAGTCCGAGTGGACCATTCAGGTGCTTTAGGACATGTTGAGAGCATGTATTATTAACTTTAGTGGTCATTGGGATCAGCACTTACCCTTGGTATAGTTTGCATACAACAACAGTTATCATTCGTGTATTGGTATGGCGCCTTTTGAGGCCTTATATGGTAGGAGGTGTAGATCTCTGATTGGTTGGTTCAATGGTTTCAAGGCTCTACATGGGGGCATGGATCTATTGAAAGAGTCCCTTGATAGAGTGAGAGTTATTCAGGCCAAGCTTGTGGCAGCTCAGAGTCGGCAAAAGATGTATGTGGACCGGAAGGTCCGAGATTTGAGGTTTGCTACTGGTGACCAGGTTCTATTGAAGGTTTCACCCATGAAGGGTGTTATGAGGTTTGGTACGAGGGGCAAGTTGAGCCCTAGGTACATTGGTTCATTTGAGATCGTGGATTGTATCGACGATGTAGCTTATGAGTTAGCATTGTCACCAGGCTTGGCGGGAGTTTATCCGGTCTTTCATGTTTCGATGCTGAAGAAATACCATGCCAACGGTACCTACATTGTCTGTTGGGATTATAAATTGCTTGATAATAATTTGACTTATGAGGAGGAGCCTATCGCGATCTTGGATAGACAGGTTCGAAAGTTGAGATCAAAGGAGATTGCTTCTGTGAAGGTGCAGTGGAAGCACCGCCCTATGGAAGAGGCTACTTGGGAGACTGAGTCTGATATGCGTAGCCGATATCCCCAGTTGTTCACTAATTCAGGTATTTCCCTACTTTCCTTCTTTTGTTTGCTCGAGGATGAGCAATGGTTCAATTGGTATCTGATGTAACGACCCGTTTGGTCGTTATAGTTCTTTCAGCATTTTCGTCCCTTCCCGAGCATTGATTAGCTCGCTTTTGACCCGAAGGGACCGCTAATATGCTTCTCAAGTGCCTAGACCGATTTCAGGCAACTTTGGTGAAAATATAGGCTTAAAATGAAAAATAGTTGACCCAGAGTTGACTTTTAGGCAAATGGATCTTTTTCAGAATTTCATCGATTCCGAGAGGTCTGAATGGTTGTTTAGAACTTGTATGGGTATTTGGTTCTGTTCCAATGCACTCGGATGCATTTCGGGACTTAGGATGGGAAATTGGAATTAAGACATCGGGGGTTGACCCAGTCAACGAGGTCTCCGTTGGAAATTTCGAGACCACGAGCACGTTCGCTGCGTAATTTTGTGTGGGTCTGTGTGTTTGGTTTGTGAGTAGATGGCGTGGGGAATAACCCAGAAATTTGATTTAAGACTTAAAAAATTGTAGGAATTCTAGTGTCTGGAGCCCGCAATGGCGGCACCGCTGTAGCGGTGTGATGACCGCTGGGGCGGTCATGTGTGATATAGGCTATACCGCTGCGGTGGTATCCCAGCCACTGTAGCAGCACTCCAACTGCTGTGGCGGTGACGGGCAGTTATATTTCATTAAATGTGTCTTAAATAAGTCTTAGACCCTTATTATTTCATATCTCGATATTGAAGCTTAGAGAAACTGTTCTTGGAGATAAATTGAAAAAATTCTTGGAAGTAAACTTTGCCTAATCCTATTCTTCCTTAATCATAATCATCTTAGATCTTCCCTTTCCCTTTTACAATGCATTAGAGATGGAATTTGAAGGAGGGCTTTGCGAGACTTTTCCTTAAGGTCACATATGATAAATTGATGATGTTGATGTTAAAATTTGATGAATCTATGCTTAGTAAGCTCATATCTTCCACTTTTAACGTTGAATTTCGGATTTCGAGAATTAGGGTTTATACCCAATTTGGGGGGTTTTTACTTGAAATCAGATTTAGACCAATTCTTGGGTTAAATCAACAATTAATGGTTGGGTTATGATTCCTTAGTACTTAATTTGGTATTTTGTTCGCAAATTTCCCTCTTTGCCCTTGTGGGCCCGTTTTCCCAATTGCTAGAGTTAAAATGGAACTAGTTGATATCATAGCAATCTTAGTATCATTCTTCATGATTTCTAATATAGAATTCGATTATGCTTAGACTACTTTGGTTCTGAGATTCAGAGGAAGGGCAAAGCAAAAGAGTGACTTGTTGGTGTCGCGGTTCGGCAGTCCAGGTAGGCTATGGTTTACCTCTAGTGAGAGTTCGTATAGTGAATCACATATTTAGATTATAATGTTAGAGATAGCATGTGAACCGTCGGGTATGAAATTGCGATGGATATTGTCTTAGGTTGGGCCCTGATGTGTGTTCGGACTAGCCACCCCGTTATATGTGCTTGAATGTTCAATTGTGTTGGCTTGATGCCATGTGTAGTTGGTAATTATTGACTTCTGTCTTGTCATTTTGATTTGGACAAAATTGACATACCCGTGGTTAGTATTTGTACTTGGATAGATTGTTGGCGTACCTACTGTTGGTGCTTGACTTATTGATAAATGTGGCATGCCCACTATTGGTATTGTGATGTGATACTTGTTGGCGTACCCCGTTGTGGTACTTGTGATATTGAACTTGATTGTTGATGATTGACATATGCATTGCACGCAATTCTCATATTTATCATGCATGGTTGATACCCGGTGATGATCTGGTATCGTTGATCGAGAGAAACTGATGTTTTGATGAACTCTTTTACTTGAGTGATTATGAAAAAGCCGATGTCCGAAGATCCATTCCGGAATTGTTGATTTATGAAATTGATATTTGATGAACTCTTTTACTTGAGTGATTGTGAGAAGGTCGATGTCTGAAGATTCATTCCAGAATCGTTGATTTATGAAACTGATAGTTGATGAACTCTTTTACTTGAGTGTTTGTGAGAAGGTCGATGTCCGAAGATTCATTTCGGAATCGGTGATTTGTGAAACTGATATTTGACAGACTCTCTTTTGAGTGATTGTGAGGAGGCCAATTTTCGATGGTTATATTTCGGCATCGTTGTTGCATGGCCGATTCAGATGTTATTCCAGAATTGTTGTTAGTGCATGGACTCCGCGGGTCCCCCAGGGTGGTGCCGGTAAGACTCCCCATGTGAGCCATTACCCAAGGTCCTGTCTGTCTTTTAGGCAAAGATCCGGGACGGGTGGCACTTAGACTTCACAAGTCACGCTGTGTTGTTCTACCTAGACATCGATATTTCTAGCCGGAGTACATGTGTACACCTCATTTGCATGGCATGGCATCGCATTCAAACCATTATTGTACTGCATTGCATTATAACTTGATTGAGATATTGTGATGATTAGATTGTGATTTTTCTATTATGATGATGGATCGTGATGATTCTATTGTGATGATTGGATTTAATCGAATACTTTCGGACTTGACAGATTTGGGTTAGATGCTTACGTAGGCGATGATAGATATCTGGTTGTGATTATATTGTCTTATACTTGCTAGATTCCTTGTTTATCTGCTTTATCTTCTGAATTATGTTAACTATACTTAGTCGGTCGAAGATGTCTACCAGTATTGTTGATTGTACTGACCTGCACTTGCTGCATTCTTTTATGAATGCAGAGTACCAGGTTGGATTTACTTCCCGTGGCTGATCGACTCTTCAACTTCCACTTGAGTTTTCCAAGGTGAGCATGGCGTCCGCCGACCTTGAAGACTCTCCTATTACTTATGTCTTGCTTTCCATTCTGAGACATAATTTGAGACTACTTATGTATTATTATTCAGACTTATAGTTTTTGGATTTAGATGCTCTTGTATGACCAGACCAGATACTGGGGTGGATTTCATTTACTTCCGCACTTGTTGATATTTTATTATATTATATTATATTGTGAGACTTACGTTATTTTACTTTCTTCCGCTATTTTCTATAATTTGTGAATGTTGAGTTAACAGTTAGCCTACCGAAGTGGGAAAGGTAGGTGGCCGCGCGGCCTAAGCAAAATGGGTCGTGACAAGAAAATTTCGCATATAGCTTACGATCCTGCAGTGTCTACAATCTGAGATGTTTTGCATAGTCAGTCTCGCTATGGGAATAAATCAGGATATCATCAATAAACACAATGACAAAAAAAAAATTAAGCTTGAAGACCCTATTCATACGGTCCATGAAAGCTGCTGGCGGATTCGTCAAACCAAATGACATCACAAAAAACTTGAAATGCCCATAACGAGTCCTGAAAGCTATTTTAGGATTATCCACCTCCTTAACTTTCAACTGATGGTACCCTGATCTAAGGTCAATTTTGGAATAACACTGGCACCCTGAAGTTGATCAAATAAACCGTTGATTCTGGGGAGAGGATACTTGTTCTTGATGGTGACTTTGTTCAACTGACGATAGTCAATACACATACGCAGAGACCCATCCTTCTTTCGGACAAACAAGATCGGTGCACCCTAAGGTGAGACACTTGTCCTTATAAATCTCTTATCTAGAAGATCTTTCAATTGGACTTTTACCTCCTTCAACTCTGTTGGAGCCATTATACAAGGCAGAATAGATATCGGCTTAGTGTCGGGAAGTAGATCAATTCCAAAGTCAATCTCCCTATCAGGAGGGACTCCGGGAAGGTCCTCAGGGAACACTTCTGGAAACTCACTTACAATTGGTACGTACTGGAGAGTGGGGGTCTGAGCATCTGCATCCCTAACTCGAACTAGATGGTAGATATACCTTTTAAAGATCATCTTTCTGGCTTTAAGATATGATATAGAACTACCCTTTAGGTTCTACTGCATCACCCTTCCATTCTAAGCTAAGACTGGTTCACCAGGAAATTCAAAACTTACTATCTTGGTCCTACAACCCACTTTGACTGGACAGCTCCTATAGATACGTTTAGCTATAATTGATTCCCCAACTGGAGTGGATACTTCGAAAAGTTCACACAACTTTTCTGGTTCTATCCCAAATTTCTTAGCAATATATGGGGTTACATAAGATAGGTTGGATCCTTGATCCATAAGAGCATAAACATCGAAGGTGAAGACTGCCAGCGCATATAGACGGTTCTAATCACTATCTGTATTGCCGGACTTTGCTACACCATGCCCCTGTAAGGCCTAAGTATTGCGAGGAGCTCCTGAATTTTTGGACTGAGCCACGTTACCTCCATTATTCTGCCTTGCTGATGGACAATCCCTCAAGAAGTGGCCTTGTTGATTGCACCCAAAGCAACCATTTGTGTCCGAACGACACCCCCCTGGGTGCCTCTAATCATAGTGTTGCAAGTAAGGTAATTAGAGACTTTGCTTTACTTGTTAAACATGGACCTTTGAACTTGTGCACTAGCTGAAGATGGAGCAGGTCCTGATTTTGGTTTCCTGAAGAACTGGCGATTACCACCTCCTCGAGATCCCCCATGACTGAAATTCCCTGCAGACTTAGCTCTCTTACTGAATTCCCTATCCTTCTCCTTTTGTAGCCGCTCTTCTTCCTTCAGCCTGCCTTCGTTCCCATGAACAAAGGCAACCATCTTAGTAATGGTCATGTCATTATTCTGAGCAGCTATATTAGCATCACCATGCAAGTCGGGTACAAGGCCAGAGTGACCAACTTAAGGTAGTACTCGTTCACAATCATCTCATTTTGTCTGAGTCTCTCAAATTCTAAAGCCTTAGCTTCCAAAACTTCAATAGACAGAAAGTGCTCAAGAAACGTGTCTGCAAACTCTTTCCAAGTCGTAGGAGCAACATCTTCCCCTCGGGACTCTTCCCATGTTTCATACCAAGTGTTTGCAACATCCTTCAGCTGAAATACAACAAACTCTGCTGCCTCTGTTTCTGTAGCATGCATCACCCGAAATATTTTTTTAACGTCATCAATGAAATTTTGCGGATCTTGTCCTTTTTGGTCCCTGTGAAAATTGGAGGTTTCATGTTGAGGAATTCCCTAGACTTGGAACTACCTGTTCCCTGCCTCTGAGCCTGAGTAGCAACAATCTGGATGAGCAACTGGATAGTTCCCCTGACATCCATGTCTGAAGCATTGGCGACGGAGTAACTGGACCTCCGCAGCCCTTATGGTAGCAGGTGGGGGTGCAGGAACCGAGGTGGCTCCCTGAGTCTGGGTGTTCTCTTCCTGAGCGGTATCAACCGTAGCCCTCTGGCTAGTAACTGAGGTCCTAATTGTGTACTTTCTTTTCGCAGGCATTTTTTGAAATACGTAATTCGCGCGAGTTAGAAGGATTCCTGAAAGCGTAGCTCTAATTACAAGATCTAGAGTATGAAAGAAGTGAGCTAATCTTTGATGTCTTGGTGGTCAACTGTTTACATGTGTGGTGCACACACACATACATAAAAGTGACAACACTGTACACGACTTCATAGACTCCCTAGAACTCTTGAACCTAGGCTCTGATACCAAGCTTTGTCACGCCCCGAATCATGGCTTGGCATAACACGACACTTGGTGTCTATCTGTATGTG
Source organism: Lycium barbarum (assembly GCF_019175385.1). Lineage (NCBI taxonomy): Eukaryota > Viridiplantae > Streptophyta > Magnoliopsida > Solanales > Solanaceae > Lycium > Lycium barbarum. The sequence continues at coordinate 100,127,755 of NC_083345.1, read as the reverse complement.
ACCGAACGAACCAACTGGCTGGCTGAATCAACATACGACATCAAACATACTAAATATGGAAATAACACTGACGCATGCTGATCTACTAAAAGTCTAACTTTAAATATCATAAATGCAGGATTACTGAATAAGTCTAAAAGTCTGAATAAGTAGCCGACAAGGCTAACACAAAAGCTGCTAAACATCTGATTCACTGAACTACTGATTGTTTATTGGGACAAGGCCCCCGGCATACCTCACTGACTGAACTACTATAAATACTGAAAGTATGATAACACCCTGAGGGAACTGGGGCTTACCAAGCAGCTGATACGAAAAGTTCCTAGCAAGCAGAATCTTTAACCTGTAAATCGTTACTTGCATCACGAGATGTAGGCCCCGGGCAAAAGGGACGTCAGCACGTTTGAATTGCACTGGTTTGTAAAGCAAATGAAAGAAAGAACTGTAAATACTGAAACTGAACTAGCAACTGATAACTGAATAAAATAAGGAAGTAAAGATATGAATACTCCCTGTTCTGAATGAGGAACCACCTGTTTATCTGAGTAAATAATCTGTGGCATCAGGCCCAATATATATGTGCACAAGCTGCGGCCTCGGGCCCAATTATACATAAAAGAACTGAGAATCATGCTGAAAGATACAACACTAGCATACTGGGACATGTATTCATGAACTGATTATAAGAACTGAAGCTTTAACTATTTATAAACATGCTGAGTATTCTAGACTGAGACTCATGGGTATTAAACACAAGTCTATATTGATTATGTACTGAGCTTACATCATTTTAAAGAAAGTCATGAATGAATCATGAAACAAGAGAATACAAGTTCTGTAACTATTCAAGGAACTAAGCTTAACTATATTTCTGAGGCAATTAGTAACGTTGTAAAAGAACGTGGCATAGGGAGAATAATTAATATTCCCAAATGTAGAGAGTTAGCCTCATATACCTTAATTCCAGCCTTTGAGTGTAATACAACGTTCGTCAACCCTTTCAACTTTAATCTATGGTAACACAAGTCAAAGGGATTTCATATTAACGATAATATCCATGCTTTGGTCACCTAAGCATTTTATCAAACACTTGGTGGGCATAAAGCTTCACAACCTTCATAAATGGTGTTTTCTTCACCCAATTCCCATTCTATTACTTCTAGGTGATTCTACAATCTCAATTTGATGAAAGTAGTATCATTCTTCATCACCCATATGATTACAACAATCCTAAGTTAATAATCCAAAACCCTAGCATAGTTCATATGATACTCTCTATTAAACCCATTTACTATTCTCCTAAGAACATATCAATTCACAGCTGTAAGTGATTAAAGAGTATAAGTATTACCTTTATGAAGTTCAATCCTCTTGATTTCAAATTCTAAGGTTCTTTTGTCCAAGATGAAGATTCAATCAATAATCTAAGGAATAGATGAGGATTCTAGCATTAATCTTTGTTAGATTTATGTAATAATCAACAGGGTTTGAGTAGGAACTCACCTTAGATGCTTTGTGGAATCCATAGGGTGTTTTCTCTCCAACAAATGGTTTAGAATGAAGTGGGAAATTTTTTTCGGAGTTGGGTACATATAAAATTCGAAAAAAGGTCATTTCAGGAATAATTTGGCCTGGTGCGTCGCCTTGGATTTTGCAGGGGGTAGCGCACTGGTCCTATATTACAGGACCTGATGAATTTTACATTTTTCAGTGATTTTGGCCTGGTGCAGCGCCCGCGTCAATGCCTTAGGCCATTTCGACAATGTTTGGTAAAATGGGAATAACGCCTAGCACAAAGCTCCGTTCAGCATCCCCAACATTTCGGTGTAAAGGTACTTCAACGATATACAACTTTCATGTTTTAAGTTTTCTCAAATTCTCAATGGATTTTCACGAAATTGTGCTGGAAGGCAGACGTATCGAAAACTTAACCGATACTATCGAATTTTAAGCGCCGTACTATTAGCCATCTTGTGACGATCATATATCCCTGCTCTGGTCTCTGATTCTCCTAGTCCTTATATAGTTGGAAAGGTATATCTATGTACTACAAGTTTTATTAAGGGTATTTTAACCAAATTCCCAACTTATCAAGGGGTTACAGTAGCTCGAAGTAGCCCTACCAACCATTTTCATAATACTTTCAAACCTTCATTTTTCCACTAAAACTCTAAAGATAGGAGCCTTAGTTCTAATATACGGGGTGTAACAGCTAAGTTGATGACTTGGATAAAATTCATCCTTTAGAGTCGAGGTGACGACACCAGATCGATTATTCATGAGAAAAGAGATAAAAGAGGTTACTGCAGATGTATGGAAGGCTTATTATGTATTTTGTGAGGTCTCAGGATTATTTGGTTATGATAAAAATATTAGGATCGGTCGCCACAGATGCGTGAAAGAACTATGATTGGTTTCGTGAAGGTCTGGAGTCAGTTCGGGAAGTTGTGCATTTATTCCGGGTCAGAATTGTCCATTTAGAGCTGGAGGACCATGTTTATATTACCCGAAGGACTTATGGGCGTTCTAGTAAATTACCTTCACGGATCCGATGGATTTGAATTCATAATTGAGATATAACAGGTTTATCGAGCTTTATCGAGGTTTGCAAGTGTATTTGATGATATATTACCGAGTGTTATTGGAGTTTAAAAAGAGATTTGATAATATTTTGTTGATTGTAGTTTTACAGGCATTTCTAATGGTCTACACAGATACTTTGTGTTAGACTTTGCTTTTTCGGAAGTTCTTAGAAAGGGAAAGGATCTAGCGAACTAGTTCGTTGCACTTGTTCGGCTTCGAGGTAGGTTACAATTTACTTATGTCTAGACTTCGATTAGCGATTCATATATGTATAGTAGTGATTGACGGGGAAAGCATGTTACGACTTCGGGCATGGTGTGGAGTTGTATTCCGAGTAAGTTGGTATTGTCAACTATTATGTGGACTTGTCACCATACTTGTGATTTCCATGTAATTATCGTGGGCTTATCGTCATATTTGTGATTTCCATGTATTAATGTGGCTCTATTTATTTCTTGATATCTCACTTATCCCACTTATCTTATGAAATGCAAAAGAATTAATACTGATAAATTGGATTATGATTTGCATTCATGGTAATTATTATAGCATCTATGATTGTGATATAGATGAAGTTGAGTTATGCATGGCATACATTCCATGTTTCATGTGTTATTAATTTGACATGATTGCCCTTGAAATGATGATAAGTGAGAGAGTGGAGCCTCGAAGGTCTTTGTCGGAGAGCGTAAAAGAGAGAAAGTGTCTGTGATCCGAGGTTACATACCGGAGCGAAAGCGAGTGCTCGTGATCCGAGGTACATACCGGAGCGAGAGTGGTACATGGACTTCGCGGGTCCCTCATGGCTCATGACTATTGTAACATTGTCCTTAGCATGTGTGTACAATACGAAGAGAAGGACTGGGGGGGGGGGGGGGGTATTGCATAGCGTATTATTACATTCATTCCACATCATCGCATGGCACTTTATTATTCGTCTGAGGTTGTTGAGATACTGAGTTGTTGTTGAGAGTGCTTAATTAATGACTTGACAGACTTGTAGATTAGAGGCTTCACCTAAGCTTATGACTTGAGTTGTTGGGATCCATTTTGACTATCTTTATGGTGAGACTTTCCAGATTATCGTTGTTGTGTGTTATGTTCACTGCTTATCTGCTCTATCTCTTAATTTATGTCTATTTATATGTATGAACTAATCGTTGTCGGCCTATGATGCCTACGAGTACGTGCGTTTGTACTCATATTACTCATGCTACACTTGTCTTGAGTACAGAGTACGTCGCAGGTTCCAGTTCCTCTCCTCGCGAGCAATCCCGAGGCTTGCTGATATAGTTTCCAGGGTGAGCCATTTTCCAGATCCGCAGCCCGGTGGATCTTCTGTATATATATATTTTTTTTTCCGAGACACTATTTATTAGACTTGATTTGTGTTTCCTTTCGGACTATGTATTTATTTAGTAATGGCTCTTGCACCAGTTTCAGACCATATTTTGGGGTATTTATGTATTAGTACATCCGCAATTTTTATTCATATATGTTGAGACTGTTAGCGTATTATCTTTTTATTTTGGCTTGAGGAATGTTAATTAAAATGAGTTAGTTTAAGGGAAGGGTTCGCCCACCAGAGGGTTAGTGTGGGTGCCCTCCCGAACTACAAGTTGGGACGTGACACAAAACAAATATGCATCTTAGCTATAAAAACACCCTACGAACTCACTAGCGCACTCGGAATTTCCAAAAAAATGTCAACTTGACCCGGTCAATGCCAACCGCCTTAAAACTAGAATTCCAACCAAATGACCAATATACCCTGAGTCCCTCAGTAACTGAACCAACTACTCTACCAAGTCATAATTGACATTCCGCACCTAATGAAATCGACCAAACTTACAAAAAGACTCATTTACCCCCAATGTTGACTTTGGTCAACCATCCAGTTATGAATTTCCAAAAATTCCATTTTCACAGTCAAAACACATCAGAATTCCTCGAGAATTGCGCCACCCATCCCCATAAGTCAAATATACTCTAATGAAGCTATGGAAAGGGTCAACAGGGGTTAAAAAAAGGCGTAAAATAGTTCAAAGGACCTAACAGGTCATTACACACCGCCTGTAGTGACGCCTTAAAACTAGAAAATTAAATATACTTACAATTGTATAATATACTAATCTAAGGAAATAAATAAGAATAAAATAAAATGAAGATCTATGCAGAGATTAGGGAGAGAAGATCTTAGAGAATATTCTCACAAAATCTTAATATTCCTCCTCAAGTTGATATGTACATATTATCCACACAACTTGGTAAGGCATTTTGAGAATATCGTCTTGAGACAGCTTTAGTAAGAACATTAGCTAATTATTCTTGAGACTAAATTTTAGGCAACTCTAAAATGTTTTAATTTAATTCCTTGATAAAAAATCTGTCCACCTTGACATATTTTTTCTGATCATGTTGAACTAACATATTGAACAATATGACACACAACTTTATTATCACAATAAAATTGGATCAAATGCTTAGGCATGTCAGCCAAACCATGCAAAAGGAGTTTAAGCCGTAAGACCTCACAGAGTCCAAGTGTCATATCTCTAAATTCAGCTTCTATAGTTGATAGTATGACAAATTGAGTTTTTCACTTCTCCAAGTAACAAGATTACCTTCTATAAATGTGAAGTAACTAAAAGTTGATCGATTATGAACAATTGATCCAGCCTAGTCAACATTTGTATACACATCAATCTCTTGATAATTGGCATTTGTTGTGAACAATATTTCTTATCCAGGATCATACTTGAAGTATCTGAAAATAAAATGACACTTTTCACTTGTTGTTTACCAGGGTTATGCAGAAACTGGCTAACAACACCCAATGCATAAGAAATATCCCGTCTTGTGTGCGCTAAATAGATTAACTTGTCTATAAACTTTTGAGATCTCCCTTTAACTGTTGGCTCTTGGTATACTATAATACACAACTTCAAACATTCATTCACAAGACATTGTTATTTTGCACGACCTAATTTTTATCCTAAGTGATACCTAATTTGTAGCATCCCCTTTGGGAGGATACCACTTACGAAACAAAAGCTAATTTCACACTTATAACGTTTAGAAGAAATTTATGCCAAAAGATATTCACCCAAAAAAAATAAATTAATAGCGGAAATAGGCCCATGCGAAAAATGGTTGAAAGTGTGGCATTTTGTTTCCATTATACACTCCGAAAAATTTCTTAGATGAAATACAATATCAGAATATCAATTTAAAATGGTAACGTCATCCTCAAATAGTCAACACATTTAAGAAACTTCGTTTTGAAACTATATTTTCCAATCAACACCACTGCAGGTTCATAATATACACGAAACTCAAACTTGCGATTATCACAGAAAACTAGTATTTTCCTTTGTACATAATTACAAGGCAAAATATAAACCCATTACATGGCATGACTTGGGTTAAAAGCACACCTAAAAACAGCAAAACAAGTTACCGAGTTCAAGTTACAAGCTTATGGTCTTGTGGTCCAACGAGCCTCCAAAATTTCATACATAAGTGTGACATATGGATCATGTACAAGTCCCAAACTATACAAAACCTAAATGCATATGCAAAGGTAATCTTCACTAAAGCTCCTGAAATTCTACTCCAAATGGCTATCTTCAAATCTCCTCCCGCACATTACCTACTATAAAAAAACAACTATCGCTAAGTATAAATCTTAGTGGCGTATAAACTTTGGGCTTGGAGCCCTTAGATTCTCCAATTCCCTAATCCATCGTAGGTAGCTCAATAAGATAAAATAAATCAAGTAAACAAGTATATCAAAGTATCAAATATCAAAACCTTGAAGAGTTTTCAAATGTCGAAATCAATATTCGAAGGCTCAAGTTTCAAGAAAGCTCATAAATCAATTCAAGAGAGTTTGTCAAATAACCAATTACGCCCAATATGTATGTCATGCCATCACACCAAGCACAATCAATATCAAGATGGACCGAAGCCCCAAATCAAGAAGGGTCGTCACCCAATAATCAAGAGAATCAAAAGCCATGTTGAAAGTGGCTTTCCACTCATACTCGAAAATGGACAAAAGTCCATCATCAAGACGAAATGTAAATCCAAAGTCAAGATGGGCAAGATCCAAATCAAGAGGCATGCCGATATCGGTGACAAAGTCACCACAGGAAGAAGGACAAAGTCCCAACAAGAATGCAAAATGATCAAGCAATTCGTACAAGTGGGTGATTTAGCGAATATTTTGTAATACTTGAGATAATAACCATACAATAATATAAGATGAAGAGAAAGGAAGCAACACATCAAGATACTTCAAAAATTCCAGAAAATAAATGTATTCTAAGTTCAAGTTTATACACAAACCTTGGCGTTTTACCTACGCCATAGACCAACCAAAGTCCACTTCGTCAAACAATTCCTCTTAGCTTGTACAAGAGCATATATACCTTAAATACACAATCAAATATCTATTTAGGTTCAATGGTTTCAGCACGTCGAAACTAAACATGATATCAGTGAAAATCACCCTAAACTATCAAAATAGAAATTTTGGACACTACTACTGTCTTGTATTGCGGTTCAGTTTCAAAGGGGTAAACGGCAAAAATAGACTTTGTAGCCTTAATGAAAGTTGTAGATATATGTCTTGGGGTTTCAAAGAAATTCAAATCACTCCTATAGCAGTTTTTTACAAAACGATATGCTCAAAATACTAACAGTAGTACATGTAGGGTTTGCAAAACAGAAATATGGGCAGCACCTGCCCTGTACTTCATCAACCCTGTTCTAGTAAATAAAAGCCAAACTGGGTTTTGGAGCCTGAACAAAAGTTGTAGGGATATGAAATAGATTTCTAGAACATCCTGGATCACTTAAAACTAAACTTTATACAAGGAGATATGCTGAAAACACTAACAACTGTCCAGTTCAAAACGGGTTTTGTAACTTACCTCAATCGTGTGAAGTTGTTTGTGGCTCAACCAAAACAAGTCTTGATGATTGATTTAGTGGGAGAATTTGATGAGTGAAGAGGGGTTTTGGGGTTTTATTTTCTTGAAGAAAACGAAATTTGAAGAGGAGGTGGGGAGGATATTAGCCAACAAGGTATATATGTTACTTTTGGATAAGGGTGAGGAAAAGGTGGCTGCCCAATTTTTTTTTTTTTTTTTGGATAACTACAAAAAGGGGCTGCGCTAAATACATAAATATCTAATCCATTTAATAATTTACTAAGATAATCATAGTAGGACTAGTTTACATAACTACACTATAAGACTTCAAACAAGTTTCAAATATCGTCAAATTCACATTTAGGAAGTGCGAAGTAAAATATACCCTCACTATCAAGATATGGTCAATCCAAAATTCAAGAGTTAGTTTAAAAAACAAATTGGGGTATTACATGATTTCGCCTACAGGATAGACCAAGTTACTCTATCTGTTCCAAGCTACTGTTTACGGAATAATAAAGAACATGAAAGTAAAGACACATTAATTTTTAGGTGGCAACCACCCGGCTCACAAAGGGTGAAAAATCACGACCTACACCTCTGTAGGATTTTTTTTTTCAAACTACAACTGTGAGCCTTTACAAATTCAAATTACAAACTTTGTAACCTAGAAACTAAACTCTAATTCCTATCTCACTAATCTCCCTAGACTAATGATCTCACTTAAAGTTTTCCTCAACTTAAAGCTGAATTTGACAATCGTTATCCCTATGACTATCGCTTTAATGAAAGCTAAAAAAGGTACAACTTTAAAAACAATCCTAACACACGAATCTAGACTTGAAGACTGAAAAACATAACGCTATGAAATAGACTCTTCAATCTTTTTCTTTGTATCAGGAAACATTTTGGTAATCAGAACTCTCTCAAAAATTGCATTGACAAGGTTTGCTCAGTTTTTGATTTTCTCTTTATGTGAGTGAGTGAATTTCTTCATGGCAAGACTTGAGTATATATAGCTTTTGATGTGCATCGAGTCGGTTGAGCACAAACCCAACATGATGAGGCCTATTATGAGAAATAGGGTTTGAGTTAACTTAAGTTTCTTGCATTCATGTGGCTTCAGTGTCCTTTCAGGAGTCTGAAGTATCTTGATAATCATGGAGAGAAATACTACAACTTATCCATCAAGTACTTGCCATAAATCACTCGCAACAGGAATTTGAGGTGGAACATATTCTTGGCCCTAGTTGAAGCACCTGATTCATTCAACTCTAACTCGTCTCAATGTCTGAGATAGAGCATCTCCATTGACCTGGCCTATTCACCCTTAATTTGCTTCTGTGTCTGGTTCATTCGCTTTATCTTGAATCTGATTCTGAGATCGAACATGTCCACAGACCTAGTTCATAGCCTTGTTCATTCGCTTTGTCAATCATCAAAACATATAAGTGCCAATGTCAGTGCCAACAAATTTCCCCTTTTTGATGATGACAAACCCATGTGTTTTTGAGCCTCTATGGAACTTGTTCCAGACATTCATTACCTAAAAAACTTGAACACCAACACTAAGATTGAACCAAGTTAGCATAATTGGGTTATAAGCATTATATAGTATAATCTTTCCCCTCTTGGCATCATTAAAAAGTTGCTTTAATTTAGTTAAGCATCAATTGAATGTTTATAAATATAGAGCTCATGTCCATTGGGGCTATCATATGTACATTCATAACATAACCATTAGCTCAATTTATATCTTCTTGAATATTTTAGTCTCACAAAAATAGCACAGAAATATAAGAGAGCCAACAGTTTCCATTAGAAGATATGTATCATCAAGCCGTTGTCATATAAAAGCAAACAAACAGGTTAATCAACGATGAGAAAAAGGATAAAAACAAAGAATAGGAATCATAGAAATTGAATAGGCTAAAGAAGGCTATGAGGAAGGTTTGGAGGAAGAAAAGGGATCTTTGGTAAGAGATTGGACTAAGTCCTGTGTAGCCTTAGTTTTATTTGCCTTTTTCTTATCTAGTGCAGCCTGCAGATTTCGAATCCGAGCATTTAGATCACTTTGCTCACGATCATACTTGACATGAAGCAGATCCATATTTTTTCGTTGCTTAACCTTCAGTGCTGCAATATCATCCTCATTGGCTGCAATTTGATCTCTTAAGTTTTATCGCTCAGCCTCACCTCCATCAACTGGTTCAAGTTGACCATCCTGTTCCAAGAGCCCAATGACATCCTTGGATGTCTGATACTGCCAAACTTTATTTTGCACTTGAAAGGGCTCCATGATGTCAGCCAGCCAAAATCCAAAAGGAAGTGCATTTTTTTTGCTTCTTTGCTGAGCAATTCTTGTCATGTGTTGAAGCATGAGGCTAGGCATATTATCTGAACATCAGTGTGTATGAGCTCCATTAGGTTCATGTTTAAAAAACTGGCTTCATCTCTGCCTCTTTTCCTTGTAAAAAATCATCCTGTGAACTATCTCAAAATAAAGTTGATGCAATCTGGCCATTTCTCTTTTCTGAACTCTTTTGGACCTTATAGCAACAGGGTTGTTAGATAGTTTCCTAGTAATTTCCAAGGCCGTGGCCATTCCATCCAGTGGTGGCCAATCACTTTTCACATAATGTGCCCAACTATCTGAAGGCACATGTAGTATTTCTCCCAAAACCTGGGCATTAAGTGTGAATTGCACTCCAAGCGCATTGCTAGTCAATGTAGTGGTAGAGCATGTGATATTGATGTACAACTTAGTAACCTACTTCTTTTCCAGTTCCTCCCTTCTTCTCTAGGAAGAAAATTTTTTCTCCAACCCTGCTGAGTAATCATTGCCAATAGAGTAGGCAATTCTTGGCCTCTATGACCAGTAACTACCCTTCCCCTCAACACAGTTAATGATTGAAACTGAATGACCCTTTCTGCTGTAGGGGTTGTGACCTCAGTCATATCCCTATAGGCCTCAATGTTAGCATTGTCATCATGCTCAGACGCAGAGTACTCCTTATCACTCTCAGAATGCTCATCTCTCAACTTAATCTGAGACCTCCTTTCGATGAACTGCTCTTTGAAACAGTTTTCCTAGGCTTTGGGGCTGCTACAACTTTTCCTTTCCTTCTGTTGTTTCTTCCAGAACTTTCACTAGGTGTCTCAACCTTTTCTGTGGCATTAATCTCAGCTCTCGTGCATACACTCTTAGGCTTCTTGCTAGCTAGCTTGGATTTCTCAAATTTAACATCAGCCTACCTCTTTTTGTTCCTAGTATGAGGATTTCTATGAGGACTTAAATGACCTTCTTTTCAGTAACTTCCTCGATAAGTTTTAGAATCCGCTTTCTAGATATTTATCTATGTCTGGATCTAAATTTTTTCTTAGCTAACTATGCTATAGGCAGCTTATCATCATCAGTTGTGGTAGTAAACATTCCTGGAATAGGTTGTACAACTTGTTCCATGGAGGAAACAATAGTCACATCTGGAACAGGTTGTTCAACCGGTCCATCAGCACAGACGTATCAATGATTTCTTGCACAATCTCAGCTTCTCCCACCTTTTCTCTTCCCACATCTCTGAAATGCACAAACGCATCGGCTATCTCTTCTTCAGCAGATTTTACAACCCTCGTTTCTTCTACATTTATTTCCCTTTTATCATATCTATCAACATACTTATCCTCTTCTTTTATTCCTCCACCTGGTTCAACTGCAGGATTCTGAATTTATTCCCCCATACACTGTGCCCTAGTCATTTCCTCCCCTATTTTGCCAGCTTCATCTCTCAAATCCTTACCTTCCTTCCTTTGTTCTCAAGGACCTCTATAAATGTATCAGGCGTGTTGGAGTTTACGTCAGTGACGGAGTCTAGGGTTGGATCAATTTTTGAATCCCTGGGGCTGAGTGGTTGTAACGACCCATTCAGTGGTTTTAGGCATTTAATCTGATCCTTCCAAAATAACCTTTCCTGTAGTCCGACTTCTATATTTAGGATTTACGGGGATGAGTGGAAAGGTTTTCGAGACCATCAGCCGAGTCTTGGTTGGTTTAGAAGATTTAAGAGTCTTATAAGTTAATAAGTGGGAAGAGTTGACCAAGTTGACTTGTGGGATAATTCCATTCAGAATCAAATTCTTATAGTTCTATTAGGTCCAGAATGACATTTTAAAATTAATTGAACTCTTGGCTCGGGTTCCGAGGTGTTTGTTTGTGTTTTGGGTATGTGGTTGGAATGTTGGTTTTGGTTCGGTTTGGGTTGACTTGAGTCAACACCAGGTCAAGGTAATTTTTTTGAAAAACCCGGGTGCGCTGACGTGTTCGTAGCGTGTTTTATGATAGAGGTGCATATTGGGTTTGTGTTCGGGAGGTTCCGAATGATTTTCAGGTGTTTGATTGGAAGAATTGAGACTTAGCTTTTTATTCCAGGTTTTTAGTGCACTGCATCTGCGGGCATGGGTGCGCAGGTGCAGAGTCGTACTTGCGGGTGTCCTTCCGCACCCGCAATCTGGCAGGTTTTAGTGAAGCTCGTACCTGCGTGTATTTTTCCGCAGGTGAGCATCGCACCTGCAGACGATGTCTCGCACCTGCGAGGATCGCCGGACCTGTCCATATAACCCCCATTCCAAGTCTTATTTTCCACACTTCGGTTTTGGGAGATTTGAGAGGGGAAATTCAAGTTCTTCATGAGGGTAAGTTTCTAAGCTCAATCCCAGTTATTATCATGATTCCTTACTTTATGTTACATTTCCTTTCATAGTTGAAGGTAGGAAACCTTGGGTTTAAACCCACTTCTAAGAATATGGGTTATATGTAATTAGATGCTTAGACTTAGGCCTTTGAACCTATCTAATGGATTTAGACCGATTAAATATTGGGTAAACTAATTCTAACACTAATTTACCAATTCAATTCGGGTTTTAGATGATTTGACTTAGGGTTTTTAGCACATTTAGGGATTTGGGTAAATAATGAAATTGAAGGCTCATTTGTGATTAGAAATTGATGATAATCAAGATTATGACAAATTAGACTATGGGTAGGGTGGATTTAACTTAAATTTTTTATTTTGCCCTTGTGGGCCCGGGGTCACTTTTTGGGGTGGTGTTTTTGGGTTCTACTCAGCTGTATGGCATTATGGGTGTTCATAGATTTGTGTTCTAAACTAGATTTCATATTTGCTAGACGTTGATCGTTCTGAGAATCTATGTGTAACATCCCGTAAATCCATATGGAATATGAAAGCGTTATATGAGTCATTTTGAACCTTGTAAGTTAGGTTGTGTTCACAATTCGGGACTTAGAAACCAAAATGGGGAGTCTTGAGATGAAAATCCCATTTTCAAAGGTAACTGGGAGAATTTACGACGAAAGTACGACCCGTACTTCAAAGTACGGCCCATACTCTGTGGGCGTTCTTTGGTCTTTGCAAATCTGAACTCTCTGGAAATTTAAGGGAAGTACGGCCCGTACTTCAAAAGAAAGGACATCCTTTATACCCGTCCTTTCCCGCATCTCAAAAATTGCTCACTGTAAAATTCTTGGAAGTACGGCCTGAAAGAACAGCCCGAACTTGGAAGCACATCCCGTCTTTTTTTGACGTACTTCTCCCGCGTCCATCAGAAACTATATAAATGTGGGTTCAATTATTTTTATCACTTTTCACCTATTAAGGCTAATTATAGAAAATGTATGGGCACGTTGGCTTATTTGCGTGCACATGACATGCACATGGGGAAGGAAATTCGAAGGCTTTCTAGTCTTGGGGTTAGACTTGATGAAACTAAAGATGGAGAGTTAGTGTGAATTACACCATCACGGTCTGACATTGTGGAAAGGATGAAATCCAAACAATATGATGATGAACTTTTGGCAAAGCTGAGAGATGGAGTGGAAAGGGGTAAGTACACTTCATTTACCGTTGGGACTGGCGATAGTGTTCTGCATTTGCAAGGGCGATTGTGTTCCAGATGTTGATAGTCTTCGACAAGAATTGATGATGGAAGCTCATAGTTCCAAGTATTCGGTTCATCCGAGATCCACCAATATGTATAAGGATTTGAAACAACACTTTTGGTGGAAGAGCATGAAGGTTGATATTTCAAACTTTGTGGCTAAGAGTTTGAACTGTCAATAGGTTAAGGCTGAACATCAAAAGCCCGGAGGCTTGGCTCAGAATATTGAGATCCCGCAGTGGAAGTGGGAGGAGATCAACATGGATTTCGTTGTGGGTTTACCCCGCACTAAAGCCAAATTTGATTCTATTTGGTGATAGTGGATAGACTCACAAAGTCTGCCCATTTTCTCCCTGTGAAGACATCGTATACCGCGGCAAAGTATGCCGAGCTATATCTAAAAGAGATAGTTAGATTGCATGGGATTCCGACATCTATCATATCTGATAGAGGTACACAATTCACTGCTCATTTTTTGACATCCTTTCAGGAAGGTTTAGGGACTAGAGTGAAAATGAGCACTGCATTTCATCCTCAAACTGACGAGCAAGCAGAGAGAACTATTCAGAATTGAGAAGATATGCTGCGAGCCTGTGTTATAGATTTCGAAGAAAATTGGGATGAACATTTACCTTTTGTGGAATTTGCATACAACATCAGCTATCAAATGAGTATTCAAATGGCTCCTTATGAGGCTCTTTATGGGAGGCGTTGTCGGTCTCCAATTGGTTGGTTTGAACCAACTGAAGTAGAATTGTTGGGTCCTGACTCAGTTCATGAAGCAATCGAGAAAGTTAATCTTATTCTACAACGACTCAAGGCAGCTCAAAGTAGACAGAAGTCTTATATGGATATGAGGCGACGTGAGCTAGAATTTTCTGTTGGTGACAAGGTATTTTTGAAAGTATCTCCGATGAAGGGAGTAATGCGGCTTGGTAAGAAGGGCAATATTAGTCCTCGTTTCATTAGCCCTTATGAGATTATTAAGAAGATTGGAATGGTGGCTTATGGGTTGAAGCTACCATCTGATATAGCCATGGTGCATCTTGTGTTTCACATTTTGATGTTAAGGTTGTACAAACCTGATCCTTCCCATGTGTTGAACCCTGAAGAGATTGAAATTAATGAAAGGTTATCCTATGAAGAAGAACCGGTTCAGATTCTAGATCGCCCAGTTAGAAGATTGAGAACGAAGGATGAGGTGTTGGTTAAAGTGTTGTGGCGAAACCATAATACTGGGGAATCTACTTGGGAAGCGGAGGAGGACATGAAGAAAAGATATCCTCACTTGCTCCCTATGGCAGGTATGAGCTAGCGTTTTAATTATTCTTAGATGAATCGTTTATGTTTGTTCGAAACAACTTGTGGTTTAGTGAATACTTTCTAGGCTATGATTCTTATTCGAGGACGGATGATCTTAAGAGGGGATAATGTAACATCCCGTAAATCCATATGGAATATGAAAGTGTTATATGAGTCGTTTTGAACCTTATAAGTTAGGTTGTGTTCACAATTCAGGACTTAGAAACCAAAACGGGGAGTGTTGGGATGAAAATCCCATTTTCAACGGTAACTGGGAGAATTTACGACGAAAGTACGGCCCGTACTCTGTGGGTGTTCTTTGGTCTTTGCAAATCTGAACTCTCTGGAAATTTTAAGGGAAGTACGGCCTAGAAGTACGACCTGTACTTTAAAGGACGGAACGTCCTTTATGCCCGTCCTTTCCTCGCGTTTCAAAAATTGTTCACTGTATAATTCTTGGAAGTATGGCTTGAAAGAACAGCCTGTACTTGGAAGTACATCCCATCCTTTTTGGACGTACTTCTCTCGCGTCCATCAGAAACTATATAAACGTGGGTTCAGCTATTTTTATCACTTTTCACCTATTCAAAAACCCTAATTACGAAAATTACCTCTCTAAACCTCTTAATTCAAGGGAGTAGCAGGATAATCTAATTCAAGGGAATTCAAGCTAAGGTTTGGGTGATTCTTCTCTAGGAAATTAATTTGTTGAACTGCGTATAATGTAATTAAGGTATGTCTTTCTTTTGAAAACGGGTTTTGGATGAATGTCTCTTTTAAAAAGCTCTTTATTGAATAAAAAGGTCAAATTTTCATGAATTGAAACTTTACTTCTTGCTTTAATTGTGGTTAATGTGCGTGAGGGGAAAAGCCCACATTAAACCTAGTTTGTACCATGCTCTAAGTACATATATATGTTTATACATGTTTTTCCTCTATAAGAGATGATCAATAATGATGGCTAAGGATTGTTAATAATGTTTTCATGATGAATTATGATGTTGAAATCTCTGTTGAAGAGGTGTACACGTTTTCAAGATATTCTTTGAAATGATTATCTTTACGATATGGCATAATGAACTTTATTGCTAATTGATGGTGTGACTACTTTAAGACAAATTTTGAATCGGCTTCTATGCTATGAACTTTATTGTTATGTTTGACCTAGCTACTCGGGAGGAAGGGTAGCCACTATGGATCCTAGTATGGTAATTGCCTAACCAGTTTGTAGGAAGAGTGGCCACTACCGGGTTCATTACCCGGAGTGCGATTTATGCCTAGATATTCGTGAGGAAGGATAGCCACCGAGAACTAAATATTCCGGTACGGTGCGCTGTGATTAGGGAACCTCTACGGTCATCCCTTCAATTTGATTGATTCTTGGGCCTGTATTGGTAAGTGTGATATTGTTATTCTTTCATAGAACTGTTGTTGACAATCATGATCAATTTAAAAAGGGCATATTTGAAAGTTGTAACTTGACGAGAGACGTTATAATCGATTTTGATAATTCTTATTGAGATACACAATTTGAATAACTGTTTTTACATTGATTTCACATGGGTTTCGGAACTGATTTCCTTAAGTATTATTGTACTCTATTTTCGTATTACTTGTTGTCCCCGAGGCACTCACTAAGTATGAAGTACTCAGGCATACCATTGTTGTTTTTATGGTATGTTAGGTAACGGAAAAGAGCAGGTTCTTGAGACTTTAGGCGCTTAGGAAGGACTTGTTGTTGCTGCTGACTTAGTGAGCCCACATGTTGATTCGTGGGACACCCTCATTATGTTTATTTACTATTCTAGTTTTAGAGGGCTGCGTCCCGATGTGTCAGACAATCATTCTTTATCTTAGAAGCTCCACAGTATACATTCTTGTGGGTAGTTGTCGAGTTGTTTAACTCTTGGGCATGTCATACTTTTTGATTAAGTTTTATAATATTAAAGACTTCCGTTGATTTAGTTCATATATCCTGATTTGAATGTATTTATTTTATAAACTATTGGAGGTGAATATTGAACCTGGCGGGTTTGAGTGTTATTGTTGCATCTTTTAGGTTCTTCCGATGTTATTCATGACGTCGGATGCCGGTCACGTCTAGGGTGGGTTCCGGGGTGTGACACTACGAAATATAAAGGTGTCGGCTTGAGGTTCGTGGCACCTTTTTGGTCTTTGAGATAGGTTGCGGCTTACCTTTATTCTAAACCAGTTTTAGTCCATTGCTTGATTCTGCATTGTTTACTAACATAAAGAAAGTCTTTTAATAAAAATTTTGTACTCATTTATGCATGTCCTTTGTTTAAGGATTGTGACTAAAAGGGACGGGTCCGCCCACTAGGGGGATAGTGTAGGTGCCTTCACGACGTGTGAAATGGGTCGTGACAAGCTGATATCAGAGCTCTAGGTTCATCGGTCTACTGAGTACAAAAGAAATGTCTAGTAGAGTCTTGCGGATTGGTATGTAGAGGTTTGTACCCATCCCCGAAAAGCTATAGGACATTTAGGAAACTTCCATTCTTTCATTCCTTTTGTGCTACTTCATTTAAATTTGTATCTAGTCGATTCAAATTAGTATCTAGCCGATTCTAATTGGTACCTATGTCATTCAGATTGGTACCTAAATAAATCAATCGTCATCCATGCATAAGATAAAAACCCGACAAAGGCATAAGTCTAGTATCAAATAAAAGGACCGGCAAGGGCACAAGTCAACAAAAAACAAGCGTAAATGGGCAAATCATCCCAAATTATAACAATGCAGTGCCATCACTGCACCAACATCCAAACAATGGAGAGAGAAAATAGTGTGAAAGACTCCTAGAATACCCACATCAACTAACAGACTGTAGAAAAGTCTCATCCCTGCTGAGCTGAGCTCTGGGCCCTTTCACCAGCAGCATCATCATCATCATCCTCAATGTCGGCATCATCCTCTGACAAGAAGGAATACTCCTTGTTGTCATTTGTATCCTTGATCGGAAACCTTTTCTGTGAATTTCCCTACTTGAATATCGCCTTGATGCCTCTCCACATCTTTTCCATAAGATTACCCTTCATCTTGTTGTTCTTTTTCTCTATATCAAAGTCCTCTCGAAGGGTGGCATGGGCAATGGCCATGGGGCTATAGGCTGACTCCAGCATAGTGACAGAATCTGCCAACTTCTTGTAAGACTCCACCTGCTCCTTCTGCGCATCCAAGTACCTCTACATCTCCATCTTGGTGAACTGGTTGGGACTGGCCTCTGAGAGTCCACTGGAAAGCTGGGACACCAAATCCCGGATGCTCTATAACTGAGAACCCAGTGCTCCGAAGGGTCCATCTGGATAGGAGAAGGAGTCATCCTCTACATTGATCTTTATCTTCCTCTTCTTGTTCTGCAAGGCACTACCCTCTCCCGTGGCCCTCAATGGGTAGAATGGTTTCTCCGATGGCACCCAACAATCTGTAGGAAGCTCAACCACCTCAGCAATCTGACAAAGCTCTTTAGTCAGGGAAGGAAACATCAAGCTCGGACTATACTGTATCAAATACTCCTTCAGCTCGTGTACCACATAATGGCCAATATTCACAGGAATGCCATCAAGTATGCAAGTGATCATCAAGGCACGGACATGTGTGCAGTAAGTTATGATCCAAAAGGAGACACCCTGCTAGCAATGATGTACTACCACATCTTTGCCTCACCTGTAAAGTCGGCACACTTAATACCCCTCTTCTTGTTAGCTCGTGAAACCTTTTTGCTAGCATGACAATACTTAAACACCAACCAATCACCAGAACAAGTGTCCAGTGGATGATTGGGAAGATTATAGAAAGAATTTATCTCTTCAGCCCCAAATCTCACCACCTTGTCCCTTATGATAAGCTTGGGATTCTCAAACCTAGTGCACTTCATATTTGTATAGAACTCTCTCACCCGCTTCTCATTTTCTTAGCATAGGAAGGAAATGAAGCTTGTCCAACTGATGGCTTCTAGATAACCATTAAAGCCCGGAAGAAGCTCAAGCACCCTTTCCATGACGATTGCCTTTTCTAGTAGAAGCTTCTTGGTGAGCAGATTATCATAGTACCGAAGATGGAAATATCAGGCCATGAACCTAAAAGCATCATATTTCTCCTCCGCATCCTGTGCAGCAATTTTCTAGTTTGGTGCCACATTTTCATTGATGTTTGGGTCCATTATCACCACTCCAGCACCTAGAATAATCAAAATCAAGTTAGTCCAGCAATAGAACCATGTCAAGAAATTACAAACTCATCAAACAAGACAAAGAAACCAGTAAAACAGGCTCAGCACAAATAGTTACAGAGCCACTAGTTTTCCAAGAAATGTCTAGGGTAGCACCTGTGGAAGTAGCACCAATGATATGAGGCCGCCTTTGCGGAAATTTTTTCGCATCTGTGAAATTGGGCTTCTCAGCCTCTACCGCTCCGGCGTGATATTTCACGCAAATGCGGCACTGCACGCGGTCCTTTTCTCGCAGGTGCGGAGTTCATCCCAATTCACAAAAACCTAGAAAAATAGTTGGGGGTCTAATTTTCCCCATGATTTTTGGACATAAATTCTCATTTTTGGACTCTAAACCTTCAACCATTCAAGCATGCCATTTATTAGACTCAATGGATCACAATTTCTAAAAATTCTAAAAATCCCACAATCTGAGCTTGAGAGAGAATAACAAGAATATTTTGTGAGGAAGGGTGGAAATAAAGATGAACAATTTGGGTTTAAGTAGAAGAAAGAAAGAGAGAGAGAGAGAGAGAGAGAGAGAGAGAGAGAGAGAGAGAGAGAGAGTCGGGTGAGTGAATGTGATTGAATTGCTTGTTTCAAGGAGTTTTAGTCCATGTGTGAGTCTTGGGAAGGGTAATAATATGATAGCTGTATATTTTCAAAACAGATCCATCATTGTAAATGACTCTTTAATGGATAATGACAGTTAACACGCACCCCTCCCCCCCCCCCCTCCCTCCATATTTCAAAAAAGCACACTGATTGAAGACTCGGTTTTTACCGGATGGACAGAATGGGTATTTCAAGTAGTTTCATGACCTAGTTTGCATTTAAACAGATAGATGATGAACATACTTGGAATTTTGATAAATTGTTCATAGTCTCAATATCAAGCTAGTCCTGTGACATCAAATATTCATTAGATGTTTTGAGGTAATGATCTATCATGGTATATGAGATATAAATAAATGTACACGACTGAGTAGAATATTATTCAAGAAATGCATTAACTATTTTGAAACAAATATTCTAGCCAGTCATTGGGAGATACTAATGCAGTCTTAATCATCCCCGATATTAACCCCCTTTTTTTCATAGTGAATTCTTCCTTGGCCCTATTGATTTTGCTTTTTCTGAGGGAGAATAGTCCCAATCTTCATTCTATAAGGCTTTATTAAGTGAACCAATATTAACAGGGTTTTCAGCACATGTTCCCCATGTCAATATGCATTCCCTTTTTTCAATTTAAGTACCACCATCCCTCCTTCTAAGGCTGAAAGTAACAAAATTGTTTGTTTTTAACCCCTGTTGTATGATTTGAGCAAGCAGCATCCATATTCAGTTTCACTTGCTTTCTATCACTCTTTCCTGTAAAATAATCAGAGGTTATTTTTAGGAACCCAAGCTAGCTTGGGTCATTTTCCTTCAACAATGGAATGCATCAGTTCTTTCTGTGTTCATTTAGGTAATGTACATGTGATCCTGTTTTCTTTACCTATTCCTGCCCTCTTGACAAATTTGGAGTGTCCATATGCAATTTTCAATTTCATTGGCTTGGAGCTTGTGTTTATTCGGCACTTGACTTACTACATAATAGATAATACACAATTCCTCTTACTATAGATAATACATGCATACCTTATTATCTATGTTCAGTTTTACTATAGATAATACACAATTCCTCTTTTACAGGTTCCCTAGTTGTTCGTTTCAGATCAGATTTTCCATTTTTGATAGTTAGCTTTAGGGCTTCAAATTTGAGTGCCAAGACAACTGAACCAAGTTGAATTACACGTTCCTTCAAGCAGCAGTTTTCCTTTTCAGCTTTATTTTTACTAGCTTCGACATCTGTGAACCCATTTTTTAAGCTAGCAATGGTGTTAAGTAACTCAACTCTTTTTGTAGTCATGTCCCGATATTCATCAATTAATGTGATTATCATGTTCATGAGCCTTTTCTTAGAGAGAAGATCTAGTTCTTTAAGATCAAAAACACTTACCTGGGTGTCTTCATCGATGTGTAAATCTGAGTCTTCAATGGCCATGAGAGTTGTGCGATCAACTTTATCCTCGGATTCCTTCCAAAATCATGAACTACATACAACTATCATAGCCTCCATCCTTCTCCCTATGGTGTGTTGTTCTTAATCATGGGGTTAGAGTTTCCACACATGAAACATCCTTTGTGTTGATCCTTATTTGTGGTTTTTCTCTCTTCGAAACTTTCCATCTTGATATTTTTTTTGTACCTGCGAGAACGTAACCCTAGTTCCTCTTCATCTATATCAGAACCAATTTTCGTGACTTCTGGACCTGAAGAACCTTCCTTGACTTCTGGTCCTCCATTCGCATTGTGCTTATCTCACTGGCTTCTTCAATAGCTATGACTTTTGACTCCCATGAGGGAGGAAGACTCCTCATAATTTTCATGACTAGATCTTCAGTGGGAAAAACTTTTCTAAGGGCCATAAGTTCACTGGCAATATTGGCGAATCTGGTGAACATGTCTCTAGTTGATTCCTTTTTACTCATTGCAAATAATTCATACTTCTTTATGAGCGCATTCAATCCTAGTTGTATTTCTTGAGACATATCTTCATGAGCCTGTGTCAAAGAGTCCCAAATTTCTTTTGCACTAGAGCATCCTGAGATTCTGTTATACTCGTCACTACCTAGACTATAATGTGGAATGCTGATTGCTTTAGCATTTTGTTCCACCATTCTAAAGTCTTCAGCAACAAATTCCTCTTTAGTTTTTATTCCTTCTTGTGCCATCATATATGGTCTTTGAGGGAATCGACGGTGCTCTAGTTGTGATCATCAAGAGATCATAGTACACTGCCATCAAGTAAGACTCCATATGATTCTTCCATAAGGCATAGCGCTCACCATTGAACAATGGTGGCTTGTAAATTGATCACCCTTTGCTGTGTCCAATCGCCGGTGCGAAATTCGTCATGATATTCTCTTAAGGTGTTAGCCTATTAAAGAGAATCTTCTCTCATACCAATTGTTATTTTGCATGACCTAATATTTATCCTAAGTGATACCTGATTTTCTCCTATATGATAGACCAAGTTACTCTATCTGTTCAAAGTGAGCGTTTGCGGAATCATAAAGAACAATAAAGGAAGGACACAGTAATTTTTATGCGGAAACCACCCAGCTCACAAAGGATGAAAAACCCACGACCTACACCTCAATAGGATTTTTCCCAAACTCCACTACAACTATGAGACTTTGTAAATTCAAGTTACAAACTCTGTAACCTAGGAACTAAACTATAATTCCTATCTCACTCATCTCCCTAGACTAATAAGCTCACTTCAAGTTTCCCTCAACTTGAAGCTGAATTTGACAATCGCTTATACCTATGACTATTGCTTCTATGAAAGATGAAAAAGGTACAACTCGATAAACAATCCTAATACACGAATTTAGACTTGAAGAATGTAAAACATAACTCTATGAAATAGGTTCTTTAATCTTCTTCTTTGTATCAGGCCGCACTTCAGCAATCTTTCAAATATTGCATTGACAGAGTTGGCTCAGTTTCTGATTTTCTTTTTATGTGAGTGCGTTAAATCATTTATGGCAGGACTTGAGTATATATAGCTTTTGATGTGCAACAAGTCAGCCGAACACAAACTCTACATGATGAGGCCCATTATGAGAAATAGGGTTTGAGTTGACTTAGGTTTCTTGCATTCACGTGGCTTCAGTGTCCTTTTAGGAGTCTGAAGTATCTTGATAATTATGCAAGAAATCCTGCAACTTGTCCATTAAGTCTTTACCATAAATCAAAAATCCTACTCGCAGCAGGACTTTGAGCTGGAATATCTTCTTGGACCTAGTTGAAGCACCTAGTTCATTCAACTCTAACTAGTCTCAATGTCTGAGATAGGACATGTCCATTACCCTGGTTCATTCACCTTTATCTTGCATCTATGTCTGATTTATTCACTTTATCTTGAATCTAACTCTAAGATCAAAAATGTCCACAGACCTGGTTCATTCTCCTTGTTCATTCACTTTGTCAATAATCAAAGCATACAGGTGCCAATGCCAGTGCCAACAGACATGACTAGTAAGTCTAATGTTATAGGCATCATATATATATGCTAGTTTAACGTTATGGAAGTTCATGTATGTCTGATTACATCATTTAGCTGCTTAGTCATGCATTCTACATATGTATGCTTATTTGCATATGTAATTCACACTTTTATGTGTATGAGTTGATGAGTCTGGTGTGGGTTATGGCTTGGGTTTTAGCGGTTTTATTTTTTCATTGATATGTGATTGAGTTGATGAGTCTGGTGGGATCCATATATGACTTAGGTTTCAGCAGTTATAAAGGCAAGTACTCAATCTGGATATGGCGTGTGGATAAGGATTCCTCATGAGTCATTGTATAACCCGAGCACCTCAAATAATGTGTGAAGGATTTTAGCATGGCGAATGCTAGTATTAAGAAATTATTTAGCTTTTATCATACTTAATTGATTTTTGACCCATGTTCATGCATTTTATATAAATGTTAGGTTGTGCAAATCATTATATATATATATCAATTTGGTGCATTCAATATATGCATTTAGTTTGAATATTTGATATAGTGTGCATTCTATTATATGAAATATCTATGCATATCCTTATATGCTTTGGCTTAGAAAATTTAATTACGATGGTTTTATGTGCTTTAATATTATTAATCTTAAATATAATAACTGCACATGTCTGAAATTGAGTATTTTTTATAAAGCCTCACCTCTATCATGTTAGAAGTGGCCGATGATACTTATTGAGTACGTGTTGGTGTACTAATACTACATTAGCTGCACTATGTGTGTAGATATGGATTGAGCTGTTGCGGAGTTCACGAGAGAATTTCAGAGATCTAGGGTGTTTCAATATTGAGCTGTCAACTAGTTCACGTAGCTTAGAGTGCTTTATTTATGTCTTGTATTTCAAACAGATAATGTATTATTCATATCAGAGTAGCATTTTCTATTCCTAATAACTCATGACTTGTGACACATTCCCCCCTTGGAATTGTATTAAAAAATTTGTGTTGTATTTGATGTAGTAGTTTCTCATTTAAATTATTCCATTAGACTTTAATATAATATGTTGACATTATTGTGCCTATGATATGACTGATTCCCCTGACGGGTTAGGTTAGGTTAGGTTCATGTAACGATCTATTTGGTCATTTTGAGCTTTTAGGCTTTTTATCCTTTTTCTCAAAATATCATTCCCGTAGTCTCTTTTATGTATTTATGACTTGCTAGGATGGGTGGCATGGTTCCCGAGGCAATCGGGCGGGTCTTGGTTGGTTTTGAGGATTTTAGAGATTTTTAAGTTGAATAAGTGAAAAAGAGTTGACCAATAATTCACTTTTGGGAATTGCGTCTAGAATCAAATTCGGATAGTTCTGTTAGGTCCAGAATATGATTTTTGACTGAGTTGAGCTTTTGGTTAGCGTCCGTTTGTGTCATGGGTCATTGGTTGGAAATGTTGGTTTTTGTTCGGTTAGAGTTGACTTGGGTCAACACCGGGTCAAGGTGACCTCTTTTGAGAAAATTGAGTGTGCGACCAAGTTCGTAGCTTGTTTTATGATAGGTTTGCATGTTTGGTTTGTGTTCATGGGATTCCGAACGAGTTTCGAGTGTTGCATCGGATTGGTGAAAACCAAATTTTCCTAGTTCTGGTGCGGTTGCACCTGCCCGCCTGCTTCTTCACCCTTTTCTCCGCTTCGTAGAATTTCGGGAAGTTAGCGGCTTCCTCTTCTGTGGATTATTTTCTGCAGAAGCGAGGTCGCACCTGCGAGCCTCAGCCCCCTTCCGTGGAAATCACTGAAAACAGACCCCTTTAATTCTTTTTCCCCAAATTCAAACCTCATTCACTCTAACACATTGTAAGACCTAGGAAGCTGGGTATAGGGCGATTTTGAGGGGATTTTCAAGAATTTTCATTTAGGTAAGTTCCTTATCATCTTATTACGAGTATATCTTTAATTGGTTAGACATTTCATGCTAGGAATCATGTTTTAAGATGGGGATTTTATGGGTTATGAACCCTAAGTGAAAAATGGAATTTCTTTAATTAATTATGGTTTGTTTCGGGAAAATTTCCTGATATTAGCTTGTTAAAGCTTGGGTTTCAAACACGATTTCCAACTTCAAATGAATTTTCAAATGATTTGAGTTAAGGGTTTTTGGCACAAGTTAGGTTTTGTGTAATTAATGAAATTGGAGGTACAATGGGGGTTAGAATTCCATGAAACTTAGGATTATGATTTTGCCCTTGTGGACCTGGAATCACTTTTTGGGTTGTATTTTCGGATTCTATTAGAAGTATAGCAATATGGGTGCCCATAGAATCATGTACTAATGTAGAATGCGTATTTTCTAGACTTTGGTGGTTTTGAACATCTCTATGTCGCGGACTGTCGAAAATTGGAGATTTGGACCGCGCTGGTCCTGTAGCCACAGTCTCGCAGAGGCGAGACTGGCCTCGCAGCATCGCGCTCACTGCCGCGAGCCAGGTTTCGCCCCTGCGAAACCTGGATGAGAAGAATAAGCTCGCAGGTGCGAGCGGGCTGCCACCGCAGCGAATCCGCACCTGCGAGGATGGTCGCGCAACAGCGAATATCGCTGGACAGACCTGGAAATAAATATCTCACTTCGTCTTAGCTCATATTTTGGAGTGGAGAGCTTAACCTAGAGCTACTTAAGAGGGTGGAGACCTAGACCCCAACTTTGGTAAATCCTTAACTCTTTCTTGTTGTTTTATGTTCCTCACTAGAAAGCTATAATGATGGTCTCTTGTTGGGGGAAGAAGGGTGTAACCACTCACTCCATAAACCGTAAAGCCCCTTTTATTCCTACATTCTTCTTAAATTAACCCTATGGGTAGTAACAATCTGATTATTCGTTGATGTAATGATTTCCAAAGGGATTGGGGGAGCTAGATTATAATTTCAAAATTCCTATTTTATTTCCCCACTTACCAAGAGTCTCCAATTTGTGGGGTTGGAAAGTTTAATGATCGAACCTTTATCAATTAAATGTGAGTATTTGTGATTTATAGGTGCATATATAG
Source organism: Lycium barbarum (assembly GCF_019175385.1). NCBI lineage: Eukaryota > Viridiplantae > Streptophyta > Magnoliopsida > Solanales > Solanaceae > Lycium > Lycium barbarum. Next base: position 100,101,640 of record NC_083345.1, on the reverse strand, counting down.
TGCGCGTTGAACAAGATTCGGCAGAGAAATGAAGAGCTTTCTAGAGGATGGGCTTTAATTCCAGGCATATTGAGACTGTAACCCCATTTGTCTAAAATGAATCTAATAGGAGGGTCACAGGGTAATAAAAGGGGGTTCCAATAGCTGTGAGGTGACGAGCACTAGTATCGGATACCAGCCGTCATGTTTGGGTATTGGTGCAATTTTTTAATTGTATAGTTGGTCTGAATGCCATGCCTTGGGCACTGGCTGATAGAATAGTACGATCCTTTGGCCTGTGATTGGAGTTTGATGCCCGTACTTATGTCTCTTATTATATTTGCATGTCTTGCTTGTTTATGTGCATATCACCCATGTATCCTCGTTGAAATGAAATAAAGTAAAAAGAGTGAAGCCTTTATGATGTTAAGAACATGCTTTGATGGTTTCTGTGCTTAAACTCTTATTCTTGATTTGAAGTATGCCATATTCATGCTTATTATGTATTCATGCATACAATTTGAGGATACGGTCGTGAGTCCGATAGGATATTTTTCCGGACGAGTGATGATGATTGGCACATTCTATTGATACTGGATATGGTTGGTTAGAGAGACAAGTTATTGAGATATGATATGATGAGGCCGTGATCTGAGGAAATTACCAGAGCGGTGATATATGGGCCTCATGAGCCCCCCATGGGACACGATTCGTTAATATTAGAACGTGTGTCGGGAAGTGGAAACAAAGGCCTTGCATTGCATTTGCATTTCATTCATCTCATCCTATATTATCCTTGTGATTGTTGGTATTTGACTTGCCTTACCTTGGATTATATATGTTAATTGTATGTAATGTTTAAGTATGGTTATCTAGATGAGTTGACGTTTAGACGAGATGTGAATTAACCGGATAGGACAAGGCTATCTTACACGTGAGTTACTTGAGAGATTATGAGGTTATCTAATTGAATTGATCCTTGAACTATCCGTAAATTACAAAGTCGAGTAGACCTTGGGATAGATGTTACCGAACTTATATAATGGCAAACTTCATAATTGGTTAGGTCGACTAGGAAGGACATATATCTATATTGATGCTGAAATTGCGGATGGGTAAATTAGTCCTTACGGGTTGTGAAATGTGGAATTGGTATAGTAAGATTGGTATTGAACTGCTAATTGTAATGATTCTTACATTTATGTCTCTTGTATTTAGTTTGAACATAAAAGTGGTAAGTGGGTGGCCAGTGCTCATCTTTGTGTCATGTAGGGACGATCGACGATATTGTTGAGTACCATTATTTTGTACTCACGCTACACTTGCTGCATCTTTTATAGTGCAGGTATGATTGATATTTGGATTTGACTTTCAGATGTTGTTGGGGTCCGTTGGGGCGAGCCATTGGTATTGCACGTGGCCCCCGAGATTCTCTTCTTACTGGTTTATTTTGTCTATCTTCTATTTGAACAGACTATTGTATAGAGTTGGTTGTATTTAGAAGAATTCTGTAGTGCTCAAGTACACTTATGACCAAGGTTTTGGGGTACTATCAAGTTTCCTTTGATTTTTTCGCAATATTGTATAACTTGTATTAAACTGATGTTGTTTCAATAAGAATTGGTAATTATTTTACTTAGTCTCGAATGGTTCTAGTTGTTTTTGGGGTTGGCTTGCCTATCGGGGAAGGGGAAGATAGGCGCCACCATGACCTTGTAATTTGGTCGTGACAGGATTTTGTTAACTATTTAACATCCATCAACTTAAAGGACCAAAATCATACATTCAACTTAATTAAAGGTTTAATGTGCTTAGCTAAATAACACAAGGATTAAAATTGGAATAAGACACTAACTCAGGGACCAAAAATGCTATTTGCTCTAAGAAAATCATAATTGAGGAAACCATGAACACCCACATTATTCAAGTATGAAACCAACAAAAGGAGCATAGTTTAGAGGAATTTTAATATATTTTTTTCTTTTTTTTTGTATATATGAGATCAATAATCAAAACCATTAGGTTTAACATATTGGTAGCCCGTCAAACTTACTAATAAATTTCATTTAGACACTCAAAATACGATTTTATTCCAATTGAGCAGCTAAACACATGCATGGTCGAAAAAACAGAGTAAAATGTGCTTAGCGATTTTACTTTAACTCGAAAGATTAAAAAAAAATGAAGCTATTTTAGAAATATGAAAATTAGCATATAGGAGTAGTATACCCAAGTAAGAGTAATAAACAAAACAATAGCATAGTTGAAAAATAAAAAAGATCACAAAGAAAATTTGAATTGAGACATTACAAATAACTGAAAAGAAAAAGGGTTTTGGTATCGATTTGATGGAGAATAATTCAGTGAGGTCTAGATTAGAGAGTGAAAAAAAGAAAACAATAAAGTTAGTGAGAGATAAAAAATCTATAATGTCAGAAAAATATTTCAATTTTAGCCCTACTGTTGTTTGCCAAAGAAAGTTTGGAGGCATGGATGAAGCTTTGTCGAAGTGGAATGAAAGTGAAGACCAATTGTGTCACATTAACTCAAGTACGTGGCATTAAGAGATAAACCATTAGGCTGTAACTGAAAACAAAGATACCGAAATTACCCTTTGTTGTACCACCAAACTTGTAATACTTCGTACCTTATAACTAAGCTACGTTTATGATTCAGAGACTTAGAAACCAAGACGGGAAGTGTTGGGATTGAAAAATTGGCCTTAAATTGTTAAAATGACATTCTACGTCATTTGTATGGGCTGTACTTATAGGACGTACTTCACCAGGGAGAAAACAGAACCACTAGAATTTGACATTCTAGGTACGGGTAAGTTTTGGGCCGTACTTGCAAGTACGAACCGTACTTTTAAGACGTACATTTTATATGGACTATACTTCAAAGTACGGGTCGTACTTTTCAAGTTGTACCTCACAGACTAAAAAGCATGGTTTCTAGAATTTGGCACATGAGGTACACCCAGATTGTACGGGCGTACATGTTAGCCGTACATTTTCCCGACTCAGCAAAATTATAAATACGAGACTTGAGTTCTTTTTCTTATTTTTCATTCTCTCCAAGCCCTAGAACGAAGTCTTCTTCTCCCACCATCATGATACACCAAGGTAAGTCTATCCTAAGCATGCCAAGTGAATTCTAACATATATCCATGATTACTAAATAGGAATTTATTGTTCCTAACTTAGGGTTTTCAAGAAAACCATCACAAGGATTCAAGATTTAGGCTTTTGGGATTCTTCCCAAGTTTAGACCATTAGCTACAAGTTTTGGTTATTAACAGATATGCAGTGTTTCTATCTACGTGTGGGAACATCATTGTTATTCCCCACGCCACATTCTTATATGATTATACGAAATTCCATTAAAACTAGGGTTTCCAGCAATATTCATGATAACCCTGCGTGCATGTACTAGGATATACCATGTATTATTACTTTGTTAATGTATTCTTAATAGTCCACTTTGGTTATTGAGAATCTGTCTGTAATCCATGAAAACCCATACTTTGCATTCCATGGGTTCTTAAATGCAAGATATGAACTTTAATGTTTATTTTCATGAACTTCTACAAGCATCGATGTTTTCATACAAGTTATACTATATCTCTATCTTCATGTTATAAAACAATCACGAATCATGTTTACAATCATTTTGATATAATTCATGGGCTAGTAAGCCAAATATATCCATTCATATTTTGAGAATTGCACAAATTACCGAGAAAGCTCAGATAGCCTTAAACTACGTATGCCAGCATAGGATAAGGATCTCTCCATTCAGTTAGGAAGATACCTTCATGTTTACCCATTGCGGGTTATTGGATCCATTCATGTTCATGTTCATGTCTTTTACCCCGGCAAGGTACATGATGGCCTAGCTGATGGGGCAGAGTCAGACGCCACGTGCTCAGGTGGTGGTTACATGTCGGTTATATATATATGATACTCATGTTCATGTTTATTTTGCAGATACAGTTTCAATTTTAATTCTATTATTTCATGTGTCATGCTTATTTCATTCAGTTGCTTTACATATCAGTACAATTCAAATGTACTGACGTCCCCTTTTATTTGCCTAGGAGCCTGCATTTCACGATGCAGATTTACAGGACGATGGATCAGATCGTTAGGACTTTGCACATATCAGCTATTGGTGATCCCCATCTCATTCATGGTTTTATCTTTATTAGTTTATTGCCAGTTATATAGTTAAGATTTATCAGGGGACTTGTCCCGGTAAGCAGTTTAGCAGTCAGACTCATGTCAGAGGTTTCATAGACTAGACTAGTTCAGTTATTTCATGTCAGATATTCAGAGTCCTATAGCTAGTATTTGCTCAGTACTTATTATATTTTCAGACTATTTCCGCATCATGTTTAAATAGTATTCTCATTAGTATTATGATGACTCATGATATTCAGATTACTCATGTTTTAAAGTGTATTCCGCATTAGTACAAACCCCATGTTGATTCAGCTAGCCATGTGGTTCGCTCGGCCACATGCAGCAAGGCACAGAGGGTTGTGTTACACCTGAGGCATGGTTCGGGGTGTGACAAAACTCTCACTAAAAGAAAACAATAAATTTATTGAGAGATACAAATAGAATAAAATAGAGAAGAGATGAAAAATCTATAATGTTAGAAAAATCTTTCAATTTTAGCCCCATTGTTATTAGCAAGAGAGAGTTTGGAGGCGTGGGAGAAGCTTTGTCAAAGTGGAATGAATGTGGAAACCAGTTGTTCTCACATTATCTCAAGTACGTTGCATTACGAGATAAAACATTGGGTCGTAATTGAAAATGAAGCTATTAAAAGTGCCCTTTGTCGTACCACCAAACTCTCACTAAAAGAAAACAATAAGGTTCGTGAGAGATGAAAAATAGAAAAAAATAGAGAAGAGATGAAAAAATTGTAATGTCAGAAAAAACTTTCAAATTTAGCCCCATTGTTTCTTGCCAGTGTGTGTTTGGAGGCGTGGAAGAAGCTTTGTTGAAGTGGAATGAAGGAAACCAGTTGTGTCACATTAACTCAAGTACGTGGCATTAAAAGATAAAATATTGGGCCATAACTGAAAATCAAGGTATTGAAAGTGCCCTTCGTCGTACCACCAAACTCTCACTAAAAGAAAACAATAAAGCGAGTGAGAGATAAAAATAGAAAAAATGGAGAAGTGATGTAAATCTGTAATGTCAGTCAAGTCTTTCAATTTTAGCCCCGTTGTTGTTTGCTAGAGAGAGTTTGGAGGCATGGAAGAAGCTTTGTCGAAGTGAAATAAAAGTGGGAACTAGCTCTCTCACATTAACCCAAGTATGTGGCATTAAGAGATAAAATATTGGTTGTAACTGAAAATAAACATACCGAAAGTACCCTTCATCATACCACCAAACTCTCATTAAAAGAAAATAATAAAGTTAGTGAGCGATAAAAATATAAAAAAACAGAGAAGAGATGCAAAATCTATAATGTTAGAAATATCTTTCAATTTTAGCCTCATTGTTGTTTTCCAGAGAGAGTTTGGAGGCATGGAAGAAGCTCTGTTGAAGTGGAAACTAGATGTGACACGTTAACTCCAGTATGTGGCTTTAAGAGATAAAACATTGGTTGTAACTGAAAATAAACATACCGAAAGTACCCTTCGTCATGCCACCAAACTCTCACTAAAAGAAAACAACAAAGTTAGTGAGATATAAAAATAGAGAAGAGATGAAAAATCTATAATGTCAAGCAAACCTTTCAATTTTAGCCCCATTGTTTTTTGCCAGAGAGAGTTTGGAGGCATGGAAGAAACTTTATCGAAGTGGAATAAAAGTGGAAACCAGTTGTATTACATTAACTCAAGTACGTGTCATTAAGAGATAAAACATTGGGGGTGACTAAAAATAAAGATACCGAAAGTACTCTATGTCATACCACCAAACTCTCACTAAAAGAAAACAATAAAGTTAGTGAGAGAAAAATATAAAAAAAATAGAGAAAGGATGAAAAATCTGTAATGTCAGACAAATCTTTCAATTGTAACTCCATTGTTGTTTGTCAGAGAGAGTTTGGAGGCATGGAAGCAGCTTTGTCAAGGTGGAATAAAAGTGGAAACCAGTTGTCTCACATTAGCACAAGTATGTGGCATTAAGAGATAAATTGGACTGTAACTAAAAATTAAGATACCAAAAGTACCCTTCGTCGTACCACCAAACTCTCACTTATAAATAGTTCAATTAAAAGAATAAAATTTAAAAACATCAAAAGGAGCAAAGTATAGAGAAACTTTAATGTACTTTTTCTTTTCATTTTAATATGAAACTACTAATCATAATCGTTAGGCTTAATACATCGACAGCCCCTTATAAATAGTTCAATTAAAAGAATAAAATTTAAAAACAGCAAAAGAAGCAAAGTATAGAGAAACTTTAATGTACTTTTTCTTTTCATTTTAATATGAAACTACTAATCATAATCGTTAGGCTTAATACATCGACACCCCCTTATAAATAGTTCAATTAAAAGAATAAAATATAAAGACAACAAAAGAAGAAAAGTATAGAGAAACTTTAATGTTTTTTTTTCTTTTCATTTTAATATGAAACTACATCGTTAGGCATAATACATCGACAGCCCCTTAAACCCGCCTTCAAATTTCAGTTAGGCACTTGAACTACGGCTTGTTCCGATTGAGCACCTAGACACATTATAAAGTATTCTTATTAGACACTCTCGGTATAAATTTTTAAATTTCTTGCGTGTGTACTCAAATATTCATTATGTAGATAAGTTAACCACTCCAAATATGTCAACTCCTTTAATTATACGAATTAGAACCTGATAATTGTTTCAATTGAGGATTATGTGTATAATTGAAAGAGATGACTTACTTCATGTGGTTAATTAATTTATGCAATGGACATTTGACAAAAAGGACAGCTCGGTGCATTAAGCTCCCGCTATGCACGTGGTTCAGAAAAGGACTACACCACAAGGGTCTATTGTACACAACCTTACCTTCTATTTCTGGAAGAGAATGTCTTCACGGCTCGAACTCGTGACATTCTGGTCACATGGTAGCAACTTTTCAAGTTACGACTTCCCATTTATAAGTATTAAAAGTTTTTCTAAATTTGAACTGGAAGTGTCTGATATAAATATTTATCATGTGTTCAGCTCAATTGAAACAGGTGGCAGTGGAGAATAAAGTTTGAGAGGCTATGCATGCATTCAAGCCAAACCGTCAACCAACTGCCCATGGCATTTTCCATTTTTGTTCCTTCCGCCCCCTGATTGTTTGGAACTCCCATTTTATCTCTTTATTCATCTTCTCTTTTTCTTCAATCACATTCAGCGATTTTCTTTACAACCAAACAGTGCTTTGACATTCTCTTTTTTTTTTCTCTCAAAAGATCAGCATGGATAATCTCGAAATCGAAATTGATGACAACTTTGAGAGAACTGTGTTTACCCCAAATTTGGATAATCAATTAAATTTGTGAGTAGGTATAGGATATATGGTTAAGCCTCAATCTACTTGATAAAAAAAAAGATATATACGGATATGACATGAAGAGAGAAATAATTATGAGAGATTCGCTATAGATTTATGTGTCTACTAATATATGAGTATCACTTGATTGAACAAATTTTAAGAGATGAACACAACGAATTCGGATCAAAATACAATATTGAGAGAGATTTGTATATATTTTATAGTACAAAATGTTCTTGATATGAGGAAGCCAACCCCCCAAAAGTAGGGCAATGAGCCCTATTTATAGTATTGCCCCATGGGCTTCATACAACATGAGAAACTCAAAGATAAAGAAAAAACTCTGAAATGGATTAGGTTGGGTTAGGTTGGCCGTACGGTCCGACACCCGTACGATTGGCAGTTGAGCATGGCATATCGTTATCGACGCGTGGCAATCGCATAACGGATCTTCCGGTCCAGCGGGCACGATCAAACGGACTAACGGCCACGATCAAACGGAGGAACGGCCATGATCAACTCGGCTGTGGGAAAATCGGGCCAAACAATGCTCTTCCCTTTCCTCGGTTCAAGCACTCCTCCGATCCAGAAAGTAAATCTCCATACCCGTGTTGATCTCTTTATTCCCTCAGTCACCGGTCTCATCGGTTTAACATATATTCGATTTTTACCGTATACAAATAGTCCCCACACTTTTCGGACCAAAGTTTTATCGGAGTAACAAGAAGTGGATGAATCAAGAAACCGGTGACTCCATTTATCCGTTGTTATCTTTTCATTTTGGCCGGAACCGTTGCGTCACGTCCCTCTGCCATCGGCCACGTGTCTCACCACGGATGGTCCGCTCTGACAACCGCCGCAACGCACGTCGCTTCAAGTCATTCCTCATTAATGATGGGACACATGGCACACCTCGATTGGCCGGGAATTGTAACCGTCTCAACCCCACGTCTATATAACGTCTTCCAACGCACCATTTTTTCCATTTTACGATCCCCTTAATCTCATCTTCAATCCTTCATTTCTTACAGCTTCAGTTCTTCATTTCTTCTTCACTTCTTCTTCATTTCTTACCATCTTCCAATTCACGTCTCTCGTTGATTTGTTGCTTGTAGTATGTAAAAAGGAACGATTCTGCCAACTTCTCCCTCTCGTTTTCTGCCATTTTTGAATTCTCCGTCTGTTCTCTTACTTCACTTTTTAACTTCTCTTTCGAACTTTGCCAAATCTTTCTTCGTAATCTCCAAATGTCTGCTAACACTGAAACCACTTCCCACGATATTCCCTCGGTTTCGTCGCAAGGAACCGAGCCAACTTCTCCACCTAAGGCAAAAAGCACCTTCGAGCCCACTGCCTCGGACATTATACCGGCCAAACCTAACTTCAACAAAGATTTTGAGGTCGAAAAACCTTCTCCGGTATCCGATAGAGGGTTTGATGTGAGATGATATCCCTCGTCCATTACCAAGGGAAAACTCGACTTAGTCCGGGATGATTGCGGGTTAGTCACCCGTTCAGTTCAAGTTTTTTCCCCCGGGCCAAGCGAGTCAGTCACTGACCATCGGGAAGGTTTCTTATACGTTTATACTAACCCTTTCACTCTCAAGCTTGACCCCCCGGTCGATCCGGTCATCTTAGACATGTGCCGGACCTATAACTTAACCTTGGCACAGATTGGTTCGATAGTTTGGAGGGTCGTGGCCTGCCTCTGGCTGTTGGCCAATAATACCGGGAAGGAGCTCACGCTGGCCCACTTGATACGCTTATATTCCCCGAGGTTGTTCCGGGGTGGCGTAATAAAACTCACAAAGCGTAGCTGGAATCCATTTTTATAAAAAATGGATGAAGATAGAGACGGGGGCTGGTTGGAGAGATATGTCCGGGTGCGGACCTCGTACATTATCTCGGACAACTGCATGCCTTTTCCGAAAAGGAGGAATAATAATCGTAAGTCTGAATTCTTTTAATAATCGCTTGTGTGTTTTGTTGAACTCCAATCTATCCACCTTCTCACTACTCTTCCTATCTATGTTAGCCGCGGGTTGGACTCCTCCGGTCATCCGGGATTTCAACGAATGAGTTACTGCTCTCCTCAGCCAACATGCCCACGACGATCGGACGTGGGGACACCTGTCATGTGGCCGATGGGTCACCCAGAACCACGGTAATACCCGACTTATATCCGTATTCATTGCATCTTCTACCCTTCTGTAACATCCTCGATTTTCAGTTCTACCTAAGGGCTCGGTGGATCCAAGGCCGGAGTCAGCAGCAGAACCATCAACGTTGGCACCCAAGTTCGATTCAGCGGGTGCATCCCGTATCCTTGCTGCTGCTGCCAAGAGAAAAAAGCCCTCGGACAAAGGGCAGAAACCAAAGAAAAGGGCGAGGAGCATCGTTAGGACTTTAAGGGATATAGCATAGCCCGAGCTCCTCATTTGGAGTATTAGCGCGGACCCTTCCGTGGCTCCCATTCCGGAGGAGGGCATCACCGTTTCACCACTTCCTTCAGCCGGGAAAGGACCTTCGGTTCCGGCATTACCCATAGGTGCGGAAGAAATTCTTTACCTGACTCCTCTAAGGTCGATTGAATTCGTCGATATTTCAGGTGAAGATTCTTCCGAAGAAACCCCCCTACAAAGGACAAGAAGATCCGGGAGGGGGGGGGGAGCTGCTGCTGAAGCTGGTCAAAGAACTGAGCCGGCCCCCGAGAGCGAAGCTCCAATGGCCATTGGCCCGTTGCCCGACTACGAGACTGCTGCAACTACGGAGACCCCTGCCTTTGCTGAAGCTACCGAGGCCGCTCCAAGTTCTCCAACTCCGGCTTCAAGGTCGGATGAGTTTGAGGACATGTTCTCGGGCACTCCTCCTGCAACCGGTGAAGCTGCTGGTTTCGGACATCTCCCAATCCCTCGAGCTACTAGGGCTGCTAATCAGACCACCGAGTCCGGTGGCAGGGATAGCTTAGTCCGTACCTTTCCGGCCCCAAGTGTGGAACCGAGGAGGACAAGGTCGGCTGTGATCACCGTTCCCGAGGATTGCAGCTTTCTTTCTTGCCCGGTGGGCGTGGCGAGCTACCTGAGGCCCCTTGTCTCAGACTCGGACAAACGAAAGATGAACGGAGTCCCTTGGCAATGCCTCATCAACGAGGGTATGCACGCGGGCAATCGGGTAAGTTTATTAACCATCCTTGTATATTTCATTGAGAATTTTAATCTCATTTATTCAAGTTTTTGACTTCATTTGCAGAGTGTGGTGCTCGTCAACGAGGCTTTCGTCCGCGCCCAGAAAGAGGTGGACGACCTCAAGGGCCAGCTGGACGCTCAGAGCCGAGAGACAGAGAAATTTCTGCACCTTCTGCGGGTGAAGGAGGATGAGCTGAACCAAGCAGTTACTCTTTCCAACCTCCGACCCGAGCTCGATGCAACAAAGGCCGAAAATCATCAATTATAGGGTGAGCTGCCCGAGATGGTCGAATACAACCGGCATCTCGAAGCGGACAAGATCGGCCTTAGCCGAGACAAAGCTCACTTATCCTCAAGTCTTGGTGAGCTTGAAACCACCGTCACTCAACTCCGGGAGGAGCTGGACTCTGTCAAGTCCGATGCTACGAGCATGGCCGAGAGGCATCGGCTGCTCGAATCTGAGAATGCTCGGTACAAAGAGCGTAAGAGGGTGCTCGAGGAGAAGGCGGAGAAGAGGGCCCAAATATGTGATGATCTAAAAATAGAGCTCCAGGAGACGGTCGATGCTAATGACACTCTCAAGGCCGAGCTCGATTCGTACATTCAAATGCGAAGTGTCCTCGAAGAAGCTCGGGATGTTCTGGTGGCAAAGCTAGCCCGGGCCGAGGCCGATTTGGAAGATGCTCTAAAGAGCGTGGAGGCCACCGAGGCCAATACTACTATTGCTGCTGAGTATGAAAAGTGAAAGTCTCGGAGGATGGCTTTGCGCATCTTCCGGCCCTGATCCTTGAAGCAAAAAGAATCGAGGAAGAGGCTAAGGTTGCCCTCGGGGCTGACTCCGAGCGGACAGTGTCCGAGCACTCCGGATCCAACCATACCGGATAGATTAAGGCCTGTACTTAGCTTTTTTTTTTTTTTGTCTTTGCGGGAGTCCCCAATGTAAAATCCTTTGTATAAATAGAACATGCGTTTTTCTTGATTCTTTACTTTGTTTGAATGTTTGCTATGATTTCTGCCCGAATTGTCGGTCCTTTTTAAGGAGTCATTATTTCTGACTGTGCCTGAATATCGACTTTTCTCTTCATCCGGTACATTTTGTCCGAGAATTCTATGGAGTTTTTGCCCGTGGGACTTATCTTATGCTTTGTGAATTCAGACGTCTCCAAATCACGTTGAACATTTTTAGGGCCGGTATTTTTTGGACACCTGAATCTCAGCCTTAGCTAAATTTTGATGTAACGGTCCCTGTTTGAGGGGTTAGCTGTCACACCCTAATCTCGCTAGGGTGTGATGGGCACCCGACCCGTACTTAGGGCCGAGCGAACCCACTGACTCTTACTACGCACATACTCGCTTTGGACTCCTAACTCAAACAAAAATGAAATACATAGTTAAGGCTTCCAGAATCATCTTCCAGGTATGTAAGGCTTACCCTTTCTTTCTTTTGGCATGATCCTTATGAAACAAACAGACGAGGTATATGTGTGATTTCAAAGAAACTCCTGTTCTTAGAGCCACTAGGATGGCTAATATTCTTGATTTCCATGAGCTATTTCATATGGTTTTGATACGTATCTATGATTTCCGAAGCTCTATTTGATATGTTTCCGAGTTTGTCTATGATTCTTATTCACTTCTTGACATGAGTACGCTCGGTATAGTTGAGCTTATTGTATGGTTGAATAACGAGTAAAGCATAAAGAGTTCATGTCCCTAAAAGGGTTCTGTAAGTATTAATGTCTCTAACTTTTGTATACAGTCTCGGATTGCTTTGGAAACGTTCGTAGAGGTTCTGTGGTAAAAGTGTTCATAACTTTCTCATACTAAACCGGATTGACTCGAAACGTGTTTACGATCCTCAAGTGTTGATTGGTGATCGAGTCTTAAAAATTGTTTTATATGCATATGGTTTCTCACTACTCTGCTCGTGCACGCCTTAATATGTCCTTCACCGAGTCCCGGGCCGGGTATGTTATCGTGCGCACTCCACTGTATTGTTCACCGAGTCCCTCACTAGAGGGTCGGGTACGGTATATGTATATGATGATGATGACATGATGAAATGATGATATTCTATGGCGGCCAGGAGGGCATATGATGACTTCATTCACCGAGTCCCTCACTAGAGGGCCGGGTACGGTATGTATATATATATGTATGCATGCATGATGATATGATAGTATGCTGACATGATTCATCCACCGAGTCCCTCACTAGAGAGCCGGGTACGGTATATATATATATATATATATATATATATATATATATATATGCATGATGATATGATAGTATGCTGACATGATGACATGACTTTATCCACCGAGTCCCATAATGGGTCGGGTACGATATATGATAATGGTATGCATGATTCTCATTTCAAAGGCATATGTATTGATGTTCCTAAAAGTCATACTTGTTTCTGGTAAAATTTCCATTTTGGTTACGTCCCTTTTTATTGTATTTCATGCCTTACATGCTCAGTACATATTCCGTACTGACCCCCTTTTTCTTCGGGGGCTGCATTTCATGCCACGCAGGTACACCCAGATGAGTAGAAGACATTGCTAGAAGATGTTCCAGCGGGATTGGCGAGCTCCACTTCCTTCCGGAGTGTTGCCGAGTCTGAGTACATATGTTAAGATTCCTGATTGATGATAGAGACTTTGCAGACAGAGTTGTGGGTATAGAAAGTCAGTCTTGTAAGCGGCTCCGTAAGCTGACGTACCATTATGCATCATGTTACAAATTCCATATGATTACAGGTTTTACTTGACTTGAGAACGACGAAAAGAATGTTTCTGAAAGCCTTTACTATATAATTCAGTATTATTTGATTTAAGAGTCCAAAGAGATTATGTGTGTAATAAAGAGTCAGCGGGTTCGCTCGGCCCTAAATAAGGGTCGGGTGTCCATCATGCCCTTATCAAGATTAGGGTGTGACATTAGCAATTTTGGCTCGGTTCATTATGACCTTATTGCCTTTGTCGGATTTCGACCGTAGTGCCCGGAATAGGGTATGTGAATGAAGTAATGCCGAAATACGGCGATAATCATCGGGGTAGTGTTTTAATCAAGAAGACATCCGAGATATCGTTATTCGAACTTTCGATGATTTTTGTATTGCAAGTATTCGTACATACATTATGGGAATTTTGTTTCCTTCTGCTTTTCCCGTAGCAAATACTTAAATGGACACGATTCATTCTGATCGTTTGGCCCTTACATCGAAGCCTACTGCCGAAGGTCCGGTCTTGGCTTTGCCGTAGCAAATATTGAGTGGGCATGATTCATTTTGATCGTTTGGCCCTTACATCGAAGCCTTATATAAAAGGTCCGGTTTTGTTTTGTTGAGCTCCTCCGATTTTCACTAACCGGGGTAAGCTTCGAAGTGGCTATAATGTCCCCTAGTGCTTATCCGAGCTGCAAGATCGGGTAAGCGCTATTAAGTCCCTATTAGTAGGGTGTGACCCCTAGTTTCCGGGTGTTTGTCCTTGTCTTTGTCGAGTAACACGTTGTACTTGTTGCCTCATTAAAACCCTTGTCAGAATACCCATTTTGGGACAAAACCGTACAAAGGAAAAGAGTGAAACACATGTTTTCAGACCTAGATTCTAACTTTATCTGGTACTTGACCTCCTGCAAAAGAAAAAAGTTAAAAGAAAAACACGGGGAGTCCATACCTTAGCAGTAATATCTTTTCAGATGAGCCACAGTCCAGTTATTGTGCAACCGTTGCCCGTCCATGGATTCCAACCGGTACGATCCTTTGCCCGTTATCTCGGCTATCTTGTATGGTCCTTCCCAGTTCGGACCCAGTTTTCCTTCGTTGGGACTCTTGGTGTTCAAGGTAACTTTCCGAAGCACCAAGTCCCCACCTTTGAAGTGCCAAAAATTGGCTCTCCGATTGTAGTACCTTTCCATTCTCTATTTCTGGGCTGCAATACGGACCAACGCGTTTTCACGGAGTTCATCCGTGAGGTCGAGTTTTACGGCCATGGCCTCCTAGTTTGACTCCTCGGTGGTATAGCTGAACCGGAGAGTCGGTTCACCAACTTCTACGGGAATAAGGGCTTCGGCCCAGTAGACCAACGAGAAAGGAGTTTCCCCCGTGCTGGATTTTGATGTGGTTCTGTAAGCCCACAATACCTCCGGTAATATTTTCCTCTAGTGATGCTTTGATGCTTCGAGTCTTTTCCTCAGATTTTGGATTATTGTTTTGTTCGTGGATTCCGCCTGTCCGTTCGCACACTGGTGATATGGAGTTGATACAATTTTCTTGATCTTCAACACTTCAAGGAAATCACTGACTTTGTCGCCCACGAACTGAGGTCCATTATCACAAGTTATTTCGGCCGGAATGCCGAAACGACAGATGATGTGATCCCATATGAAGTCAATGACTTCCTTCTCTCTGATTTTTTCAAAGGCCTGCGCTTCAACCCATTTGGAGAAATAATCAGTCATAAACAAAATAAAATGAGCTTTACCTGGTGCCCATGGTAATGGACCGATAATGTCCATTCCCCACTTCATGAAAGGCCAAGGTGACACCATCGAATGCAGCAACTCCCCGGGCTGATGAATCATTGGAGCATGTCTCTGACACCCGTCACACTTCCGGACAAAAATTTTCGAATCCTCTTCCATCCGGTTCAAGTAGTAACTGGCTCTTATAATTTTTCGGACCAGGGCTTCTGAACCGGAGTGGCTGCCGCAAGTCCCCTCATGGACTTCTCTTAAAACATACTCCGTTTCTCCGGGACCCAAACATTTGGCCAGGGGTCCGAAGAAAGATCGTCGATATAATTGGTCATCTACCAAGCAGAAACGCGCAGCTTTTGTCCTTAGCGACCGGGATTCTTTTGGGTCACTCGAGAGCTTTCCATCTCTTAAGTAGTCGACGTACTTGTTGCGCCAATCCCAAGTTAAACCCGTTGTGTTTATTTCGGCATACCCGTTCTCTATCGCCGTATTCATCAAGCGCACCATAGTACCAGGGTTAATTGCTCCCCCTTCGAGCGAAGATCCCAAATTGGCCAATGCATCGACTTCGCTGTTCTACTCCCTAGGTATATGTTGCATGGTCCATTCTTTAAACCGGTGTAGTATCACTTGGGTCTTCTCCAAATACCTTAGCATCCGTTCATCTTTCACCTCGAAGACGCCATTCACCTGGTTAACGACCAAAAGCGAGTCGCACTTTGCTTCAATTATTTCGGCCCCCATACTCCGGGCTAATTCCAAACCTGCAATCATAGCCTCATACTCAGCTTCATTGTTAGTCAATTTAACAGTTCTAATGGATTGTTGAACGGCATCCCCGACCGAGGTTCTAAGAACGATCCCTAGCCCGGAACCTTTGAAGTTCGAGGCTCCGTCCGTGTGTAGTGACAAAATACCAGAGGCTTCCCCCGAGGTTAGCAGAAGTTCTTTCTCAACCTCGGGGACCATAGCCGGGGTGAAATCCGCCATAAAATCAGCCAAGATCTGGGACTTGATAGCCGTTCTAGGTTTGTATTTGATATCATATCCGCTCATTTCTACGGCCCATTTAGTTAGTCTACCCGATAATTCCGATTTATGCATGATATTTTTTAAGGGGTAAGTAGTTACTACACATATCGGATGGCACTGAAAGTAAGGCTTGAGTTTTCTAGAAGCACTTACCAATGCCAGTGCCAATTTTTCCAAGTGGGGATAACGGGTCTCCGCATCCCCCAAAGTTCTACTTACATAATAAATAGGAAATTGTGTACCTGATTCTTCTCGGACCAAAACGCCACTTACCGCTACCTCGGAGACAGCAAGGTACAGAAAAATCTGCTCATCCGCTTTTGGTGTGTGCAACAGCGGTGGGCTGGACAAGTATCGCTTTAATTCTTGTAAAGCTCTTTGACACTTTGGTGTCCAAACGAAATCGTTCTTCTTCCTCAGTAAGGAGAAGAAATGATTACTCTTATCCGAGGACCTCGATATGAAGCGACTCAACGCCGCTATCCTTCCGGTGAGCCTCTGCACTTCTTTGACGTTATTCACTACCTCGATGGCCTTGATCTTGTCCGGGTTGATTTCAATCCCCCGGTTTGACACCATGAAACCTAAAAATTTGCCAGACCGGACACCGAAGGCGCATTTTTCCGGGTTGAGCTTCATGTTATACTTGCGGAGTACATCGAAGGTTTCCTGCAAATGTTTTAAATGGTCTTCTGTTTCCAGGGACTTGACCACCATGTCGTCAATATAAACTTCTATTGTTTTCCCTATTTGTTCTTCGAACATCCCATTAACTAGGTGTTGGTAAGTTGCACCGCCATTTTTTAGTCCAAAAGGCATGACATTATAACAGTAAGTCCCATATCGGGTAACAAAAGATGTTTTCTCTTAATCCTCCGGGTGCATCCGAATTTGGTTATACCCGGAGTAGGCATCGAGAAAACTTAACATCTCATACCCGGCCGTCACATCGATCATTCTATCGATGTGAGGCAACAGAAATGAATCCTTCGGGCATGCTTTGTTTAGATCCTTGTAATCAACACACATTCGAAATTTATTACCTTTCTTCACCACCACTACTACGTTAGCTAGGTTGTCCGGGTACTTTACCTCCCAGATAGAGCCTATGTTCAAAAGCTTTGTTACCTCGTCTTTCACGAAGGCGTGTTTTGTTTCTGCCATGGGCCTTCTCTTCTGCTTTACCGGGGGAAACCTCCCGTCCAAACTGAGCTTGTGAGCTGTTACTTCCGATGGTATACCTGTCATATCTATGTGGGACCATGCAAAGCAATCGGTGTTAGCTCGAAGAAATTTAATTAACTTGTTCCTAAGCTCCGAGGTTAACCCCGTGCCCAGGTATTCCTTTCTGTCCGGTAAATATACGAACAAGATGATTTGCTCCAGCTCCTCTACTGTTGACTTGGTTGCATCTGAGTCATCTGGCATGACGAATGATCTGGGTACACCAAAATCATCCTCTTCATACCCCGGATCGGACCCCGACTGCTTTGATTGATATTTGGTGTCCTTTTCTCCGGTTGAATATTCTTCCTTTTGACCCAATTTTTTGGGTTGAGGTGTCGCTTCCTCGACCGCGAACATCTCCCTTGCAGCGGGTTGTTCACCTCGGATGGTTTTTATCCCCTCCGGAGTCGGGAATTTTAGCAGCTGATGCAATGTCGACGGCACGTCCCTCATGCTATGTATCCAGGGTCTACCCAGTAATGCGTTATACTTCATATCTTCTTCGATTACATAAAACACCATTTGCTGGATAGTGCCATCGATGTTTACCGGCAATGAGATCTCCCCTTTGTGGTTTCGCTCGCCATGTTGAACCCGCTGAGTACCCGGGCTACCAGTATAATCTGATCGAGTAGCCTTAGTTGTTCGACCACTCTCCACCGGATGATGTTGGCCGAGCTACCTGGGTCAATCAAAATACGTTTAATTTGAGTTTTAAAGATGAAAATAGAGATTACCAATGCGTCATTGTGCGGTTGAATGATGCCTTCTGTATCCTCGTTGCTGAAAGAGATGGAACCCTCGGGTATGTAATCCCGGCCGCGCTTTTCACGCACAGCAGAGACCTTGGTTCGTTTCATCATCGGCCCTCGTGGGGTATTGGTGCCCCCAATTATCATGTTGATTATATGCTGGAGTTCTACTGGCTCAGCCCTTTTAGGGGTCTCCCTTTCCTTGTAATGACCTTTGGCTCTTTCACTTAGCAATTCTCGGAGATGGCCATTCTTCAGTAGCCGGGCTACCACCTCTCTTAACTGGCGACAATCCTCAGTTCTGTGTCCATGGGTTCCATGATATTCACACATCTTGTTCGGGTCCCGTTGGCCCGGATCCGACCTTAGAGGTCTCGGCCATCTTACATCCGGAATACGGCCGATGGCCGATACGAGGTCCGAGGTGTTGACGTTGAAGTTATACTCCGATATCCTCGGCGAAACTTTGTTGCCGGCAGAGCTTCCGGTATCACTCCTGAATGAGAGACCTCGACTGTTCGACGGGCGCTCGACCCGTTTATCACCCCGACCGGAGAAATGGCTTGGGCCAACCCTGGATTTCTCCGACCTAAATCTTGGTTTCTCCGAATGAGAATATGGCCGATACCTTTCCCTCGATGACCTCGGCTCCAGTTCGTAATTTTTCCTTGGTCTCTCAAAACTTTTGTTCATGTTTACTGGCCCCGGGGGAAGCTCGAGTTGGTCATTCTCCACCCGAATCTTCGACTCGTATCGGTTATGGACATCTGCCCATGACACAGCCTCGTATTCTAGCAAGCTTTCCTTTAATTTGAACGAGGCCGTCGAGCTCCGAACATTGAGCCCCTTTGTGAAAGCTTGTGCAGCCCATTCCTCCGGAACCAGGGGAGCTCCATTCGTTCCCTTTGGAACCGGTTGACAAATTCACGCAGTAACTCATCGTCTCTTTGGGCTATATGGAAAATAACCGCCTTCCGAGCCTGTACCTTTTTGGCTCCGGCGTGTGCTTTTATGAACGCATCGGCGAGCATTTCGAAAGAAGTGATTGAATGCTCGGGCAGATGGTCATACCAAGTCAATGCTCTTTTTGACAGAGTTTCCCCGAACTTTTTCAACAACACGGATTCGATTTCATCCTCTTCCATATCATTGCCTTTTATAGCGCATGCGTACGAGGTCACGTGTTCGCGAGGGTCCGTTGTGCCGTCATATTTTTGGATATCCGGCATTTTGAACCTCTTCGGGATCAATTTTGGAGCCACACTCGGAGGAAAAGGCCTTTGGATATACCTCTTTGAATCCGGCCCTTTTAAAATAGGCGGAGCCCCCGGGAGTTGATCCACCCGAGAGTTGTATGTCTCCACCCTTTTTTCGAACGAGTCTACCCGCTTCGCTAACGTTTTGAGCATCCTCAGAACCCCGGTGGATGAACCAGCTCCGGACCCATTGCTTTCAACCATCCGTGCCTCATCTCTTCTGGGTTCAGCAACACCCTTCTCCTTCTCCGGGGTCGTTTTATCTCTTCCGTTTTGCAACTGGGCTACTGCGATTCCCTGTTCGGCAATCACCGCTCTCTGTTCCTGCAACATTTCAAAAATTAAACGTAAGTCAATATTATCGTTCGGGGTATCCGGTTCTTTCCGGCCCTGTGTCCGAGACAAAGTAATTGAATTGTGAGTATTTAAAGGGTCAGTGGCTGGCTGGGCGGCATTCTCCTGGTCCACGGTGTTTTGTCAGTTGAGGCCCTCCCTCGAATTAACGGGGTTAGGATCAGTGAGGTTTGGTAATCCTCTTGGCCCGCTGCCTTCATTTTCGGCCACGATCTCATTGTTGTTGACGTGACCAGATTGCCCACTTTTAGCCATTTGGTCCATTTTTCCAGAGACGAACAGAAGACGTTTTTGGTTTTGATGGGTAAGATAGAGATCAAGATCAAAGACCCCTATTATCCTAGCCCCACGGTGGGCGCCAAACTGTTTACCCCAAATTTGAATAATCAATTAAATTTGTGAGTAGGTATAGGATATGTGGTTACGCCTCAATCTACATGATAAAAAAAAAAGATATATACAGATATGATATGAAGAGAGCAATAATGATCAGAGATTCGCTATAGATTTATGTGTCTACTAATATATGAGTATCACTTGATTGAACAAATTTAAGAGATGAACACAACAAATTCGGATCAAAATACGATATTGAGAGAGATTTGTATATATTTTCTAGTACAAAATGTTCTTGATATGAGGAAGCCAACCCCCCAAAAGTAGGGCAATGAGCCCTATTTATAGTATTGCCCCATGGGCTTCATACAACATGAGAAACTCAAAAATAAAGAAAACACTCTGAAATGGATTAGGTTGGGTTAGGTTGGTCGTACGGTCCGACACCCGTACGATTGGCAGTTGAGCATGGCAGGACGTTATCGATGCGTGGCAATCGCGTAACGGATCTTCCGGTCCAATGGCCACGATCAAACGAACTAACGGCCACGATCAAACGGAGAAACGACCATGATCAACTCAGCTATGGGAAAATTGGGCCAAACAATACTCTTCCCTTTCCTCGGTTCAAGCACTCCTCCGAACCAGAAAGTAAATCTCCATACCCGTGTTGATCTCTTTCTTCCCCCGGTCATCAGTCTCACCGGTCTAACAAACTGTGTGCAAGGAGTTTTCATGGTTACTTGGTCCTTTAACTGTCGTATTCATCGCTCTTTTCCTCGTTTCCACCTATTTCCTAGTCGTCCCTAATACTGGCAGAATTTGCCTCTGTCAGTTTCAGGTTTCTTTTTTTTTTTTTTTGGTTTTCAAGAATGAAGCAATGATTAATTTCTTTTAGTTTGTTTTCTGCTTTAATAATAATTATTCAGCTGATGTTATTGTTATTGATGATTTTTTTTATTTTTGGATAAAGAGGGTTATTATCTGAAGCAATGACAGTGTTTCGGATTGTGTGTGCGTGTGTTTTTCAATTTTTAATAATTGTTGTATTCCGGAAAGCTTGCGCACACATTAATTAATTGCACGAGATACATGTTACCTCCCACCAGCAGATCAGCATTTTCACTAAGGGGAAAAATGCTTCAGTTTTGAACTTAAAACCTTAAGGTGAATTTTGAACCCCCTAAACCACTAAGCCAACCTTATTGTGTTTAGGGGGTTCAAAATCTATATATGTACATAAAGAATAATAAAGTTATCTTATATATACAGTGTAACGTTTTCCCGAGGGTGAACACCCTCAAGCCAACCTAGATCCGCCCCTGCCCACCAGCAATAGGTACCGCATAACGCTGTCCACCAAGGCTAAAAGAGATGTCTATCAAGGCTAGAACAGATGGGAAAAAATCACCTCGTGTTTTTTTCTCTGCCAGCATTTGTGTTCTGAACTCACTTCATTGACCATAGGCCACAAACTTGGGTGCCTCTTTGGGATTGTTTAGGCTACTTGAATTGTGTGGATTAAAGTGATTATGGGTGATTAGAGGCGAAGTCAGGATTTGAATGTTAAGGTTCAGGATTTTAGTTTTCTTAAGTTACTGGATTCTAAATTAATGATTTGTACATATTCGATGAATTTTTTCAGCCAAATATAGGTTTGGGCTAAGCTACGAAATAGAAAAAAATGTTGACCCTGTTAGGATATCCTATTAACCATGCGGTTTGATTATAGTATTATGGTTACTCTTTATGGAAAAATTGTTTATTTATTTATTCAATTCAATAAAGTCTTATTTCAAATAGATTATTTGTTCATATGTGTGCCTTTTACTTATATAGTAGACGATTTGGTGTGTGGAGTTTTAGCTCATGCATAGAAGATTAAATTGTCGGTTCTTATAAGTTATAAAGTTAATGTTCATAATCAAAGATGAAACTGGGCAAAGTATCTTGATGATTGTAGCATAAGATTAAAATATAATCTATCTTGATTATGGGAATGGTTTTATTTCAACTTCTTATGCTAGTACATTTTGTATGTATTGAACAGATCAAGTAGAGATAAGTGATTTTGTATTGAATATATAAAATAACCTCTCTAGCTCATTAAATGTACTTATACTCTTAATCTTGATATGATTACTATGATCAATGTGCTTTGTTCATTATTTTGATTTATTAAAAGGTACGACTCAATTGCGAGCTAATGTATTCCTGGTAAATTGGATAATGGCAAAGTGCATTTGTGAAATAAAAATTAGTTGATAGAATCCATGTCTCGACCTTGAGATTGATGATACCCCTTTATGGATGCTTATAAGTTTTCATGTGAAAACCCTGCAGGGGGATTTTCTATCAGTCACATGAAATAAGTTAAGCAGAAATATAAAGGATTAAATTAGTCGATGAATTAAATTTTCAGTAATTTAATTTATTTAATTGGTATCTGTAATCTTAACATGGGGAGTTAAATAAGTTTTTAATGAAAGATTTCGAAATTAAACTGAGGAGTGCAATTACAGTTTTTTAGTGGAATAAATTGTAATTTATTGTGGTAGGATTAATTCACTCATATTACGAATTAATACCGCAATAGGAAGCCTCGTTATTAAATCTGTGGTCTCTACTGTGCCTAAATATTCTAGAACAAGGAAAATAAAAGGATAAATAATATCCTTGGTGGGTAAGGAAAGGGCCACACGTTTTTTGCTAGGGTTTTAACCTAAAAACATGTATATATAAACAGGGCTAATCAACCCTAAGGATCATTGAAACTCCAGTCGCAATACTTGCCACTCAAGTATTTCGTTCATAGAAATTCAGGATACACAGCAGAAGATCGCAGACCTGGAGAGCACGACTGTTGTTGACGAGTTGTGTAACAGCTTCAAAAGGTTAGTATTTCAAGCTCATGTTTGATTATGTTTGTCTAGTTTACATGTAAGAACTGTTGGGATTTTAAGCTCAAGCTTTAAAGATAAGTTGATGTGAATGAGAAATAGAGGGAAGAAAAATGGAGGGAAAATAGAAAATTTGAGCAAAGTTCCTTTTAGAAGGGCACTTTGTACCACATTGGTAGCGGAAAGGGAGAGTTGTGTGTCTATATATCAAAGCACGTCCTCTAGCTCATAAAGGGTTAAGAAGAGGACCTCCCCTCATGCCGCTGTCGTCGCTCGGCTCGACTCGGCTTCGGATTTGGATTTGGTCAAATGATCTGATTGATTGATAATCTTTTTAGACCAAATTTATTTTTCCAAACTCATAATTTAATCTTCATTTCGGATATTATTTAAATATCATTTCCACGCAAAATCTAATTTATTAATTTAATTTTCACCCCAACGGCCATTTTTCTAAAAAGAAAAGGCAAGTCTTCTTCGAACAGGCACCATACCTGTTCGGAACAGACATTTCCATTCAAAAATCCTAGCTATAAATTCCAGAAGCTTCGCCTCATTTTTGGTTCACACAACAAAAAAAAAATTCTGAAACTTCCTGCATTGCAATATTATTCTACATCGTTTTTTTCCAAACTACTGTAAGTGTTGTGTGATTTGCTCCATTATTTGAGTTCGCCGGAGTTCTGTGGTTTGTATTGCCGCTACTACAGAAACGTTTTTCCGTTCTATCCTGAGAGGAAGTAACCCATTTCCTTTGGCAATAGTGCGGGGGTTATAATTCCTTAAGGACACGCAAGCAACTTATGGGCTCGGAAGATTTTATACTTCTTCTACACTTCTGTTCATCAATTCTTTACTAGTTATGATTAATAAACTACATCTTGTTTATTAATTACTGGTCCAGATTACGGTTAATAACAAGAACTTGATCTTGGTTGTCTGCTTCCGCTACACATATATGCCTGTTTTCCATAAGACCCTTCGTAAACGGCACAACCGATGATCTATAGCCTTTATTATAGAAACTATATGGTAATCAAGAATGAATCTTTTTCTCGAAGGATCAGAAAAAAAGGGTCTGGATCTCCTGTGGGAATGATTTTGAACAACTCAAAAAAGCTCGTTCTCGCTTGCTGAAAGTAGAAACCGAAGCCGAGCAGTTTCGAGTGAATAGATACTCCGAGATGAACAAGAAAAGTTGAATTTGTCTGCACCCTGAGTTGTTGATACAATAGTCAGGAAAATTAATACATTATTGAGGATAAAGAAATCCGATTTTCTCATGTGTACATGGAAGGAACGAAGTCACTCGACCAAAACAAGGTCTGGGTTCAGCCGAACCCGTAAGCCATGCTCTAGCTCCACCCTGATGATGACATGAAGTTCTAATTCGTGGAATATGAATAACGTAATATTGCGGAAAAAAAAATGTGTCGGATTGGAGCAGAGAATATAGATAATTCATATCGCGTTCTCAGCTAGTTTTGGATTGAACTGTAGTTTACTTGAATGTGTTTCCCGATGTTGGGATGTTATTTTTTGATTTCTCTGTTTGGATAATCTATGACTTGCTTAACTGTTTGATTTTTCTGGAAAAAAAAGATACAATAGTTAAATGGTGATTACTAACTATTTGTGTCCTGTTCTAATCCTAGTGTTTAAGCTGAGATTATTATTATTTTTTGATTGATTATTTTGACTGATGGATCAATACTCCATGAAATTTTGTCCTTGAGTGATGGCAAAGTTCAAAAGTTGATTCCTTTTCTCTTTTAAATTATTGAAGTGGATTTTCTCTGAGTTGGGTTTTGCTATGGTGGAATGTTTGTAGGGGGAGCATAGTGGGATGCTGCATATTGTGAAGGATTGTTGCTGTGACAACAAGACCGTGAATTATCTTAACAAGGAAGTACTACATCCATTGCTCCAACAACTTGTTAAAAGACCTTTTTTTCAGATATTTCAAGGTATGCATTTTAATCATGTATCATGGAAAATATTTAGGCCCCGTTTGTCCATAGATACCAAAAAAAAAAATCATTTTTTTTTTTGGAATTTTGGAGTTGGAGTTGGAGTTGTGTTTGGCCATAGTTTTTGAAATTGTAGTTTTTGGTGAAATGTAGTTGTAAAAAAGTGAATTTTTTTTAACAATTTTTTTTGAATTTTTGGTATTTAATACAACTTCAAGTTGTATTCGGAATTCTCATGGCCAAACGCTGATTCCGGAAAAAAGTGGGAAAAAAAAATCGAAATAAAGTGAATAATTCTTATGGCCAAACGGCTTAGTATGTTAATTTACTTAGTCTGCGAATTAAAACCATTTGAGCTGTTATTTGTAAGTGCTGATATGTTCGTATTAGGTAGAAACTCTGAACTGGTTGTTAGTTCCTGAATCAGACCATCCAGAAGTGATGGTCTCGCTTCTGCTTGGATAGCTTAGTACTTATGATTGTATACTCTGTGGTTTTCCATATCTAAATTTCTTGATGTTTTGGTTTAAAATTATGTTTGCGCACTTGTGAGAGATCTGTTGGATAAAACGGCCCAAAAATATTCTCAACATGATGTGATATTATCCGTTTTGGGCTAATCCCGTACGGTTTTCTTCAAAAGGCCTCACATCATTAAGAGTATCCAACTCCGTATAAGTAGCTCATTTTTCTTTTCAGCTATCAATATGGTACTTTGTTCGCACACCCAACAATCTCCCTCTTGAACTAAGTTCCACGTGGCTCATTATCATACCACGGGTCAGAGATTCAACATGTCCGTGTGTCATCCATATTGTCAGAGTATTTACGGTCACCAAAGCCCAAAGGCTGTGAAATGCGTCTTCAAAGCTACCGGTAAATGTCATAAACCGGCCCATAGACGGACAAAGGCACTAAGCCGGGCCCCACGCCGCACTCCGCCATCTTCATACTCGTCCCGCCAAACCATTGGCTCTGATACCAGTTGTTGGGCTAAAACGGCCCAAAGATACTCTTAACATAATGTGATATTATCCACTTTGGGCCAAGCTCGCGCGGTTTTCCCCAAAATGTTGGGTCCATCCCCTTATTTTGAGGAAGAAAACACCTCCCTTATTTTAGGGAAGAAAACACTTTCTTTGTTTTGAGGAAGAAAACACTTCCCTTGTTTTGAGGAAGAAAACATCTTCCTTGTTTTTGAAAAATTGTCAAGTGCTTGCTTGAGTCACTAATGACATCAATAGGTTCATCTCATACTTACAAATAGGGAAGCTTTCTCATTTGCTAGAGACACTAAAAATTGAAGAAGACAACACATTCCAAAGAGAGAAAAATCTAAGAGAAATACTCTTAGTAAAAGGCTTAAGTAATAGAAGTCTTTAAGAGAATTTTTTAGTAAAAAAATTCTTGAGTGTAATTGGGATTAGGGTTGTGAGGTTGAGTGTTGTAAACACTTGTAATATTTCTTCTTTAATAAGATCTGCAGCAGCAACGTGGACGTAGCTCTCACATTGAGGGTGAACCACTATAAATCTGTGTGTGCTATTTATTCTTCGCTTACATCACGACGTAAGTAGGTTCTGTCTAAGGAGGTTGGTATTTAAGTGGTCCAGCTGTGACCCTCCAATCTTTCCTGGGAACCTGCTTACAAAGGTCGGATTTGGGATTCAAATCCTAACAACTGGTATTAGAGCAACAGGTTGTGTTGTGATTTAGAAACGATGGGAGGCGAAAATGGTACGATGCACGGCATCGGTAAATTCGATGGTACAGATTTTGCGTTCTGGAGAATGCAAATTGAAGATTATTTATATGGCAGAAAGCTTCATAAACCTCTGAGTCCGAAACCAGAGGAGATGAAGCAAGCAGATTGGGATCTCCTCGACAGACAAGTTCTGGGAGTCATTCGGCTGACGCTGTCGAAGAACGTTGCTCACAACGTGGCAAAGGAGAAGACCACCGCAGATATAATGAAGGTATTGTCTGACATGTATGAGAAACCTTCGGCAAATAATAAGGTATTTCTCATGAAGAAACTATTTCATCTAAAGATGATGGAAAATGCTCATATTGCTGCACACGTAAATGAATTCAATACCATTGTAAATCAATTGTCATCGGTAAAAATTGATTTCGATGATGAAGTGCAAGCTCTAATCTTGTTGGCATCCCTACCAAATAGCTGGGAGCCAATGAGAGCAGCGGTTAGTAATTCTGTCGGCAGTGACAAACTAAAGTTCAACGATGTTAGGGATCGTATCCTTGCTGAGGAGGTGCGCAGGACAGATTCTGGAGAGGCATCGACGAGTTCTGCTTTTAATGTTGAAAACAGAAGCAGAAATTATGACAGAAACTACAACCTAAATAGGGGCAGATCGAAGTCAAGGAATGGCAGGGGTCAATCCAGACCAGGACGAACACTTGAGTGTTGGAACTATGGGAAACCAGGTCACCTCAAGAAGAACTGCAGGGCGCCAAAGAAGGAGAACAACAAGGGGGCTGGAATCAACGCTGCTACGGAAGACATTGGCGTTGCGTTGTTGCTATCGGTTGACAGCACCGATAGACTCTTGGGTGCTTGACTCAGGAGCATCCTTTCATACCACCCCACATCATGATATAATGACAAACTACGTGGCTGGGAATCTCGGCAAAGTTTATTTAGCCGATGGAGAGCCGCTAGATGTTGTTGGCACGGGAGACATTAATTTGAAGATGTCAAATGGATCCTCGTGGAAGATTACAAAAGTTAGACATGTTCCAAAGCTGATGCGAAACCTGATCTCAGTAGGTCAGCTTGATGATGAGGGATATGATCTCAACTTTGGTAATGGGTCTTGGAAGGTGGCGAAAGATGCTATGGTAGTTAGCCGAGGAAAGAAGATCTACATGACGACTAGCTGTCGTGATACTATTGCTGTGGTTGACAACACAAAGAAGACAGATTTGTGGCATTGTCGGCTGGGGCATATCAGCCAGAAGGGGATGAAGCTGTTGGTGACAAATGTCTTAATTCCGGAGCTGAAGACGGTGGACCTTCATACGTGTGAGAGCTGCATTCTCGGAAAACAAAAGCGAGTAAGCTTCTCAAATGCAGGCAGGGAGTTGAAGGTCGAGAAGCTGGAATTGGTGCACACAGACGTGTAGGGACCTACCACTGTCCCCTCTCTTCGAGGATCACACTACTACGTGACCTTCATTGATGATTCAACCAGGAAGGTATGGGTTTATTTTATGAAAAATAAATCTGATGTGTTTAGTGTATTCAAAAGATGGAAAACTATGGTCGAGAATGAAACAAACCTCAAGTTGAAGTGTTTGAGGTCCGACAACGGCGGAGAATACACTGATGGTGATTTCAAATGGTACTGTGCCGATAATGGGATCAAGATGATGAAGACTATTCCTGGAACGCCGCAACAAAATGGAATAGCCGAAAGAATGAACCGAACGTTGAACGAGCGTGCTCGGAGTATGAGAATACACTCTGGACTGCCCAAGACATTCTGGGCAGATGCAGTCAATACTGCGACCTTCTTAACTAACCGAGGACCGTCAATTCCCTTGGATTTCAGAATTCCAGAAGAAGTCTGGAGTGGCAAGAAGGTAAATCTTTCATTTCTGAAAGTGTTCGGCTGCTTATCATATGTTCATAATGATGATACGGCTAGAAGCAAGCTTGATCCAAAATCAAAGAAGTGTTACTTTATTGGCTATGGTGACACCGAGCTTGGTTACCGATTTTGGGATAAACAAAATCGGAAGATCATCCGAAGCAGGAATGTTGTCTTCAACGAAGAGGTACTGTACAAAGACAAGTTGCAAAAAAATTCAGAATATCAGGACAAGGAATCGGAAATAGTCGATTTGAGGGACTTCCCGACACCTGAGCCGCAGCTAGGTATAGCCGAGGCAGAGGAACAAACAATCCAAGAAGGTGCTGATGAAAGTGCCGATTCTGAAACAAATAAGCAGACGCCAATCACATAACTATGTAGATCATCCAGGATCAGGAAGCCGATTCACAGGTACTCTCCATCCCTCAACTACATTCTACTCACTGATAGAGGGGAGCCGGAATGTTATGAAGAAGCAATGCAAGTCGATGAATCGACCAAGTGGGAGCTGGCAATGAAAGATGAGATGGATTCACTATCGGAAAATCATACATGGGAGTTAGCTGAGTTTCCAAAGGATAAGAGGGCATTGCAAAACAAATGGGTTTATCGGATAAAGGAAGAACCCAATGGAAGCAAGCGTTATAAAGCAAGGCTGGTTGCAAAGGGATTTCAACAGAAAGAAGGCATCGACTATACGGAGATCTTCTCTCCCGTAGCCAAGATGGTGACTATCAGAACTGTTCTTGGACTGGTAGCAAAGGAAAATCTACATCTGTAACAGATGGACGTGAAAACTGCATTTCTTCACGGTGATCTAGACGAGGAAATCTACATGCGACAGCCAGAGGGATTCAAAGTCAAAGGAAAAGAGAATCTAGTGTGCAAACTTCAAAAGAGTCTGTACGGACTAAAACAGGCTCCAAGACAGTGGTATTTAAAGTTTGACAGCTTTATGAAGAAAGCTGATTTTTCAAGGTGCGAGGCAGATCACTGCTGTTACTTCAAGAAATTTGAAGACTCGTATATGATACTGCTACTCTATGTCGACAACATGCTAATCGTAGGAGAAAACCTACAGGAGATTGATCGGTTGAAAAAAGGGTTATCGGAAGAGTTTGCAATGAAGGATTTGGGAGCTGCAAAGCAAATCCTTGGGATGAGAATCGACCGAAGCAAGGAGGGCATCAAAATCTCACAAGAAGAATATGTGAGGAAAGTTATCAAAAGGTTCAACATGCATGATGCCAAGCCAGTCAGCACTCCTTTGGCTTGACACTTTTGGTTGTCAAAGGATCAGTCGCCGACAACCGAGGATGAGAAGAAGTAGATGGACAAGATACCTTATGCATCTGCAATCGGTAGTCTTATGTATGCAATGATATGTACAAGGCCAGACATTGCACATGCTGTGGGAGTTGTCAGCCGATTTATGAGCAATTCGGGAAAGCAACACTGGGAGGCTGTGAAGTGGATATTCCGATATCTGAAAGGCAGCTCGAGTTTAGCTCTATATTTCCGAAAATCAAAAACAGGATTGCAAGGGTATGTTGATACTGACAACGGTGGTGATGTTGATAGCAAAAAGAGCACATCCGGGTATGTTTACACCTTCGGAGGTACTGCAATCACTACAAGAAATCTGCCTTATTGTGGCGACGAAAGTCGCCACAAAATCCCCAGAAGTCGCCACGAAAAACCTATAGCAGCGACTTTCCTCCGTGGGTAGTAGTTCCATAACTAAAGGGTTGTTGTGACGACATTTGGTAGTCGCCACAATAAGCAGGTATTTGTAGCAACATATATTGCCACAAAAGGTAAGCAAGCATGTCACAAAAAAAATTCTACAACACAGATATTGGCTTGGTCGCCACTGAATAAAAGTTTTAGTGGCGCCTATGTCACCACAATACAAACGAACTATCGGCAGCAACTTTTATCTCGCTACTAAAAAGTGATATTTTGTAGCGACTTTGGTCGCCACAAAACTCAATAGACTATCAATGGCAAGTTTGTCCTCGCTACTAAATATTACTACTAGTAGCGACTCTTGTCGTCACAAACTGAATGTACTATCAGTGGCAGATTTAATCTTGCTACTAAAAAGTTACTTTTAGGAGCGAGGACAGTCGCCACAAAAACTACTAACCTTTGTGGCAACATTTATCTTGCTGCTAAAAAACAACTTTTAGCAACAATAAAAATAGCCAAAAACAATTAAATCATGAAGATTTACTATAGACAATTGAATTGTCTAAAATTAATATACTGCTACTAAAAGTTTTCAATAATAAATAACAAACAACAAAAGCATTCCCAAGCCGAATATTATAAATACTTTCATTACTTAAAAGTCAACTGCATATATATTACGTACATATATATAGTACTTCGGTTCATTGTGTGCATATACATATGATTCAAAAGCAAAAACTTCCATTGTATGCATATTACATATGATCCAAAAGCAAAAACTTCCATTGTATGCATAATATTACATATGATCAAAAACTTTCATTGCACGCCTTGAAGCTCCTCTTTGGGCAGCCCCATTGCTTAAGAACCTTGTCCCTGCTATTAAAAAACAACACGGGATCACTTTGAAAGTTCTCATAATCCAACACTAATAATAAACTAGAGCACATAAGAATCTAAAATTCAATGACATAATAGTTCCAACACTTTATAAAGATAAAGGTTCATACTTCATCTACTTTACCAAAACTGTACCATGTTGCAATTCAGTTCCAAGGAAAGCAAATCCAAGAAATATGTATAAGATAATATGAGCCAAATTGAAAAAGTATTTAGGCCTAACTATAGTGTAACATAATCCCATCAGATACCATCATGGCAATATATTTTTTATCATATCTTTAATATCCATGCAATACTCATCAAAATTTAAAATTTAGTATCAAATATCATGATTGAGTTACAAAATCTAAACCTGCACATATACATCAGTTCCTACTAGCGGTGTACATAGGACGGGTCTATCAGTTCCCAAAATTGCTATGGGATCAAGTTGGTATATATGCTTCTTCTTTCCATCAATTGCTAGAAAATAACCTCAACTAGTAACAATCGCTAGAGAAATTCCACACTTAAATCTAGGGGTGGGTGTTCGGTTCTTCGGTTCGGTTTTCTCACACATCGGTTTGGCTATTTCGGGTTCGGTGTTTTGAACGTGGACACCAAACACCGAACCAAACTAGTTCGGTTCGGTTCTTTCGGTTTCGGTTTTTTGAAGTTTGGTTCGGTTCGGTTTCGATTTTTTCAATTCGGTGTTTTCAATTCAGGCTTTCAGCACCACAGTTTCAGCAGCTGCAGCGCAGCTGAAACTGTGGCAGCAGCAGCACAGTTACTCAGCTGTCTCAGCAGTCAGCATTCATTTTTTAACAAAATGCAGTCATTTCAGTGCAAGAACAACACCAAACTTACTCAAGTTTCAGCCAACATAACACACCAGCAGAACGATCAGAAAGGCTCAGCAGCTATCAAAACAACAACCTTGTCTAGTGTAGTATTTGTTTAAACACAGAAGTATTGATCAGGTATAGTAACCTGTTCATTTTTATGCAATGACTTAAGCCAACAGAGCCTAGCTGCAGCTCAATCACACACACGCGTGAGAGTCTGCATGGCATATGTCTGTTCTTTGAACCAAAGCTGCAACTCAATCACACAAAGTGTGAGAGTCAGCTTCCATCATGGCATAGGAATGCTCTTTAAAGAAGGCAGCAAACTGATGATCAGCAACACATTCAAAATGAACCAGATTATCCTAGGAAAACAGCAACCACAAACAACATCTATGTATAGCCTTGGGATGGGGTTACAAATGCCAGAATCAGTCATGCCTCAAGATGCAGTAGCATCAGCAGTTATGTATAGCAAAGAACACCTTTTCTCCTGGTGCAGCCAAGCATGAAGCCACAAATTGGCTCAAAATGCCACAAAGATGGCTCAGAACATAGCTAATATCTTCTTTCTTCATAAATTCAGTTATTAGCTGTTTCCAGTTAAATCCAACCCATTCCAAGAGCATTAGAGACAAATTAGAATATGGAAAAACTACAAACTACATTACCGAAGACTGCAAACCAGCAATTTGTTTATGCAGTAACAGCTGGTGTTTATGCAAAAAAAAAAAAAAAAAAAAAAAAAAAAAAAACACCTATGATAGAGGCTGGTTGTGTCAAAGGGTGTGCAGGCCTGGAGGTTGGACTAATAGAGGACTGGTTGTGTTGCAAGGATTTTTGTAACAGGTAGGGGAGTTAGAATAAGGCAGCAGCAGCAGGTTCTACTAATGCTGGCCTCTATCAGACAAGCATCAGAGGAGCAGCCTGGTGCTGGCACTTTGTAGCCTTGGTTGTTGCTGTTGGTACACAAGGTGTTTGCCACAAGGTGTGCATAAAGGCAGCATTTTGTTGCTGCTGGTGTAAAAAAAAAAAAACGAAACACAGGAAAAACTGCTCCCTCTTTTAATAAACCAACACATTAAACGATCGGAAAGGACAAGAAGAAGGAACGTTACTTCTAAAATCAGCAACTTGAAATTGTAACAGAACTTTAGTAGCAGCGAAATACAAAATCTGCTAGAAAATCAGATTTAGAGGAACTAGCCAACAACTTATATGGATCAAGACACAAAATAATTTTCAAAAGTAAGAAAGAAGAATTGTCAAGAGCAAGTACCTGTAGAATTCTAGTCATGAAAGCAGCCATTTGGTCTTGGATCATCTTGTCAAATTCTCCTCTCATGTGTGCACGCTCCTCTTCCAATATTTTTTGCAAATCTTCTTCCATCTCTCTTTTTAAGTCGATAGCCATCTGTTCATTTTCTTCTTGCAACTTTCGGTTCAGTTTTTCTTGGAACTTCCGGTCCATATCAGCTTGCATCTCTTGACGCATAATTTCCATCGCAGAAGACACGCTAGCTTCTATGTTTTCCTGCTGCATTTGAGTCTTTCTGGGAGGCTTCTTTCCATATCCAAAACCACGAACATAGCCTGATCTCTGACCAAGAATGGATGAATACATCTCTTCTCTAGTCATGGGATGCTCAACCTCTTCAGATTGTTGTTCAACAACAAGTTGCTGAAGCTGGCCCTACATTTACACCAAGACATAATCATTTACACCAAGACATAATAAACATATGAAAGTAGCAAGTAATATGATGGAAAGATAATAAGGCAGTGATTTTAGGGAGTTACATGAATTTGTTGGGATTTTTAATCCAACCACACCCGTTCTCCGTTAACATTCTTATGTGTATGTTGGATCTCCCACACTTTATCTGGTGTGTCCTTTTCTCCAGAAACCGGATCTCTCTACAATATAGTTTTATAGGGAAAATTTATAAGCAGATAAATATATAAATAACAAAGCATTATATGTTATAATAGGGGAACAATAGTATTTTCACCGTAGATTCTTCTACTTCTGCAAAAGACCTTGTACCACAAGCATGCTTAGTTATTTGCTTTTCCCTATTTCTTTTGTTTCTCTCACTAACAACCAGCAATAAGTCAAGAGTTCAGGATAACTTTATTCAAAGAGTAAACACACTTTGTATTTACTAACTTCCAAAATACTGGTTATTAAGTTACCTTGAATTCCTCACTTCCAAAATACTTTACTAGGTATTTCCAGTCCTCCAACTGAACATCCTCAGGTCGATGAGACAATCTTTCTTCATCAGTAGAATAACGGAGGTAATCAGTGTGCAATCGAGCTTTCCATGCTCTAAAAAGCCTTTGCATACTACTTATCACAAAGCCTTGCAACTTATGCTCTCGCAGCCCGCCACAAACTTCAAATTTGTTCTGAACATATTGTAACATTATATTTGATATAATAATCATATGAATAAATCATGAATCTAAAGGAAATATAATATTGACAGTAATTTGTTACCTTGACCTGTAACCACATTGCTTCTCCGTATTTCAAAACAATCTTTTGCCATTTTCCCTCTCGGAACGAGATATAGGTCCTCATGATCAAACCAGAGTAATTAACAATATCTCTAGCCCCGGAACCCACAGCTCTATCAATGTCATCTGGAATCATTATTGTGATTTTTCCTCTATACTTAGTTTTTATATCTACTGTTTTAGATTTATATTTTCCCCTTCCTCTCTTTTTATTGATGCGAGAAACTGCAAAGCAAAAACATATATATCATCACTACTGATTTTAATATATATCAGCTACAAAGAGTCTTAACTAACAAAGAGAGTGAATTTATCCGGCAGCTCTGGCCGGAATTTCAATAGATATGGGGGAATATAAGATTTTCTACAATGCAGATTTTAAATCATATGACATTACAGGGAGACATTCAGGTTCTGAAGTATGGTTCGACTGGTTCAAGCGTAGCAGACATTTAATGAGAAAAGTTACTATTAGCATTAGTGTCATGAAATGGTTGGTGGTTGCCTTCAATACGACATTAGAAGAAAAGAGAAAGATAGTAAAGAGATGGCATACGAAGGAAGAACCTTGACACTCGAAGTTAGACTTAGCACATATTTAGTTAATAACCGATTTTAACGAGACACTCGAAGAGGAAGGACTTCTACTAATCCCAGATCAAAACCAATCCCCGGCCTTGAAATTCCTAATAGACCTGCAGGACAACGACCTGAAACTGCTCCTCAACCTGAACCAAATAATCTTCATAATCATGGAGGACTTGGTCATATGGGAGGATTGGGAGGATTTTTTTCCCACAGCAACTGCAAGATTCGGTTACTCAGCTTCCAGTTTCATGGATTTCCTAGTCCGACAGCGTATCCTACCACATCAAATTACCCATTTGGATATACTCCTGCATATCACGGGCCACATGTTCGTAATGCTCAAGACACAGCCCAAGTACAAGCAGATAGCAATCTCAAGTTTATGTTCTTACTTGTTGGTTTTCTTGTGCTCATTTATTTGTTGGGCTAAAGAATGGATTCAGTCTTGGCCTGATGCTAATGTGGCTGTCAGATTTTGTCCATGTGTATATGTCAACTCTGCACTCACTTTGAAGTTTCTTCTATCTTTGGTGATCTGTAGATGCTGGTACTTTGTTAATTTAATGTAACCAGTTTATTTTTCTGTGAAATATGTACATTTTGAATACTTAATTTGGTTCTAGCTCGTTTCTGCATTCCCTTTGGGTAAGTAAACCAAATAACACATGCTCTTGATGGCTTGTAATGCTTTTCAGTTATGTGCTATTGGATCCAAGAAATGAGGACAGAAAAATAAAGGTTCACGACAAGATGTTCCGAATTCAGACGAAAGGTAAAAGGTTGACAGTTAAGAATCCAAAGAATGCTCTGCTGGTCTCAGAGAAACCTTATTTAAAACACAAACCATGAAAATTTACCAAGTCATTCTCAAAATAAACGGTTTCTTTAATCTTAGAAAGATTTTTCTCTCCAAGCAAACCAAGTTCTTAGGCAAAGATTGTAACATTATCAATTTAAGAAACAAATCAAACAAAAATGAACAACCCCACCTTAGAGCGACCAAATTTACGTCTACATTCATATCCAAGAATCACCATGAAAAAAGAATCCCATAGAGCAACAAAACAATTCAAGATCAGAAAATTTAACGGATAATTCTGAGAAGAAATAAGCATTTGAAAAGGATCAGGAAAATAAGTCTACCCCATAATAATTGTTATGTGATGATGAATGTCTTTGTTCATGGGAAAATATAAAACCTTGAGAGAAACCACGCATGTATGTATGTGTCTTAAACCCCCAGTTCTTTATACAGTTACTGGCTCTAACGGTTAAAGCCCGTAGATGCATTTGCCATTAATCAAAGGTCATTCTCCAAGCCCCCTCTACCCTAAATGAGGATTTACAGTAGGTCATTCTCCTTTTACGAGGGACTATAACAGAGAACTAACCTGCAGCATTTTCAGCCTCTGGAGAGGGGCATGCATTTTCTTCTAGATTCCTTGATGATTGTGTCTCTGGAGATGTTCTTTGGAGAGGGTTACATGATATTTGTCCGGACTGTAGAGTTCCTTGACTTGGGTTACTTGATTGTCCTATCTCCAAAGGTACCTCATTAATCCCTATTGATTGTATTTGTGGTTGAGACGTCGTTCCAGAATTTCCACGTCCTCGAAAATTTCCACGTCCACAGCCTGTCCCGCTTTTACCTCGTCCAGTTCCTCTCATTTCCTGCAACATCAGATTAAAAAAGGATAAGTATCATAATCAGAAATTAAAGATGATAAAATATATATTTATATGTTGGAGAAAATATCAATTCATTAAGCAAAATATTAAATCAATCATTTATAAAAATGTGAGACATTTTGCTCACAACTGTACCTTTATTGATGAAAATGTTAACAGTAAACCACTAGTTTTACTTAAACACTGATTCTATCTATAAAGAGAACTAATAAGAACAAAAATACAGAGAACTTCTATAAAAGTAAAGCTACAAACATCTTGGTTTTTAGTTTCATGTCAGCCTAATAAGAACAAAAATACAGAGAACTTCTCAAAACAAGATGTAGTCATCTATATCATCAGTTTTTGCTTCTTTATCTTCAAGAGGATGTATCACTATCCTCTCCATCATTATCATCAAGTAACTCTTCTTCGTCTTCTTCATTCTCGGATACATCTATATCATTGTCATTAATGAAATCATCTTCCTCATTTCCTTGGTCATTGGTACGCAAAACAGTTTGTGGTTCAATATCATCCCTATGTAAAGACACCTCAATCTCAGTTTGTTGGTCATTGGTACGCAAAATATTACATTCAACTTCCTCTTGTTGATAAACTTCTTCGTTAAGTAATGCTTCATCTTCAACTTCAGGAATATTGAAAAGGTCGCGAGGATTTGTCTTTACAACAACAAGCCAATCTTTATTGACCATGTCATTCAAGTAAAAGACTTGCTCGGACTGAGACACCAACACAAATGGCTCATTTGTATTCAAGGCACAATGAGTATTCACACTTGTAAAGCCATATTTGTCAATTTTATATCCTCTTCCTAGGCGAGCCACATCCCACCAATGACACTTGAATAGGTAAACTTTCCTGTTCCCCACATAAGACAACTCATAAATGTCCTCTAATACACCATAATACTCCTTATTAGGGTCTGAATCATCTCCTCTAACAAGAACTCCACTGTTTTGTGTTTTTCTCACAAGCTCTTTTGTTTGAAATCTAAATCCATTCACCATAAATGTTGAATATCGATGAACCAATGGGTCAGGACTGACAGCTAAGCTTATGAGATCATCATTTACGCATCCTTGTGCAGATAACACAAATATCTACAGAAACAAACAACACTATTATGACCTATATAACACTTTGGGATAATTACACTAATAGTAAAAGTGTCATTTAAGTAAACACCTACACGTGCACGAAACCAATCAAGAAACTCATTGTTATGCATCCTATGAGCTCTCATTGATCCTTGACTTTCAATCTCTCCCGTGTATTCCCTACATTTTGTGTTAATGAAGATTAATTGAATTGTCTCAATGTGAAATTATCTTGGAATAAATAAGAGACTTACTCCAAGAATTGTGACACCTCTTCACAATTTTGAAGCACATACATGCATGCTTGGTTGAACTCATCATGAGGTAGCTTCTTGCTATCTGTAGCAGCACCTTTTGGTTGCCCACTATTTTTAAAGATGGACATCTCACCCTTTCACCTAGATCCATCGTCATTTCTAGTTGGTTTATTGAACTTGGTTGAGATATTCTTTAAATATCGTGAGCAAAACGTGAGGCTTTCCTCTGCCAAATAACCTTCTGCAATTGAACCTTCTGGACGACCTAGGTTGCGTACATATGACTTAAGTGTTCGCAAATACCTATATATAGATTACTGATTAATATAATTGTAGAATATGATATTCTAAATATGTGGCATTTATATTATAGAAAGACACGTTACCTCTCAATAGGGTACATATCCCGATATTGAACTGGTCCACCAAGCTTTGCCTCTCTTGCCAAGTGAATTGTCAAATGAATCATGACATCAAAGAACGCCGGAAGAAAAACCATTTGAAGTTTGCATAATATGATAGGACTTTCAGCCTCTAGGATATCAAGATCTTCAATTGTCAAGCACTTAGAGTATAGATTCTTGAAAAATTTGGCTAAGGCAATAATTGGTTCACAGACTTCCTTAGGCAACAAACCACGTATAGCTACTGGAAACATGTCTTGTAATAATACATGATGATCATGACACTTCAATCCATGTATCTTTTTCTCAAGTATGTTAACACACCTT
The DNA here is from genome assembly GCF_019175385.1 of Lycium barbarum. Taxonomy (NCBI): domain Eukaryota; kingdom Viridiplantae; phylum Streptophyta; class Magnoliopsida; order Solanales; family Solanaceae; genus Lycium; species Lycium barbarum. The sequence goes on along the minus strand of NC_083345.1, from coordinate 100,062,748 downwards.
GAAATGTTTGATGAAAAGGCATCTGGAACCTTCAAATTAGCTAAGAAATCACATACCTTCAACTTCTCTTGTAGGGACAATGCATAGCATGCCGCCGGTAACAAAATATTGTCCCCATCCTCAATTGGATGCAATCCTTGCCTGATTCCAAGGTCCACCAAATCATATCTACTTTTCAACGTGTCCTTTGTCTTTCCAACAATATTCATCACAGTTGATAAAATATTATCGGACACATTTCTTTCTATATGCATCACATCAATGTTATGTCGCAACATAAGATTCTTCCAATAAGGCAATTGAAAAAAGATACTCTTCTTCCTCCAATTGTAAGCATTGTTAGAAACATTACGCTTTCGCTTTTGCACTTTACCATAAGTCACATTGCCCAAATCTTGTAATTGCATAAGTGCTTCATCACCTGTTAAAGGGCTAGGTGCAGCCCCCATTTCCACTTTCCCATCAAATAACACCATGTTTCTACGCCATGGATGGTTTATGGGAAGGAAGCGACGATGACCCATATAACATAACTTATTACGTAAGGAAACTGATTGTGTGTCTTTATGGCAACAAGGGCATGCAAGCTTGCCTTTGGTTGACCATCCTGAAAGGTTCCCATATGCAGGAAAGTCATTAATCGTCCACAGGAGAGCCACACGCATAAGAAAATTAGATTTTAAGTGTGCATCATAAGTCTCCACCCCGTCCCATAGTTCTTTCAACTCTTCAATCATTGGTTGTAAGTATACATCAATATCATTGCCTGGACACTTAGGGCCTGGAATAAGAAGTGTCATCATGAAATATGGATTTTTCATGCAATCCCATGGTGGCAAATTATATGTAACTAGTACGACAGGCCAAATACTATGATTGGAACTCATATTCCCATAAGGTTGGAACCCATCACTTGCTAAACCTAATCTAACATTTCTTAACTCAGTTGAAAAAGTAGGATGACGCTCATTGAAAGATTTCCATTCTATTGAGTCGGATGGATGCCGCAAGACACCATCATCAATATTTTCTTCCTTGTGCCACCTCATCTTCTTTGCCGTCTCTTTTGCCATGTATAATCGCTGAAGCCTTGGTTTGATTGGAAAATGTCGCAATACTTTATGAGCTACTTTCTTGCCTTTGTGTCCTTCTGACTTCCATCTAGACTTACCACACTTCGGACATGATTGGGCATTGACATAATCGTGCCAATATAAAATACAATCATTCTGACATGCATCTATTTTGGTGTACCCCAAGCCTAGGTCACGAAGAACTTTCTTCGCTTCATAAAAAGATTTGGGTACAAATGACCCCTCAGGAAGAACTTCTTTAAAGAAGCTCAACAACTCATCCATTGATTTGTTGCTCCAATGGTTAAGACACTTCAAGTGAAGTAATTTAACAACAAAAGACAACTTTGAGACTTTTGTGCAACCAGGATAAAGTTCTGTCTGAGCATTTTCTAACAATTTGTAGAACTTTGTTGCATGCATATTTGGCTCTTCATTGCCCTCAGAAGAATTAGTATTATCCTCCACATTCATATATCCGCAAGCATCGTGAATCATTTCAGTAATGTTATCCTCTTCAATGCTATCATCTTCGACTTCATCATCAACTCTAACTAACACTTCTCCATGCAAGTCCCACACTTTATAAGAATCCCAGAAGCCCTTGTTCAACAAGTCTCCTCTTACATTAATCCTTAGCTTGAACACGGTGTTCATACACCCTTTACAAGGACATCGAATAATAGTGCTCACCCCGGGTTGACTGAATGCCCAATTAAGAAAGCTTTCTACTCCATCTCTGTACCTTTGGTCAACTCTATTGCTAATATTCAACCAACTTTTATCCATTTCCTATTTTTCAACAAAAAAAGGAATAAATTAATTAATTAGATTTTTCATAATGATAAACAGTGGAAAAGTCTAAGAAGAGGCCTATGCAAAGGCGTCAGCATGAATAAGTCAATATAAACTTCATATTTAAAAAATTAATATATTCATAACTAAAACATACTCTACTTTATATGAGAGGTGCATTCCAATTATCAGAAGAATAATTGTGATTAATATAATTTACGAGGAATATGATCAATAAATCATGCAGTAGACAATATACAGCAACCACTAGTATAACTCCAAGTGCAGCTAATGTTTTCTTTAAAGGACAACAACATGTACCAAACATGGTGGCCATTTAAACCACAGGTATGGCAAGCCTATCGAATGTAGTATCTATTCTTTTTACAGAACAAAACCAGCAGGCAGCTAATTCCCCCTTAAAGTGTAGCATTTGTTTTTATCAAAGTAGCAATAGTTCATAGCAAACAACAAAGAGCCACAGTTCATAGTAGACTAGCTGAACCTTTCAAAAATGCACAAGTTATTATGCTCAAATGGAAATTAAAATGCAGCAAGAATCTCCAGGTTCAGCAGTTGACAACAGTAGCAGCAAGGCAAAAGCTATGCAAGTGATAATCTTATCCCAAACAAGTGTCAACAATACAGTTTGGAAGCATATATGCAGGCTATGGGGAGAGTTCTCAGAAAATCATCACATTTTGGCAGGCAATGGTCAGCGAATCAAGTTCTGGAAGGACAAATAGCTGGGAAACTCAACCTTAAGACATGACTATCCTGCTATTTTTCAGATTGCTTGTCATCCTGACTCTACCATCACTCAAAACAAGATTGGGCACATCTGGAACATCACACTGAGGGGAATCTTCAAGACTGGGAGGTTGAAGATCTAGTCAGGCTTCTAGCCACATTGAACGACATCCTACTAATTAATGAGCATATCACAGACAAGTTCAAATGGGGAGGTGCAGGTGATGGCAGATACACTGTGAGGAAAGGATATAAAATGATTATGGAACAAAATGGAATTACTGATTTCTGGCCTTGGAAACTAATCTGGAAAACCAAACTGCCCCCCAGGGTCATCTGTTTTAGCTGGACTGCTCTTTATGAGGCATGCTTGACCCTGGACAACCTTATGAAAAGGGGAATTCATATGGCTAATAGATGTTACATGTGTCACGGGAAGGCAGAAACCAACAACCATATGTTTCTGTATTGTAGATTTACATTATATTTTTATAACATGTTCTATTCACTTTTTGGAATCAGTTGGGTTATGCCTCGCACCATCAAGAATGCTATCGAGTGCTGGAGCAGCTGGAGGGTTGATAACACCATCAAGAACATTTGGAGAATGATACCTGCTGCAATTTTTTGGAGCATATGGAAGGAGAGGAATAGAAGATGCTTTGATGGATTATCAACCCCAACACCAACCTTGAAAGCAAACTGTCTTTTGTATTTATTTAGTTGGGCAAATGTCTCCCCTGTAGATTCACATGAAAACTTTTTGGACTTTGTTAGCTCACTGTATTTAAGATAGTTGTTTTGACTGTAGAAAGCTAACAAGGTGATTTTTGCTTTTGAAGCTACTAGGTAGCTCTAACTTTACCTATAATTTGCATCTTTTTGATGCCTGATGCTAATGATAACAATTATTTCATCAAAAAAAAAAGTGTCAACAATAGAGGACTTGCCCAGCTTGCTTGTAACAAAAAACATGGCAGCAGTTAGAATCTCAGAGTGCAGCACCTGTTTAATAACAGTTTCAGGATCCTAGGTGCAACCATCTAATTGCAGCAGTTCAGAGCAACATGACAGCAGGCAGGGTGATGGAAAAAGTTTTTGAGTAAGAAAGACAATGCAGAACTACTTTGATCAGGACTTGGATATCATCACAAGTAAACACACAAAGAGGCAGTTTCTTAGAGAAAAAACAAACTTTCAAACGAGATACATGTTTTATCTTTTCAAGCCTCATGCCAACAGTATCTACCAGTATTCAAAGTGAAATTATGCAAACACAGTTGGTCTTCTACAACTAGGAGGGCTTTTAAATTTGTTCACTAAATGCAAAAGGAAAATGCTTATACCAAATCTTATTACCTCCAAGGAAATGACCAAATCAGATTCGCTTAGATCTCACTAAAAAGTGTTCTTTAGGACATGCTAAATTCTATCTCTAAAAACCAAAACCGTTGTTTCGAGCTTGTTTAATGTACAAGAAGAATCGGAAATCAATACTTAGTTTTTGAACAAAATCACGGCATTACTTCAGCGTATACAACATTTAATAAACTGTCAACCGCAAACTCATCTGATGCACCACAAATCGAGTTATAACGTTCATATTATCTAATAAGCTGTGAGAATGAGATTATTTGATCTTTCAGATCATGTAAAAGTATCAGTACATTGTTTAAACATCAGGGAGTCTCTTGACAAGGCAGTATCACATGAATACAGCCTTTTCGAAACTCAATACGATTTAATCAAAAACTAGTTTGCTGCATATGCAACTTCGGGATATTTGAAAATATAAATAAGGACATTAACTACTTTATCAACATTTTAAAATGAAGGGGAAATGCAACAATTCGTGTTTGCCTTCATATTTACTAACTTACACATACACACACAAAAAATCCAAAGAGTAGAGTATATTGGGCTGAAGTAAATAAAGAAGCAAAGAAAACTACCTTTACCAATCTCTCTTTTAAGAAAGAAAAGTACATGTTCTGCATATTAAATACTTCAATAAATTTCTTATAACTCAATACTTGAAAACCAATAGAATACATCTTCAAAGCTAAAAACCCAGATAAATTTAATCTAAAAGAAGCTCTTTTCTCTGCATAAATCACTACATTCAAAATACCCAATGTAATATGAACATCCAATCACAATAATAACATCAAAAGGCCTAGAATTTCAAAAAGAAACTTCCAGCTTACCCATTGAAAGAGATAACTCAAAAATGACTGTCAAGATCGAGAATCGACAAAATATGAAAAATAAAAATAGGGATAAACATGAATGGTACCTTCAAAACTTTGAACAACTTCAAAACTCCAAACAACTTCAAACACTTGCAGCTTCAAACTTCTAACTTTGAACTTTCTTCCGATTTAGATAACTCGATTCCTATAGATTTTCGAATGGGTTAAAGAAATGGAGGTGAAATTTGCCAAAAATATGTACCATCGAAAAGGAATTTGAGCACGTACCTGATGGAGTCACAATTTTTACTTAGGGCTTTTGGGTCTCTAAAATATGGTCACATTTTGTGGTATTAGCATACAGATTTAAGAGATTTGAGCGAATCGAGTAGTGAAAATTTGAAGAATTTTCAACTGAGAAGGAGAAAAATGTTGTACAGATGGAGGAATAAACAAGAAAGACGACTGAGCTGCTACTTTCTACTTTTATCTTTGTTTCTATTTTAAAATTAAATTAGACTATTTGCAGCGACCAGGTCGCCACAAAATATATTCAGGGGCGACTATTTACGAGTCGCCACTAAAAATATGGAGGCAAAATTTTGATATTAGCGGGAATGAAAAATTATAGAATTAGTGACAACTATTAATGGCGACCTATTATAGCTCGCCACTAAATATTTAGCCTCTGCAGCAACATTATTTGTTGCCACTGAATATGTAACTATTGTGGCAGCTAATACTGTCGCCACTATATGTCGCCACAATAAATCTTGTTTCTTGTAGTGAATCTCTTGGGTTTCAAAGTTGCAAAAGATAGTAGCTCTCTCTAGTTGTGAGGCTGAGTACGTTGCTGTGACGGAGGCCACAAAGGAAATGATGTGGCTACAATCTTTTCTGCGAGAATTGGATCAGGACCACGAGGGAAGTGTGTTATATTGTGATAGCCAAAGTGCCATTCATTTGGCAAAGAACCCGGTCTACCATGCTCGAACGAAGCACATACAACTCCGGTACCATTTCGTTAGATCAGCTTTGGAAGATAGAGCGCTAGTGCTTGAGAAGATCGCAGGGAGTCAAAATCCAGCAGACATGCTGACAAAGGCAGTGACGATAGACAAACTGAAGCTATGCTCAACTTCAGTTGGCCTGCATGAAGTATGAAACTAGGAAAGAGCTGCTGCATCGATCAAAGTGTGAAGACAAATTAAAATTAGTCTTCAAGTGGGAGATTTGTTGGGTCCATCCCCTTATTTTGAGGAAGAAAACACCTCCCTTATTTTAGGGAAGAAAACACTTCCCTTGTTTTGAGGAAGAAAACATCTTCCTTGTCTTTGGAAAATTGTCAAGTGCTTGCTTGAGTCACTAATGACATCAATAGGTTCATCTCACACCTATAAATAGGGAAGCTTTCTCATTTGCTAGAGACACCAAAAATTGAAAAAGACAACACATCCCAAAGAGAGAAAAATCTAAGAGAAATACTCTTAGTGAAAGGCTTAAGTAAGAGAAGTCTTTAAGAGAATTTTTTAGTAAAAAAATTCTTGAGTGTAATTGGGATTGAGGTTGATTGTTGTAAACACTTGTAATATTTCTTCTTTAATAAGATCTGCAGCAGCAACGTGGACGTAGCTCTCACATTGAGGGTGAACCACTATAAATCTGTGTGTGCTATTTATTCTTCGCTTACATCACGACGTAAGTAGGTTCTGTATAAGGAGGTTGGTATTTAAGTGGTCCAGCTGTGACCCTCCAATCTTTCCTGGGAACCTGCTTACAACGGTCGGATTTGGGATTCAAATCCTAACACAAAAGGCCTCACATCATTATGAGTATCCAATTCCTTATAAAGCACTAAAGGCCTCACATCATAGACGGCTAAAGGCACTAAGCCGGGCCCCACGCCACACTCCGCCATCTTTGATATTGTCCGCTTTGGGCCAAGCCCGCACGGTTTTCTCCAAAAGGCCTCACATCATTAAGAGTATCCAACTCCTTATAAGTAGCTCCTTTTCTTTTCAGCTATCAATATGGTACTTTGTTGGCACACCCAATAAGATCAGTGTTCTTTTTATCTTGACATCAACAACATTTAAGTATTTGATAGTCCTCGACTGTTACTGGTGAAGTAATGACAAGGCGTGGTTGACTTTTAAAGTTTCAATTAACAGCCCTTAATGCTGAATTCACTAACAACAAGTACTATGTATCACGTCCAAAATTTTCATGCTCGTACTGAAACGTTTGTGCATCCTCATCCAGGAACTGTCAGCCTTATCGAGGAGAAACCCTTCTGTTAAAATTATATAGACTCTTCCTACAAGATTTATTCCATGAAAGTCTGTGAATTTGCAAGCTACTTTCTTTTTTGGTTGGAACAGGAAGGATTGAAGTTTTTCTTGAATAAGGCCATGGAGAAGCCATCTTAGCGTGGAGCTTTATCCATGGCAAATATATATAGAGATTAAACTAGTTCATCATCCCCAAAGTTTCTTCGAAGCCATCCCCCTCTTGTTTCAAGCTCATTGGATGTATGCTCAATTAAATCTTGTTAAAACTTCTAAGTGTTAGCTGGCTGAAATCGGGCAGGAACACTCCACTTGGTCCACTATGGTTTAAGGCTGCAACCTTAAGTATTACAGGTGCTCTGTAGTACAGACATTCTAGGGGTTCAGGATGTTCCTGTCATCTTGGATTCTGACACATTGGGCACTCGGGGAAGATGTGTTGACATGTATCTGGGACTAAATTGGTTACTTCAATTTATTTCATTCTTTAGCCACTGGAAACACTTGTATTGGGTATCCTCAGTGTAAATGAATCTGAGACTTTTTATCTTTCTAGACACTTCTTCTTTCGTACCTGGAGAGAGGAAGGAGGCAGTATAATTTTGTGCATTTTTGTCTCTGGTCATAAGTTTATAAGTTTTAAACTTTCATCTTTCGTCTTATGTACATTTTCTCTAATTACGTGGACTTGTTTTCCTGTCTTTGATTTTTCTTTTCCTTTGTTTCTTTGGCTTTCAAATCCATAGTGACCCCTTTAGGATCATATTTACTACACATTTATCCTCTTTAGTAAGGAAAGAATCTCGAATCCAAATGTTTTGAGGAAATCTTTTCTTTCAGCTATGAAGGACAGCTTTTATTATTATCACATAGAAGTCAGAGGCGAAAGTCTTAGTTCTTGAATCCTCAGATATGGTTTTCTAAACGCCAACTTTCAACTTTATATGTTTGATTCAATTTATAATTGGATGAAATATGCTTCAGCTTCAAAGAAGAATTAATGCAGCCTACTGTTTGAGCTGTCATCACTTTTTTCTTTTCTATTTTATAGCTTCTCATGATGCACTACTGATATTTTTGGATGTGCTTACTTTCCACTGCTGATCCAGTTCCTTTTTTTTCCTACCATGTTTTACATTTGCAGGTTAAATTGTGGTGTGATTGTCCATTCTGGCCAGATGATGGCATGTGCCGTTTATGAGACTGCAGTGTATGTGAATGCCCAGAGAATGAATTTCCAGAGCCATTTAAGGAGCAAAGTCATCGACATTCTTCAAGTAATCTAGTCTGTCTAGAAGAAAACCCTGAGGGAGCTGTTGATCGTACGATAGACTCCAAAGGATTCAAAGGCTGGGTGGAAGTGGACAACTCATGGACGAATGCTGATGAGGCAGATAATGGTTATTCACTTTCTACTGTTATATATAATTCTGACCACCCAAAAGGGAGAAAAAGAAAAGAGGAAAAGAGACCAGCAGAAAGAAAAATGATAAAGGACACTGATTGTATAATTGCTTGACTCGCTATTGTAGAGTACTTTTTAAGAATATTTTCTCTTTATTTTTTTGCTGCATTGAAGACCACTCCTCTGCATAGTGTAGCAAATTTACAAGCCTCCTTGCAATTCAATCAGGCACGGGTCCGTGCTCACTGCTTTGCAGCAGAGTAACCAATTTTTTCTGCCGTGCATCTTTTCCCTTCTTAAATCTCTTTTTGTATTTCTTTAACAAATTAAATAGTATCTGCATCAACAGAAATATTAGCGAATATATTTTCTGAAATTGGGAAGGATTGATAGTGTTTTCTTACTTTCAGCTGAAATGACATATGTTAATCTCCAATTGAACCCTGAACGCTACACTGGATACAGTGGTCCATCTGCTAGAAGAATATGGGATGCTGTTTATATAGAAAACTGTCCTAAATGTAAGCTGGTTAATTCACTTATCTTTATCTCGTAGCTTCTTCTTTCTTTCAGTAGGGAACTGTTCGGCTTCTCTATCTCTGCTTCGTTCTAATCATTTTACATCAGCTTCTGAAGTTTCTAATATCTGTGATATGTTCTGTGGATCCATCTGGAGAGATTTGCCCAGAGAAAAGAATATTGTATAAATTAATATCTGGCCTGCACTCCTCAATTTCTATTCCCATAGCAGCTGATTACTTGCTTGATGAAGCATCAAACATGGTACTAGGACCTTGACCCTTCCACTTATTTTCCATCATGGCTTTTGTATCTAGGAAGTTTAATATTGTGCAACAATCTTGTCCAAGAGTTTGTTTCTTTTGTGAATATGGAAAATGTTAAATTCTGTCAAAGCTATAATTGTGCGTGGCATTTGACTCGATGTGAGGGAATGAAAAATCATAAGCTGTAAGAACCACTTCTTTCTTGTTTGTAAACACTTACTATCATAGAAAAGCCATGCTGAAATTATCTTTACTTTTCTATTTTTCATAGAAAAGCCATGCTGAAATTATCTTGACCTTCTCCCCCGCTCCCCCCCCCCCCCCCCCCCCCCCCCCAAATTTTAAACAAAAAAAAAAAAAAAGGAATGCTCGGAAATATGACTAATTCCAAGTGCTGGAGTTTTGGCATCATATTTACAGGAAACTTTTGTTACCTGGAGTCAAGATGGATTTTCATTCTCTTAAGCACTGTAGAACAAATCAGACCATCCTGTCAAATGACTGGCTGTTGAAGAAATGATCACAAGTCTCTTCACATGTTTATAGCCAATAGTTATTTCTTCCTGAGATCACACAATAGCAGCATCCTTGAGAAATGATAATGGTCTCTGACACTATTTACTGTTTTCTTCTGGCTTTGCATGATTTCACTGGGAACAGAATCTTACTGTGATGTATGACCGTGATTTACAATTCCCAGACCGTGTCGACAACCTATACTTCACTTTCCTGCTTGTGCTCCGTGCTGTTACCAAAGTGAGTATTTTAATCGATATGCTTGCTTGACCCCCACCCACCCCCCTAGTGGTGGAGGAGCAGCAAGAGAAGTGGTGCTCGTACTCTCCAAAAATGTTGTTGCACCCGTGTCAAATCCCTCTAAAAATGCACTTCTTTTGGATAATCAGCTATGCACCCGTCAACATTTTTGAAGAGTCAGATAGCTGATTTAAATACTTTTGCAGGCAGCGGACTACTTGGACGAGGCTTCATATGATACTGGAAACCCTGAGGACGACCTGGAAACACAATCTTGGATGAAGCAATTGGTTTACGATCCGAAACTGCAAGTTGCATGTCCTAAACCTTTTAAAGAGGCGAGGTTATGGAAAGGTCAAGGCGAGCCCAACCTGATGCAGCAAATTCAAAAGCAGTTCAGAAATATCAGGTCCTCTATCGATATCCCGGCTAATTGATACTTCTCCAGAATAGAATTCTTCTATTCATGTTTCAAAATATTGCACCTCGAGAAATCCTTTACCTTTTTTTCCTCCCTCACTTTGGATCTTAATGGTTCTCCTCTTTTATTGCACTGATATTAAGGGCAAATACAACGAAGAAAATCCAGTTATTAATCTTCTAACTTTTTCTCATCTGTTATTGTTGAATTAGTATTATCTGCTTGTGAGCATGATCATACATGTTACTTGACTCAAGTTTGTTGGGAATGCAGTTTTCCTTCTGGATAAATTAGCTACCTTGATGAGCAACTGTACTAGTATCTTCTGCTTGGATATCGAGGTGTTATACCATCTATTAATATACTCTTAAAGGTATCTGACCAAAAATGTAGTGCATTGATGGACTGCATTGGATGCGAAAAATGTCGTCTTTGAGGAAAGCTTCAGGTTCTTGGTCTTGGTACTGCATTAAAGATACTATTCTTCGTCAATGGTCAAGAACGTTTAGGTGAAACTCATATAAGTCTTCTGCAGATGAATGACACTCATTAGCCTTATCTAAAACAAGTTTCAGTTTATTCTGTTTGATATGAGTTAATGACCAAAGTTTGTACCTTCCTTACAGATATTTTCCGTAATATGGGTACTTTTGTTTCCATTCATATAGGTTTTTGGTTGTGGTTATAAATGTGTATACCTTAAATGTTTTTAGAAGTGCAAAATGAAAAAGAAAGAGATCTAGATTTTTGGCATGTGTTTTTTGCATTTTCTTCATAGCTTGTTACTTGCTGCATAACCAAATTGCTTCTTTTCTGTTTGTATATTGTTTCAGCTGCATTTGCAACGGAATGAAGTTATTGCATTGATTAACTTACTGAATCGGCTTTCAGAATCCATTATGCTTGTACATGAAATGGGGCCTTCACTCGAAAATGTAATGGCGACACAAATTTCTACACCTAGTGACCAACCATCCATGACAGAAGGCGACCCTAACGCATAGTTATCATAGTGGAGGCAACTCTGGTTTGCAGACTGGTGTTTTTATAGTAATTAGTTTTTGGACACGTGTATCCCATACTAATTGAGAAACTCATTAGATACCAATTAAAGTCAGGCAAATGTATACACATAAACAAAGCCATCACGGATGGAGCTCCTTGGCAGTGAAAATGTGGGTGCCAAGTAGTCTATATATAGCCATGTTTTAGCGAACTCAACTGTAAACATATAGCATCAATTAAATATACAAACTTCTTTCAGATCTCACAGGTGCCAGTGCACCACAGCCACACACCTAAACGTAGGTCCGCCTCTCGGGCTTGGCTACTAACCTTTGTATATTTCATTCCACTAAATCACAAAGGGTCTGTATTTTCACTTAGTGAAAATGACATAGAATACTTACTTAAAACTCTTTATTACAAAATATATAGATAGTTTTTCCTATTTACAAAACATAACGACATTTTACGAAACATGACGTATTTCATATATTTTTCATTTTTTTCCAGAAAATAATTTTAAAAAAAAATAAAAAGAATATTTTAAACATTTTTTATTTTATTTTTTATATTTTTTAAAAAAATTAATTTTTTTTTTGCTCAAAGGATTAAAAAATTACCTCAAATTTTTGTGTATGAAATGTGTATATGTGAGCGAAATTTTTAATATAATTTTCATACTCAAAATTGTGAGCGAAAACTTTAAGCCTTGAATATTGCATGAAAGTTGTTACAATGTTGTTGTAGTTGTATTAATTTTCCAGAAACCTAATATTAAATTTATATATGAAAAATGTGAATGAAATTCTAAGTCTTGAGCGAGATATACAAACTTCATACCATTCTCATACATAAAATTTTGAGCGTAATGTTTAAGCCTTGATCGAGATAGACACATTTCATACGTTTTTCATACACAAAACTTGAGCGAACTTTTTAAGCCTTGAGCAAAGATATACACATTTCATACACAAAAATTTGAGCGATTATTTTAAGTCTTGAATGTTGTATCAGAGTTGTATACAATGTTTTTGTAGTTGTATTAATTTTACAGAAATCTAACATGAACTTTAGAGAGAATGGCCAAATGAGCCCCCAACGTTTGACCAAAATCCCAACTACACACCTAACCTTTGCGGTGGTCCTATTACCCCCTGTACAATTTAAAAGAGGAATCCCTTTTTGCTGATGTGGCAGTGCGCGTGTTGTCACCGCACCATGGCGCGTTCAACACTTTAAATTTATTTCCCAACCATTGTAAAATGTCAACCTGGTAGTCCAAATCAGCAATTAAACTTCAAAAAATAATAATAAAGCAACAGTAATATTCTTTACACATTACTAAATTTTACGCGACCCATTTTTTTATTTTACCCCAAATTAAAAGCTTCAATCTCTCTTTTTCTTTGAGGCCATTTTTGAAGAATTAAGCTAGTATATTCAGTCGGATTTGGCTGTATTGTTAAGTATGTTCTTTTAATTTTGGTGTGTATTGCTATACTTTACTCCATTTCAAAGTTAGGGTTTTGAAATTTCTTCCCAAATTATAGTTCATAGATGCTTGTTTTCGATCTGTCAGGCTTTGCAATGGAAAAAATTGATATTAATAAACTGTGTATGGACGAATCCGACCCAATGCTCAAAGCAGTAGTTCAATGCAAACACGGAAATTCGCTTCAACTGAAAACTTCTTGGTCGAAGCATAACCCGGGAAGAAGATATTGGTCACGCCCATATTATTGTGTATGTGTTTTTCTTATATCGTTATAAGTTTTATTTTCGGCTTGTTTATGCTTTTTTTTTTTTTGGATAAACTTCAGGATAACAGGTGTAAGTTTTTTCGTTGGAGAGACAAAGAAGGAGTTGATGCAAGATGAAAATTTATCCTCACAAGATTAGTGAACAAGATTAGAGATTTGGAGAAAGAATTAGCTCAATATAAGAGTATGAAGTTGGAATTGGATGAGCTAAAAAGTGTCGACATGAATTCTGTTAGTGTAGACATGAATTTGATTGAGCAAGAAGAGACAAGTCGGGTGGTTCAAAGGAAGAGCAAATGGTGTAGCTTCAATAGGAATATCATTTTTGTATTTGTACTTTGTGTTGTTGTTCTTATCATGAGCAAACTATTTCAAATTGGCAATTCAAAGATTGTGAAAATGACTTTGCCATAGGAGTGCATAGTAGAATGATGTTGTTGTTGCTTTGTTTAGTTTAAGGCCAATTTCTATTTCCTCTTTTGTGTCTATGTTTAGTTTATGTCTGTTTAGAAACCATTACATAATATTCATATCCTTAATCTGCTAATCAACCACCATTCAACCATTTGTTGTTGCCACAGTTAGATAATGCTAAATGAGTGCAAAAATAGTACACCGAGACCATCTGCTGATCATTTCACAAAGCGGTAAAAAAATCACTATCACCAAATGATGTGGAGACCATTTCACACAATGCTACATAACTGCCAAAAACAGTACACAAAGAGTTCCACAAAGAGACCATTTCAATTGAACAAAACACCATGGATTCATAACAGCCAAAACAGTCATAAAACTACCCATACATGGTGCATAATAATCCCATAACAACCAAAAATAAAGGTTGCACTTAGATTGTCAAGACAAAACAACAAAGTCTACCGATAGAACATAATACTAGTACATCATTAGATTTCTAGTCTAAATAATAATTTCTGCATCATTAGATTCTCCATGGATTCTTGGACTATGAACAGGTACTTTCTTGGCTTGGATTTACTAATTTGCTTGTCCCTCTATTCATCCTTTGCTGGATCTCTTGTATTTTCCTTCTTGTGATTGCTTCAGTACCTCTCCATTTCAGCTTGCTATTTGCACTAGGCTTGTAACCAATGTCACCAGTTACCTCAGCTGATCTGGTCACCTTTGTTGTACCAGTGGAGTTAATTCTGTTGCTTGACATGCCAGGCTGCTCACACAAATTATGAGAAGATTTTAGTAAAGTCAACATACACATAGAAGAACAACTAAAATGACTAACACACTCACATTAGAATTTTTTGAACCCATTTTCAGCTTGAAAGACACCCATTTCCATGACTCTAGGCCTTTTATATGGTGCAGAAGATGAAACTTGAACTTGAGCAGGTCTCTTTCCTACTGCTGGGGCATTTTTTCTAAGTCTTCCTCTTGGCCTCTTGTCATTTGGTTGAACTTCTGTTGTTGCTTTCTATCATACATATAAATTTATATGTTAGAAGTGATCAATCATTAACTACAAATATCAAAAATAGAGTTACCTTTGGTCTGCCCCTGCCCTTGCTTGAAGTTGCTAGTTGTGATGTCTTGGCACTTCCCCTACTAGAACTTGTTGGTTCTGTTCTTGTTGATGACTCTATACCTTGTTTTTTTGGACACCCTCTCTTGTTGCGGCCTCTATTATTGCAGATACTACATGTCACGGCCATTCCAGTTCTAGGCAACTTCCCAGACTTCCTAGGTTCATTGGCCTTCTTCCTTCTGGCCTTTGGTGACCTACCAGGCATGCTTTTGATCTCTGGTGGAGCCACAATGGGGTGGGTAGAGACAGCGCACATTTCCATGTTTGTGACTGGTTGAAGAACATGTTTATATGTTCTCAGGTAAGTCTCTTTGTTGTAGCAACGGTCAATGTAGCCAAGTGGATCATACTTCTTGAACTGTAATGCAGCTAAACCATGTGTACATGGAATACCTTTCAGCTGCCAAACCCTACAGTTGCACTCCCTTCTAGCCATATCCACAGTGTGCACACATAGTCCTTCTCTAATTTCAAAGCCTGCAACTCCATTAAAGTCAATGTTACACTACATTGACCTAGTAACATTTTCCTTTAACACCTTTATACACATTGGAGAGTAGTTACATCTCCAAGTATTTGCAAACTCTCTCAAGATTCCAATCCTTGTCATCATTTTTACTCTAATCTCCTCAAGCATAGTTATGATTGTCTTGTGCCTACCAGATAGCAAGTATTAGGAAAATGGAGTGAAATTTACAAAACAAACAGCAAACTAAATAATTAAGGCATTACTCATACCTGGCAGCTAGGATCCAAGCATTAAAACACTCAGCCATATTGTTGTCAACTGAATCACATTTAACAGTGGTGTTGAAGTAGACCTTACACTAAGAGTCTATGTTGTAGTACATCAATTTTTCCATCATTTTCTTTGGACCAAGCAACTTCATCCTCCAGAACTGTTGTCTCCATTGGAGGCCTCTCTAATCTTTGATGAAGTTAGCCAAGATGTGTCTAGCACAGCTTTTGTGTTCAGCAGCAAGTAGCAGATCCTGAATAGCAGCAAATAGTCCCTGAAAACAGTAGTAGTTAGTGCAGATGAAGACACATAAGTTAGTATGATAAAAAAAGATGCAACAATAATCAAGTAAACATACCTTTTGCATATCTGTTATCAAGGTTAAATCTGCCCCATCTCCAAGTGCAAAATCTTCCTTTAAATACTGATACACCAAGTCCAAGTGTTCTTGTTTTCATATTCAACTACAACCCATGCTAGAGGCACTATTTGGTTATTACCATCTTTACACACAGCCACCACCAACTGCCCTCTACAAACCGCTTTCAAGAAATACCCATCCATACCAATACATTTTCTACAGTGCTGAAATGCTTTCTTCAAAGCATCAAAATAGATGTAAAAGCTCTTGAAAACAGGCTTACCATCAGCATTTGGTTCAGCAAGTTTAACTACACAAGTGCTCCCAGGATTGGTCCTTAACAGTTCATCCTTGTAGTCAAGGATTCTTCCAAATTCCAAAATATGATCACTTATGATTTCTTTCAGTATTTTTGCTCTTGCTCTCCTAACAGTAGTCTTACCAACATGCAGGTCAAACTTTTTCCTAATTAGTTCTTGCAATTTAAACACTCTAATGTTTGGCTGCTCAGTTATTCTCTTTCTATACACTTCAACAATAAACTTTGCATTACACAAGTAATTTCTGGTGCTTTGAAGGCAAGTATGCTTTGGATTGTAAGTTTTTATTTGGAAATCATTTGTGGTGTTGTCAAGTTTAGCCTGCAATACCCATGGACAACCATCCCTGCACCTAACCCTAACCCTAACCCTTTTTGGCTCATTCACAAACTTTTCTACCAGAACCTTTTTTTGCGCAACATATTTTGTTGCAGCTCCCCTGAACTCATTAACATCTTTAAAGACCATACCCAACTGCCAAACAACTTTCTTAGCAGTTGGGTCATGAATGATTTTGTTCTTAGCATTGTTCCTTCTTGGCACATTTACCCCACCAGATTCAATATCTTCTTCATTATCCCAGCACTCATCCTCATCTATTTGAAAACTATCATCATCAGAACTTCCATAGTAAGGCTCATCATATCCTAACCTTCCCTCAAGACTAACCCTACCTATTTCAGTTTCATCAAAACCAAGATCCATGCTAGCTTCACCTGCTGGTACCTTTTCACTATCATGTTTAGCCCTCTTCCTTCTTTTTCTCCTCTGAACTACACTCCTCCTTTCAACCCTCAACTCTCTAACCTCTTCAGGATCATCACTTGTGTATCCCTCCTCATCTTCCCCTATTATCTCATGTACAGATTGTTCACAATCATTAGTTGAGAAATCAGAACCCTCATCTAAAGAATCAGATCCAACTGGACCTACATCATCTTCAAGAGGAGGATTACCATCTGTATTTTCAGTAGCAGCAGGTGTATAAGATAAAGGACATGCTGTATTTTCACCAGCAGTAGCAGTAGGTGTAAAGGAGGTGAGAGGTAGTGTATTATCAGCAGCAGTAAAATCAGATGTGAAAAAGGAATGAGGTGGTGTTTTTTTAGCAAAGCAGCAGGTGTAGAAGATGAAGGACATGCTGTATTTTTAGCAGAAGTAGCAGCAGGTGTAAATGAGGTGAGAGGTAGCAGTAAAATCAGATGTGAAAGAGGAATAAGGTGGCGTTTTTTCAGCAGTAGCAGCAGGTGTAGAACATGTAGGATATGTGTGTTTTTTCAGCAGTTTTAGAAGTAAACGAACAAGGTGTAATGGGACCATTTAAGGGCTCCTCAACAACCCTTTCATTACTCCCAATTTCATCAGCCCCTATGTCATCAACCCCTTTATTAAAAGCTGAACAAGATTCCTCCTTATCCCCATGACTAACATATTCTAATAAAGGTGGGCCCAATTCTGGTTCTTCAATCATGTGTTGGACAAAAACCTCCACAATATCACCACTTTTCAAAGACACACTCATGTCTAAAATAACCCTATCACTCTCAACATCTACCAAAATGCCACTATTAGGTGGCTTAATACTAAATGTGCAAGTAGTTAAGTATCCCAATTCATTAATGAAGTCTCTCAACTGAAAATAGGACAATATATCAACATTAACATCAAATATATCAGTAACTTCCCTACCTTCATATATTGGTTCCCCACTACTTAAGTCTAACAAACCCCCATGGTACCATCTTAAGGTTACATAGACAAAATCAGCCATCTTCTACCTAAATACAAAACATTATGTATTGTTAATAAAGAATAACATTCTCAATAAATAAACTAACTATGTACAACTGAATTGCAAAAAATGGTAAGCGTATGCACAATAAGTTGAAACCCTAGTCTAAATCATACTAGAGTTAAACAACAACAGGTACATGAAACTACATATGCTGATTACAGATGGGAAAATCAAAATTTGTTGTTTGAAACCAGATTAACCAAAAAGGGACAAAGCACAAAACCCTACACTCGTTTTTTTTTTTTTTTTAAAAAGTCAAAAACTAACCTTCACTTGATGCACAAGGAGCAGCAACAACAAATGAAGTTCGAATCCAACCTTAAAGAGCGTACGCAATAATATTGTTAATAACGTTTAGGGTTGAAATGGAGTCGATCGGGTTTTTGGTTAGGGATTTGAGAAATGGGGCTGATTAAGAGAAATGGGTAATTTTAGATTTTGGTATGGGTATGGGTCGGGTTACAATTAAAGAGGGAAAATAAAAAATAATGCAGGTGGGGCCTAGCGCGTGTAGACAAACACCACACAATATTCGGTGGTTTGCATATATGACTGCCACATCAGCAAAAAAGGGTCACTTTATTCCTCTTTTAAATTGGTCAGAGGGGTAATAGGACCCCCTCAAAGGTTGAGTGTGTAGTTGGAATTTTGGCCAAATGTTTGGGGGGGGGGGGGGGGGGGGTATTTGGGTATTTTCTCATGAACTTTATACATGAAAATGTGAGCGAAATTTTAAGCCTTGAGCGAGATACAAATTTCATACACACAATTTTGAGCGGATTTTTTAAGCCTTACACAAGATATACGTATTTCATATATTTTTCATACTGTTTTCATAAACTAAATTTTGAGTGAATTTTTTAAGCCTTGAGCGAGATATACACATTTCATGCATAAATTTTTGAGCGAAAACATATTTTTTTTTAATTTTTTTTTTAAAGCATGTTTTGTATAGGGTTTGTAATTTTATGTTTTGTAAATAAAAAATTATCGTCACATTTCGTAAATATTTCTCCTTAATATATATATATATATATATATATATACACGTACTTTACCCTTTCACTTATGGGTAAGGATAAGGTAATGGAATTGATAGAAAAATTTATGGACCTAAATAGGATAGGAGAATTGATAAGGGGAATAAATATGATGATATATTATGTGTGATGCATAGTCATGACATTGGGTAAAAAGCTCTTTCTCATCCGTCACAGCCAACCAAAAGTACTTTGGTATGATTCACTTTTTGGCGTCACGAGTAGCATTTGTGTGTGAACCTATGACAAAATCACAACATGTAACACTACCAGAGATATTATATAAGTTAAGATCCATTCAAGCCGTGTGACCAATTTGAATGTTAGCTACTGAATTCTTCACCGAAGAATGAAACCATTTCAGCAGACTCTTTAAATATATTTTGCTATAAATAATAGATAGGAAAAATTTCAGAAACCTCCCTCATGTTTCGTTTCGTTTCAGTGACCTTCCCTCACATTTCGCCTCCACTCACGTTTACAATATTACGGCTACCTCCCTTATTTTAATTTTTTTATAAAAACTATTTTATTCTATTTATTACTAATAAAAAAATAATATATCTGGACTGATTTGCCTTTCCTAAGATCATGCTTTTTTATTTTCTAAATCAGGTAAAGTAGATCAAAAGGCACTAATTTTGTATAGACATAAAGTGCTGGCATCGGAGAGAAACCAGATTTAGCAGACACTAAAATCAAATTCTACTTCTACAATCACATACAAATATACCATATACGACTATATAACCGTGTGCAAGGAGAGAAGAACAATGGATCCTTTTAATACCCAATGGAAAATGTGAATTTTCAGCTGCGATTACTCCATAAGGAGCACAGTTTGCATAATCTACATCTGAAGCTATTTCTTGGCACAACTAGTAAATAAAGGGATATTATAGTACCTGTTCTTTGAGGGCAGAGAGCTCATTCAATGAGAGTAAAGAACAGTAAGCTTAGCATATGGATTTTTCAAGTAAAAAGCTACAATCGTGTTTCCCCTTTTTGTGTCAACCAAAAGCACATTAAGATTTGGGTCATCTGTAGCATCACAAATAGGCATAGATGAAGTAGTTGAAACAGCAACAAGCTTTCCATCATCCCTTTTCTTGACTTGGTATGTAGCTGGTGATGGAGGAAAAGATGCAAATTTTGCTGCCAGTTGAGATATACAACAACCGGAGGCGGATCCACCCTTTAGGGTGGGCGTGGTATGAAAACCCCTCGATTAATTATTTTTTTATATACTTATGTTGTAATTTGCTTAAATTGGGTTAAATATTTGATCTGTCACCCCCAATCGTAAATTAGACAAAGGTGTCACGGCTGGTAGACACAAGTTTGAATCTATCTTAAACATTTTCCGACTCCCATTTTTTTTTTTTTTTGCGCTTTTTACTTCCTTTGTACCAGTCATTTCCTTTTCGGCCCTTCTAATTTTCTATTTTTCTTTTTATTATTTATATTGTCTTTCCTATTTTCTATTATTTTATCTGTGATCTCTAGCAAGAACACACAAATAGAAACTTCGAAATCCCTTAAATTAAACATTTCTCTTAATCACAAAGCTATGAGTATTTAAATCGAAAAACTTGGGTCTCAATGGGATTTTGGATTGAGATCAAAATTCAATTTTTTTTTGTTTTATAATTTCTTTTGTTTATTACTCCCTCCGTCCATGTTTACTTGTCTAAGAAATGAATTGAAGTACTTAATAATAAAATGAGAAATGAATTGGAGTACTTATAATTTCAATTTAAATCACTTTACTATTTAAATTGCGATGGAAATTTCGTAAGCACTACTTAGAAGAAACATGAAATTTATGATTT
Source organism: Lycium barbarum (assembly GCF_019175385.1). Classification (NCBI taxonomy): domain Eukaryota; kingdom Viridiplantae; phylum Streptophyta; class Magnoliopsida; order Solanales; family Solanaceae; genus Lycium; species Lycium barbarum. Next base: position 100,041,870 of record NC_083345.1, on the reverse strand, counting down.
ATTTTTGAGATCTTGTAGTTTATGTAATTCTACATTTACTTATGGGGTGTATTTACGTATTGAAGAGTTTTTCGATTATTTTTCTTATTTTAATTGGTGTAATTCTCTTATTGAAGATGTTATTTTACTTGTGCAAATTCATTTTTTTAATATACACAAGAGATGCAAGTCCTTTGGTGAAAATGTTGATTTTACTTCTGTTGTTAATGAGTTTTAATGAGTGTGATTTCTTGTTTGAGATGCTAATTATGTTCGTTTCTTAATTTTTGAGGTGTAATTTTCATATTTGTAAATAAAAAAAAAAGCCTATTAAGTTGACCCAAATAAACTAAAAAAGAGATGGATCCAACCCAAATACACATTCCTAACAAGATGAACATTGAAAAAAATTGTGGCACCCGCCACCTTCAAATTCTAGATCCGTCTCTAACAACAACCCATTATTATTAGTATGATTTAGCTCCACCACCTTAGTAGTAGCTGAATAATGGTCTCTACAGACCCAACTCAGGAATATTGCATGTGGTTGTTCTTGTTTGTATGTAAATGTAGAGCCAAAAACGGCAGAAAAAGGGTAAATGGGGGTTTCTTGAATTTTGTTTGATTATTGTAGGGGAGAAGAGAGAGGGAAAAGGAAAGAAGTTGAGATATTCAACAACCCATCACAGTATCGCATGATGTGTTGCTGGACAATGGATTTCGCCGGAGAAGATGAAGCACCAATGCAAATTTTGGTAGAGTAAGCTAGCGGAAAAGAGCATGATCTTAGGAGGTCAAATTAGTCCAGGTATTTTTTTTAATTAGTAATAAATAGAATAAAATAGTTGTTACAAAAAAGTTAAAACAGGGAAGGTAGCCGTAATCTATATATAATATAAAGCTAGGCATATATAAGGTGATGTGACACCTTTCTATGACCCCCTTTCTATTTATCTATTTTCTCAAATTTTTTACATTTTTCTTAATTTTTCCAACCTAAAAGTAATTTCTTAATTACATTCTTTAATTTATCCATCTCTCTTTTAGTTTAGAAAGCCCAAAAATCATTTTCATTAATTTAGTGATTTGGCGCCAGACTATGAAAGTGGTGGTGGTATTCTCAGGTAACGTATGAAGTATTTTTTAGTGGTCAATTAATGCCATTTCAACTCTTCATTTTCCTAATTGATTACAATAAAAAGAACCCACATCACTTTCCAGTAAAACTTGCAAAATATAGTTTTTATACTGGAGACATTTTTTAGAAACTAGGTTCATGTATATTTCCTTTGTGCTCAGTGAAATGATTCTGTCAATGGTCAAACTGTATTTCACAAAAATGTAGCGTATGAAGTTCCATTTGAATTCTCACCAGAGATTCGCAAATGCATTTCCAATTCCAAGTATTGTGATATTATTGATAACACAAGACTGTACTGCACCAATGTTCTCGCCTCAAAATCAATGGTATTTTTTTTATTTTTATATCTCAATCGTATTTATTGTGTTCGATTCTAATAAGATCATGTGTGGCACAAAAACACTACCTACTTACTATAAAAATGTTAATTTTAGTGAAGCTTTAAACTCCAATGAATTTACCTTTTCAAATTTCAAACTTATGAGCATAGATAAAATTATATTTAGTTAAAAAGGAAAAGAAAGTCTAAAACTCCCCATTTCATTTTATGTCGTGGCGTCCGTAATTTTCGTTTGAATACGTACATAAATCAATTTAGTGTTTTTGAAACAAAACTTGTGGTATTGGTAAAAGAATTACTAGATTTTTTCTTCAATAAGTACTCCACGAGGAGTTTTCTGGACCACTAGCTAGAGTGCTTTAACCCAAATAAGGTAGGCGTCTTTCTAATACAATTTTTTTATTTGGCTATCTTTTTAACCTTTGCTAATTTTTAATCTGATTTTGTGTGGATTTGAAAAACGTTTTGATGTGATGAGATCTATGAGTTAAGGTATATATCATATGAAAAAGTACCATATTTCTCTCTGTCATGCATGATAGTTGATGATACAAGCGTTAGCCACTGGATGTATAAATTATAAATATTTACTATTTATAATAACTTCAAAAGTTTTCCTTTTGATATTTGACGTCTTCACTAATTTTCAGTACTTATTTTGTATATAATTGATGTATGATAACTGAGAGCCATTGAAGGATTCTTCTTCGGTACATTAATATCTAAAGTCTATATGTTTGGTTTCGAGAAATACATAATTAAGTGGTGGCGGAACTAAAAGGTGTTGTAATTTCTGGATCTAAACATATTTAGCTCGTATATACCACATTTTACGTATATGCATTATAACAAAAATTTAAAAGAAATCACTAATCCTATTTGTAGTACGTATACGATTCATTCAAAAATAATTTTTAATACGTATATGTTTTGTAATGAAAACTAAATAAAGCATAGAGCCAATTAAATTAGTCTCCAATATTGAACTATATATATCAGATCAGCAAAATTTTAATCCTCTTTACTCACCTACATATGGCTTTGCGTCTCTTTAGTTAGTACCTATTTTTTTCACTTTGAAACTAGAGAAATAAGAAAGAAAATGCAGGTTTTGAAGATTTTTTCATAAAAATGAACAAGTTCGTAAAAGACAGAATCGTCAAGTAAGAAAAAAAATGTTAAAGATATATATAAAATAAGTGTTAATAATAAAAAAGATTCAAACTTAAAATTTAACATAGTTGGATTTGCATAATAACATACTCCTATTACTTAATTTTATACGATTATTTAAGTCTGTTATGATTGCGAGAAGCGCGAATAAATTCACTAGTATTGCAAATGTGAGGGGAGGTCACTGAAACGAAGCTAAACGTGAGGGGAGGTCTCTCAATTTTCCCTAATAGATATGATGAAAAGGAAAAAATAAACTATACATAAGATTGAACCCAAGAGGAAACTAATATACAAAATTTACAAAGACCTTGTTTTCCTCAAACAAAACTCTACTTTTAAATTTGAACCCCACTCCAATGATCTCGCACAATTAGCATACAGGCATATGGCAACAACGGAGAAATAGGGAGAAACCAACCATTCTTGGATTGGTAAAATGCTGTCCAAGCACAGGTGAAAGCACAACTGTCTTAAATATTGTAGATCAGTGGCTCTTCGCCTCCTCGTAATTGCTACTCATTCATAACAAACGTTATAATTTGATATGAAGGAGGTAATTAAAAAGGCTGACATAAATAAATGTTATTACTATTAATAAATGTAAAATGGATAAGTATTGAATTAATTTCTGCACTTCCCGGAAGATGAAAAAGTCCAGGCATTGTCCATAATAAATGGACTATATACCAACGATTTGCACTGGCATCAGCCCCTCACAAGCTTTCATTTTAAAGTAGACTCATAGCATGTGAACAAATGTTTTTAATGGTGGAAGATAAAAGGAACAGTAATAAAAGTTCTATTAGTAGTGGAAGATGTAAGAGTCCTTATCATGTATCTGACTAGTAAATATGCCCGCAAGAGCATCAGTCAATTTTTAAATCAAAATTGTTAAGTAAAGTAACAATTATCACAGGCAATCTCTTTTAGAAGTTATTTCACCAAATGTAAAAAAATAGTTATTACCGACGAATATTATATTTAATATTGAATAAACACATGCAAGGATGGAGAGACCTCCTCAATGTAGAGGGAGCTAAAGTAGTAAATAACTACTAATAAATCTAAATAACTACTAATAAATCTATCTCTTACTCCTACTAAAGAAAGGAAATACATCAAACGAAACTTGCATTTTGCATCTGCCATTATTGTGCTGAAAAATAAGGATTAGACATGACCTATATAAGAGAATCGGCATCAATATTAAACTGTTACACATAACAAATTCCAGTATTTTGGTAACATCAAACGCTTCAACAAATAGAGGTTTTCCAACTCTATAGTAGATGTGACCACCTAATTTTTTACCGAACATAAGTTTTTACACCATTTTCAGCGTTTAAATATTTCTTTTAGGTCTAGATAAATATTTTTAGATTTTTTACATTTTTAATAAGTCTTACTTTTAAATTGAAAGCTACAAACAATAGAGTCACATTTTTAGGATAAGTTTTGTTTTCATTTTTTTTTATTTTCAAAAAGAAAAGAAAATTTATAAAAAAATATGTTTTCCTCTAAATTACGTTTTAATAAATAAGCTACTGATTGGACTAGCTATTTAAATGTTAAATATTTTTATTAGTCTAGAATAATTAGCTAATAGTTTTCTAACCATATTAAAAAAAAAAAACAGAAAGAACCACATAAATAGAAATAGGGAACGAAAACTTTTCCTAAAATAACTAATCCAAATCCCATGAAATCACGTCTCTCGCCAAAATCTAAAAGACCTACACTAATCCTATTTCCCCATCCCTCACGTCCTCTTTCCCCTTCAAATCCTCAACCAAAACCAATCTCTTAAATCCTACTCCCTTAAAATTCTCAACAAAACTTATCCTCCAATTCTCCTACTCCTTCACGTCCCTATTTTCACTAGCACACACTTGCACAAGACCCACAAACCTCACCTATATAAAATACGCACAGAAACACCAAACAAAAGATATACATCCACAAACACATATACAAAAAAACACAGAGAACAAAAAAGGGAAAAAACATAGAGTAAAAACTCAAAGAAGAACACAGATGGAGAAAAAGAAACGGAGAAGAAAAATAAAAGAAGTAAGGAAACAGAATGGAAAGAACTTGGCCGTGAAACACCACCAAAGTGCCACCAAAAATCACTGCCAGAGTGAGGTATCGTTTGGGTTTATCGGTTCGAGGTTCTAGTCAATAGCTCGTTTGAGGATTCCAGTTTTTGAGTTCTGCTTTCATTGTGCACTGCAATATTGACATAGAAGGTCCATTTCTAATCCATTCTTAATTGATTTTCGTCTTTATCGTTGTGCATTTTATCTTGACTTGAGCATATCTTTTTTATTGTTTAATCTCTGAAGCTTTAATAGTTGTTTGTACTATTGTTATCTTATTTAATAAGTTAGCTCTTAGATCTAATTTAGATATTGGTATAAGGAAATGAGAAGCCTTCAGAAGTTTGCAAATGAATTTGACATTCACGTTATTTCAAGTCAAAAAGTGTAGAGAGTGATGTTTATGAATTTCGAATATAGACTAAATGGGATGTCATTTAATTGCAACGTTTTTAAAAAGAAAAAAAAACACTAAAGTTAAGAAGGAAAACTAGGTTGGGTTGATTTAAACAATAAATTAGACATGTGATTTGATTTTTGTAATATTTGAGCTTAATATGATATATTCTATTTTATTCCTTAACGCTTGATGTGTCGCTAAGAGCACGTATATACTGTCACGGGCCGACTCCTCCTAAGCGGCAGCGGCACGCAAATAGCCCGTGCAGCGCTCGTAGTCCCACCTGACTACAAGGCAACCTTTCCTTATCCCAGGTTTTCTTGGCACGACCCTGTTACACCTCGGAAAATTTTTCGTTGGTACGCAAGAGAATGAACTAATGATGAATATGAGTGCATAATGTCCATGAGCAAGAAACGACGTTTGACGACCTTAGGCGAGATTTCGAAAGTATCCGATGTGAGACGAGGAAGTTGGCTAAGTTAAAGATGAGATACAGGGTGAGCAACGCATGTGCATGGACGTGGGTGATTCAAATGAGAAGTATAAGAAATATGGGAAGTTGCAGAATTGCAACTGCCCAGTGGTCGTAAATTGCAAAATACGGACCGTAAAGTGAAATACGGTCCGTAAACTGGCAGTCGTAAACTGCCATGCAAGGCTTCAACTTTCTGCCAGCCGAGGAAATAGTTAAATACGACCTGGTGGACGGACCGTAAAGTGATTTACGGCCCGTAAACCATGGTCGTAAACCACCATGAAGGCAGCCCAGCTTCTGGTTCTGGAAATGGTTAAATACGCCCATGGAGGACGAGCCGTATAGTGGAATACGGGCCGTAAACCACGATGGACGACCACTGTTCATCTCAGTATAGATTTCACAAGTCATTAAATAAAGGGACCAACACTTGTTTTATTTCATTACAACATTACACCACTTCTCTCTAAATCATCTCTCTACATTTATTTCATAAGTTTTCAAGGATTATAAGTCCCCAACAACATAAACAAGTGAATCAAGTGTAAGCAAGCCATTAAATACCATTCAAGTCAAGAAATGCAAATGGAGAAAAACTAAGGTTTTACTCAAAGAGGAGTATTATCAACCAAAGCTTGTTCCTATAACTTCTAAGGTAAGATTCATGATTTTTACATGATGTTTAAGGTATTGGAGAATTAAAATACTTGGATTGTAGAAAATGTGGTCATCTAGGTCATGAATGGTTTGAATTGAATCATGAATGTTGTTGTGTTGTGATAGGAATGCATTATAAATAGTACTAAGATCATGAACTAGACACTTTAGACGAATGGACGAAGTTGGATGTTATGACCATGAATATAGGAGAATTAGAAGCAAATTGAGAAATCTAGATAATGTGGATGATGTGAATGACTAATGGCCATTGTTATGATATTAATGAAGGTATAGGCGCTAGCATTGGAAGGAAATGTGCAAGTGTAGAATAGTCCGACGAAAAGGTATGTAAGGCTAACCCTTCTTTCATAAGGCATGATTCTTGGCCAAACTTCTAATTCCTCTATATGAGTATGTTTTATTCAAGTGATTGACACTCCGAGCTCATAAGCTCACGATCCTTAACATGTACTACGATTGTACTACGCCCCTCATATGACGAGTAAGCCTAAGATATGGATGTAGCAATAATGACGAAGATAGTGATGACGATAATAATAATAATGATGCCAAAGGTGCCTACGGGCTATTATACTTATATGTGCCTATGAAGGGCTATAATGATACCCCGAGCTTATAACGCCGGGTAGGATATATGTATATGATTATGTATAAAGTATGTATACGATTACGTAACGCGCACACACCTCTGCAGATGGTACGGATAACCCTGGAGCCTTGGTAGGGCCAGGTAGAAATAACATTGAGCCTTGGTTGGCTAAGTACGTATGAAACACCGAACCTTATGGTCGGGCACGCTATGTATGTATATAAGTGTATGGCTATGTATATAATATGAATATGAATGTGAAAAGACTATGTATACGAATACGAATAAGGACATGTATGCGAATATGAGCCCAAGTAGGGTACGAGCACTATTATGAAATACGCATGAGAAATGGAAAGTTCCTATGAAAGGCAGGTAAGTGCCATGACGATGATATTACCGTCTTCCCTCCTGTGCCACTTCATATATTGTCTATGATGCTTCTATATTGATGTTAATCACGCTTTACATACTCAGTACATTCTTCGTACTAACGTCCTTTTATTTGTGGACGCTGCGTCATGCCCGCAGGTGCACAGGGAGACAGACTTGATCCATAGCTGCCTATTTGGAGATTACATAGAGAGCTCCATTTCCTTCGGAGCCATATCTTTTGGGTACTCATTCTTTTGTGTAAATAATTATGGGCATAGCGGGGTCCTGTCCCGCTAATGTGATATGTTATACTCTTAGAGGCTCGTAGATATGTGTGTGTGTGGGTAGATGTGTTTGGCCTTGTTGGCCTATGTTTTGTATATCATTTTGTCGGCCACGTGGGCCCATGTACATTGATGTGGCATAAATGCCTACGATGATATAAATGGGTTGTTGTCCAAATGAGACTAGTTGACGAATGAATGGAAATGCATGTATAATTATGTGGCTCACCTAGATGTAAGTATAAGAGTAAGCTAAGAGGGTGCTCGGGTGGGTTAGCACCAGGTGGTCGTCGCGGCCCCGAGTCGGGTCGTGACAAAGTGGTATCAGAGCAGTTCAGTCCTAGGGTGTGTCTACGAGCCGTGTCTAGTAGAGTCTTGGTTATGGGTGTGTTGCGCGCCACACTTATAAACAAGAAGCTGCGGACATTTTAGGAATATATGACCTTCTTTCTTCATAAGAATCGTGCGATAGAGCTATGATGTAAGAAATTCTTGTTCCTAAATCGTGTGTTGTGTATTTCAGAGATGCCTAAAAAGAAAAAGGCTACAGCAGCCCAAAATGGCAAGATGGTGGCAGAAAAGCGGGCTGAAAGAGCACCGCCACCGGTAGTAGAGGAAGATGAGTCCCAGAGTGTGGCTCAATCTTAGTCCTCCCAGACAGTGCCTATTACCGAGGAGCACGTGGGAGCCTCAGCCCCAGCTCCAGCTCCTCCACCAAATGCTTCGGGCCAATATGTAAAAGAGGCCATTACTTTATTGACTCAATTGGTTGCGGCCCAGGCTCAGAGGCACAGTTCAGGGTATGGTGATAGGGATGTTAGTGCAAGAGCCCGTGATTTCATTACTTTGAACCCTCCGGAATTCTTTGGGTCAAAACCGGAGGAGGATCCCCAGGACTTTATTGATGGTATGCTAAGGACGCTCCGGTTGATACACGCTTCAGACACCGAGTAGGTAGAGCTAGCGTCCTATAGATTGAGAGATGTCTCGATCCAGTGGTATACAATATGGATGGCTTCGCGGGGAGCCAATGCACCTCCCCCGGTATGGCAAGAGTTTGTTGATGCTTTTCTCCGTCATTATATGCCCCCAAAAGTTCGGCGAGCTAGGGCCGATAAATTCTTAAATTTGAGGCAAGGCAGTATGAGTGCCCTAGAGTATAGCCTCTGTTTTAACTCTTTGGCCAGGTATGCTTCGGCCATGGTAGCAGATATGGGCGACAGGGTACACCGATTTGTAAAGGGCCTAGGGCCCCATCTGATGGACAAATTCTTGACTGCGTCCCTTCAGGACGGTATGGATATTGCACGCATTCAGGCACATGCTCAGAACTTAAAGGAAAGCCTACAGCAGCGGAGAAGTGAACGTGAACAGGATAGGGGACATAGCAAGAGGGCCAGATCTTCGGGCCTAATGAGTGAGTCCAGAGGCGGACACAGGCAACAGTTCCCTAGACATTCGGGCTATTCTATGACCAGTGCACCTCCAGGGTTTTCAGGCCAGAGCCTTGATAGATCTACTCATCCCGGGCCGAGTCAGAATTATTCGGGGTCCCAGTTTAGAGGTGATTCAGGCCAGTCAAGGCCACCTATACCACGATGTTCCCAGTGTGGGAAGTCGCATTGGGGTCAATGCCGTTTGGGTTCAGATGTTTGCTATTCATGTGGTCGACCGGGCCATATTATGCGTGATTGCCCCTTAGTGCATGGTAGAGGTAGGACCCAGCCATCAGGGTCGGTAGCCGGATCTTCGGCATCTGTACGCCCTACGGGGCCAGGTTCACATGCGCCAGTCGGCCATGGTAGAGGTAGAGGCAGAGCTCCCAGTACTAGCGGTCCTCAACACTGTATTTATGCTTTGGCTGGACGCCAAGATCTTGAGTCTTCTCCTGATGTGGTCACAGGTATATTATCGGTATTCTCTCATGATGTATATGCTTTGATTGATCCGGGATCCACATTATCATATGTTACTTCATATATTGCGGGTCGATTTATAATTGAGCCGGAGTCTATCAAACCTTTTGAGGTGTCTACACCCGTGGGTGACGCGGTAATAGCTAGCCGAGTATATAGGAATTGTGTGATTGTGATTTGTGATCGTCGTACCATGATTTATTTGCATGAGCTAGAAATGGTAGATTTTGACGTTATTATGGCCATGGATTGGTTGGCTTCTTGTTACGCCAATGTTGATTGCCGAATGAAGATGGTTCGTTTCCAGTTTCCGGGAGAACCAGTCTTAGAATGGAAAGGGAATGCGGCATCACCAAAAGGTAGGTTTATTTCCTATCTAAAGGCAAGGAAAATGATCGCAAAAGGGTAGAATTATCACCTAGTACGAGTTCAAGATGTAGAAGCTGAGTCGCCGACTCTACAGTCAGTTCCAGTGGTGAACGAATTTCCGGATGTGTTCCCAGAAGAGCTTCCAGGCCTTCCTCCCGAGCGAGAGATCAATTTTGCGATTGATGTGTTGCCAGACACTAAACCCATATCTATTCCTCCCTATAGGATGGCACCCGCATAGTTGAAAGAGTTGAAGGAGCAATTGAAAGACTTGCTTGAAAAAGGCTTCATTAGGCCTAGTTCATCCCCGTGGGGAGCACCCGTATTGTTCGTCCGGAAGAAGGATGGTTCTTTGAGAATATGCATTGATTATCGACAATTGAATAAGGTGACGATTAAGAATAAATATCCTCTCCCGAGGATTGATGACTTGTTTGATCAATTGCAAGGTGCTAAATGGTTTTCGAAGATTGATTTGAGGTCCGGGTATCATCAAGTGAGAGTTAGGGAGAAAGATATTCCTAAGACAGCCTTCAGAACAAGATATGGTCATTTTGAGTTTCGAGTAATGTCGTTCGGGCTAACTAACGCGCCGGCGATATTCATGGATTTGATGAATAATGTGTTCAGGCCCTTCCTGGATTTATTTGTGATAGTATTTATTGATGACATCTTGGTGTATTCTAGATCCGAGGCAGAACATGCGGATCATTTGCGTGTTGTCCTTGGATTTCTTCGAAACCGAGAATTATTTGCAAAATTCTCCAAGTGTGAGTTTTGGTTGAACTCGGTATCATTTCTGGGCCATATTGTTGCAGCTGATGGTATTCGAGTGGATAGCCAAAAGATCGAGGCCGTGAAGACTTGGCCAAGGCCCACGACTCCTACGGAGGTTCGTAGCTTTTTGGGCTTAGCAGGCTATTACAGAAGATTTGTTGAGGGTTTTTCTTCTATTTCTGCGCCACTCACCAAGTTGACTCAGAAGTCAACTAAGTTTCAATGGACATATGCTTGCGAGCGTAGTTTCCAAGAGTTGAAAGACCGATTGACTTCTGCCCCAGTCTTGACACTTCCAGAGGGATTGGAGGGGTATGTCATTTATTGTGATGCTTCAGGTGTTGGGCTAGGCTGTGTATTGATGCAAAATGGTAAGGTGATTGCGTATGCTTCTAGACAATTACGGAAACATGAACAGAACTATCCAACCCATGATTTAGAATTGGCTGCGGTGGTCATGCATTAAGGATATGGAGACATTATTTATATGGTGTCCATGTGGATATTTATACAGATCATAAGAGTCTCCAGTATATTTTCAAGCAGAAAGAATTGAATCTGCGGCAACGACGATGGTTGGAGTTGCTAAAAGATTACGATGTTGATATCTTGTATCACCCCGGAAAGGCCAACGTTGTGGCTGATGCTCTTAGCCGCAGATCCATGGGAAGTCTATGTGAAGTGCGACAAGAGAAGAGAGAGATGACCTGTGAGCTCCAACAGCTAGATAGCCTAGGAGTCCGAGTGATGGACTCAGGTAGCCGGGGGACCACTATTCAGAATTCAGCAGTTTCATCGCTAGTAGCGGAAGTAAAAGAGCGACAATATGAGGATCCCATGCTAATGCAGTACAGAGATACACTCCCTCAGAAGGAGGAGTCATCATTTGATATTTCGGAAGACGGAGTTCTCCGATGTCGAGGCAGGTTATGTGTTCCCGATGTGGTAGGTCTACGTCACCAAATATTGAGGGAAACTCATTGTTCCCGTTACTCCGTTCACCCCGGAGCGACGAAAATGTATCATGATCTTAAGTCTATATACTGGTGGAATGGAATGAAGAAAGATATAGCGGAATTCGTAGCTCAGTGTCCTAATTGCAAACAAGTGAAGATTGAACACCAAAAGCCGGGTGGATTATTGCAAGCTATAGAAATCCCAACTTGGAAGTGGGAAGTGATTAATATGGATTTCATTACAGGGTTACCCCATTCTCGACGTAAGTATGATTCCATATGGGTGATTGTGGATAGACTTACAAAGTCAGCTCATTTCTTACTGGTCAGGACGACCTATGTGGCAGAAGATTATGCGAGGCTTTATCTTAAAGAGATAGTGAGACTCCATGGCGTTCCGGTATCTATTATCTCCGATAGAGGGACTCAGTTCACAGCTAAGTTTTGGGAGTCTTTCCAAGAGGGTTTAGGGACCCAAGTGCGTCTTAGCACGGCGTTTCACCCACAGACCGATGGGCAGGCCGAACGTACCATTCAGACTCTTGAAGATATGTTGCGAGCATGTATGATAGATTTTTGAGGAAATTGGGATGATCATTTGCCACTCATTGAATTTGCTTACAATAATAGTTACCATTCCAGCATTCAAATGGCACCGTATGAAGCTCTATATGGGCGAAAGTGTAGATCCCCAATTGGGTGGTTTGAAACCGGAGAAACTAAGTTGATAGGGCCAGACTTGGTCCAGCAAGCAATAGAGAAAGTTAAGCTCATACAAGATCGGTTGCTAGCGGCTCAAAGTCGTCAGAAGTCCTATGCGGATAATCGTCGAAGAGACTTAGAGTTCGAAGTGAAAGATTGGGTATTCTTGAAAGTGTCGCCGATGAAGGGCGTAATGAGATTTGGCAAAAAGGGGAAGCTCAGTCCCCGGTATATTGGGCCATACGAAATTGTACGCAAGATAGGCAAAGTGGCCTATGAGTTAAATCTACCTCCAGACTTGGAGTCAGTTCATCCAGTATTTCATGTTTCGATGCTTCAGAAATGTGTTGGCGATCCTACTAGGATCGTCCCAGTGAATGATGTGCAAGTAACAGAGAAATTGACTTATGAAGAGATACCCATTGCCATACTAGATAGGCAAGTATGGAGACTTAGAAACAAGGAAGTGGCCTCAGTTAAGGTCTTATGGAGGAACAACAATCGAGAGGAAATGACGTGGGAAGCAGAACAGAGTATGCAATCCAAATACCCACATCTATTTCAGCCCTTGGAAGAAGTACAAAATGAGACGTCGAGATCATAAGGTATGCATGTTTTCCTTTTATGCTTTTGGGTCGTGTGTGGCCAATTTTTTTGTTGTTATGTAGTGGCCCTGTGTGGCATCGATATTATGGGCTGTTGTGGCAGGATGGCAGTGCCATAATGTAGGGGAAACTATGGCGAAATTTTTATAGAATCCCCGAAGACTTTAACATTCGAGGACGAATGTTCTTAAGGGGGGGAGAATGTTACACCTCGGAAAATTTTCCGTTGGTACGCAAGAGAATGAACTAATGATGAATATGAGTGCATGATGTCCATGAGCAAGAAACGACGTTTGACGACCTTAGGCGAGATTTCGAAAGTATCCGATGTGAGACGAGGAAGTTGGCTAAGTTAAAGATGAGATACAAGGTGAACAATGCATGTGCATGGATGTGGGTGATTCAAATGAGAAGTCTAAGAAATATGGGAAGTTGCAAAATTGCAACTGCCCAGTGGTCGTAAATTGCAAAATACGGACCGTAAAGTGCAATACGGTCTGTAAACTGGCAGTCGTAAACTGCCATGCAAGGCTTCAACTTTCTGCCAGCCGAGGAAATGGTTAAATACGACCTGGTGGATGGACCGTAAAGTGATTTACGACCCGTAAACCATGGTCGTAAACCACCATGAAGGCAGCCCAGCTTCTGGTTCTGGAAATGATTGAATACGCCCATGGAGGACGAGCCGTATAGTGGAATACGGGCCGTAAACCACGATGGACGACCACTGTTCATCTCAGCACAGATTTGACAAGTTGTTAAATAAAGGGACCAACACTTGTTTTATTTCATTACAACATTACACCACTTCTCTCTAAATCATCTCTCTACATTTATCTCATAAGTTTTCAAGGATTATAAGTCCCCAACAACATAAACAAGTGAATCAAGTGTAAGCAAGCCATTAAATACCATTCAAGTCAAGAAATGCAAATGGAGAAAAACTAAGGTTTTACTCAAAGAGGAGTATTATCAACCAAAGCTTGTTCCTACAACTTCTAAGGTAAGATTCATGATTTTTACATGATGTTTAAGGTATTGGAGAATTAAAATACTTGAATTGTAGAAAATGAGGTCAACTAGGTCATGAATGATGAATAGTGACATTTTGAGGAATAGTTTGAATTGAATCATGAATGTTGTTGTGTTGTGATAGGAATGCATTATAAATGGTACTAAGATCATGAACTAGACACTTTAGACGAATGGACGAAGTTGGATGTTATGACCATGAATATGGGAGAATTAGAAGCAAATTGAGAAATCTAGATAATGTGGATGATGTGAATGACTAATGGCCATTGTTATGATATTAATGAAGGTATAGGCGCTAGCATTGGAAGGAAACGTGCAAGTGTAGAATAGTCCGATGAAAAGGTATGTAAGGCTAACTCTTCTTTCATAAGGCATGATTCTTGGCCAAACTTCTAATTCCTCTATATGAGTATGTTGTATTCAAGTGATTGACACTCCGAGCTCATAAGCTCACGATCCTTAACATGTACTACGATTGTACTACGCCCCTCATATGACGAGTAAGCCTAAGATATGGATGTAGCAATAATGATGAAGATAGTGATGATGATAATAATAATAATGATGCCAAAGGTGCCTACGGGCTATTATACTTATATGTGCCTATGAAGGGCTATAATGATACCCCGAGCTTATAACGCCGGGTAGGATATATGTATATGATTATGTATAAAGTATGTATACGATTACGTAACGCGCGCACACCTTTGCAGATGGTACGGATAACCCTGGAGCCTTGGTAGGGCCAGGTAGAAATAACATTGAGCCTTGGTTGGCTAAGTACGTATGAAACACCGAACCTTATGGTCGGGCACGCTATGTATATATATAAGTGTATGGATATGTATATAATATGAATATGAATGTGAAAAGACTATGTATATGAATACGAATAAGGACATGTATGCGAATATGAGCCCAAGTAGGGTACGAGCACTATTATGAAATACGCATGAGAAATGGAAAGTTCCTATGAAAGGCAGGTAAGTGCCATGACGATGATATTACCGTCTTCCCTCCTGTGCCACTTCATATATTGTCTATGATGCTTCTATATTGATTTTAATCACGCTTTACATACTCAATACATTCTTCGTACTGACGCCCTTTTGTTTGTGGACGCTGCGTCATGCCCGCAGGTGCACAGGGAGACAGACTTGATCCATAGCTGCCTATTTGGAGATTACATAGAGAGCTCCATTTCCTTCGGAGCCATATCTTTTGGGTACTCATTCTTTTGTGTATATAATTATGGGCATAGCGGGGTCCTGTCCCGCTAATGTGATATGTTATACTCTTAGAGGCTCGTAGATATGTGTGTGTGTGGGTAGATGTGTTTGTCCTTGTTGGCCTATGTTTTGTATATCATTTTGTCGGCCACGTGAGCCCATGTACATTGATGTGGCATAAATGCCTACGATTATATAAATGGGTTGTTGTCCAAATGGGACTAGTTGAGGAATGAATGGAAATGCATGTATAATTATGTGGCTCACCTAGATGTAAGTATAAGAGTAAGGTAAAAGGGTGCTCGGGTGGGTTAGCACCGGGTGCTGGTCGCGGCCCCGAGTCGGGTCGTGACAGACCCCATGCCTTTGGTGAAGCTTGCCTCAGAGGCTTAGCTTTCCTTGTGCCGCCCGTTTGATGTCAAGGCTTCAGCCTTGTCTTGCTATCATACTCTTGTGGCGCATTTCATATGCTGGGTCTCGTCTATGCGCACCCCTTGGGTTGGCTATGGACATGCATGTCCTTCGCCTGGCACAGAGCGTCGCTCCTGCGCGCACAGTCCTATCCTCAAGCTTGACACTTGCCTTGTGTCGTGCCCGAGTAGGATAACTTCCAATCCTTAGCCTTCGTCTGGTGCGGTCCTCTTTCATGTGCCTATGGTTGTCCCATGGCATTGGCAAGCATAGCCCTCGTAACTTATTTCCATCCCTCGTAGTGCAGCGTCACCCCACAACTGCACGTCTAGGCCAATGAACCCTTGCTTACAAGGCTGAACCCAAGCCAAGCTCAGAAGTCAATACACGAGGCTCTTGAGTGGCGCCTCGAGTACTCAATCGGCACGAAGGTATTTAACATCCATAAAGATAGCTCGCGGAGCATAATCAGTTCCTACGTCAAGCCTCTAGCATTCGTTGTGCGCCCAACGCGGGCCCGCAGGCACGACGTTGTCCATAGAGTCCCCTAACTCGTATGGATACCTAGGACACTCCTATGAGGTGCCTCGGCAGGCCCTTGAGGTCCTCCCTTAAGGTTGCTCACTTACTGCGACTGGCCGACAGCACGCACGGGGGAGGCTGACTGAGCTGTAGACACCTCTGCCCCCCTTATATATGCTTTAAAAAGAAAAACCCAAGTTCTAGCACTGGACATCATTTTGCCAGAGAATCACACTTGGCCTTTCTCACTCTTCCGAACTCCAAATGAGGCGCCGTCTGTTCCTAACTCTTTCTCTTGACTTCCTTCACTCCTCCACGAAGTTTCATCTTATTCCCATACTCGTGGATCGAGATATAGCCTTCGGGAGCTTTATCACTGACACTGCTCCTTGGCTAAGTCAAGCCCTTAGGTAAACGATCTTCAAATGACGCCAAACTTGGTAAGCACATTCCATAACATCCTAGGAAGGGTCCTATCACCCTAAATCCCAAGATTCCATCAATAGCTCGGAAACGCACGGGACTGACACTCAGGCTCGCACGTGGCCTCATCCGCCGACGGCCCATGGGCTCATCCCAGATCCTTGCTAAACTTCCTTGTCACTCTTATAATATGCCATATAGCATCTCTAGATACTTATTGAATCTCGCCCGTCGGAGCCCCTTGTCAGTGCACGTCGCCCGCGCACGGCTGACACTGCCTGCGTGGCCGACCCTGCCTGCGCGCACGGCTGACACTGCCTGCGCGCGGCTGACACTCATCTGCGTACGTCTCCTACACGACTGACACTCGCTTGGCCCTCCTGGGGTGCGCAGGGGTTATGGGCGCCAAAGCACAACGAAGGCAGCCCGTAACATTCTCCCCTACTCAAGCTCGTTATCGTCCTCGATGACATAGACACGTCCACGTCAAAACGGAGTTTGCCTCCTCGGGGTCTCACATTCCTTTCCGTAATCCTTTGGGTCTAGAACCCATCTCATCTCCTCTTAAAAATGGAGTCGTGCCCCATGCACTTCTCCTCCCTAGTTTCTCCCAAGCGTGCCTCTGCACCCCGCTTGGAAAGTGCCTCCGCACTTGCACCCTTTGGTGGCTAACTTTGTGGTGACCGCCTATCATCCACACCATGTTCCTCACGGACTTCCTCTGATCAGGAACCTTTGTCTCCCTTCTTGGTAATTCCTACTTAGCACCCATTGGTGCGACTTCCACAATCTCACTGCAACCCTTGCAGTCCCTTCTTACTGTTTACTTCAGAAGACAATCGTCCTTCAATTTTCACATGGCCCAATGCCTCTTCATAGGCGAACATTCACCCACTAAAAGTGGATGACACTTTTCCTTGTTTGTCAAAGTAGGCATCCCTCGATGTGGAAAACTTTGCCAACCATTTCATCATGGTCCTTTGTCCGTTTTCCTCTGCAAGATCCCGCTATATCAGCTGCATAAACAAATCGAATCTCGACCCCATAAATCAAAGTTAGCTTGACCACACACTGACACTAGCGGCTTTTCAAATCCAATCTTGTCCCCTTTGACGTCTAACACGGCCCCTGCATGACCTACGCTCCACAATGGTGTCTTTGGCACTTACATCCTTTGCACCCTCTTGGCACTCGTCAAGTTCTTGGGACGTACTCCTGGTGAGTACTTCATTTTCTCAAAGTGGTAGCTTCGCCCATTCTGAACAACATCTTTGTTCTTAAACTGTCACTCCCTCGACAGATTCCTTACGATCCCGGTGACCTCAGCACTTGGTTCCATCTCTAGGGTTCCCCGGTCGTTTGGTGTACCCCAGTACTCTCTGCTCTGGAAAGACTGCATTCTCAAGCTTGGAAACCCCATCCAATCTGAAGCTTAGCTAACCCTACTTTACCTTGGCCTCCTCACATCCGTGATTCAGCCCATTGCCTCCTCAGCTAACTCTTGTATCTCCCCACTCTGGTGGTTCGACACATTTCCACACATCTGCCTCCCCACGCTAAGTGGTTCGGCTCGCCTTCAGCATCACTGTTACACCTTGAAAATTCCCCGCGAACGTACAGTGGATAGGCTAACAAAGGGCATAGCGTGTACGATGTTTTAATAAGAAGGGAACGACGTTTGACGACCCTGAGTAAGATTCCAAAGGAAATTGCAATAAGATATAGGTTATGCTCCATAATGACTAACTATAGGTTCTGAAAATGTGGAAAGTTGCAGATTTGCACTTTGGCCAGTTGATCGTAAAATGAAATACGGACCGTAAAGTAGTTCACGGGCCGTAAACTGCCATGTCGTATTTCAACTTCCAAAACTTCAACTTTCTGTCAAATGCTTGAATGGTTAAAGACGACTTGAAATACGGACCGTAAACTGAAATACGGCCCGTAAACTGAAATACGGCCCGTAAACTGTGTTCGTAAATCACCATGTCTCAGCCGACTTTCTGGTTCTGTTATGATTAAATACGTCCACGAAATACGGCCCGTAAACTGGGATACGGACCATAAACTGAGTTTACGACCACTGTTGTACTTTCGACGACTGTTCATTCCATATCATATTTTGGGTTATTAAAAAGGGGACCAAGTTTATTATTTCATTTTCACACTTCACCCCTTCTCTCTAAAAACATCTTTCTACATTTATTCCACAAGAATTCAAGGATTATTAGTGATCAAGAATCGTGCGATAGAGCTATGATATAAGAAATTCTTGTTTCTTAATCTTGTGTTGTGTATTTCAGAAATGCCTGTAAAGAGAAAGGCTACAGAAGCCCAAAAGGGCAATACGCTGGCAGAAAAGCGGGCTGAAAGAGCACCGCCACCGGTAGTAGAGGAAAGTGAGTCCCAGAGTGCGGCTCAATCTCAGTCCTCTCGTTCAGTACCTATATTAGAGGAGCATGAGGGAGGCTCAGCCCCAGCTCCAGCACCTCCGGCTCCTCCACCGGATGCTTCGGGCCAAGATGTGAAAGAGGCCATACATTTTCTTACTCAGTTGGTTGCTACTCAGACTCAACGGCAAAGTGCAGGTCAAGGTGATAGGGCTGTTAGTGCAAGGGCCGGTGACTTCATTACTTTGAACCCTCCGGATTTCTTTGGATCAAAGCCGGAGGAGGACTCTCAGGATTTTATTGATGGTATGTTGAGGACCCTTCGACTGATACATGCTTCGGACACCGAATCGGTGGAGTTAGCGTCGTATAGATTGAGAGATGTCTCGATCCAATGGTACACGGTTTGGATGGCTTCACGAGGAGCCAATGCACCTCTCCCGGTATGGCAATAGTTTGTTGATGCTTTCCTCCGACACTATATGCCTCCAGAAGTTCGGCGAGCTAGAGCTGATAAGTTCTTAAATTTGAGGCAAGGTAGCATGAGTGCTCTAGAGTATAGTCTCCGCTTCAATTCCTTGGCTAGGTATGCTTCGGCCATAGTAGCGGATAAGGGTGACCGAGTGCACCGATTTGTGAAAGGCCTAGGGCCGAATTTGATGGATAGCTGCTTGACTGTGTCCTTTTAGGACAACATGGATATTGCGCGCATTCAGGCTCATGCTCAGAACTTAGAATAAAGTTTACAACAACAGAGAAGTGAACGCGAGCAGGATAGAGGTCATAGCAAGAGGGCCAGATCTTCAGGTCCGAGGAGTGAGTTCAGAGGTGGGCATATGCAGCAGATTTCTAGGCACTCAGGCTATTCTATGACTAGTGCACCTCTCCGGTTTTCCAACCAGAGATTCGATAGATCTATTCGTTCCGGGCCGAGTCAGAGTTATTCGGGGTCTCAGTTTAGAGACGATTCGGGTCAGGCAAGGCCACCCGCACTACGATGTTCCCAGTGTGGGAAGTTGCATTGGGGTCGATGCCGATTGGGTTCAGATGTTTGCTATTCATGTGGTCGACCAGGCCATATCATGCGTGATTGCCCCTCAGTTCATGGTAGAGGTAGGACCCAGCCTTCAGGGTCGGTAGTCGGATCTTCAGCATCTGTACGCCCTATGGGGCCAGGTTCACATGCGCCAGTAGTCAATGGTAGAGGCACAGGGAGAGTCCCCAGTTCTAGCGGTCCTCGGCACCGTGTTTATGTTTTGGCTGGACGCTAGGATCTTGAGTCCTCTCTTGACGTGGTTACAGGTATATTATCGGTATTTTCTCATGATGTATATGCTTTGATTGATTCGGGCTCCACATTGTCATATGTTACTCCATTTATTGAGGGTCGATTTAGAGTAGAACCGAAGTCGATCAAACCTTTTGAGGTGTCTACACCCGTTGGTGAATCGGTAATAGCTAGCCGAGTATATAGAAATTGTGTAGTTGTGATTTGTGATCGTCGTACCATGATTGATTTGCATGAGTTAGAAATGGTGGATTTTGATGTTATTATGGGCATGGATTGGTTGGCTTCTTGCTACGCCAACGTTGATTGTAGAATAAAAATGGTTCGTTTACAATTTCCGGGAGAACCAGTTTTAGAATGGAAAGGAAATACGGCGTCACCAAAAGGTAGGTTTATTTCCTATCTAAAGGCAAGGAAAATGATCACAAAAGGGTGTATCTACCATCTAGTCCAGGTTCAAGATGTAGAAGCTGAATCACCGACTCTTCAGTCAGTTCTTGTAGTAAATGAATTTCCGGAGGTGTTCCCGGAAGAACTTCCAGGCCTTCCTCCCGAACGGGAGATTGATTTTGCTATTGATGTGCTGCCAGACACTAAGCCTATATCTATTCCACCCTATAGAATGACACCCATAGAATTGAAAGAGTTGAAGGAGCAGTTGAAATACTTGCTTGATAAAGGTTTTATTAGGCCTAGTTCATCCCCGTGGGGAGTACCCGTATTGTTTGTCCGAAGGAAAGATGGCTCCTTGAGAATGTGCAGTGATTATCGGCAATTGAATAAGGTGACGATTAAGAATAAATACCCTCTCCCGAGGATTGATCACTTATTTGATCAATTGCAAGACGCCAAATGGTTTTCGAAGATAGATTTGAGATCCGGATATCACCAAGTGAGAGTTAGGGTCAAAGATATCCCTAAGACAGCTTTTCGGGTAATGTCATTTGGGCTAACAAATGCACCGGCAATGTTTATGGATTTGATGAACAATGTGTTCAGGCCCTTTATGGATTTATTTGTGATTGTATTCATCGATGATATCTTGGTGTATTCTAGATCCGAGGCAGAACATGCGGATCATTTACGTACTGTCCTTGGAGTTCTTCGAACTCGAGAGTTGTTTGCAAAATTCTCCAAGTGTGAGTTTTGATTTAACTCAGTGGCATTCCTGGGGCACATTGTTGCCGCCGATGGTATTCGAGTGGATAGTCAAAAGATTGAGGCCGTGAAGACTTGGCCAAGGCCCACAACTCCTACAGAGGTTCGTAGCTTTCTGGGCTTTGCAGGTTATTACAGGAGATTTGTTGAAGGGTTTTCTTCTATTTCTGCCCCGCTCACAAAGTTGACCCAGAAATCAGCAAAGTTTCAATGGAAGATGCTTGTGAACGTAGCTTCCAAGAGTTAAAAGGTAAATTGACTTCCGCCCCAGTCTTGACACTTCTAGAGGGAATCGAAGGATATGTTGTTTATTGCAATGCTTCAGGTGTTGGGCTAGGCTGTGTATTGATGCAACACGGTAAAGTGATTGCGTATGCTTCAAGGCAATTGCCGAAACATGAGCAGAATTATCCAACCCATGATCTCGAATTGGCCGCGGTTATTCATACATCAAAGATATGGAGACATAATTTATATGGTGTCCATGTGGATATTTATACAGATCATAAGAGTCTTCAGTATATCTTCAAGAAAAAAGAGTTGAATTTGTGGCAACGACGATGGTTGGAGTCGCTAAAAGATTACGATGTTGATATCTTGTATCATCCTGGAAAGGCGAATGTTGTGGCTGATGCTCTTAGCCGCAGATCCATGGGAAGTTTGTGTGATGTAGGACAAGAGAAGAGAGAATGGTTCGTGAGCTCCAGCAACTAGCTAGTCTAGGAGTTCGAGTAGTGGACTCGGGTAGCGAGGGAATTACTATTCAAAATTCAGCAGTCTCGTCGCTAGTAGCAGAAGTGAAGAAGCGACAATACGAAGATTCTATGCTAATGCATTACAGGGATACACTCCCTCAGAAAGAGAAGTCATCATTTGAGCTTTCAGAAGATGGAGTTCTTCGATGTCGAGGAAGATTATGTGTTCCCGATGTGGCAGGTTTACGCCACCAGATATTGAAAGAAGCTCATAGTTCCTGTTATTCTGTTCACCCCGGTGCGACGAAAATGTATCATGATCTTAAGTCTATATATTGGTGGAATGGGATGAAGAAAGATATAGCGGAATTCATAGCTCAATGTCCCAACTGTCAGCAAGTGAATCTCGAGCACCAAAAGCCGGGTGGATTGTTGCAAGCCGTAGAAATTCCAACTTGGAATTGGGAAGTAATTAACATGAACTTCATTGCAGGCTTACCCCGTTCTCGACGTAAGTATGATTCTATATGGGTGATTGTAGATAGGCTCACAAAGTCAGCTCATTTCTTACCGGTCAGAACGACCTATGTGGCAGAGGATTATGCGAGGCTTTATGTTAAAGAGATAGTGAGACTCCATGGTGTTCCCGCATCTATTATCTCTGATAGAGGGACTCAATTTATAGCAAATTTTTGGAAGTCTTTCCAAGAGGGTTTAGGGACCCAAGTGAGACTTAGCACGGCATTTCATCCGCAGACCGATGGGCAAGCTGAACGCACCATTCAGACTCTTGAAGATATGTTACGGGCATGTATGCTAGATTTTGGAGGTAATTGGGATGACTATTTGCCGCTCATTGAATTTGCTTACAATAATAGCTATCACTGTAGCATTCAAATGGCACCGTATGAAGCCCTATATGTGCGGAAGTGTAGATCACATGTTGGGTGGTTTGAACCAGGAGAGACTAGGTTGATAGGACCAGACTTGGTCCAGCAAGCCATAGAGAAAGTCAAGCTCATACAAGATCGGTTATTAGCAGCTCAAAGTCGTCAGAAGTCCTATGCGGATAATCGTTGAAGGGTCTTGGAGTTCCAGGTTAAAGATTGGGTATTCTTGAAAGTGTCGCCAATGAAGGGCGTCATGAGGTTTGGCAAAAAGGGGAAGCTTAGTCCCCGATACATTGGGCCCTATGAGATTGTACGAAAGATAGGCAAAGTGGCCTATGAGCTAGAGTTACCTCCGGATTTGGAGTCAGTCCATCCAGTTTTTCATGTCTCGATGCTTCAGAAATGTGTTCGTGTATAACTACCTTTCGTCCTAGATTCCCAGATTCCTGATGGTAGCGAATTTACCTTCGTCGCATTTATTTGTAAGTACTCGGGTATCAGTCTGTTCGGATTCCCACTCACCATTCTTGTATAAGAATCTATAGCAAAACTGCTTGTCGACTTTCTCTAAATCCTCCAACAGACCTTGCTCCTACTAAACCTCGAATGTTATCCATCTTAGTCCTTCAGACTGCTAATCGTCTTCCTCGCAATTTCATGCCATGCCAAATACATAACTCCTTTAAACAACGCATCTTACTTATCGTTTGTTGGCGATATTTCCTTTTCGCGCTTTTTCCTGTTAGGCATACCAAACTAAATGACCTGATTTTGGGCAATTCTGGCAGAGTCTCCTTTACCATTTTTTCTATTCAAAATCTGTACACAGCAAATATCAACAATGCCTCACAAAGCATGCGGATATATAACACATTCCAGCCATCCAGAGCTCCCAGTTTCAGGTAACAGAACAAATATATCAAGGCTTACTTCTATAACTTTCCATATCATCACTTTCCTCCTTCCGTTGTATGTAAGGCTTATATAAGGAATTCTCATTTTCTATGACTTGGCTCTATCGTACCATCTAAGACAGAAAGAAGGTCAACAATCCCTAGATGCCCCGCAACCTCCTGTTTATAAATGTGGCCGGCTTCACACCATAAACAGGACTCTACTGGACACGACTTTGCAGACAACCCCTAGGACAAACCTGGCTCTGATACCACTTTGTCACACCCTAATCTCCCTAGGGTGTGATTGGCACCCGACCCTTACTTAGGGCCGAGCGAACCCACTGACCCTTAGTGCACACCTAATCTTTTTGGACTTTTAAATCAAGTAAAGATTAAATACATAGTACAACTTTTAGAAATATTCTTTTTCACTGTTCTCAAATCAAACAAAATCTATAATCATATGGAATTCATATCATAACACAAAATGACACATCGGCTGATGGAGCCGCTTACAGAACTGACATTCGATACCCACGACTCTGTCTACAAAGTCTCTAACATCAATCAGAATCATAGCACATATACTCTGACTTGGCAACACTCCAGGAGGAGGTCGAGCTCGCCAATCCCGCTGGAACATCTTCTAGTAATGTCTTCCACTCATCTGGGTGTACCTGCGTGGCATGAAACGCAGCCCCCGAAGAAAGGGGGTCAGTACGGAAAATGTACTGAGCATGTAAGGCAAGAATCACAGTAAAAGAATCATAACTGATATAAGGGGTGCAGAAACATATACAATGTCCAGAATACCAAAACTCTTGCCTTTACAACATTGATCATGCATATCATTATCTCATAGCGTACCCGGCCCGTTATGGGACTTAGTGGATAAAATCATGTCATCATACTTTCATATCATCATGTGTGCATGTACATATATACATATATATATATACCGTACCCAGCCCTCTAGTGAGGGACTCGGTGAATGAAGTCATACCGTACCCGGCCCATTAAGGGACTCGGTAGATAGAATCATGCATTTGAACATCATATATCATATACATACCGTACCCGGCCCTCTAGTGAGGGACTCGGTGAATCAAATCATCATATGCCCTCCTGGACACCATAACATATCATCATCTCATCATATCATCATATACATATACCGTACCCGGCCCTCTAGTGAGGGACTCGGTGAACAATGCAGTGGAGTGCACACGATAACATACCCGGCCCGGGACTCGATGAAAGACATATTGAGGCGTGCACGAGCAGAGTAGTGAGAAACTATATGCATATAAATCAAGACTCGATAGACAAGTATACTTATCGACACCTGAAGGCTCAGAAACAAGTTTCGGGTCAATCCGACTTAGTATAAGAAAGTTATGAGCGTTTGAAGTACAGAACCTTCTACGAACGTTTCAGAAGCCATTTTTGGAAAATCAAAGCAACAATCATACATATACGTCATTTGCTCGTTTCATAAGGATCATGCCAAAAGAAAGAAAGGATAAGCCTTACATACCTGTTTCACGTCCTATTAGCTACGCTTATTTATCCAAGCTTGCTAGTCTACATTCAAAAGAATTCACATAATCATTAGATTCATTGTCATACACTTGCCTTAGCTTCTCAAATAAATTCACTTATAGTCTGCCGGAATTTCGGCAGCATTTCCCCTGTAAATATAACCATCCCCGAGAATCCAACTCGGCCAAATTAACAAAAACAATCCAAGAATTCAACTTGGCCAAATTATCAACAACAATACCAACAATTATATTTCCAATTTCATCAATTAATTCGAAATACATTCTAACGTTAGTAACTCCCTTTTTACATAATTCGACGACATTTCATTTATATTCTAATCAACCACAACAACACAAGTCGCAATCTTCCAAACTCAATAAGGATAACAACAACACATTTCTCACTTCCAAATTCATGAATTATGTCTACCACCCGAACCCTTCTCAATTCAACATAACCAACAACAACACATTCTTTCCTTCCAAATTCATGAACTATAACAATAGTCTATGCATTAACAACTTCATTCATACAAATATAAGAATTCATTCTAACGGCACATTAACTTCTACAATAATCCCACAACGATTACAACTTTATTTCAAATCATCAAACCTTCATTTTCATCATGGAATCCATAACTACAACAATCAAAATACTAAATAAAATCAATTCATCATATCTACACAACACCACCCCTACACGGCCACAATCCACATACACATGTACCATGAATTCCATCCATTTCTACATACTTCAACACTCACAAATCATCCATAACACATGAAAGAAGGGGTTAAACCTTACCTTTATTCTTTGACTCCTCTATTCGGCTAGAGCTTCCATCTTGCACCATGAATACTTTGCTTGTTTCAACAACCACTCCATGTTAATTAGGGCCTTCAAATTAGTTGGAATACTAGAAGAAAATAATTTTTCTTGATAAATTTCCATGGCACCAAATTTTTTGCCAAGGCCGAATACTACTATATTTTTTTTTTCTTGAAGCTTCTTCAAGTTTCTTGAATTAGAAGAAGATGAATAATATGATCCATAGGTCATCTTTTATTTATACACATTAAGCATCCATGTGGGCCAAGGCCCACACCACATAAACGGCCCACTTGGCCTATTTATTTCAAGACTAATCTTTTTTTTTTTGTGTTGTAATTCATGAAATATTATTTCCCTAATTCCAATTTTTCCCTTAGCCTTTCTCAATATTACCATAGACCACCTTGTGAATTTCCCTTTTTACCCTTAGCCTTCCTTAATATTCCATACTAATAATACTTACAAGCAACTTGTTCATTAAGATAAAATCGGAAAATAGCCTTATCGTAGTTAGCTCGGAATATCCCAACGTACAAAATACGGGATATAACAGAAGAAGTACCCATTGCCATACTAGATAGGCAAGTTCGGAGGCTTAGAAAGAAAGAGGTGACCTCAGTTAAGGTTCTATGGAGGAGTAGTAAACGAGAGGAAATGACATGGGAAGCGGAAGAAAGTATGCGATCCAGATACCCACATTTATTCCAAGCCCCAGAAGAGATTCAAGATGAAACACTAACGATATAGGGTATATATGCTTAATTTTCTTGCTTTTGGTCATGTGTGGCCATAGATATGTTGATATTGTGATGTAGCCCTGTGAGGCGATGATATTATGGGTTGTTGTGACAGGTTGGTAGTGCCAAATTACAGGGGAAACTCTGGCGAAATTTTCGCAGGATCCCGAGTGTTTAACATTCGAGGACGAATGTTCCAAAAAGGGGGGAGAATGTTACACCTTGAAAATTCCCTGCGAATGTACAATGGATAGACTAACAAAGGGCATAGCGTGTACGATGTTTTAATAAGAAGGGAACGACGTTTGACGACCCTAAGTAAGATTCCAAAGGCAATTGCAATAAGAGATAGGTTATGCTCCATAATGACTAACTATAGGTTCTGAAAATGTGGAAAGTTGCAGATTTGCACTTTAGCCAGTTGATCGTAAAATGAAATACGGACCGTAAAGTAGTTTACGGGCCGTAAACTGCCATGTCGTATTTCAACTTCCAAAACTTCAACTTTCTGTCAAATGCTTGAACGGTTAAAGACGACTTGAAATAAGGACCGTAAACTAAATACGGCCCGTAAACTGTGTTCGTAAATCACCATGTCTCAGCCGACTTTCTGGTTCTGTTATGATTAAATACGTCCACGAAATACGGCCCGTAAACTGGAATACGGACCGTAAACTGAGTTTACGACCACTGTTGTACTTTCGACGACTGTTCATTCCAGATCAGATTTTGGGTTATTAAAAAGGGGACCAAGTTTATTATTTCATTTCCACACTTCACCCCTTCACTCTAAAAACATCTCTCTACATTTATTCCACAAGAATTCAAGGATTATTAGTGATCAACAACATAAACCAAGTGAATCAAGTGTAAGAAAACCCATTAAAGATCATACAAGTCAAGAAATCTCATTGGAGATGAACTAGGGTTTTTGCTCAAGTGGAGTATTATCAACCAAGGCTTGTTCCTACGACATCTCAGGTAAGATTTATGATATTTCTATGTTGTGTAAGGTATTTGAGAGTTGAAATACTTGGATTGTAGAAGGGTATAGAAAAATGGGTCATGAATGTGGAATAGTGCCATTTTGAGAAATAGCTTAACTTGAGTTACGATTCTTGATGTGTTGAGATGTAAATATGTTATAAATGATGTTGAGAACATGAGATGAGCAATGTATGAGAATAGACGTCGTCGTGCGTTATGGCCATGGATATGGATGATAGAAAGTAAGTCTAGAAATATGGATAATGTGGATGAATAATGACTATCGTTATAGTATTGTGAATGTATTATTGACGTTTGAGAGTTGATATACGCTATAGAGGAATGACGTATAAATAGAGGAGACGTTGCCCGGTTTTCTCTAGTTTTTGTCATGTATGCTAGCTATCGATTCTAATGATAGTATGACTTTGATGAAGGTAGAAACGCGAGCGTTGAAGGAGAACGTGCAAGTGGTAAATAGTTCAACGGAAAGGTATGTAAGGCTAACCCTTCTTTCATAAGGCATGGTTCTTTGGCCAAACGTCTAAATCTTCTATAAGACTATGATATCTTTCAAATGATTTGATCTTCCGAGCTTTTAAGCTCACGATTCTTGATACGCTACGATTGTACTAAGTTCCTCGTATGACGAGTAAGCCTATAAAGATAGATGTGATGAATGACGATAATAGTGACAATGATATGGAAGACGACTATGGTGGTAATAGCGATGATGATAAAGATGACGACGATGATAGTACCTATAATAGTAAAGACGCTTACAAGCTATTGTGTATATGTATCTATGTAAGACTATTATGGAACCCCGAGCTTATGAGGCCGGGTAGGGTATGTAAATAAATATGTATATGATTATGTAATGCGCGCACACCTCTGCAGATGGTACGGATAACCCTGACGCCTTGGTAGGGCCAGGTAGATGTAACCCTGACGCCTTGGTAGGGCCAGGTATGCGTAACCTTGAGCCTTGGCTGGCCAAGTATGTATGAAACACCGATCCTGCATGGTCGGGTATGCTATGTAAATGCTATGAATATGATATGAGTGTGTATATGACATAGACACGAGTATGTCTACAAATATGAGTACAAATATGGAACGGATACGATTATGGATACGAATATGGATATATGTGCACAAATACACATTAGAAATGGAAAGTTCCTATGAAAGGCAAGTAAGTGCCTATTACGATGATATTACC
The DNA here is from genome assembly GCF_019175385.1 of Lycium barbarum. Classification (NCBI taxonomy): domain Eukaryota; kingdom Viridiplantae; phylum Streptophyta; class Magnoliopsida; order Solanales; family Solanaceae; genus Lycium; species Lycium barbarum. Next base: position 100,012,738 of record NC_083345.1, on the reverse strand, counting down.
ATCTCCCATCTTGTGCTATTCCTCATGTTGTTCATTATGCTTCTATATTGATATTGATTATGCTTTACATACTCAGTACATTCTCCGTACTGACATCCTTTTGTTTGTAGACGCTGCGTCATGCCCGCAGGTGCACAGGGCGACATGATTGATCCATAGTTACATTCTCCGGGACTACATAACGGAGCTCCATTTCATTCGGAGCTATAGCTTTTGGGTACTTATTCTTTTGTGTACGTAATTATGGGCATAGCGGGGTCCTGTCCCGCTTTTGTGATATGACATACTCTCCTTAGAGGATCGTAGACATGTGTACGTGGTTAGATGTGTTTGGCCTTGTCGGCCTATATTTTTTATATCATTTTGCTAGTCTTGTCGGCTCATTTACATTGACGTGGTATAGATGCCAAAGATGATATAAAGGCATTGTTGTCCAATGGGACTAGTATGACTGATGAATAGAAATGTACGTTTAATTATGTGGCTCACCTAGATGCAAGTGTAAGTGTAAGCGAAGGGGTGCCCGGGTGGGCTAGCAACGGGTGCTCGTCGCGGCCCCCTAGACGGGACGTGACAAAAGTGGTATCAGAGCAATTCAGTCCTAGGGTGTGTCTACGAGCCGTGTCTAGTAGAGTCTTGGTTATGGATGTGTTGCGCGCCAAACTTATAAACAAGAAGCTGCGGGCATTTTAGGAATGATTGACCTTATTTCTTCATAAGAATCGTGCGATAGAGCTATGATATAAGAAATTCTTGTTCCTTAATCGTGTGTTGTGTATTTCAGAAATGCCTATAAAAAGAAAGGCTACAGAAGCCCAAAAGGGCAAGACGTTGGCAGAAACACGGGCTGAAAGAGCACCGCCACCGGTAGTAGAGGAAAGTGAGTGCCAGAGTGCTGCTCAATCTCAGTCCTCTCGTTCAGTACCTATATTAGAGGAGCGTGAGGTTGGCTCAGCCCCAGCTCCAGCACCTTCGGCTCCTCCACCGGATGCTTCGGGCCAAGATGTGAAAGAGGCCATACATTTTCTTACTCAGTTGGTTGCTACTCAGACTCAATGGCAAAGTGCAGGTCAAGGTGATAGGGCTGTTAGTGCAAGGGCCTGCCACTTCATTACTTTGAACCCTCCGGAATTCTTTGGATCAAAGCCGGAGGAGGACCCTCAGGATTTTATTGATGGTATGTTGAGGACGCTTCGACTGATACATGCTTTGGACACCGAATCGGTGGAGTTAGCATCGTATAGATTGAGAGATGTCTCGATCCAATGGTACACAGTTTGGATGGCTTCACGAGGAGCCAATGCACCTCTCCCGGTATGGCAATAGTTTGTTGATGCTTTCCACCGACACTATATGTCTCCAGAAGTTCGGCGAGCTAGAGCTGATAAGTTCTTAAATTTGAGGCAAGGTAGCATGAGTGCTCTAGAGTATAGTCTCCGCTTCAATTCCTTGGCTTGGTATGCTTCGGCCATGGTAGCGGATATGGGTGACCGAGTGCACCGATTTGTGAAAGGCCTAGGGCCGCATTTGATGGATAGGTGCTTGACTTGTGTCCCTTTAGGACAACATGGATGTTGCGCGCATTTGGGCTCATGCTCAGAACTTAGAAGAAAGTTTACAACAGCAGAGAAGTGAACGCGAGCAGGATAGAGGTCATAACAAGAGGCCTAGATCTTCAGGTCGAGGAGTGAGTTCAGAGGTGGGCATAGGCAGCATATTTCTAGGCACTCAGGCTATTCTATGACTAGTGCACCTCTCCGGTTTTCCGGCCAGAGATTCGATAGATCTATTCGTTCCGGGCTGAGTCAGAGTTATTCGAGGTCTCAGTTTAGAGACGATTCGGGTCAGGCAAGGCCACCCATACTACGATGTTCCCAGTGTGGGAAGTTGCATTGGGGTCGATGCCGATTGGGTTCAGATGTTTGCTATTCATGTGGTCGACCAGGCCATATCATGCGTGATTGCCCCTCAGTTCATGGTAGAGGTAGGACCCAGCCTTCAGGGTCGGTAGCCGGATCTTCAGCATCTGTACGCCCTATGGGGCCAGGTTCACATACGCCAATCGGCCATGGTAGAGGCAGAGGGAGAGTCCCCATTTTTTGCGGTCCTCAGCACCGTGTTTATGCTTTGGCTGGACGCTAGGATCTTGAGTCCTCTCCTTACGTGGTTACAGGTATATTATCGGTATTTTCTCATGACGTATATGCTTTGATTGATCCGGGCTCCAAATTGTCATATGTCTCTCCATTTATTGTGGGTCAATTTAGAGTAGAACCGAAGTCAATCAAACCTTTTGAGGTGTCTACACCCGTTGGTGAATCGGTAATAGCTAGCCGAGTATATAGAAATTATGTAGTTGTGATTTGTGATCGTCGTACCATGATTGATTTGCATGAGTTAGAAATGGTGAATTTTGATGTTATTATGGGCATGGATTGGTTGGCTTCTTGCTACGCCAACGTTGATTGTAGAATGAAAATGGTTCGTTTCCAATTTCCGGGAGAACCAGTTTTAAAATAGAAAGGAAATACGGCGTCACAAAAAGGTAGGTTTATTTCCTATCTAAAGGCAAGAAAAATTATCACAAAAGGGTGTATCTACCATCTAGTCCGGGTTCAAGATGTAGAAGCTGAATCACCGACTCTTCAGTCAGTTCTTGTAGTAAATGAATTTCCGGATGTGTTCCTAGAAGAACTTCCAGGCCTTCCTCCCGAACGGGAGATTGATTTTTCTATTGATGTGCTGCCAGGCACTAAGCCTATATCTATTCCTCCCTATAGAATGGCACCCGCAGAATTGAAAGAGTTGAAGGAGCAGTTGAAAGACTTACTTGATAAAGGCTTTATTAGGCCTAGTTCATCCTCGTGGGGAGCACCCGTATTGTTTGTCCGAAGGAAAGATGGCTCCTTGAGAATGTACATTGATTATCGGCAATTGAATAAGGTGACGATTAAGAATAAATACCCTCTCCCGAGGATTGATTACTTATTTGATCAATTGCAAGGCGCCAAATGGTTTTCGAAGATTGATTTGAGATCCGGATATCACCAAGTGAGAGTTAGGGACAAAGATATCCCTAAGACAGCTTTCAGAACAAGGTATGGTCATTTTGAGTTCCGGGTAATGTCATTTGGGCTAACTAATGCACCGACAATGTTTATGGATTTGATGAACAATGTGTTCAGGCCCTTTCTGGATTTATTTGTGATTGTATTCAGCGATGATATCTTGGTGTATTCTATATCCGAGGCAGAACATGCGGATCATTTGCGTACTGTCCTTGGAGTTCTTCGAACTCGAGAGTTGTTTGCAAAATTCTCCAAGTGTGAGTTTTGGTTGAACTCAGTGGCATTCCTGGGGCACATTGTTGCCGCCAATGGTATTCGAGTGGATAGTCAAAAGATTGAGGCCGTGAAGACTTGGCCATGGCCCACAACTCCTACGGAGGTTCGTAGCTTTCTGGGCTTAGCAGTTTATTACAGGAGATTTGTTGAAGGTTTTTCTTCTATTTCTGCCTCGCTCAAAAAGTTGACCCAGAAATTAGCAAAGTTTCAATGAAAGATGCTTGTGAACGTAGCTTCCAAGACTTAAAAGGTAAATTGACTTCCGCCCCAGTCTTGACACTTCCAGAGGGATTGGAAGGATTTGTTGTTTATTGCGATGCTTCAGGTGTTGGACTAAGCTGTGTATTGATGCAACACGGTAAAGTGATTGCGTATGCTTGAAGGCAATTGCGGAAACATGAGCAGAATTATCCAACCCATGATCTCGAATTGGCCGCGGTTATTCATGCATTAAAGATATGGAGACATTATTTATATGGTGTCCATGTGGATATTTATACAGATCATAAGAGTCTTCAGTATATCTTCAAGCAGAAAGAGTTGAATTTGCGGCAACGACGATGGTTGGAGTTGCTAAAAGATTACGATATTGATATATTGTATCATCCTGGAAAGGCGAATGTTGTGGCTGATGCTCTTAGCCGCAAATCCATGGGAAGTTTGTGTGATGTACGACCAGAGAGGAGAGAAATGGTTCGTGAGCTCCAGCAACTAGCTAGTCTAAGAGTTCGAGTAGTGGACTCGGGTAGCAAGGGAACTACTCTTCAAAATTCAGCAGTCTCGTCGCTAGTAGCAGAAGTGAAGAAGCGACAATACGAAGATTCCATGATAATGCATTACAGGGATACACTCCCTCAGAAAGAGGAGTCATCATTTGAGCTTTCAGAAGATGGAGTTCTTCGATGTCGAGGCAGATTATGTGTTCCCGATGTGACAGGTTTACGCCACCGGATATTGAAAGAAGCTCATTGTTCCTGTTATTCTGTTCACCCTGGTGCGACGAAAATGTATCATGATCTTACCGGTCAGAATGACCTATGTGGCAGAGGATTATGCGAGGCTTTATGTTAAAGAGATAGTGAGACTCCATGGTGTTCCCGCATCTATTATCTCTGATAGAGGGACTCAGTTTATAGCAAATTTTTGGAAGTCTTTCCAAGAGGGTTTAGGGACCCAAGTGAGACTTAGCACGACATTTCATCCGCAGACCGATGGGCAAGCTGAACGCACCATTCAGACTCTTGAAGATATGTTACGGGCATGTATGCTAGATTTTGGAGGTAATTGGGATGACCATTTGCCGCTCATTGAATTTGCTTACAATAATAGCTATCACACTAGCATTCAAATGGCACCGTATGAAGCCCTATATGGGCGGAAGTGTAGATCCCTAATTGGGTGGTTTGAACCAGGAGAGACTAAGTTGATAGGACCATACTTGGTCCAGCAAGCCATAGAGAAAGTCAAGCTCATACAAGATCAGTTATTAGCAGCTCAAAGTCGTCAGAAGTCCTATGCGGATAATCGTTGAAGGGTCTTGGAGTTCCAGGTTAAAGATTGGGTATTCTTGAAAGTGTCGCCAATGAAGGGCGTCATGAGGTTTGGAAAAAAGGGGAAGCTTAGTCCTCGATACATTGGGCCCTATGAGATTGTACGAAAGATAGGCAAAGTGGCCTATGAGCTAGAGTTACCTCCGGATTTGGAGTCTGTCCATCTAGTTTTTCATGTCTCGATGCTTCGGAAATGTGTTGGAGACCTTACTAAGGTCGCGCCAATCAGTGATGTGCTGGTGACAGAAAAGTTGACTTATGAAGAAGTACCCATTGCCATACTAGATAGGCAAGTACGGAGGCTTAGAAACAAAGAGGTGACCTCAGTTAAGGTTCTATGGAGGAGTAGTAAACGAGAGGAAATGACATGGAAAGCAGAAGAAAGTATGCGATCCAGATACCTGCATTTATTCCAACCCCCAGAAGAGATTCAAGATGAAACACTAACGATATAAGGTATATATGCTTACTTTTAATGCTTTTGGTCGTGTGTGGCCATAGATATGTTGATATTGTGATGTTGCCCTGTGAGGCGATGATATTATGGGTTGTTGTGACAGGTTGGTAGTGCCAAATTACAGGGGAAACTCTAGCGAAATTTTCGCAGGATCCTGAGTGTTTAACATTCGAGGACGAATGTTCCAAAAGAGAGGGGGGGGGGGGGGGGGAGAGAATGTTACACCTTGAAAATTCCCCGCGAACGTACTGTGGATAGGCTCACAAAGGGCATAGCGTGTACGATGTTTTAATAAGAAGGGAACGACGTTTGACGACCCTAAGTAAGATTTCAAAGGCAATTGCAATAAGAGATAGGTTATGCTCCATAATGACTAACTATAGGTTCTAAAAATGTGGAAAGTTGCAGATTTGCACTTTGGCCAGTTGATCGTAAAATGAAATACGGACCGTAAAGTAGTTTATGGGCCGTAAACTGCCATGTCGTATTTCAACTTCCAAAACTTCAACTTTCTGTCAAATGCTTGAATGGTTAAAGACGACTTGAAATACGGACCGTAAACTGAAATACGGCCCGTAAACTGTGTTCGTAAATCACCATGTCTTAGCCGACTTTCTGGTTCTGTTATGATTAAATACGTCCACGAAATACGGCCCGTAAACTGGAATACGGACCGTAAACTGAGTTTACGACCACTGTTGTACTTTCGACGACTGTTCATTCCAGATCAGATTTTGGGTTATTAAAAAGGGGACCAAGTTTATTATTTCATTTCCACACTTCACCCCTTCTCTCTAAAAACATCTCTCTACATTTATTCCTCAAGAATTCAAGGATTATTAGTGATCAACAACATAAATCAAGTGAATCAAGTGTAAGAAAACCTATTAAAGATCATACAAGTCAAGAAATCTCATTGGAGATGAACTAGGGTTTTTGCTCAAGTGAAGTATTATTAACCAAGGCTTGTTCCTACGACATCTAAGGTAAGAATTATGATATTTCTATGTTGTGTAAGGTATTTTGAGAGTTGAAATACTTGGATTGTAGAAGGGTATAGAAAAATGGGTCATGAATGTGGAATAGTGCCATTTTGAGAAATAGCTTAACTTGAGTTACGATTCTTGATGTTTTGTGATGTAAATATGTTATAAATGATGTTGAGAACATTAGATGAGCAATGTATGAGAATAGACGTCGTCGTGCGTTATGGCCATGGATACGGATGATCGAAAGTAAGTCTAGAATTATGGATAATGTGGATGAATAATGACTATCGTTATAGTATTGTGAATGTATTATTGACGTTTGAGAGTTGATATACGCTATAGAGGAATGACGTATAAATAGATAAGACGTTGCTCGATTTGCTCTAGTTTTTGTCATGTATGCTAGCTATCGATTCGAATGATAGTATGACTTTAATGAAGGTAGAAACGCGAGCGTTGAAGGAAAACGTGTAAGTGGTAAATAGTTCAACGGAAAGGTATGTAAGGCTAACCCTTCTTTCATAAGGCATGGTTCTTTGGCCAAACGTCTAAATCTTCTATAAGACTATGATATCTTTCAAATGATTTGATCTTCCGAGCTTGTAAGCTCACAATTCTTGATACGCTACGATTGTACTAAGTTCCTCGTATGACGAGTAAGCCTATAAAGATAGATGTGATGAATGACGATAATAGTGACAATGATATGGAAGAGGACTATGGTGGTAATAGCGATGATGATAAAGATGACGACGATGATAGTAACTATAATAGTAAAGACGCTTATGAGCTATTGTGTATATGTATCTATGTATGACTATTATGGAACCCCGAGCTTATGAGGCCGGGTAGGGTATGTAAATAAATATGTATATGATTATGTAATGCGCGCACACCTCTGCAGATGGTACGGATAACCCTGACGCCTTGGTAGGGCCAGGTAGATGTAACCCTGACGCCTTGGTAGGGCCAGGTATGCGTAACCTTGAGCCTTGGTTGGCCAAGTATGTATGAAACACCGATCCTGCATGGTCGGGTATGCTATGTAAATGCTATGAATGTGATATGAGTGTGTATATGACATAGACGCGACTATGTCTACAAATATGAGTACAAATATGGAACGGATACGATTATGGATACGGATATGGATGTATGTGCACAAATACACATTAGAAATGGAAAGTTCCTATGAAAGGCAAGTAAGTGCCTATGACGATGATATTATCATCTCTCATCTTGTGTTATTCCTCATGTTGTTAATTATGCTTCTATATTGATATTGATTATGCTTTACATACTCAGTACATTCTCCGTACTGACGTCCTTTTGTTTGTGGACGCTGCGTCATGCCCGCAGGTGCACAGGGAGAAAAGATTGATCCATAGCTACATTCTCCGGGACTACATAGCGGAGCTGCATTTCATTCGGAGCTATAGCTTTTGGGTACTTATTCTTTTGTGTACATAATTATGGGCATAGCGGGGTCCTGTCCTGCTTATGTGATATGATATACTCTCCTTAGAGGATCGTAGACATATGTACATGGTTAGATGTGTTTGGCCTTGTCGGCCTATATTTTGTATATCATTTTGTTAGCCTTGTCGGCTCATGTACATTGACGTGGTATAGATGCCAAAGATGATATAAAGGCATTGTTGTCCAATGGCACTAGTATGACTGATGAATAGAAATGTACGTTTAATTATGTGGCTGACCTAGATGCAAGTGTAAGTGTAAGCGAAGGGGTGCCCGGGTGGGCTAGCACCGGGCGCTCGTCGCGGCCCTCTAGATGGGTCATGACAAAAGTGGTATCAGAGCAGTTCAGTCCTAGGGTGTGTCTACGAGCTGTGTCTAGTAGAGTCTTGGTTATGGGTGTGTTGCGCGCCACACTTATAAACAAGAAGCTGCGGGCATTTTAGGAATGATTGACCTTATTTCTTCATAAGAATAGTGCGATAGAGCTATGATGTAAGAAATTCTTGTTCCTTAATTGTGTGTTGTGTATTTCAGAAATGCCTGTAAAGAGAAAGGCTACAGCAGCCCAAAAGGGCAAGACGGTGGCAGAAAAGCGGGCTGAAAGAGCACCGCCACCGTTAGTAGAGGAAAGTGAGTCCCAGAGTGCGGCTCAATCTCAGTCCTCTCGTTCAGTACCTATATTAGAGGAGCGTGAGGGAGGCTCAGCCCCAGCTCTAGCACCTCCGGCTCCTCCACCGGATGCTTCGGGCCAAGATGTGAAAGAGGCCATACATTTGCTTACTCAGTTGGTTGCCACTCACACTCAACGACAAAGTGCAGGTCAAGGTGATAGGGCTGTTAGTGCAAGGGCCCGCGACTTCATTTCTTTGAACCCTTCGGAATTCTTTGGATTAAAGCCGGAGGAGGACCCTCAGGATTTTATTGATGGTATGTTGAGGACGCTTCGACTGATACATGCTTCAGACACCGAATCGGTGGAGTTAGCGTCGTATAGATTGAGAGATGTCTCAATCCAATGGTACACGGTTTGGATGGCTTCACGGGGAGCCAATGCACCTCCCCCGGTATGGCAAGAGTTATTAATGCTTTCCTCCGACACTATATGCCTCCAGAAGTTCGGCGAGTTAGAGCCGATAAGTTCTTAAATTTGAGGCAAGGTAGCATGAGTGCTCTAGAGTATAGTCTCCGCTTCAGTTCCTTGGCTAGGTATGCTTCGGCCATGGTAGCGGATATGGGTGACCGAGTACACCGATTTGTGAAAGGCCTAGGGCCGCATTTGATGGATAGGTGCTTGATTGCGTCACTTTAGGACAACATGGATATTGCGCGCATTTAGGCTCATACTCAGAACTGAGAAGAAAGTTTACAACAGCAGAGAAGTGAACGCGAGCAGGATAGAGGTCATAGCAAGAGGGCCAGATCTTCAGGTCCGAGGAGTGAGTTCAGAGGTGGGCATAGGCAGCAGATTTCTAGGCAGTCAGGCTATTCTATGACTAGTGCACCTCCCCGGTTTTCCGGCCAGAGATTCGATAGATCTATTTGTTCCGGGCCGAGTCAGAGTTATTCGGGGTCTCAGTTTAGAGACGATTCGGGGTCAGGCAAGGCCACCCGCACTACGATGTTCCCAGTGTGGGAAGTTGCATTGGGGTCGATGCCGATTGGGTTCAGATGTTTGCTATTCATGTGGTCGACCAGGCCATATCATGTGTGATTGCCCCTCAGTTCATGGTAGAGGTAGGACCCAGCCTTCAGGGTCGGTAGCCGGATCTTCAGCATCTGTACGCCCTATGGGACCAGGTTCACATGCGCCAGTCGGCCATGGTAGAGGCATAGGGAGAGTCCCCAGTTCTAGCGGTCCTCAGCACCGTGTTTATGCTTTGGCTGGACGCTAGGATCTTGAGTCTTCTCCTGATGTGGTTACAGGTGTATTATCGGTATTTTCTCATGATGTATATGCTTTGATTGATCCGGGCTCCACATTTTCATATGTTACTCCAATAGAAATGTATGTTTAATCATATGGCTCACCTAGATGCAAGTGTAAGTGTAAGCCAAGGGGTGCCCGGGTGAGCTAGCACCGGGGGCTCGTCGCGGCCCCCTAGTCGGGTCGTGACAATCACCGCCCTGCCCTCGCATTTTGCTCGTTATTTCCATCTTTGCCGCCCTACAAAGTGGTCCATCATCCTTCAAGGATCTCCCCGATTCACGCGGTTCGACTTCGTCCTCTTCCTGCTCCACGTAATTCCACATTCTAACCAACAATGCCTCTCCGTCTAGCGGTTCAGCTTGGTTTTTGTCTAAGCGTCCCTACCTCTGTAGTGGCTCCCTTCTGATTTTTCCTCCCCATTAAAATGGTTTGGCCTTCCATTTCCCAAACATGGTGGCTGCCTCCTCCTCATTGTGCATTCAATCATCCCGCAAGGAATCCTGCTCTCAGGCTATTCCTTACGTTGTCGCGGCTTACTGGCACGCCTCACTGAATCCTGCAAGCCAAGCTTGCTCCATGTTGTAGGCACCAAGCCCACTTGTCCGACATGGTTTCTGAGGGTCTCACCTTCCATTCATTGCAACCCTTAAGATGGCTAGGCGTCGGTCATCTTCCCCCACAACGTCCAACCCTCGAAGGACGCTTTCCAATGCCCTCAGGAAAAGTCTATCCATCCTGGAAAAACACTCCACTGATGCGTCCGTCGCATCCTCTGTAGGATCTCCACGATCAATTCCAAAGTTTATAGTCCATGGCTCGTAGGTCTCCACAACATGGTTGCTCGACCTGGCAAACATGGCCTTTTTCCTGACCACCCGACTCATCGGCATGTCCCTCTCCTCAACGGGAGCCTAGACTATTTGAAAGAAAATCTTGTTTCCTATTTCCCCTCTTCAAAATGGCCAACAACTTTGACTTGTTGCATTACACAACCAGACATTTTGAACCGACAAGTTTCTGATGCAAGTGAACCCTCTGGAACGCTCGCTACCTTCGCTTGGCATTCTAGCCAAGTCCATGCCTTGCTCAGCAAAGCTGCTAGCCCACTGCTAACAGAGTTTCTAACTAACTGATGGATCATCACAATCAAGAACATTTGAGCTTCAGCTATCCATTTGTCCCGTCTTGCAACACTATCCCAACAGTATAGCACGCTGGTGCACTGAGATGACCATCCTCTGATGGCGCAAAATCCAACCAAACATGCCTCAATGGAATCCCTCTGAAGACAGCATCCACTGCACGGAAGACATCCCCTGAAGATACTTCAATCAAACTAGGATGCCCTAAAATCAACTCCCAAAACACAGAGAATGGCGGAAACAACGGCTGTGAAATGGCCTGATCCTGAAAGTTGTAGTTCATGGCTGACAAAGCAAATTCTAGCCATAATACGCGCAACCAATCCCTTGTAACCAGTAGTATAGGGTTCACCCATTCGACTGGCATGAAGAATATCATTCCTGTTTTGATGTGATCTCTGCACTGACACTCAACCAATGCTCTTAAAAAAATTTAGCTCATGGGAGCTGTGAACATAAACGTGGCTTCACTCCTCTTTCTGACCCTGGCCAGATCAACCTTCGCCAATGGCTTCATTTCAAACCGCACTGCAATCCACTATTGCTAATATCAATCACACGTGATATCAACTCAGCATCACAATGCTTACCCTTCTGCTCTGATACCAACTGTCACGGGCCGACTCCTCCTAAGCAGCAGCGGCACACAAATAGCCCATGCGGCGCTCATAGTCCCACCTGACTACAAGCCAACGTTTCCTTATCCCAGGTTTTCTTGGCACGACCCTATGCCTATGGTAAAGCTTGCCTCAGAGGCTTAGCTTTCCTCGTGCCGCCCGTTTGATGTCAAGGCTTCAGCCTTGTCTTGCTATCATACTCTTGTGGCGCATTTCATATGCTGGGTCACGTCTATGTGCACCCCTTGGGTTGGCTATGGACATGCATGTCCTTCGCCTGGCACTGACCGTCGCTCCTGCGCGCACAGTCCTATCCTCAAGCTTGACACTTGCCTTGTGTCGTGCTCGAGTAGGGCAACTTCCAATCCTTGGCCTTCTTCTGGTGCGGTCCTCTTTCATGTGCCTATGGTTGTCCCATGGCATTGGCAAGCATAGCCCTCGCAACTTACTTCCATCCCTCGTAGTGCAGCGTCACCCCACGACTGCACGTCTAGGCCAACGGACCCTAGCTTGCAAGGCTGAACCCAAGCCAAGCTCACAAGTCAATACACGAGGCTCTTGAGTGGTTCCTAGAGTACTCAATCGGCACGGAGGTCTTTAAAATCCATAAGGATAGCCCGCGGGGCATAATCAGTTCCTACGTCAAGCCTCCGACACTCGTTGTGCGCCCAACGCGGGCCCGCAGGCACGGTGCCGTCCATAGAGTCCCCTAACTCGTATGGATACCTAGGACACTCCTATGAGGTGCCTAGGCAGGCCCTTGAGGTCCTCCCTCAAGGTTGCTCACTTAGTCCGACTGGTCGACAGCACGCACGAGGGAGGCTGGCTGAGCTGTAGACACCTCTGCCCCCCTTATATATGCTTAAAAAAGAAAAACCCAAGTTCTAGCACTGGACATCATTTTGCCAGAGAATCACACTTGGCCTTTCTCACTTTTTCGAACTCCAAATGAGGCACCGTCTGTTCCTAACTCTTTCTCTTGACTTCCTTCACTCCTCCATGAAGTTTCATCTCATTCCCATACTCGTGGATCGAGATATAGCCTTCGGGAGCTTTATCACTCACACTACTCCTTGGCTAAGTCAAGCCCTTAGGTAAACGATCTTCAAAAGACGCAAAAATTGGTAAGCACATTCCATAACATCCTAGGAAGAGTCCTCTCACCCTAAATCCCAAGATTCCATCCATAGCTCGAAAAACGCACGGGACTGACACTCAGGCTCGCACGTGGCCTCGTCCGCCGACGGCCCATGGGCTCATCCCAGATCCTTGCTAAACTTCCTTGGCACTCTTATAATATGCCATAGAGCATCTCTAGATGCTTATTGACTCTCGTCCGTCGGAGCCCCTTGTCAGTGCACGTCGCCCGCGCACGGCTGACACTGCCTGCGCGCACGGCTGACACTGCCTGCGCGCGGCTGACACTCATCTGCGCACGTCTCCTGCACGACTGACACTCATTTGGCCCTCCTGGGGTGTGCAGGGGTTATGGGCACCAAGGCACAACGAAGGCAGCCCGTAACAATACTCATGAATAAAATAAGTAAATATGAGGATATGTTTAATGCTAGGAAAATAAAGGTGTGTTTGAGAATTATTGTTATGTGTGCGGTTACGCTCCTTGAAGTCTCTAATAAAATGTGTTGGCCATGTGTATGGTTACATTACTTGGCTATCTCAAACAAACATTTCAAAAAAGGGCTTTGTGTGCGATTTTCTAGGCCAAAAATATAAGTCACGACTCTAAGCGAATAAATTGGACAAACGTAGTTAAGAGTTAAGTCAAGAATAATTTTATCCAAGATTAATTTAAGCCGAATATTAGTCAATGAAAGCGACCGTGCTAGAACCACAGGACTCGGGGAATGCCTAATACCTTCTCCCTGGTCAACAGAATTCCTTACCCGCACTTTTGATTTCACAGACCAATAATTAAAGAGTCAACTTTCTTTTGATTAGGGATTCAATAAGGTGACTTGGAACACCAAAACTCAATTCCAAGTGACGACTCTGAATAAATAAAAATAAGTACTTTTCAAAACGTCACTTTAATTGGAAAAACTCTTTTTAATAAATTTAAAACTAGTTTGTTTTTATTTCTCTAGAAAAAAAAGGGTGTGACAGCTGGCGACTCCGCTGGGGATAACCAGAATTTGAGCTTTATATATTTACTTGCATTTGGTTTTCTTGATTTCTTGGATATATTCTGTGTTTGCTGGCCTAATGTGCCCTATGCCTGCTTATTTACTGCTTTGATATTATTGAACTGCAATATAATTGTTTTCTCTCGCGCATCCCTTTGAGTCTTCAATAATATACTTTGCCACAAAAAATGGGAATTGCGACTACGCATCCCACTTCTTCTGAGATAAAGCCAGTGGGCCCTTGGTCCCTGGTGAAGGATATATAGTCACACATGATTAGGATGGGGAGGAACCACAACAAAGTCGGAAAGCGCTGCTACCGGTACGTTGTCCCTCGCCCGACTCGAGTTGTCCGCTCGTTTTACAGCTAGTCTAGAAACCTTTCTCCATCAGGTTTAACATTAGTAGACTGGAACCCAGACATGGTATCCCTAGTAGGCCACACTTTGTTTGCATCACTTGCGTTTTACCTAGTGGGGCTCTGCACAGGGGTCGAGTCCATCTACGACAGGTACCCGTTTCTTTTGACCGACATGTGCATCATATGTGCTATTTGCAATATTATTCGGAGTGACTTATTCATTGTTGACCGGCTTTTAGGGTGATTAGTAAAACAAAAGAAAGAAATTTATTATATACCCATTTTCAATAAACAACCAGAAAGAGTCTAATTGCTGTCTTTCCACAATAGTTTCCCAAAAACATTGAGTTATTTTTTTTTAAAAAAAAAAATCCTTTCTTGTAGTAGTCTTCACGAACTACGCACACATGATTCTCATCTTGATGAGATACGTAGGCAGCCCTTCTCGGGTTCAGTGATCATTATTCAAAAATTCTAAAAAAAAAAAAAGATTTTTATTCGTTATTCAGAAAATCCAAAAAGATTTTACCTTATTTTTTAGGGTTACTCTTTGTAGAAAATTCAAACACTAAAAAATACCAAAAATATTTTCTTTTATTCCTTCTTTGTTCATTCCTTAAAATATTGAAAAAGAAAATTTCTTTTCTTATAAAGAAAAAAAGAAGATAAATTCAAGAAAATAATACGTTTCCATTATCTTCCTGAACTATGTCTGACCTGATTCTTGTTTTGACAAGATACGTAGGCAACCCTTCTTTGGGGTTCGGTCCACCTAAAAAAAAAGGAATAAGAAAATCTCTTGACTTGGTTGGTACTACCATATTTAGGAGTGTGCATGGGAAAGAAGCAAGTGTTAAAAGAATGAGGATGATAGGGAGGACCAACTTTGTTGTGAACCATAGATTCTTTTGCTACCTCTTGATTATACCTAAGTGACACTTGAGAAATTCTTTTGCTAAAATTTATGGTCAAAATTAATCCGACCACATCGTTTCTTGTGCATTGTGTGGTGAGCTTTAGATTGAAAATTCAATGACATTGCTTTGTTGATCTAGAACTTGGCCCGAATGTTTGTTGAGGCGAAATATTGAGCAACACTTGGTTTGAGAAAGGATTGTAGGCTTTCTTTGACCCGATTGTATCTTTCAAGCCTACCAAATGACATATGATCCCTAGTGTTACCCTTTTGAGCCTAAAACCTTTTCTTTGGATAAACCACCTATATCCTTTCGAGTGCATAACTACACTATCCCTCTTTTGGCCCCACCTTCCTGAGCACACTAACAAAATCTAAGGAGGAAAATAAAGTGGAAAGGTGATAATGCGAAAGTCCAAGAAAATTACAAAAAAATAAAAGAAAAAACTGCAAAAAAAAAAAAAGGAAAGGAAAACTCCAAAAAATGGAGGAAAGCTCAAAAAATAGAGGAAATTTTTTTTAAAAAAAAAAGCAGCAAAGCAAATAAAGAATGAGTGCGAACATCAAAAAAATATATAGAAGTATAGTGTTATGCTCAAGGAGGGAATAGTCACTTTATCACAAATATATATCTTACCCATCTGTAAGCCTACATTACAAGCCAATAACAAGTCCTACTTGATCACATTAGTGGATACTTACATGAAGGCCAAGCATATGGTATCTCAATTGAACGCATTGAACATCCTTCTGAGTGTGAGTTTACTTCTTTAACGTTCTAAGATATAAATGCTTAAATTGAGTGTGAATTAGGACTTTACTTGTGGTAAGGACACTTGAAACATGAGGATAGGAATAATTCAAAACCTCTAATTGATGCAAAATGAATAGATCATGTCAATACTTAGGTATGTTTGAGGTACCATTTGAAACTATAGGAATCACTTCTAATTTGACCTCCGGTTCGTCCGAGAGTCATTGATGGTAATTTTCGATGCATAATACTAATAGTTGGTGCCAACTAAAGTCAAGATATACTAAACCGATGAATTGATTTATTTGTCTTCATCCTGTGGTGCTCCTTATAAGCGACACCCTTTTGAAAAAAAAAAAGAAGAAAACAACACCAAAAAAAAAAAAAACTTAGCTTTTTATGAACTACGTTTGACCTGATTCTTGCTACGGCAGGATACGTAGGCAGTCCTAGACTGGCACTCGGTCTCACTCAATAATAAGTCTCATATCCCCAAAAGATCAAAACTGGGACATTTTTTTTTTTGAAAACAAAATCATTTAAAAATAAACAAAAAAAAAAGACAAAAACAAAAAGAAAAAAAAAATTCAAAGTTCCTCAGTTTCAAAAACTGGTGTATTTACACACACACAAAAAAAACTACTCTTTATTTCATGATTTCACATGGTGCAACAATCCCTGGTTGAATTTTAGAGAACTAAAACCCCTACTTCTTTTCATGCCTTCACAGGGTACAACAATCCCTGGTTGCATTTTAGGGAACAAAACCCCCTATTTATTTGCATGCCTTCACAGGGTACAACATTCCCTGGTTGCATTTTAGGGAACTAAAACCCCTACTTCTTTTCATGCCTTCACAGGGTACGACATTCCCTGGTTGCATTTTAGGGAACAAAACCCCCTATTTCTTTTCATCCCTGGTTGCATTTTAGGGAACTAAAACCCCTACTTCTTTTCATGCCTTCACAGGGTACAACAATCCCTGGTTGCATTTTAGGGAACAAAAATCTCTGCTTTTCTCATGCTTTTAGGTTGACTACCTCATAATGTAGTCATGCTTTCAGGTTGACTACCTCAGAATACAGTCACGTATTTAAATTTTAGGTTGATTACCTCCAAATAAATTCATATTTTCATAGGTTGACTATCTCAGAATAAAGTCACGTATTTAAATTTCAGGTTGACTACCTCCAAATAAAGTCATCTTTTCATAGGTTGACTGCCTCAGAATAAGGTCATGTTTTTAAATTTCAGGTTGACTACCTCCAAATAAAGTCATATTTTCAGGTTGACTACCTCAGAATACAGTCACGTATTTAAAGTTCAGGTTGACTACCTCCAAATAAAGTCATATTTTCAGGTTGACTACCTCAGAATACAGTCACGTATTTTAAGTTCAGGTTGACTACCTCCAAATAAAGTCATATTTTCAGGTTGACTACCGCAGAATACAGTCACGTATTTAAAGTTCAGTTGACTACCTCTAAATAAAGTCATATTTTCAGGTTGACTACCTCAGAATACAGTCACGTATTTAAATTTTGGGTTGACTACCTCCGAATAAAGTCATATTTTCATAGGTTGACTACCTCAGAATAAAGTCATGTTTTTAAATTTTAGGTTGACTACCTCCAAATAAAGTCATATTTTCAGGTTGACTACCTCAGAATACAATCACGTATTTAAATTTCAGGTAGACTACCTTCGAATAAAGTCATATTTTCACAGGTTGACTACCTCAGAATAGTCATCTTTTTTAATTTCAGGTTGACTACCTCCAAATAAAGTCATATTTTTTAGGTTGACTGCCTCACAATAAAGTCATATTTTTAAATTTTAGGTTGACTACCTCAGAATAAAGTCATGTTTTTAAATTTTAGGTTGACTACCTCCAAATAAAGTCATATTTTCAGGTTGACTACCTCAGAATACAATTACGTATTTAAATTTCAGGTTGACTACCTCCGAATAAACTCATATTTTCATAGGTTGACTACCTCAGAATAAAGTCATGTTTTTAATTTCAGGTTGACTACCTCCAAATAAAGTCATATTTTTAGGTTGACTGCCTCACAATAAAGTCATATTTTTAAATTTCAGGTTGACTACATCAAAATAAAGTCATATTTTTAAAATTTTACGTTTGTTGCTTCCAAATACTGTCATATTTTTAAATTTTAGGTTGACTACCCTCAGAATATAGTCATGCTTTCAGGTCGATTACCTCCAAATAAAGTCATGTTTTTAAATTTCAGGTTGACTACCTCCGAATATAGTCCCAAGCGGTTTATGATTTTTCTAACACTCACAACACTTTCCTGGTACAAACTGGGATAGAAATTTTTTTGTTCGTCTTTAATGGCTTGCAGGTTTCCCGCAAAGCACCGATTTGATGACAAATGTAGTTCCATCTCTGATCGGAGAAAAGAAGAATGTTCAATCTCGAAGACAGCTAGAGTTAGCTTTGACACATAAGGCGGCCCAACGTCCCAAGATAAATCTTCTCAGCTATAATCAAGAAACAAGTATCCAAGAATATTCTACGAACTGCTATTCGGAAGAGCATCAACAACTCATTCCAAGTTGCAAGTTGAAGTCTTAAATTCTAACTTCAATATCATACTTTGAGATCAAGGTACCCACCGAAAGAAGGTGAGGTGATAATTGAAGATCCAAGTGAACGTCTAAAGGAAGGTTCAAGACAAGTAGAGTAGATAGGATCTTGTATTTCCTTTCTTCTTTTGTTGTATTTTTCAATTTTTTTAATGTAATAACAGGAGCCACGAACAGGAACCTCGAAGGGACCTCACTCGATCCTCCAACTCATCATTCCATCATTTTACCCACTTGAACTACACGTGACCTGATTCCCTTATAACCCGGGATATGTAGGATGCCCAAAACCAAGATTCAGCCACATCCTTTTCTTTTATTTCTTTTCACCTTTTCAAATAATGGTCAGGTCAAAAATCAGTTACAGTGTTCACTTCTTTGCCTGAAAACTCTTCATGTTTCCAAGCAAAGAGGGACATTCTGTGAACACCTAATTTTTGACCGAACATAAGTTTTTACACCATTTTCAGCGTTTAAATATTTCTTTTAGGTCTAGATAAATTTTTTTTAGATTTTTTACATTTTTAATAAGTCTTACTTTTAAATTGAAAGCTACAAACAATAGAGTCACATTTTTAGGATAAGTTTTGTTTTCATTTTTTTTTCTTTTCAAAAAGAAAAGAAAATTTATAAAAAAAAATATGTTTTCCTCTAAATTACGTTTTAATAAATAAGCTACTGATTGGACTAGCTATTTAAATGTTAAATATTTTTATTAGTCTAGAATAATTAGCTAATAGTTTTATTACCATATTTAAAAAAAAAAACAGAAAGAACCACACAAATAGAAATAGGGAACGAAAATTTTTCCTAAAATAACTAATCCAAATCCCATGAAATCACGTCTCGCCCCAAAATCTAAAAGACCTACACTAATCCTATTTCCCCATCCCTCACGTCCTTCTTCCCCTTCAAATCCTCAACCAAAACCAATCTCTTAAACCCTACTCCCTTAAAATTCTCAACAAAACTTATCCTCCAATTCTCCTACTCCTTCACGTCCCTATTTTCACTAGCTCACACTTGCACAAGACCCACAAACCTCACCTATATAAAACACGCATAGAAACAACAAACAAAATATATACATCCACAAACACATTTACAAAAAAAACAGAGAACAAAAAAGGGAAAAAACATAGAGTAAAAACTCAAAGAAGAACACAGATGGAGAAAACGAAACGGAGAAGAAAATTAAAAGCAGTAAGGAAATAGAATGGAAAGAACTTGGCCGTGAAACACCACCAAAATGCCACCGAAAATCACTGCCAGAGTGAGGTATCGTTCGAGTTTATCGGTTCGAGGTTCTAGTCAATAGCTCGTTTGAGGATTCCAGTTTTTGAGTTCTGCTTTCATTGTGCACTGCAATATTGACATAGAAGGTCCATTTCTAATCCATTCTTAATTGATTTTCGTCTTTATCGTTGTGCATTTTATCTTGACTTGAGCATATCTTTTTATTGTTCAATCTCTGAAGCTTTAATAGTTGTTTGTACTATTGTTACCTTATTTATTAAGTTAGCTCTTAGATCTAATTTAGATATTAGTATAAGGAAATGAGAAGCCTTCAGAAGTTTGCAAATGAATTTGACATTCACGTTATTTCAAGTCAAAAAATGTTGAGAGTGATGCTTATGAATTTCGAATATAGACTAAATGGGATGGCATTTAATTGCAACGTTTTTAAAAAGAAAAACAAAACACTAAATTTAAGAAGGAAAACTAGGTTGGGTTGATTTAAACAATAAATTAGACATTTGATTTTTGTAATATTTGAGCTTAATATGATATATTCTATTTTATTCCTTAACGCTTGATGTGTCGCTAAGAGCACGTATATACTCATGAATAAAATAAGTAAATATGAGGATATGTTTAATGCTAGGCAAATAGAGGTGTGTTTGAGAATTATTGTTATGTGTGCGGTTACGCTCCTTGAAGTCTCTAATAAAATGTGTTGGCCATGTGTATGGTTAAGTTACTTGGCTATCTCAAACAAACATTTCAAAAAAGGGCTTTGTGTGCGGTTTTCTAGGCCAAAAATATAAGTCACAACTCTAAGCGAATAAATTGGACAAACGTAGTTAAGAGTTAAGTCAAGAATAATTTTATCCAAGATTAATTTAAGCTGAATATTAGTCAATGAAAGCGACCGTGCTAGAACCACGGGACTCGGGGAATGCCTAATACCTTCTCCTTGGTCAACAGAATTCCTTACCCGCACTTTTGATTTCGCAGACAAATAATTAAAGAGTCAACTTCCTTTTGATTAGGGATTCAATAAGGTGACTTGGAACACCAAAACTCAATTCCAAGTGGCGACTCTGAATAAATAAAAATAATCCCTTTTCAAAATGTCACTTTAATTGGAAAAACTCTTTTTAATAAATTTAAAACTAGTTTGTTTTTATTTCTCTGGAAAAAAGGGGTGTGACAGTAGATGAAAAACATGGGCATGAAGAAATAACCCGAGGCATCCTATGTGATATGAATAGGTTACTCACACATCACTGGCTATATAAAAAAATTTCACTGGTGGAATTTATCAATATGCTTCAACTTTGGCAGAAGTTATGCTGGATACATGTATGCTTGCATTAACAGTTACCAATTACTGTAGCCGGACTGATTTAAATATCACGAATAAAGATAAATGAGGACAGCTTAAGAAGAAATTAAAGCAAGACCCACAACACCTAGTTCTCTTCTCATGGTCCTCTTTTTGCTTCAATTGCTTCCTTCCACTTAGCAGTTCCTGGTGGTAGATACTGTAAAAGGTTAAGAGTCAGAGTAAAGAGGGAGATTTTTCCTAACCAAGATTTTTGCATGCATAAATAAAAGGACAAAGAAAATTGTGATTGTGTGGCTTCAGCAGATTTATGACAAAAACTTATTCAAAAATTCAAATCCAAGCTTCGGAAACAACTTGTAAAAAAACCAAATACCACACCAATTCCAACATGATCTTATCAAAACCAAAAAGAAACAAAATCCAAAATTCTATTTCTAACCAAGAACCGAGAAACCAATCCAGAAAAGTATAAGTATGATATATAGATTAGCGCAAAGGGAAAAAGGGCATGTGATATAGAAAGACATTGAGTGTTAGAAAAACAGTTCCTAAAATCTTCCGTTCATTAGCCATTAGTAACACGAAAGAAACAAAGCAATTGCATAAGAAAAGGCGAAACGACAAAGTAGAAAGAACTGAGTGCCAATGGAATCTTGTTGCCTCCTCCTTGTTCATACACAATTACGACTCTGCAATTTTCTATAAAGGAACATGCTAATTAATTTTCATAAGTATTCCGGACCCAAAAACTCAGAAATTAAAGTCAAACGTGGAATTAAAAAATAGGTTGTTTGCTCTAATTGAGAACTGAGAAGGATTGTGTCATGTACTAATAACGTATATTTGGGGCCAAACACTTCTAAAAAGACTGACTATATATAGAGTTCTGAAGAATCAAAGGAGAATGAGATTTAAACACTCACTCGAGCTTCTGATGGTCCTCACTATTAAGCCTAAGATGGTGGTTGCCGTAAAATTACTGCATAATCAAGGAATAATAACAGTGACCCAAGTTTACCATCTTGTATGGTAAACACACCCGTATAATGACTTGTGATGCAACTCTGCATTAATGCACTTCTA
Organism: Lycium barbarum; assembly: GCF_019175385.1. Lineage (NCBI taxonomy): Eukaryota > Viridiplantae > Streptophyta > Magnoliopsida > Solanales > Solanaceae > Lycium > Lycium barbarum. The sequence continues at coordinate 99,990,790 of NC_083345.1, read as the reverse complement.
ACAGCGACTGAGTGAATCACATATGGACGACTTGAATAAAAATTCAAAGTGCAAATAAGGGTGGCATGGAAAATGAAGATGGCAATGAGCAGAGGCGGACCAAGCGCATTACGAGAGGTGGCACGCTCCCTGGTAACTTTGGACAAACTCTGTATATATGTGTGTATATACCTTCAATATCTATCATATATTTAAAAAGACCCTTCAAGCATATTTGCTGGAGCGGTCCATTTGGTCATCGTGCCCTTAGGCCCTTGTTCTCGGCCGCGCAACCTGAGTTCGAAACTAGGCTGCAGCCTACATTTTCTTGCATTTTTCATTTTTTTTTTTTTGATAATTGAAAAAAATGCATAAATAGAAGGCGTTGTTGGCAGGTTTCGAACATGCAATCAATTGTGTGCAAAGGGGTGCCCAAACCACCAGTCCACAGAACGAATTTCATGCAAATGTGTTGGAAATAATAATTCAAAATTGTAGGAAACCAAAATTGGTTAGGATTTGATATTTTAATTCATGTCTAATTAGGATTTAGAATCAAATTAGTATAGGAATAGATTTTCCTGTTTTGAGTTAAATTAGGTTTTATACTATTATAAATAGGGATGCTGCTAGTTATTTTCATAACAAGTGAAAACAAGAGAGAATAGGAGATATTGTAGAGATTCATAGAGTTTATCAATAAAATATTTTCCTTCAAATTGGTATCAGAACTTCTACGATCCTAGTAAAGAATTAAAGAGCTTCTGCTGCCGGCGGGCGGCTATAACTCATATATGCCGCCCGTCAGGCCAATGATTTTGTTGGCACACGCAGAGCCAATAATATGCATGTGAAAAACAGTCATACTGAGAATGATTGAAAAAAATGTTGCAGGTTTCAAAAGATGCAAACAAATTTGCACAAGAGGAACGAACGATCTTATCTAAAAGTTGGATAAGTGAGTTAAAAAACAAAGTTGGTGAAATAGTGTATCAACAAATTGGAATGTTGGAGAGAAAGTGCTCCAACGATTGAAGGTTGAAGAGAAAGTGCTTCAACAATTGCAAGTAGGTGAGAAAGTGCATCAACAAAATTGGAATGTCAGAGAGAAAGTGCTCCAACGATTGTGAAGGTTGAAGAGAAAGTGCTTTAATAATTGAAGGTTGGTGAGAAAGTGCATCAACAAATTAGAATGTTGGAGAGAAAGTGCTCCAACGATTGTGAGGTTGAAGAGAGAGTGCTTCAACAATTGAAGGTTGGTGAGAAAGTGGATCAACAAAATTGGAATGTTGGAGAGAACATGCTCCAATGATTGAAGGTTGAAGAGAAAGTGCTTCAACAATTGCAGGTTGGTGAGAAAGTGCATCAACAAATTGAAATGTTGTAGAGAAAGTCCTCCACCGATTGTGAAGGTTGAAGAGAAAGTGCTTCAACATATGAAGGTTGGTGAGAAAGTGCATCAACAAATAGGAATGCTGGAGAGAAAGTGCTCCAACGATTGTGACGGTTGAAGACAAAGTGCTTCAAAAAATTGGAAGATGGGGAGTGACGGTTGAAGAGAAAGTGCTTCAACAATTGAAAGATGGTGACAAGTACATCAAGAATCAAATAAAAATTTTGAATTATGGGAGAATGTTGGAAATAATAATTCAAAATTGTAGGAAACCAAAATTGGTTTGGATTTGGTATTTTAATTCATATCTAATTAGGATTTATAGTCAAATTAGTATAGGAATAGGTTTTCCTGTTTTGAGTTAAATTAGGTTTTATACTATTATAAATAGGGCTTCTGCTATTTATTTTATAGTGTCGAGATTGTATAGAGCATTCAAAGATTCGTAGAATTTATCAATATAGAATATTTTCCTTCAAAATGTACCATTTAATTTGTATTTATAAGCTAGTTCATTAGTTTTTTTAGTAAAAGATTAAGGCGGTGTTGCGTGACATCTCTTCAACTAACGTGTATCTGCCTTTGGTGGTGCCCTCGTCGTCTTCAAATCCTGGGTCCGCGTCTGGCAATGAGGGAAGAACGTAAATAATTAGCAGAGAAAATCAAGAAATCAACAAACTTGAAGCAAGAAAACAATAAAATTTAAAAGAGAGAAAAGGAACATTATAGAGAAAAGCAGGGAGAGAAGTAAACAATAGAGAGAGTGAGAGACTAATGAATAAGTACCATACGAAAAGCAATTAAAATCTTGACCTCTGGCTGTTGGGAAGAAAAAAAGCAACAACCAAATTGCACGACGAGGTAACAACGGAAGAAATACACAAGTCAAAACTTCCCACTCTATTTGAACTAAGAGAAGACAATAAACACTAGCACAAATGGAAATCCGGACAGCAACTATACCAACAACAAAATAGCAAAGCAAGCAAAAATAAATCAATGCAAGAGACACCAAATTTACGAGGTAAAAGCCCTTCAAGGTGAAGAGAAAACATCCATGGGACCTCCGGCCCACAAAAGCTCCACTAATAATAAACAAGAGTTACAATGATGTTCTCCAAATTGCTACAACATCAATGCCAAGCACGGAGCAACAATACATAAAAGATAGCACCAAAACTAGTAAAGAAATGAGAGAAATCACCCCCAGAAATGAGCTATTGATCGTACTCGAAAGATGGAGCTACAGACCACAAAATCCAATCTCGATGTTGATATCGAAGAACTAGACGTTGAGAACCCCTAGTTCAAATTTGAGAACGATCTAACATTTAATGAATCGGGAAACACAATTTCAAGTGGACTGCTGTGGCTGATTTTCACTGGTCCGAAAATCACCTTTTCTCTCTATATAGCTGCTATGAATTCACACTTGTGTTATAAAAATAACACCTAAGTTGATCCTATATATAGTGGATTTTAGGGAAAAAGTGGCCTGATCCAAATTGGATTGTGTTTTATTAATCCAATTCCACATAGGAAGGGAAAACCCAAAAACTCAACTGTAACGACCAAGTCGTTACAATCTTTTCGGCAGTTTTGCCCTTTCCCGAGCATTGATTATCTCACTTTTGACCCGAGGGGACCGTTGACATACTTCCCCAGGTGTCTAGATCGAATTCGAGCAACTTTTGTGAAATATGGGTTTTAAGTGAAAATGAGTAGACCCAAAGTTGACTTTTGGGTAAACGGACCCTTTTCAGAAATCCGTTGATTCCAAGAGGTCCGGATGGTTGTTTAGAACTTGTGAGTATATCTAGTTCGGTTCCCAATGCATTCAGATGCATTTTGGAACTTGGGTTGGGAGGTTGGTAATGAGGTATCGGGGGTTGACTCGGTCAATGAAACCTCCGTTGGAAATTTCGAGGCCACGAGTGTATTCGTAGTGTATTTTTATGTGGATATATGTATGTGGTTTGTGAGCAGATGGCCTCGGGAGTGGTCTGAGATTTCGATCGAGACTTAGAAATTTAGTTGGATTCTTTTACCTAGTGTCTGCATTGGCGGCACCACTGTTGCGGCGAAGTGACCGCTAGGGCGGCCAAGTATGATTTTGCCCAAACTGTCCCACCAGTCTGTTGGGCATTGTTGCGACGCCGATGGTGCGGCCCCGTTACCGTCGTGGCAGTAACGGGCCTGTTATTTCATTAAGTGTGTTTTAAAAAAGCCCTTAGTCTATCATTTATTCCTATTTCGATAATTGAGCTCTTGGGGACTGTTTTAGAAGATTATTGGAGAAAACTCTTGGCGGTAAGTCTTGCTAATCCCTTTACTAATTCCTTTTTCATAATCATCATAGATTCCTCCTCCCCTTAATAATCCCTTAGTAATGGAAGATAAAAGTGGAGATAAAACCCAAAATTGGGGGTTTTGCTCTAAATTCGAAATTAGGGGATTCCATGAGTTAAATCCACAATTAGTTGTTGGGTTATGTTCACCTAGTACTTAATTTGATATTTCACTCCCGAACTTTTCATTTTGACCTTGTGGGCCCGTTTTCCCAAATTCTAGGGTTGGATTTTACCTAAATTGAATGGTAGCAATATTAGTATCGTTCTTCATGAGTTATAATCTAGATTTCAAATATGCCTAAACTACTTTGGTTCTGAGGCTCAGCGGAAGGGCAAGGGAAAAGAGTGAATTATTGGTGTCTGTTGTTCGGCCATCCAGGTAGGTTATGGATTACCTTGGTGAGACTTTGTAGAGCGAAACATATATTTAGATTATTTATCGGAGAAAGCATGTAAACCTTCGGGTATGGAGTTGGGTTGAATATTGTCTTAGGTTGGGCCCTGTTGCGTGATTGGGGCTAGCCACCCTGTTGTGTTATGATTTAATTATTCTATTATGTTGGCTTGAAGCCACGTGTTTCTAGTAGATGCTGGATTTTGTTGTTCCTTCTTGATTATGATATTGTTGGCGTACCCACTGTTGGTACTTGTGATACTGATTAATTGTTGGTGTACCCCTTTGTTTGTACTTGTGATATTAAGCATGATTATTGATGTTGATACATGCATTGCACGCATTCTCAATTCTTCATGATATACTGTTGAGACACTGCTGGTACTTGATGAAACACCGTGATGACCTGGGCTCGGTTTTAAAATGAGAGTGACGTAAGAGTTCGATATTCGATTTTAGTTCCAAAATTGTAGATTGGGTGAGTGCATGGACTCCGCAGGTCCCCCAGGGTGGTACCGGTGAGAACCCCCTGTGGGCAAAGGTCCAGTGTCTCGTCTGTCTGTTGGGCAAAGATTCGGGATGAGTGGCACTTAGACTTCACGAGTCACTTTGGGTAGTGCTACCGAGATGTCGAAATTTTCGTCCGGAGTACATATATACACAGTATTTGCACGACATTGCATTGCATTGCATCATGGCTAACATTGAGATTTTCTGGTGTTGTACTTGTGATGTTGGATTCGGACTTGACATAATTGAGACTTGGCACATGTGGGATTAGATGCTCTACTTAGGCGATGACGCGTACTTGGCTTCGATTATGTTTGACTTATACTTGTTGGTTTATCTGCTTATCTTGTTTTATTGTATGAATTGTATTAGCTATGTGTAACATCCCGTAAATCCGTATAGAGTGTGAAAGCATTGTATGAGTCCTTTGGAACCTTATATGTTGGGTTACATGCATGACATTAGGCTAAAGACCTAAGAGAAGATGGTCAAAATGAAAATTCACTGCAGTTTCGCGAAAAGGAGGTTTGACAGTCGTCCTTTGTACCGTCGATCTGTTCGACACTCCGTCCTTTGCACCATAAAAAGTAAGAAAGAGAAAGTTGCTCACTGGAAATTTCATGACTTTGACGGAGCAGATCGACGCTCCGTCGTTTGTACCGTAGAATGTGCCTAACGGGCTAAAATTATATAAGTTGCAAAATTTTAGTTTTCTTCCATTCTTTTCACTCTCAAAAACCCTAAGGACGAAAATCTCTCTCTAGGGCTCCAACACTAAGGCAAGGACATCTTAATCGTTGACTATCAATCCTAACATCAAACCCATGATTCTTAACATAATTCTTGTGACTAAAACCTAGTTTGCAACATTATTCTTCCTAAAGTGATTCAGGCTAGGGTTTGGGTGTTCTTCACTAGAAAAGTGAATTGTTAAACTTTGTTTAACATACTAAGGTATGTCTCTCTTTTGAAAACTTATTTTGAATGAAAATCACTTTTTGAAACTATTATTGGAAGTATAAATTTCATTCAAGGTTCTTTAATGAATGAAAAGAAAAGTAATATTTTCATGTTTCTTGAACTCTAATTCACGTCTAAATGGTTGTTAATGTGTGTGGGGGGACAAACCCACATTAAACCTAGATTGTAACAAACCTTATATATGTATATGATATTATGGACGTTTTTCTTTATAAGAGATGCTTAATAATGATGGTTAAGGGTTGGTAATGATATTCTCATTGATGAGTTAGGACATGGAAATCTTTCGTAAAGTAGTTAAACGTTTCCAAAACATTGATTGGAATCACTTATTCTTTCAATATGGCATAATTAACCTTAATGACAATTGATGATGTGACTACATTACAAATGAATTATGAATTGGCTTCTATACTATGAAAACTAGTTGTTGTGTTTTGCCTAGCTACTCAGGAGGAAGGGTAGCCACTATGGATCCTAGTGTGATAATGCCTAGCCATTCGGGAGGAAGAGTGTCCATTTTCGGGTTCGCTACCTGGGGTGTGATTATGCCTAGAGGAAGGATAGCCACCATTGAATTTCATATTCCGGCGTGGTGCGCTATGACAATGGAACTTCTACGGTCGCCTCTTCGATGTGCTTGATTTTTGGGCCTGTATTGACATGTGTGATATTCTTATTCTCTCATGAAATTGTTGTTGATAATCATGATTAATTGAAAGGCATATTTGAAGTGGTAACTTGACAAGAGGCTTTATAATCGGTTTTGATAATTCTTATTGAGACACACAAGTTGAATAACTGTTTTTATATTGATTTCACATGATCTTCAAGACTGATTTCTTTATGTATTATGTACTCTATTTTCTTACTACTGATTGTCCCCGAGGCACTCACTGAATACGAAGTACTGATGTTCGGCCTAAAATGCATATATTTAGCCATCGTTGCCTCACATTTTAGTAGTTTTAATTGTCTTTTGAGTATTAATTATATTAGTTTGTGCTTAATATTATATTTTAACTTTGTAGGAATAAAGAGATGTGAAGATGAAGAGATTTGGAGCAAAATTGAATAAAATGTGAAAGAAAAAGAAAAGAAAAAAGAATGGGAGACAAAGAAGGGGGACGTAATGATTACATGGTAATTGAGCAATGATTGGAATATTAGAAGTGCAATGATCGGCTAAAGTGCAAAAGGTGCAAAATAAGGAAGCTAAAATTTAATTAAGCAAAAAGGCGTACCTGGGCAGTTTGGTCTCTCGCGTCGCAGTGAGATCGCAAGAATTTGGTGTCTCTGAACTTTAGTCGGTTGTGTGCGTGCTGCTGTGCATTTTTCCCGGTCCTATTTGGACTTGGTTTTTAAAAGCGCAGTCCGAGTAGAACTTGGATTTTAACGATATTTTACTATTCCAGTCACTATAAAAGCCAACTTCACAAATTGTAAAATTATCTTTGGCATTATACTCAAGTTTGGAGGATAGGGTTCCTACGTAAATATTCTTTCTTTTATTTAATCCTTGTTTATGGGAATTTCTTGGTGACAATTAAGATTGATACTCTTGTTGTGCTTATTTATTGATCGACATTATTTTTAATCAAGTAAGTTATTGTTATTTTAATTATTCTTGTTCTTCAACGTTTCTCAAGGGAGTAGATAACCCTAGGACTTGGCCATTTACTTTGTCTAAAACTCGGAAGAGGAACAACGGGGTTGGGATAGAATAATTAACATGAATTTGGGGTGTTAACCCCCATCTAATGGAAATTGACCTAGGAATAAGCGATACCACTTGTAGCCATATTCGGGTGTTCTTAATGCTCCTAATTGCTTGAGGGATCTTCAATTGGGTAGTCTAGTTAATCTTAGGGAGAAGTTAATTTAGAGTCATTATCCGAGGCTAAATAACATAAACTTGCTATTATTTATAATTCGTGAAATATATTGGATCGTTACTTGAGAAGTAGTTTCCTTTATTCTATTCTTGTGGCCATTGATCAATTTACTTGCTTTCTAGATTAGAATTTATATTTCCGTATTTTATCAAAACCTTATCAAAAACCACCATTGATGTGTTTGGTCTAGCTATTGTTAGTGATAATTCCTAATCTGCTTAAATTGCCTACATATTGTTCTCTGTGGGATTCGACCCCAACCTTGTTGGGTTACTATATTTGACAGCGTTCGCGTTATACCATTAATAGGTGTAATTTGAGCTTATCAAGTACTCAGGCATACCATTGTTGTTTTTGATGGTATGTTAGGTAACGGGAAGAGCAGGTTCTTGATACTCCAGGCGTTTAGGAAGGACTTGCTGTTGTTGCTAATTTGGTGAGCCCACACATTCATTCGTGGGACACCCTATTTATTTATTCATTATATTAGTTTTCCGGGCTGCGTCCTGATGAGTCAGACTATTATTCCTTTATCTTGGAAGCTCCATGGTATACCTTCTTGTGGGTAGTTGTTGAGTTATTAATTAACTCTCGAGTACGTTGTTACATTTGACTAAGTATTTGATTAATAAAGACTTCCGCTGATTTAATTTTATATATTCATGATTTGATTGTATTTATTTTGTAAACTGTTGCAGGTGAATAGTGAACCTGGGAGGTTCAAGTGTTGTTATTGCATCTTTTAGGTTCTTCCAATGTTGTTCATGACGTCGGATACCAGTCACATCTAGGGTGGGTTTTGGGGCATGACACTATGCTTAGTCGGCCGATGATGCCTACCAGTATCGTTGTTTTGTACTGACCTGCACTTGCTGCATTCCTTTATGAATGCAGGGTATCAGGTTGGGTCTGCTTCCATCTCTCGTGGCTGATCGTCGTCATCAGCATTGTTACGAGTTTCCAGGGTGAGCACGAGACGTTTGCTGCCTTGAAGACTCTTTCTATTTTATGTCTTACTATTCCTATTCAGAGACATAGACAGTTTTATGTATTATTACTCTAGACTTATATATTTTTTCATTAGATGCTCTTGTATGACTTAGACTAGACCCTGGGGGTATTTTCTTATTCCGCACTACCTCTATTATATAATATTATGAGACTTACATGTTTATTCATTTCCGCTTACTCGATTATTTATTCTTGTCTTTGCTTATCGTTGGGTTGAGGGTTCACTTACCGAGGCGGGAAAGAAAAGTGCCCGCACGACTTATGTCGAATTGGGTCGTGACAAGTTAGTATCAGAGACATAGGTTACTCGATCTATAATATAAAAGTGTGTCTAGTAGAGTCTCGTGGATCGGTATGATGAGCTCCGTACTCATCTGCGAGAGGATATAAAACATTTGGGAAATCTCAGTTTCTTTCATTCTTTCGTGCTACTTTATTCTAATTGGTATCTGAAAAGATCAAATTAGTATCTGACTCTTATCTCTTCTCTCGCAGATGGTGAGGACTCGAGCTACTATGGTCCGAGGTCAGGTGCAAGAGCCCGCAGCTATGGTTGGCACCCGAGGGCTAGCGACAGCTAGAGGGCGCGGGGCTGCCTGTTACACCTCAAAAAAATTTCTATTCATGCACAGTGAATAGACTGACGAAGGGCACAACGTATACGATGTTTCGATGAGTAAGAAATAACATCTGATGATTCTAAATAAGATTTCAAAGACATGTGAGGTGGCAGACGGAAGATGTTAAGGAAGGCAAAGCATATGTTGTGTTTCAGAAAGATTTATGAGTATCAAATTAATGATGGCTTAATGAAGTTTTGGAGAAGAGTTATAATGTCCCTTAGATTGTTAATGAAGTATTAAACAAGTGTTAAGAAGGTTGTGTAAGGATTGGAGATCAAACAAAATGACGAGGACAACTTCGGAAAAACTGTGAGTTACACGACCACATTATACGGACTGTGGAACTTTATACGGACCGTATAATGGTCCGTATAACCCAACAGCAACAATGTTTTCCATGGTAGTGAACCACGGACACTTATACGGACCGTATAAGTGGTCCGTATAATGCTCGACGGACTGCTTAATTTGCAAGTATAAATACATGTTCCCACTTTTATTTTCTCGTTATTTCCACTTCTTCATCTCTCTCAAGACTTCTAGAGGATTCAAAATATTTCATCAACACAAATTCGAGACAAATCAAAGGTTCATATCATAAATCCAAGGGAATCAAGTGCAAGAAACTCATTAGGGTTCATCTAAGACAAGAAATCTCTTTGGAAGTGGAACTAGGGTTTTTCTCAAAAGATGTATTTCCACCCAAGGCTTATTCCTACACCATCTAAGGTAAGTTTTATGGTATTTCTATGTTGTATAAGGTAGTGAGAAGTTGAAACACTTGGATTGTAGAGGGATATAGAAAATGAGTCTTGAATGTGAGAATAGTGATATTGGTGAGTAGTAGCTTGGGTTGAGTAATGATTCTTGATATATTGTGATTATGATTATGCTATAAATGATACTAAGGACATAGGATAAGCATTATATGTGAGAAAACGTAGTAGTGTACCATGACCATGATTATGGAGAAATTGAAGTGCAGTTGTGAAATGTGGATAATGTAAATGAATGAAGATTGTTGGTTATAATGTTGAGAATATTATTATAGATGTTTGGGAGTTGATAGATGATATGGGGAAAGTCGTATAAATAAAGGAAATTCCGCCCAATTTTCTCTAGCTTTAGTAAGCACATTCATATAATTGATTAGCTAATGTTAATGTGAATTCTTTTGAAGGTAGAAACGTGAGCATTGAAGGAGAACAATCAAGTGATGGAATTGTTAAACGAAAGAGGTATGTAAGGCGAGTCCTTTCATTCTAAGGCATGACTCTTATGGTATGAATCCTCCTATCTTTCCATGATTTTCCTACATATCAGGAATTATGATTCTACGAGTATAAAGAGTTTCATACGAGAAAAAGAAAAGAGATACGTTACGAGCATGACAATACCGATGATGAATCTAAATCTAGAAATCCTAAAGCTCATGATACGATATTCCTACGAAGCTAATGATCCTTATATGATTCCTATGATATTATTTCCCTACCTTTTCTACGATTTTCTTACATTTCGGGAACTATGAGTCAACATTGATAAAGAGATTCCTTTGAGATAAAGATGAGGAATATGTCATGAAAATGATAATAATGATGATAAGGTTAAGCCTAGAGATTCTAAAGCAAGAAATGATGTCTATGAAGTCAATGACCATATTTACGATCCCTTGATGTTGTTCATGGTGTACACTCACCTTAAAATGTTAGTTCCTTCAAAGTGATATATGATGAATATGATTACTCCATAATGGAATCTGGGGCTCTCGACCTTATGTCACCCCGACATTGTTATAGATTTCAATAAGCTCTAATTCATGTCCTATGACCAATGTTTCGAAAAAGTTACGAGTCTATGTTCATAGGGGGTTCCATATGAGATAAAGGTAAGAGATATGCCATAGATACGATGATGGTAATGGCGAGCCTAAGTTAGAGATTATAAAGTCTATCGTGCGATATTTTTACGAAGTTCATGATACGAATATGATACGATTTTCATAGATTGTCTTTAAATTCAAAAGCATGCTCTATGAAAGGTTAACGTAAGCTTATGAGATATATGTGATGATAATGATGACGATGTTGATAGTGATGATGATAATGATGACGATGATAATAGTGATGACGCTAAACATATTTATGGGCTTTTATGTATATATGTGCCTATGTATGGCTATTATGAAACCTCGAGCTTATATGGCCGGGTGGAATATATATATATATATATATATATGTAACGCGCGCGCGCCTCTGCAGTTGGGTACGGAGAACACTGAGCCTTGGTAGGACCAATCACGGATATTACTGAGCCTTGGTAGGGCCAGGCACGAACAACACTGAGTCTTGGTAGGGCCAGGAACGTATAACACCGAGCTTTATTATAGCTGGGCACGTAAGACACCGACCCTATATAGTCGGGCACGATACTACTATGATTATATATATGATATATGTATGAAAAGCTGGGAAGATATGTATGTGATATTGTCGAGCCACTACGTGGCCGTATACGGATAACGTTTAATGTGTATGAGCAGATGCGGTGTTATGATATATATATATATATATATATATATATATATATATATATATATATATATATGTGTGTGTGTGTGTGTGTGTGTGTGTGTGTGTGTGTGTGTGTGTGTGTGTGTGTGTGTGATACGACGATGTATGTGCTATGATGATACATGTACAGTGATAATATATGATATAGGCATGAAAGGTATCCTCCCTTAAAAGTTACGCAGGTTATGTCTTCATCTTATGTCTTATGACTTTCTATTATGTTCATTTCATTCATGCCTTACATACTCAGTACAATATTCGTACTGACATCTGTTTTATTTTTGGACGCTGTGTTTATGCCCACAGGTAGACAAGGAGGCGACCCAGATTTATAGAAGCCGATAAGCAGATTTTTTAGAGCACTCTATTATTCCGGAGGTGCCAATTATCTACTATTTTATGTACATATATGTTTTGGCCACGACGGGGTCCTGTCCCGTCCATATGTCTAGTACTCCAGTAGAGGCTCGTAGATACGTATGTGTGGGTAGTATGGTCTCACGATTTTGATAAGCGCATATATGTATATATGTATGTGTGTATTATTTTGATAGCCGAATGGCTTATGTATATAAAGGTAATTATGTTTCCATATGAAAAATGATTTTTCTATGATTTGAGTATGAATTTGATGAATGAACACTTAATGAGTATGATAAGTAGCAGAATGAGCGGTGCTCGGTGGTTAGCCTCGGGTACCCATCATGGCCAAAGCCCAAGGATGTAGCTCCAGCACAGAAACAGCCCGAGGTTACTTCTGGTCAGGCCATGCAAGATACTATGGCCAGGGTCTTATTTTATCTTGATGCCTAGTAGGCGGCAGCTGGTGTCACTACACCTGGTGGGGGTTCACAGACCAGAGTTGGGGCGCAGACCCCTGAGCAGGGACCTACTTGGGCGGCACATCCCACTGTAGCTATGGCTCCTCGCATTAATGCAATACCCATTCTTGGTGATGATCTTAGGCCTACGGAGGGCGCTGTGATAACCATGTCCAATTAGGACCTTCTTGGGAGATTTCGGAAGTTATAGCCGCCCAAGTTTTTTGGTCCTTCATCTGAGGAAGCTTATGAGTTCATTCTAGATATGCACGAGTTGCTACATCGGATGGGGATCGTGGAGCACCATGATGTACCGCGGATTTTTGGCACATTCAACGCCTTTTTACTATGAAATTTGGTTGTTTTCAAGTAAGTCCGGTGCTCGTTAATATGTTTTGTTGTGTTTTAGGAAAACAATGGCCCAAAAGCAAAAAGCAAAGAGCAAGGAAAAATTGGCCAGAAATGAAGAATCGACGTTGCATCGATTAGCCAACGAACTATCCTTCAGACCGTCGATAAGCTCGATTTTCCAGTGATCACAAAGTTGAAGACGGCAAAGGACGGAGGCATCGACGAAGCGTCAAACTGATCGACGTTTTATCGTTTGTGTCGTCAAGCAGGGTCTCTCAACCAGAAGAGAGAAAGACAGAATACTCAACGGACCGTCGAACTGGTCGACGGCACTGTCGAATGGAACACATGGCTGAAGGTACAAAGGAAGGAGAAATCGACGGATCGTCGAACGATCGACGGTCCGTCGATCTCGCTATCGGGGGAAATTTTGTCAGTTTCTGCTGTGCGTTTTTTGAGCCTATTTAAAGAATATTTTAGGTTTTTCTTTGCATCCATATTTTAATATAACCACTTAAAAAGTTCCTTTGGTGGGTGAGCATTGAATACTCCCCTATTGGAGCTTAGTGAAGACAACAAGATTCCATTTTCCATCATCTTTATTACACTTTGTAAGTTTTATGTCTCATTTATTGCTTGCTACTTTTGAGACCATAATGTGTGAGTAGTTTCTTTAATCAAAGTTGTGGACCCAAAATGATGGGTGCTATGTAATGTGTATCTAACATTGTATATTTATATAATGGGTTGTGATGTGTTTTGTTATTTCTCGTATTCATTGTTCTATAAGTGGTTGCAAACACTTCTTCATGCACAAACCCTAGTTTATTTGGAAAGATGAACTAGGGTGTGATTTGAAATAATATAACAAGGACTCGGGACGCTAACCCTCATTTCATGAACTCACTTGGGGATAAGATGAGTTCTACTTGGCATATTTAATCAACCTTATTTATAACTTTTCTGCATATGGGAAAATCATGAAAAGAAATACTTTCTAACTATTGGAAAATATTAGAAAGTGTATTAGAGATTAAGTGCATACATAACCTCGACCCATTAGAAATATATCATATTGACACCCATAGCGTAACATCTAAGCATCGCGGGGACACAACTTTTGTTCTCAAAATCTAAACAAATTCTAAACACTTCAAAATAGCTATTCCAAACCAAATCTATTTTCAAAATATTCGGAATAGGATTAAAGCCTTTAAAGACTAGTATCGCATACAATTAGTACCATTTTCTCTCCATATTCCCTGTGAGATTCGACCCCAACCTTGTTTGGGTTACTATATTTGACAACGTCCGCTTTACGCCATTAATAGGTGTAATTTGAGCGTATCACACCACGGGGTTGACTATGCGTCCTACCACTTTCGTAGCGATGCGAAGACTTAATGGAGGTATTTTGTGGCTTGCAGACCTGAGGGTTCCTCTGACTTAGAATCAGTTCTATAGGGCCTTCCTTGAAAAGTATGTGCCCCGATTTTTTAGAGAGGCGCGTAGGGAGGCGTTTCTACATCTTGAGCAGAGGGGTATGTCTTTGGAGACTTATGTGATTCGTTTTCTATATCTGGCTCATTATTCCACTCTTTTGATCCCTACTGAGGCTGATAGGATCAGGCAATTTGTTGGTGGACTAATGGGCTCTCTACAGATTTCCTGTCTTCAGATGGAGTCTATGGCGGCTTCCTTCCAGTCCATCATCGAGCATGCTTCTATGGTTAAAGGCGCTAAGGCCCGTGCATTTGGTGGTGGTGACAAGCGGCAGTGGCAGACTGGGAGTTATGGTGGTTCTAGTTCAAGGGTGCCAGTCAGTTTTCTAGGCCGCATCAGCCATATTCCGGCCGTCCTGTGCATTCAGTTTTACATGCCTCCCCTAGTGAGCCACCCAGACAGAGAGCTCCAGAGAGTTCATTTTCAAGACCAGTAGACAGGGTTGCTTCATCCGAGTCTTTAGCTTCGGTGTATCAGCCTTCGTCTCCTTTTACCTGTCATTCGTATGGAATGGTGGGCCATGGTGCTAAGAGATTTCCCTAACCTAGGTGGGATTATCAGCCGCCAAGGACTCCGACATCATCTGATGGTCGAGGTGGAGCTTCTCAATGCGGCGGTGCTCAGTCAAGTCGCGGTGGTTCTCATGGTTCTAGAGATAGATCCCAGTTAGCTAGAGGCGGTTCCCAAGGTACGAGAGGGGATTTCAGATTGGGCGTAGTGGAGCCCATTGTTACTCATTTTCGGGTAGGCTCGAGGCAGAGGCCTCAGATGCTGTGATTTTAGGTACTATTTATGTCCGTGATAGAGCAGCGTTTATGTTATTTGATCCTGTATCCACCTATTTGTATGTAACTACATTTCATGTTATTGGTTGGGATTTTCCTTGTGATAGCATAGATATACATGTTCACATGTCTACTCCGGTCGGATATTCTATGATTGTTGATCGAGTTTATCGGTCTTGTTTGGTTAGTTTTATGGGGTATGAGACTTTGGTAGATTTGATGATTCTCAATATGGTGGACTTTGATATTATATTGGGGATGTCCTAGCTTTTTCCTTATCACGCGATATTGAACTGTCATGCCAAGACAGTTATCTTAGCCATGCCGGGCATTCCTAAGCTTGAGTGGAGGGGTACTCCTAGTCCCGCTCCGAAGAAGATCATTTCCTTCCTTCAGGCGAAGAAGTTACTCAATAAGGGATGTTTAGCCTATTTGTCTCATGGTCGTGATACGACCGTTGCATCTCCTCCTCTTGAGTCTATTCCTATTATGAGCGAGTTCGTGGAGGTATTCACGTCGGATCTGTCGGGTATGCCACCCGATCGTAACATTGTTTTCTATATTTATTTGGATCCGGGCACTCGCCCTATCTCTATTCCGCCATATCAGATGGCACCTGCCAAGTTGAGGGAGCTTAAGGAGCAGTTATAGGATTTATTGAGCAAGGGGTTCATTAGACCAAGTGTCTCCCCTTGGGGTACTCTTGTGCTATTTGTGAAGAAGAAAGATGGGACCATGAGGATGTGCATTGATTATCGCTAGCTGAACAAGTTACTATTAGGAACAAGTGCCCTATGCCTCGTATTGATGATCTGTTTGACCAGCTTGGTGTTTTCAAAGATTGATTTGCGTTCAGGCTACCACCAGTTGAAGATCAGGGTGGAGGATATTCTGAAGATAGCCTTTCGGATGAGATATAGACACTACGAGTTTCTGGTGATGTCTTTTGGGCTTACCAATGCCCCGGCTGCATTTATGACTTTGATGAATGGCATCTTTCGGCCATTCCTTGATTCCTTTGTGATTGTGTTCATTAATGATATCTTGGTCTCTTCCAAGAGTAGAGAGGAGCATGACAGCCATCTTCATTCTGTTCTTGGATCATTGAAGAAGCATAGCCTGTTTGCTAAATTTTCTAAGTGTGAGTTCTGGTTGGAGTCCGCGGCATTCTTGGGCCATGTTGTGTCTAAGGATGGGATTATGGTTGACCCACAGAAGATTAAGGCTGTGAGGGGTTGGGCGAGGCCCACTACTGTTACTGAGATTCGCAGTTTTGTGGGTTTGGCTAGCTATTACCGTCGCTTCGTGAACGGTTTTTCTGCTATTGCTTCATCTTTGACCAGATTGACTCAGAAGGAGGTTCCCTTCCAGTGGTCAGATGATTGTGAGGAGAGCTTCCAAAAGCTCAAGCTTCTTTTAACTACAATCCCAATCTTAGCATTACCCGTGGAGGGTAAGGACTTACAGTCTATTGTGATGCCTCCCGTGTGGGTTTGGGTGCTGTGTTGATGTAGGAGGGTAGAGTGATAGCTTATGCTTCCCATCAGTTGAAGATTCATGAGAAGAATTACCCTACCCATGATTTGAAGTTATTGGCTGTGGTCTTCGCTTTGAAGATTTGGAGGCATTATTTGTACGGTGTTCATTGTGAGGTTTTGACCGATCACATCTCTATTCTGTACCATCCCGGGAAAGCCAACGTGGTAGCTGATGCCTTTTGTCGCAAGGCAGTGAGTATGGGGAGTTTGGCTCGATTGATTATTTCCGAGCGTCCGTTGGCCATGGAGGTTCCAACTCTGGCCAACAGTTTTGTTCGCCTTGATATTTCAGCCCTGTGCAGGATTTTAGCTTGCGTAGAGGCTAGGTCGTCCTTATCGGACCGAATTAGGACTCATCTGTTTGAGGATGCTTAGTTGAGCAAGATTTGAGACAAAGTTTTGAGAGGTGAGGCCAAGGAAGCCGTGATTGATTCTAAGGGCATTCTGAGGATTAGAGGACGCGTGTGCGTTCTTCGTATTGGTGATTTGATTCAGTTGATCATGTCTGAAGCTCATAGCTCTCGCTATTCCATTCATCTTGGGGGGGGGGGGGGCAAAATGTGCTGTGATTTGAGACAACACTATTGGTGGTGTCGAATGAAGAGGGACATAGATGATTTCGTGGCTAAGTGTGGTAATTGTCAGCAGGTAAAGTATGAGCACCAGCAATCCGATGGTGTGCTTCAGAGGATGCCCATTCCCGAGTGGAAGTGGGAGAGGATTACCATGGATTTTATTGTGGGTCTTCCGAAGACCCTGGGCAAGTTTGACTCTATTTGGGTGATAGTTGATCGGTTGACTAAGTTCGCTCACTTTGTTCTAGTTCAGGTTTCCTATATCGCGGAGAAGTTAGCCAAGTTGTACATTTGGGATATTATAAGGTTGGATGGGGTTCCTATTTTTGTTGTATTTGATCGGGGTACTATCTTCACTTCCCGATTTTGAAGGGCTTTTCATGAGGAGTTGGGTACCCGATTAGATCTTAGTACAGCTTTTCATCCCCAGACCGATGGCCAGTACGAGAGGACCATCCAGGTGCTCGAGGACAAGTTGAGAGCGTGTGTTATTGATTTTGGTGTTCATTGGGATCAGCACTTACCATTGGTAGAGTTTGCGTACAATAACAGTTATCATTCGAGTATTAGCATGGTGCCTTTTGAGGCTTTGTATGGTATGAGATGTAGATCTCCGGTTGGCTAGTTTGATGGGTTCGAGGCTCGACCTTAGAGTACGGATCTATTGAGAGAGTCCCTTGATAGAGTGAGAGTTATTCAGGCTAGGCTTTTGGCAGCTCAGAGTCAGCAAAAGATGTATGCGGACTGGAAGGTCCAAGATATAGAGTTTGCTGTTGTTAATCAGGTTCTATTGAAGGTTTCACCCATGAAGGGTGTTTTGAGGTTTGGTAAGAGGGGCAAGTTGAGCCTTAGGTATATTTGGCAATTTGAGATTGTTGCCCATGTGGGTGATGTAGCTTATGAGTTGGCATTGCTGCCAGGCTTGGTGGGAGTTCATCCGATTTTTCATATTTCGATGCTGAAGAAGTACCATGCTGACGGTACTTACATTGCTCGTTAGGATTTTGTTTTACTTGATGAGAATTTGACTTATGAGGAGGAGCCTATCGCGATCTTGGATAGGCAGTTTCGATAGTTGAGGTCGAAAGAGATTGCTACTGTAAAGGTGCACTGGAAGCACCGTCCTGTTGAGGAGGCTACTTAGGAGACCCAGTTCGACATGTGTAGCCAATATCCGTTGTTGTTCACTGATTCAGATATTTCTCGCTTCCTTTCTCTTCCTCGCTCGAGGACAAGTGATAGTTCAATTGGTATCTGATGAAACGACCTGTTTGGTTGTTATATTCTTTCCAGCATTTTCGCTATTTCTCGAGCATTGATTAGCTCACTTTTGACCCGAGAAGACTGTTGACACGCTTCTCGAGGTGTCTAGATCGGATTCAGGCAACTTTTGTGAAATATGGGTTTTAAGTGAAAAAAGTTGACCCAAAGTTGACTTTTGGCTAAACGGATCTTTTTCAGAAATTCGTCAATTCTGAGAGGTCCGGATGGTCGTTTAGAACTTGTGTGTATAGCTGGTTCAGTTCCCAATGCATTCAGATGCATTTTGGGACTTGGGTTGGGAAGTTGGTAATGAGGTATCGGCGGTTGACTCAATCAACGAGACATTCATTGGAAATTCCAAGGCCACGAGTGCGTTAGTAGCATATATTTATGTGGATCTGTGTATGTAGTTTGTGAGCAGATGGCCTCGGGAGTGGTACGGAATTTCAATCGAGACTTAGAAATTTAATTGGACTCTAGTACCTGGTGTCCGCATTGGCGGCACTGCTGTTGCGGCGAAGTGACCGTTAAGGCGGCCAAGTATGATTTGGCCCAGACTGTCCCAGCGATCTGTTGGGCGTTGTTGCGGCGCTGCCGTTGCGGCCCCGTTACCGCCGTGGCGGTAACGGGCCTGTTATTTCATTAAGTGTGTTTTAAATAAGCCCTTAGTCTATCATTTATTCCTATTCCGATAATTGAGCTCTTGGGGACTATTTTAGAAGATTATTGGAGAAAATTCTTGGTGGTAAGTCTTGCTAATCCCTGTACTAATTTCTTGTTTGTAATCATCATAGATTCCCCCTTCCCTTAATAATCCCTTAGTAATGTAAGATAAAAGTGGAGATAATGAATGTTCTATCTAGGCTTATTAATGGTGAAATTTTTGGGGTTTATGCTAGATTTTGATGAATCTAAGGTTGTTAATCATATATCTTTCATTATTATAGAAGAATTCTTGAATCAAAGAGTTAGGGTTTATACCCAAAATTATGAGTTTTACTCCAAATTCAAAGTTACGGGATTCCATAAGTTAAATCAGCAATTAGTTGTTGGGTTATGATTACTTAGTGCTGAATTTGATATTTCACTCCCAAATTTCCTGTTTTGACCTTGTGGGCCCGTTTCCCCAAATTCTAAGGTTGAATTTGACCTAAATTGAATGATCGCAATATTAGTATCATTCTTCATGATTTCTAATCTAGATTTCAAATATGCCTAGACTAATTTGGTTCGAAGGCTCAGTGGAAGGGCAAGGCAAAAGAGTGAATTGTTGGTGTCTGCAGTTCGGCCATCCAGGTAGGTTATGGCTTACCTTAGTGAGACTTCGTATAGCGAAGCATATATTTAGATTATATTGTCGGGAAAGCATGTAAACCTTTGGGTATAGAGTTGGGTTGGATATAGGTTAGGCCTTGTTGCGTAATTAGGGCTAGCCACCCCGTTGTGTTGTGATTTGATTGTTCTATTGTGTTGGCTTGATGCCACGTGTTGCTAGTAGATGTTGGAATCTGTTGTTCCTACTTGATTATGATATTGTTGGTGTACCCACGGTTGGTACTTGTGACACTGATTTATTGACTGTGTACCCTTTTGTTGGTACTTGTGATATTGAGCATGATTATTGATGTTGACACATGCATTGCACGCACTCTCATTCTTCATGATATACGATTGAGACACTGCTGGTACTTGATGAAACATTATGATGAGTTGGGCTCGATTTTAAAATGAGAGTGACGTAAGAGTCCAATATCCGATGTTAGTTCCAGAATCGCTGATTGAGTGAGTGGATGGACTCCGCGGGTCCCCCAGAGTGGTACCGGTGAGAACCCCCGTGGGCAAAGATCCAGGGTCTCGTCTGTCTGTTGGGCAAAGATCTGGGACGAGTGGCACTTAGACTTCACGAGTCACTTTGGATTGTGCTACCGAGATGTCGATATTTCCGTCTGGAGTACATGTGTACACAACATTTGCATGGCATTGCATTGCATCCATACATTATTGCATTGCATCATGGCTTACATTGAGATGTTTTGGTGTTGTACCTGTGATATTGGATTCGAACTTGACATAATTGAGACTTGGCACATTTGGGATTAGATGCTCTACTTAGGCGATGACACGTACTTGGCTTGGATTATGTTTGACTTATACTTGTTGGTTTATCTGTCTATCTCGCTTTATTGTATGAATTGTGTTAGCTATGCTTAGTCGGTCGATAATGCCTACCAGTACCGTTGTTTTGTACTGACCTGCACTTGCTGCATTTGGGTCTACTTCCATCTCTCGTCGTCATCAGCATTGTTACGAGTTTCCAGGGTGAGCACGAGACGTTCGCTGCCTTGAAGACTATTCCTATTTTATGTCTTACTATTCCTATTCAGAGACATAGACAGTTTTATGTATTATTATTCCAGACTTGTATATTTTTCATTAGATGCTCTTGTATGACTTAGACTAGACCCTGGGGGTATTTTCTTATTCCGCACTACTTCTATTATATAATATTGTGAGACTTACGCATTTATTCATTTCCGCTTGCTCGATTATTTATTCTTGTCTTTGCTTATCGTTGGGTTGAGGGTTCGCTTACTGAGGTGGGGAAGGTAAGTGCCCGCACGACTTGTGTCAAATTGGGTCGTGACACCAACACTGGCATCCATGCTCAAACCCCTAAAACACTCCTCTGTCGAGATCTAATCATTGTCTTGAAATCATCAAAATCTATTTTTTATGATGGTAGTAAAACTATTGAACACCCTGGTAAATCGACAAACAAAAATTGATAAACACGTAAGCACCACACATTAAATGATAGAGAAGCAGTAAATAATATGAGATGATGAGAACACAACCAAACCATATACTGTGGTAGATTTGTGTCAAATAGGTGTGATGATACTATTTCAATCTTTCTTTCCTACCCACCAAAGCTCACAAAATGTCACGAACCAGATAAGTGGAAAAAAACATAGCCAGGAAAGTCCAAAATTCTAGTTTTATACTCCCACAAGAAAGCAAAAATAATCAAATAACATATGGAAAAATAACAATGACAAACTGTTAAAATCACTGCAAACATGCATATAAGAAAAGCCTACACATGAATTTCTCACTTGTGGTGCTCCTTTACTCGCCTTGTTCGACAACCCTTTCTTCTTCTTCTTAACTAAAAGTTCCATATTTCCTAAGGTGAATAAAGGTTCAGAGACTCCACCACTCACATTAAAAGATCAAGATAGAAAAGATGTGAGCCTCTCCAAGTTCAAAGGAAAGCCTGCTATGGTTTATTTATCTTGCTAATGAATCTCCTATTTGTAATACAGGTATAGTATAGACGCCTTGAATTTTGCGTCTAAATTCAGCCAATTCTCACATCGAGTTAGATATTTTATGATTTGAGACAAAAAGATTAGAAAAATTCAAAGCATGATAAAGAAGTTCCTAAGAATTATTACTATGCCCTACTTCTGCCTGCGTCCTTTTCGATTTACCAGGTAATTGAATTTGAAATTTTCCGTTACACTTTATATCAAAAGCTGCACATAAACTTTGCCTTTTTTCCCCATCAACCTTCAGAATCCCTCCTCTCTTTGAAATTCTTCTTCAAGGTTCACAAAACCCCTTCAACCCAGGCAGGTATGTTCTTTATCCATTCTCAACCACTGTTTTTATCTTCTAACACATCAAACTTTTCCATGACGAATTCCTATTGCTTTTTTCGTTTACGTACACTACGATTTCCATACGATTTGATTAAAAACCCCGACTTCAAATAGTACATGACTATTGATTGTGTTACCAAATATGGAACAAAATATTTGCCCATATTTAACTTCTTTAAAAAAAGTTAATTTAGTGCGGTGTTATGTTGTTATGTGAAGGGTTTTGTTTTTATATCGTTAAACGTATAGTTAAAATCAAAATAATATGGAAAACGATAAAGGACACTCATGGTAAGTGAGTCATGTCACATCAACAGGCCAATGTCCCCCAATTCTGTAGATATATAGATTGTACACTCACCTGTGCAAATATCCAATAGTGACCATAAAGAAAAATTAAATTTGAATCTTCCGAAAAACCTGTTATTAACCCAATTGAGCAAGCTGCTGATGTAATGAGAATTTGAAGCCCAAAACAAACATAAGAAGTGAAGAACATAATAATGGGTAAAGTAGCGCATTAAAGCAAAAAAGGAAAAGAGTAAAGACGTACTAAATTTGAGAAAATCTTTGACAGCCATCCGCTTCATCTCGTCCTAATTTTGAAGACGCATATTGTTACACATCGAAAATTTTCGCATCTTTTGCGTCGTGAGTAAACTAACGTAAGCTTGGAGAGGTCATGGAACCCTTATAAGGTTAAGGAATACTCTTAACAAGTGTTAAGCAAGTGTCTAAAGGTTCCGGGATCGAGCATTTCTAAGAAAATAAGTTTGTCAAAAATTTGAAAAACAATTGGCAGAATTTTGGACAGAAATTTTGGGTCAAATTCAGATAGGTATAACTCCTGGTATATCAGGAGTTTTGAGGTGTTTCAAGAGCCTACAATGAAGTCCAAGAAACTTCTCCAAACATATTCCAACATATTTCCAAGCCCAAACCAAGGATCAAAGTGAAGATTAAAGTGGTTAAGGGTTTCCAAGTGAGGTCTACACTTGTCTCATCTTCTTGAAGATGTTTGGGTGAGTATTTTTAAGGTGGAGAAACCATGGAATTGAAGTTTTCTTGAATTTTGAGGTAATATTTAACATTAGTTTCATGTTTATGAGTTTGTTTGGTAATTATGTTAAGATTTGAGGAGAAGAAAATTGGAGGAAAAGTTCAAATATGCATTGGATGATATTTTGAGTTGTGAATTAACTTGGGTTATAATTATTAGTATGTTTTGAGCATAATCTTGTTATGAGGGATAATAATGATGTTAAGGAATTGTCGTCTACGAGTGTATAAGGGATTGTATGTAGTTGTTGTTATGGATTGATTATGAAATGAAGTTTTGGGATTGAATTGATTGTAGTTTGAACGTAATCTTTTGATTATGGAATTGCTGATGTTTTATTGTGCTTTGGGAGTTGTTTTGAATATTGGAGAGAGTAGAAGATATAGGGGAGATGCTGCCCGAATTTGGGCAGATTATAAAGGGGTTTAATTTGAAGGCTTAAGATAAGCATATAACAATAAGCCTAACAATAAAATGAATTCTCTTGAATGTAGATTTACGAGCTTGGGAGGATAAGCGTTAAGTGGTTAAAGAGACCGAAAAGATATGTTAAGGATAAATCTTTCTTTCTAAAGGTATGATTCCATTCTTATGAACTCATACATAACTTCCATAATATCCTTATCCCTAAAAGGCTAGAAGTTCAAATTTCTCAAGTTCTTATAATGCCAAAGATAGATGTTTTCTATAATGATAATGATGATGAGGATGATCTCATTCTAGAGATTCCAAAGTTTATGGATTTGATACTATTATGAGATTATTGAGCTTATTTCATGATTTTCTTGATTTTATTCATTGTTGTTGATCTCACCTTATGTTGCTTGTTTCTTCGAGGTGAGATATAGCGATGACGATGATTCCATAATGATACATAGGAGGTTACTGACCTTACATCACTCCGATAAAGTAGTAACTCTTATTTAGACTCTCATGCATGCTATTTGTATTATATATGTATATAGCTATTTTATGATACCGAGCCTTACTATGGCCGGGTACGGATACTACCAAGCTTATACGGGTATGATATCTATTGCGTGCATACCACTGCAGTTGGGTACAGATGTTACCGAGCCTTACTATGGCCGGGTACGGATATTACCGAATCTTACTATGGTTGGGTACGGATAATACCAAGTCTATATAGCCGAGTACGGTATTGTATTAGATTATATTGTATTGTATTATATTATACTGTATTGTATGGATGCGTATGTGTATATATGAAATGTTTCTTCTAGAAAAAGGTTTAGGTAGGCATGATGAATGTCTTAAAAGGTATCATGAGGTACAAACGGTTCTTTTATCTTACGCTATTCTTCTGCTTTTATCATGTTACTATTCATGCCTTACATACTCAGTACATTGCTCCTACTGGCATCGTTTCTTGCGGACGCTGCGTTCATGCCCGTAGTAAAGCAGGGAGACGGATTTGATCCTTAGGAGCTTCATCAACGGAGTTTCCAAGAGCGCTCTATTTGCTTTGGAGCTGCAATCTATTGATATTACTCCTTGTATATATACTTGGGCAGGGCGGAGTTCTGCCCCGTCTTTATGGATTCCTGTATTCTATATAGAGGCTCGTAGACAGATGTATGTAGCTAGATGTCCCCTAACCTTATTATTTCATATTGTTATATAATAATTTGGCAGCCTTGTAGGCTTGTGATGATGGGCATAATTGTTGATGATTATATAGAAACGTGTCGTTTTCTTTCGACACATGCCCTTACATATCATAGTACCCATGAGCTTTCTTTGTGGTCCACCTAGAGATGATTATGAAATGTATGTTCAGAGGTGCTCGATAGGGTAGTTCGGGGTACCCGTCATGGCCCTCTGGTTGGGTCGTGACAAAAGTAGTATCAAAGCAGTTCGTCCTAGGGTATGTCTACGAGTCATGTCCAGTAGAGTCTTGTTTATGGCTGTGAAGCGTGCCACACTTATAAACAGGAGGCTGCTGGGTATTTAGGAATGATGGACCTTTCTTTCTCATATTAGATCGTGCAATAGAGCTATGTTACCAGGATTCCCTTTTTCCTAACTGTGCGATTATGTTTTTAGCGATGCCTATGAAAGAAAAGCAACAGCAGCCCAGAAGGGCGAGACAGTAGCAGGAAGGAGGACTGAGTGGAAACTGCCTGCAAATATAGAGGATGGTGAGTCCCATAATGAGGTTCCATCTCGGACCTCTCATACCCCCACCCGACTCAAAAGAGCATGAAGGGGCCTCAGCTCCAGCTTCAATACCCCCAGTTCCTCCACTAGATGCCTCAGGCCCAGAGATGAGACAGGCCATCCTTTTTCTGACCCAGTTAGTAGCCGCTCAGGCTCAGCGGTAGGGTGCGGGCCATGGTGATAAGGGTCAGAGAAAGAGGGTCAAGTCTTCAAGGTTTGACAATGAGTTCAGAGGTGGCCCAAGGCAGCAGTTCTCTAAATGTCCAGCTCATTCAGCAACTAGTGCGCCTCCGCAGTTTCCTGGACCTAGGTTTGATAAACCCACTTATTCTGGGCCAGTTCAAAGTTCCAGAGTTTCCAATTCTCAGATTAGGATTGGTTCCAATCAGATAAGACTACCTTCACCCCGATGTGCTCAGTGTGGTAGGCCACATTCTGGACAGTACCACTTAGGTTCAGATGCTTGTTATGCCTGCGGTCGGGTTGGTTATATGATGTGTGATTATCCATTGAGGAATGGCAGAGATAAGGCTTAGCCTACAGGATCAGCAGTTGGTTCTTCATCGTTCGTACGCCCTGTGGGATAAGGTTAGGAGATGCCAGCAGGTCGTGGTAGAGGTAGAGGGGGAGCATCTAGTTCGAGCGGCCCTCAGAACCGTATCTATGCACTAGCTGGATGACAGGATCTTGAGTCCTCCCCCGATGTTGTCACAGGTATATTGTCAGTATTCTCTCATGATGTATATGCATTGATTGATCTGAGTTCATTGTTATATGTTACTCCTTATATTGCTGGTTGGATTGGGGCGAAACTTGAGTCGATTAAACCTTTCAAAGTGTTTCATTAATGAGACGTTAGTTTGATTAGATGGGAGTTGTAACTTCTTCTTTAAGTAAGAAGTGGAAGGGAATAAGTATGTGTTTAAGTATGACCCTTGAGTATAAGTATGCTAATAATTTAAGAGTACAAAGGGGTAGAAGAGATAAGAGAACGATGTACGTTACTAAGCCAGATATCGACAAGGGCCTTTTTATCATATAAATACATTGGCAGGGATGTCGTACGAAGCTACGAGTATAAGAAGATATGGATATAAGACAAAGTTAGGACTAAGGTAAAAAAGATTCTTTTTCAGAAGTCCTCTTGTCATAAGATTACTGAGTCAGTAATATAAGGCTGAATAGCTAATGAAGGATGTGAACGATGCTTTGAAGAAATTAGTGTTATGATGGTAGATGAGAGTTTGAAGTTGTAAGTTAATATAAGATGTACCCTTCATTAAGGAGATGAATTTGTAATTTAGAAGAGGTTTGTCTAAAGACCAAGTGTTTATGTGGCAAAGAGACTGAGGAATATTAACAATCAGGACAGATTTTAAGAATAAACTGCGCTAGACACCATTACGGTGATGAAATAGGGAAAGAGAATAATAGGAGAAAGGTGATCTTGGAAGAACAGTAAAGAAACTATGAAGATGCTTTTGATGAAAGCTTAGGCCCATCCAGGACCAGTACGTCTACAAGAATATGTGATTCGTTACAAATATGTGCAACCGACCAGATAAATTTAGACGGCGAATAGTCATGACTAAGATTAGTTACGGATTCGCTGAGAGTATGTACTTGCAAGAAAAAGGAGAACTAATGGGATGTTAAATATAGAATAATGGGCTAACACCCTAAGGGGGGAAGATGAGACAAACAAGTATTGGATCAGAAGTAGGCCTTGTTAAAAGATGGAAATCTGATAATAAAGGAATTGGAAACTACCTCCAAGGGATATTACACTAGCGAGCTGATAAGATGTAAGGATGATTTTATGATAAGCATAACCAGTCAGTTATATGCATGAGTCAGTCATGTGCATGGCTAAGCAAAGACTGAAAAGGAGCACACTAAGGAGGAAATTACTCAGAATTTCAAGATAAGAGTGTAATAGGAAGTTCAGAAATGAAGAAGCAGAGAAGGATTGAGTATGATGGTATTTGAAGTAGATAATAGACTAAGATAAGATTTAACTGAAATAGCCACCACGAACTAGTTGTGCAGATACAAAGTTCTAGCATCACATAACAGTTAGGAAAGCATTGTACAAGGAAGCCTTAAAGGCAAAAGGTATTCGAGCCAGAATCTAGTAACATCTTGTTGATGGAAATGATCAGCATGGAATTATTCGATTATCTAGTAGTTTTGGTTACCCAATTAAGATGTTAAGTTCTCTACTAGCACACGAGGATCGATATATACAGAGAAACCTAAAGAGTATAGATTACTCCAGTATTTTTTCCCACCTTAAGATGAGTGGGTAAGTAGAGCACATTTTTCCGAAGTCCAAAGGTATGTCATGAGCATATTTATTAGAACTTTGAAGAAAATTTAGATGACCAGTTAGTATGGATTGAATTTGCATATGGTATTAGTCATCATTCCAATAACAATATGGCTCACATGAAACTCTATAAGAATGAGAGAATGTCAGATTGTTTGAAATTTGGAATCTCATTCTGGAGAAATTTACGAAAAGTAATAAAGAAGGTAAGTATGACCTTTGGATATCTTAGACTTCGCAAGATGATATTTGAAGGACCTACTAGATTTACCCTCAAAAATCGAAATTTGTATATTTAGTCATTGACATGTCTATGCTTCGCAAGTGTATTGAGAAATTCCCTCATAGTTGTACCAATTGATGATATTTGGAGTATAGAACAACTATCATATGAGGAAGTCCCTACTACCCTCTCAGATCACCAAAGTTCTAGGATTGTGGATTAAAAACTAGAGAGGTAGTCTTGGTAATAGTACTATGGAAGAATGTGAAGGTAGAAGAGATGACTTAAGAAGTTAAGAAAGATATGAGATCCTAGTATCCACATTTGTCTCCATTACTAAAGCAGATCTAGAGTGAGACACTATAACCTTCAGGTTGGTAGTACTACAGCTACAGAGGAAGCTCTACCGAAAACTCCCATAAGATCTCTGAGAATTCAACATTCGAGGATGAATGTTTTTAAAGTGCGGGGGGGTGGATGTTACACCTCGAAAATTTTCGCGTCGTTTGCGTCGTGAGTAAACTAACGTAAGCTCGGAGAGGTCATGGAACCCTTATAAGGTTAAGTAATACTCTTAACAAGTGTTAAGCAAATGTCTAAAGGTTCCGGGATCAAGCAAATCGAAGAATATAAGTTTGTAAAAAACTTGGAAAACATTTGGCAGAATTTTGGATAGAAATTTTGGGTCAACTTCATAGAGGTATATCTCCTGGTATATCAGGAGTTTTGAGGTGTTTCAAGAGAATACAATGAAGTTCGTCGAGTGTAGTTTCCAATGCAACAAACCGTTCATCAATACAATATCGGAGTAGGGAGTTATGGGCGTTTTGAAATGGACTGCCCGAAGCCCGTGAACCTACGCGAAAATTCTAGAAATCATTTAAAAACCTACCAATTTCGGAACATTAGCCCCAAAACGAATCGGACTACTATATTGTAATGACCCGTTTCTTCGTTACGGTGAAGTTCTGAGGAAGGTGACAACTATGGGGCCTAACGATGTCTCCACCTTCTCGCATCTTGGAAACCTTTCGAGCTAAACCAAGATCGTCATGCGCATCGCGTAAGCAATAGAAGTGCGAGCAAAGAAATAGGGCCAGACCGCTATAGCGGTCTCGTGGACGCTACAACGGTGCCATCGTAGCGGTATACCAACCGCCATAGCTGTAACCGCATGGGACTGCTTAACCGCCATAGCGGCATTTTGGCCGCCCTGGCGGTACTTCTGCAGCGGTACACCTACCGTCGGGGCAGTTTCGCACAATGAATTTCACCTATTTAAGTTACATTTCGGGTATTGACTTCATTTCTCAAAACCCTAGAGAGCCCATCTGCCTTTGGAGTAATTTTGGACCCAAAAATGATACTTCCTTGGGAAGGTTTATTTCCCTAACCTCTTCCATTCATTCTCCTAACATTAATTCTCATTAAGGATCCTTGTTTAGAGTCACAAATGGGAATCTCAAATCTCTTAAGTTCCAATATAATGAACCCTTGTCCTTCTTGATATAAAGTCCTTGGGATATTTTCCTATGCACATCATCCTAACATGATTCCCAACCAAATCCTTCACCTACCCCATTAAAATACCTTTGGGTCTCTATTTTAGATCTTGGAAATGGGTTTCTTGAAATAAACCTAAAATGGCAAATTGACCAAACTAGTAACTTGAGTAAGGTCATGAATGTTATAAACGAAGGTTGATTTATCAACTAGCATTGTGATAGTGAGTTTTTAGGTAGGATAAAATTTCATATCTACCTTAGCAATTTCGAAGTCCTTGGGAAAGACCTTATTGATGAATTCTACTCTTGGGTCCCATGGTTGTCTCCGAGCTTTTCATATGGATTACACGGTGGTGATTAATTGAGGTGTCATTGGATGTTCGTGGCACCCGCTCAGCCATGAGGTAGGTTATGGCTTCCTTTCGGTAGACTTCGATTAGTTTTCCGTATTGTTGTGTAGAAGAAACGGAGAATGCATGTATAGGAATTTGGAGATATGGGATGGAATATTAGGATGGTATTGTTATGTGTGATCTGTTTGTTCGGGCTCGTGGCCTATAGACTCCTTAGGTATTGATGTGACCTTATTGATTATCGGTGAATTTATGTGACTTGGAAGTAGCGGACGGAATCTAGTTATGCCTATCGATGATATTATTGTAGTGTATATAAGCGCTAGCTGGAAATATAAAATGAGTCGTTATAGTGAATGATGTCCTAATTAAATCGTGATGAGTGACTCAAGGGTAGGGTGAGATTCTTATCCTAAGAGAACATGTTGATTAGGGAAATGGTAATATCATATGTTAAATGATTGACTCGATATATGTTGGGGCTAGCTACTCCGTTATATGTGTTGATTGTTAATTGTGTTGGCTTGATGCTATGTGTAGGTGGTAGATAGCGAATGTCACTTGTTGTCCTGATTCAGGTAGGATTGACATAACTGTTATTGGTATGTGTACTGTGATATATTGTTGGCATACCTCGTTGAGGTACTTGTGATATTGAACTTACTTGTTGATGATTGGCATATGCATTGCACACATTCTCTCATATTATCATGCATGGCCGATATCCGGTGATGATCCAGTATCGTTGATTGAGCGAACCTGATATTTGATAAACTCTTTTACTTGAGTGATTGTGAAAAAGGCCGATGTCCGAAGATCCATTTCAGAATCGTTGTTTATATGAAAGTGATACTTGATAAACTCTTTTCCTTGAGTGATTGTGAGGAGGCCGATGTCCGAGGTTCAATTCCGGAAACGTTGATTCATGAAACTGATATTTGACAACTCTTTTGAGTGATGGTGAGGAGGCCGATGTCCGATGATTATATTCGGGCATCGTTGTGCATGGCCGATTCCGATGTTATCCCGGATTCTATTGTAGTACATGGGCTTCGCGGGTCCCCAAAGTGGTGCCGGTGAGACTCCCCCGTGAGCAATTAGTCAGGGTCCCATCTGTCTGTTTGGCAAAGATCCGGTAAGGGTGACACTCAAACTTTGCGAGTCATACTGGGTTGTGCTGCCGAGACGTCGATATTTCTATTCGGAGTACATGTGTACATCTCATTTGCATAGCATGGCATGGCATCACATTCATACCATTATTGCATTGAATTGCATTATGACTTGAGTGAGATGTCATGATGACTATATTGTGACCATTATGTTATTGATTCTATTGTATTGATTGTTCCAGGATTATATATACTCAGACTTATTATATGAGGTTTAGATGCTATACATAGGTAACGATGAATGTTTGGACTTGACTCTTGTAATTTATGTTATTGACTTATTCCTGTTAAACGAACCTAAACTTAGTAGTGTATTGTGTTAAGCCAGGTCGGACATGAGGGTGTCGTAACAATGAGTTCGCTCCTAAAACACGAACGAACGATGTTGAGAATCTGTATATGTGTTTGGACAACTCATAATTTATGCTAGATTGGTTGGGACTTGAGCTTGATTGAAGTTGTGAATCTACTGTTTCGGGATATGTGACTTGATTTAGTGAATATCATCATTTTTTGTGAATTCTTTACCAATATGTGTTACTAACCATTGTCGGCCTATGATACTTACTCAGTACGTGTGGTTGTACTGATATTGCACTTGATACACCATTTTTGGGGTGTAGATTGTTTCAGGTGACTGATCGAGGTATATGCGGAAGTTATGTGGTGCTTGTCTGGAAGGCCTCCACCCATTTCATTCCAGGATTGGAGGTTGAGTCTTATTATATGATATCACTCTGAAATTTACTTAGTCGCTCTTGTATTAGTCTACACCAGGTCATGGGAATTTGTATCGAGTCTGTAAAAGCGTATTATCAAATTATGTAACATTCGAGTTTGTATTTATAAATGAAATTCCGTTGTTTTCTTAATTTCCAAGAGCTTTGAAAGGAAAATTATGTGATTGAAGTGTTGCATAAGAGAGAGGGTTCGCCGACCAAGGTGGGAAGGTAGGTGCCTGCACGAGCCCAAAATGGGTCGTGACATATATATACCCCTTAAGTTACCTAAATCACTTAATTTTTCACCATTTCTAATCTCCACACCTCTCTAGAACCTCCCACAACATTCATCCAATATCCAAATCCCCCTAAACATATCCTAAATCCTCTAGAACATTCCTCCAACTTCCACAACATCCACATATATTACTACAACTCTATATGACAATTTTGGTCATTTTTATTTCAGTTTTAACATAGCCTCAAGTCCTAGGAAGACCTAGAAATTTCTCCAAACATATTCCAACATATTTGGAAGCCCAAACCAAGGATCACAGTGAAGATTAAAGTGATTAAGGGTTTCCAAGTGAGGTCTACACTTGTCTCCTCTTCTTAAGATGTTTGGGTGAGTATTTTTAAGGTGGAGAAACCATGGAATTGAAGTTTTCTTGAATTTTGAGGTAATATTTCACATTAGTTTCATGTTTATGATTTTGTTTGGTAATTATGTTAAGATTTGAGGAGAAGAAAATTGGAGGAAAAGTTCAAATATGCATTTGATGATATTTTGAATTGTGAATTAACTTGAGTTATAATTATTATTACGTTTTGAGCATAATCTTGTTATGAGGGATAATAATGATGTTAAGGAATTGTCATATAAGGGATAACAATGATGTTAAGGAATTGTCGTATACGAGTGTATACGGGGCTGTATGAAGTTGTTGTTATGGATTGATTATGAAATGAAGTTTTGGGATTGAATTGAGTATGGTTTGAATGTAATATTTTGATTATGGAATTGTTGATGTTTTATTGTGCTTTGGGAGTTGTTTTGAATATTGGAGGGAGTAGAAGATATAGGGGAGATGCAGCCCAAATTTCGGCAGATTCTATGACGATAAGCATATGACGATTAGCATATGACGATAATCCTAGCAATAATATGAATTCTCTTAAATGTAGATTTACGAGCTTGGGAGGATAAGCGTTAAGTGGTTAAGGAGACCGAAAAGATATGTTAAGGCTAAACCTTTCTTTCTAAAGGCATGATTCCTTTCTTATGAACTCATACATAACTTCCATAATATCTTATCCCCAAAAGGCTAGAAGTTCATGATTCTCAAAGTTCTTATGATGCAAAAGATAGATGTTTTCTATGATGATAATGATGATGAGGATGATCTCATTCTAGAGATTCCAAAGCTTATGGATTTGATGCTATTATGAGATTATTGAGCTTATTTCATGATTTTCTTGATTTTATTCATTATTGTTGAGCTCACCTTATGTTGCTTGTTCCTTCAAGGTGAGATATAGCGATGACGATGATTCCATAATGATACATCGGAGGTTACCGACCTTACGTCACTCCGATAAAGTAGTAGCTCTTATTTATGCTCTCATGCATGCTATTTATGTTATATATATATAGCTATTTTATGATATCGAGCCTTACTATGGCCGGGTACGGATACTACCGAGCTTATACGGCCGGGTATGATATATATTGCGCGCATACCACTGCAGTTGGGTACGGATGTTACCGAGCTTTACTATGGTCGGGTACTGATGTTACTGAACCTTACTATAGTCGGGTACGGGTAATACTGAGTCTATATGGCCGGGTACGTTATTAGATTGTATTGTATTGTATGGATACGTATGTGGATATATGAAATGTTTCTTCTAGAAAAAGGTTAGGTAGGCATGATGAATGTCTTAAAAGGTATCATGAGGTACAAACGGTTCTTTTATCTTACGCTATTCTTCCTGCTTTTATCATGTTGTTATTCATGCCTTACATACTCAGTACATTGCTCGTACTGACATCCTTTCTTGCAGACGCTGCGTTCATGCCCGCAGGGAAGCAGGGAGACGGATCGATCCTTAGGAGCTTCATCAGCGGAGTTTCAGGAGCGCTCCATTTGCTTCGGAGCCGTAGTCTATTGGTATTACTCTTTGTGTATATACTTAGGCATGGCGGAGTTCTGCCCCATCTTTATGGATTCCTGTATTCTTTATAGAAGCTCGTAGACAGATGTATGTAGCTAGATGTCCCCTAACCTTATTAGTTCATATTGTTGTCTAATATTTTGGCAGCCTTGTCGGCTTGTGATGATCAGCATAATTGTTGATGATTATATGGAAACGTGTCATTTTCTTGCGACACATGCCCTTACAGATCATAGTACCCATGAGATATCTTTGTGGTCCACCTAGAGATGATTATGAAATGTATGTTCAGAGGTGCTCAGTAGGGTAGTTCCGGGTGCCCATCATGGCCCTATGGTTGGGTCGTGACGCATATTCAAGATGAACGATGAGAGTAGGGTAAATAAAGAAAGGTGTTAATTGGAGGAAGAGTAACATTTGATAGGGCAAGGACAACCGATAGTTAAGCCAGGTAAAGAAAAGTGACACTTCGGTAAATTTAAAAGCATGGGACACCGTTTATTTTTATTTGTGAAAATTTGGAAAATACCAAAATTTGACAAAAAAGATAAATAAGAATTCTTCTTTATGAGGGTGCCACATAGGCTGGCTTATTGCCCTGGTTTATGTAGATGTATAGATTTCATGCATTTAAATTATCTATTTAATAAATCTGTTTTTAATTATATGAAGGACAAAAAGGTAATCAATTTTTTATGGGCATTTTCGTAATATAACTTTAGGCTTAGAATCTTCCCACTTTTAGTATAATATGATATGATGATACTTAATTTTTTGTGTTTAGTTTATGCTTCGTTTGCAAAATATATTCTCCTAGATTGTAAGAATAAAGAGTTAGGACACCGTTAAACTTGAGGAAGGCTAGACCGTAATCCACCTTAACTTGATTAAAGCCACACCTTAATCACATTGCTTGTGCTCGAGCATGCACAATGTCCTACAACTTGGTGCATTAACAGTAAGATACAACAAAGAAAACACGCAATGATAAAACTGAAATATCAAATTACTTGATGATAGGTTTTGAGTTGCTTGTGTTTCATATGATTTCCAAAGATAAGAATAATTTTGTCACTTGGTCTAAGATAGGGCTAATGTACCATGACTCTTGCTCCTAAAATCTAATTTAAAATAGCAGAAAGATTAAGCACCAGAAAGGAAAAAAATAATGAAATACAAGGGGAAAAAGAGTTTAACATAATCCATCTCTTTATACCAGAATGAGTACAAATTGTTCCATTGATTGATCAGTTGTGTTCTTGAGTCTTTTGCAAATAAATTAATGGCCATAAAAATCTTCCAATTTCTTGTAATGCCTCTTCACAGATAACATTCACCAAGATATGCTATCTCAAGTTCTTAACTAAGAAGTGAAGGTAAAGTTAAAACTATCCTATGCCTCTCCAACACACCAAATATTGAAGGAAAAAGGCTAAGGTACCTTTTTTACACAATCCAAGTTGCTCCCTTATCCTATACTCACAGAAAATTTGTTATCATAATAGTAACACAAATTTCTACACCTAGTGACCAACCATATGCAAATAGAGGAGACTTTAAACCATAGTTATCACAGCGGAGGCAACTCTGGTTTGCACAATGGTTTTTTCTCTTTCTTTTAATGAGGTGAAAATGTATATTAGGATTAGACACTTGTAGGTCTTTTTTATAACCTTACGACAAAGTTTTCTTTCTTATGTCTGAGTTAGAATTAGAAGTTGGCTTGCAATATCGACAAGAAACAAGAAGTTTGTTGTGTCCCCTCCAGATGAATGACCTGCTTAGGGTTCTAATATGATATACTTCTAATGGGTCGTTATATGAGTGCACTTAATCTCTAATGGAGTTCCTAATATTTCCCAATAATTAAGAACAATATCTCTTTATGATTTTCCCAAATACAAAAGAGCTTATATGAAGAACAATTCATTATGCCAAGTAAATTCTTCTTATTCCTAAGTGAATTTATTAAACAAGGTTCAAATTATTTTCCCAAATAAATAAAGGTTGATGCCATACGCTAATGGTTGCAACCATCAACTAACAATGAATAATGAAGAACTAACAAATCCTAACAACCCATTATGCATATATCACAACTAGAAACCCATTCACAAAACACCCATCCTCGGGTCCACAACCTTACTAGGGAATTTAGCTACTCACGGAATTGATGAACACGCAAAACATTGTAATTGTAATTGTTATTGAACTTACAATTGAAGGTAAACGAAAAAATAACAGTCTTGAAACCCTTGAAAAGTACTAAGAACTCAAAGTGCTCAATACAAGTCTTAAACTCAAGATGTCTGAAAAATAAAACCTAATCAAGTATTTATACAAGTCAAAATCGGCTTGCAACTCGACGGACCGTCATTGCATATTGACGGTACCATCGAGTTTCAACGGTTCCTTTGATGATCATCAGACAGAGAATCAACATGTAGGAGTTTCATCCTCAAAGTACATCGAAGGACTATCGATCATGTTGACGGTCCATCAAATCTCCTCATCCTTTTGCACCTCAAACATCCAACTCTCTGAACTTTCACTCAGGGAATATCGACGACATACTTGACGGACCGTCGAGCATGTTGACGGTCCATACAAGTGCATAACAGTGCCTTGTCATCAAAATTCCTTGTTTTCAACTATTTTTGCATTGTAACTTCTAAATACCTGGAACATACGCAAAACGCATAAAACTGACACAAATTGACTCGAAAACAAGTAAAACTTAGAGTCAAGAAGCATCAAATGTGCCATAATTTCAGGGCATGTCAACACCCCAACTTAAAGTCTTTGCTTGTCCTCAAGAAAGTAAAACAACAGACTCGATCTACTAATGCCTTGAGATCACAAAGTAAACTTTCTACAGTGGTTGTGGCAAGTAACTACCGGCATATAACTCTCATCTCAATGAGTTCCCCGATAGTGATAATATAAATCCAAGACTAGTTGCAACTAACAATAAAGCTTCAATCAATGACATCTAGTTATTACTGAAACCATAACATACATAAACCCAGACTTTCGAAAAATTAGTCACTTAACAAACTCTCATGCCCTCACATAGACCAAATAATGTCCCAATACACATATGTACACACAATGGGACAAAAGACTAAGAATAAGAGAAACACTCACACTCACAAAGAAATTTTCTAGCTGCACATGTATATAGCATAGGCTTGCCCTTATTTTCAGTACCCTTGACTTCGGACAGTTCAGCTGTGATCACACTAGGACTTTTTCAGGGTTGTAATGTAGGCTTAGGGATGGGTAGGATGCATATTTGCATAAAAGTGACTAACCGTCCTTGAACACTACACTTCTTTTACCTTCTTTACCTTTTTTGCCCTTTTTTCTTCCCTTTTTCTTTTATGTTGCCTCGATTTGGTTTTATTACTATTCTACCCAACACAGATATATATATATATATATATTTCTTTTTTCCTTGTTTACCACACCGTTTTCTCAAACTACGCAATTCACTTTTTACCCTACTTTAGGCTTAGGCCTCATTTTTCCCCTTATGTTACCTATCACCCCCAACTTAGGCTTTTAGCCTCAGTTTCTTTACATTAGCGTCAACAAGGGATCGGGTGCGAAAAGAGGGATATTCCGAATAGGTATTGGCTCATTACAGCTAGTCAAAAAATAGGCCTAAAGGCTCAACATGGCTAACAAGGGATACTTATCTACAGGTAGGCTTATATAAGGCTAAAAAGGGTTCTTTATCAACAAACAAAGCCTAAGATAACTTCACAGCTAAACTTATCCTAAGAACAAAAGCACGACTAACCAGGCAAGTTCTAGATTACACACATAACTAGAGAATATATACAAGAACCTCACATCACATGGCATAAGAATTGTTAACACACTAGTCTCCCCGCTAAGAATTCAGCACATAAGGTAGCACAATAATCTAAATGTCATTCAAAGAATCATGCATGTCAATTAAACAACCAGTTTAAATTTTTCAGAAGGGAATGTATTTATTTCAAATCACACAAGCATGCCTTAAGTTACTCAAACCACCACTACATAAGTCAAACTTGCTCTATTCTATCTAAACACGGCCTAAACATTCTAGGTTCAATAAAAAGTAAAATCCCCTCAGGAAAAGAACCATGGCAAAGAAAAATCGAGGGGGTCCTAAACATATATATACACTAACAAATATCAAATACCCCCACCCCCAACAAAAGAAATTTGCAGTGTCCCCAATGCAGTAAAATAAATATAAGGGAGTTGGAATACCGATGGCGCTCTGCTCATCTTGAGCTTGTGAGACATCAGCCAGGGTCTTAGAAACATTTGTAGCACCCACAGACACTGGCTGTGGTATAGTGCAAGTTGGCAGCAAGATATCTCCAATAGGGTAGTTCAGCACAAGAGAGTTCCTAATGGCCTCCTCCGTCTGCTGCTTCTCTATACTCGGACCTCGAAGTCGAGTTTGCTCTCGGATCTCGTCACCAGAATCCTCCTCATTAGCAAGCATCACTCTTTGCCTCTTCTCTCTAGTATCCCCAGCACTAGTGGCAGCCGGAGCACCTACATCAGGAATCAACTGTACAACCGGAAGCACCTCAACATCCACCTCAGTACTAGTGGGGGTGGAATCACCATTGCAATTGGATCACGGGCCCATAATATCAGTACTGCATCTTTCAGCTGCTCCAACTCGGTCTGCAATGCATCCACAAAGGGACTCAATTGTGACAACTCGTGAGTTGCAAGCCTCATCTCAACCCCATCCAAGCGAGTCATCATGTTCTTCTTCAGTGGCTCTATAGCCTCTACAACTCTTGTCCTCACATACTCATCCAGCTGGTTGACAATGATTTTAGACTGCTCATCTGCCGTCGCTGCCTGCTTTGCAAACTTCCTGAAATTTTCTAGAGAGAAGGTATATAGGTCAGTAGCTCTGGCTGCAGCCCGAGGCTGTGTTACGGGACCCTGTGGCTATGATGCTATAATTTGTGGTTGTGTCTCTGGACTGCTCTGTGCAGCTATCTATGTAGGCTCAGGAACTGTGGTCCGAATAGGCTCGAAAATCGGGGCAGTAGTGGCTGGTAACAGCTCCGTAATATCACCGATGGCCCCTGAATGTTGTATGTCTTGAGGCTCGGGAAAATCCCCTAACAATACTGGGAAACCATCCTCTGCATTATATCCCTCTCTAATACCCTCATCCTTGCTTTTCTGCACTAAATATACATGTGAACAATAATTCGGTGATCAATATGCGGCAAGATATGGACATGTGCCCTCCGAATAAGCTAGGTGATCAAACACGGATAAAGAAATGAGGTATTTGACTGTGATTCCCTTAGTTGTATTTCATCTGCAGCCAAGTGCCCGAAATTAATCCTGTATCGACTCGTCAACGCAACAACTACTATCGACCTGTCAATAGTGAGTGCATTATCAGCTTGAGTAGGAATAAGCCACAACTGAACCACACTCCACCAAAATTTGCCATCGAGAGTCAACCAACGCTTAACCATCCACTTGCCCATATTATAAATCTCCTTCCTCATGTTTGGTCTGCTAATCACGGTCACCACCTAATCTCGAACTGTCTGGTCTTTCTATCTTTCAATTTTATCATTCAGCTCAACAATCTGGCTCGGAGCAGTGTCGTCATCACCAAAATATATCTTGTTGATTGCTTATGCTAAAATGTCAACTTTCACCCCTCGCACATCTATCTCTGTCAAAGGGTCTATCTCACTCAGCTTCTGACGTGGTTTCCTTAATATGTTGATCAAAGCCCCATAAAAAGCATATAACTCTCACACCACCGCTAGACAGTACTCCCCTGGAGCGTTAAGCCCAACTGCTAGTGATCAGTAGTTTCTCTGTTGTGTGGGAGGATAGCTGATACGCCTCTCCTCATTTATGGTTCTTTTCTCATTTGGCCCAGTCCCATTTTTCATTGCAACCCAATAGTTATACAGCTCCTTGGCACCTGCAACTATGAACCGGAGGCTATCATCCTCTAGATTTTTACTCACTCCTCAACTCCCGCGTTCTAGTTGTATCATCACCATCATTTGGTTTAGCTGGCAACTTGGGTGGAGCCATACCTACAATCAAGTACGATGTTTCAAGTTAAACTGCACAACATAAGTATAAGCAAAGGTGTTTCGGTTCTTTCTGTGTGTTCTGTGAATCTGGGCTCTACAGACCGTCGATGTACTTCGACAAACCGTCAAGTAGCTAGAAGGTACCATACTTGTACAAGTACAATTTGTCAACCTATTAACGGTACCGTCAATATATTTATGGTCCTGTCTATTGAAAAACAGAGAGTCTGCAATCTTAGTCCAGTTCCAAATACACACACATCTCAGATTCATCCTTCATATATGCATAAGTATTCGGGGTTCGGGGCTTAGGGTTACTCAGACTTCACCTACTTGTTCATCACAATTTTTTTTTACCATTGGTA
Source organism: Lycium barbarum (assembly GCF_019175385.1). NCBI lineage: Eukaryota > Viridiplantae > Streptophyta > Magnoliopsida > Solanales > Solanaceae > Lycium > Lycium barbarum. Next base: position 99,950,396 of record NC_083345.1, on the reverse strand, counting down.
TATTATCGGGTTTTGTTTAGCGGGTCTAAAGATGTCAAACCGAAGTTATCAATCGAAATACACCTCCAACCCGTTGGAGATACTCATACTTCACTCTATTATGACCATCAATATTACACAATCACTTTTTCGAACCATTGGCGGGCATAATGAATCAACATGATGTGGATCAAAATGTCCGCCGACTCAGTGAAGGTATGATATTCTCATCCCCCGAGTCCTAATTATAGCAAACATACCAAATTCCCCACCCCCAACCAAAAATTTCAAACAATTTCAAATTTTAGCATGAATTACAACCCAATTACCAAACCCTAGTTCATGATTTCTACCCAAACATGTTCATCAATACACATCAGATTTTTTTTCAAGTTATTTGAACACCCCAACATATTATATCACCAACAAAGACAACCTAGGTCCCATAATACTATTTTGCAATTAATTTAGGAACCCCAGGTGTCTATTGCAAACTGAAAACAAAAATACTAAAATTAAAACCAAGAAAAAGGGTGTTTGAATACAACATACCTGATTAACAAACTTTAGAAGAAATAAATGAGTGAAAATACTAAAAATAATAGAGAGAAAATCATGAGAGTAATGGGCAGAGGGTTTGGGTTTTTTCTGTGGTGGTGAGATGAAGAATTAATAGTGTAGTTTAGGGAATATGGGGAGTTTAATGGATGAATGTTTGTAGGTAATGGGGGAATAAATATCGAGTTATGGAGGGAGTTTAATGAGTGAAGAAGTGAAGAAGTGGGAGCAAAGGGTGCGTCGATTGGGTTTTAAAAACCCTCTGCCCGACTTTTTTTTTATACAGTACTTACCTGGGTAATTCGACGGACCGTCAATGTACATCGATGGTACCGTCGAATGTCGACGGTTCGTCGAATTAATTTGTCAGAGATTTGAAGTTTCCAAACACTCTGAACTCTGGCTCTAATACCGTCAATGCCCATCGACGATCCGTCAACAATTTCGTCGGTCCCGTCAGTTTGTACTGAGGTGATCTTTTGCAGATTCTTGAGTTCTAGTTCTTGCACACCGGTCAAACAACCCAGATACACTACTGAAAACAAAATAAACATACCAAGAAAAATACATAAAACTAAACTTGGGTTGCCTCTCAAGAAGTGCTTGATTTAACGTCGCGGCACAACGGTGGTACCGTTTTACTCCGATCGGGAATACTCCAAGTCGGAGTTTGTCCCCAGATCCTTCAGTCGGTACCTATCAACAATTCTATCCCCATCAATGTAACCATGGTAGTGCTTCACCCTCTGCCCATTCATCTTAAATATCTGAGTTCCGTCTTCGGACTTCAATTCAATTGCCCCATAAGGTGAAACACTTACCACCTCGAAAGCACAGAACCACTTTGATTTCAACTTGCCCGGTAGCAGCTTCAATCTAGAATTATAACAGCAGGATAGGATAACGCTTGTAGAATTCACGCTTCAGGATCTTCTTGTCATGATAGTGTTTCATCCTCTTCTTGTACAATGCTGCACTCTCGTAAGCCTGGTACCGGAATTCATCCATCTCGTTGAGTTGAAACAACTGAAGTTTAGTTGCTTCATCCCAATCCATATTCCACTTCCTTAAGGCATGGCCTTATGCTCACGCTCAACTGGCAGATGACAAGCTTTGCCAAAAACCAGTCTGAAAGGAGAAGTCCCGATCAGAGTTTTTTAGGCTGTCTAATAGGCCCAAAGAGCATCATCAAGTTTCCAAGCCCAGTCAGTCCTATTTCCATTGACAGTCTTGGCCAAAATACCCTTGATCTCCCGATTGGAGACTTCAACCTGCCCACTCGTCTGAGGATGATAAGAGGTTGCAACCCTGTGCTTCACACCATACTTCTCCATCCGCCCAACGAAGGCTCTATTGAAAATATGAGAAACCCCATCGCTGATTATTGCCCTTAGAGTACCGAAATGAGTAGATACGTTTTTCTTCAAAAACCTCATGACACTCTTGGCTTCATTGTTGGATAAAGCCACAGCTTTTACCCATTTAGACACATAATCCACAACAACCAAGATATATTTCATGCCACAAGAGCTTACAAAGGGCCCCATGAAATCAATCCCCCAAACATCAAAGACTTCCACTTCCATCACAAAGCTCATAGGCATCTTTTGCCTCCTACCAATACTCCCTTGTCTTTGGCCCTGATTGCAAGAGCTTACCAATAAATTTCCATCATGAAAGAGAGTGGTCCAGTAATAACCACATTTAAGAACCTTAGCAGTAGTCCGAGTACCACTATGATGACCCCCAACACGAGAGTCATAGCATGCCTTCAGAATCTCCATTACCTTACACTCGGGAACACAACATCGGATGATGCTATCAGTGTATGTTCTGAACAAGTATGGCTCGTCCCAGTAATACATACGAGAATCCCGTAGAAACTTCTTCTTCTAGTATGACTTTATATCATCAGGAATAAGGCCCATCACAAAAAAGTTGGCGATGTCTGCATACCGTGGTGCTACCTCAGCTATTACTGCAAAAACTCGCTCATCGGGAAAAGAATCATCAATATCTAGCTCATCTGAAAGTATCCCAGCTTCTTCAAGCCGACAGAGATGGCCAGCAACCTGATTTCCAGTTCCCTTGCGGCCTTTTACCTCGACGTCAAACTCTTGCAACAGCAGCACCCATCTAATCAACCGCAGCTTAGCTTCCTTCTTCGCTATTAGATACCTCAATAAAGCATGATTAATGTAAACCATAATTTTAGACCACAATAGATAGGTCCGAAATTTCACAAAAGCAAAGACTATAGCAAGCAGCTCTTGCTCAGTCATTGTGTAATTCATTTGAGCCGCATTCAATGATTTACTGGCATAGTAGATAGGGTGCATGATTTTATTATGTCTCTGGCCAAGCACAGCACCAATAGCAAAACCGCTCGCATCACACATCAACTCGAACAATAGAGACCAATCAGGAGAAACAATAATAAGAGCAGTGGTCAAACACTCCTTGAATTCATCGAATACCTTGCGGAACTTCTCGTCAAACTCAAACTTAGCCTCTTTTTCAAGAAGCTTACATAACGGATTAGCAATTTTGGAGAAATCTTTGATGAAACGCCTATAGAAACCAGCATGTCCAAAGAAACTCCAGACACCCTTAACAGATATAGGTGGAGGAAGCTTTGAAATCACATCAATCTTCGCCTGATCGACCTCAATCCCCTTTTAAGAGATTTTATGCCCGAGAATGATCCCTTCATTCACCATGAAGTGGCACTTTTTCCAATTCAGCACCAGATTAATCTCCTTACAATGTTTTAGCACTCGACCCATATGGTCAAGACAGTCATCAAAAGAATCACCAACAACAGAGAAGTCATCCATAAAGACCTCAAGAAAGTCTTCCACCACATCAGAACATATCGACATCATACACTGCTAAAAGGTAGTCAGTGCATTGAAAAGATCGAAGGCCACCCTGCTGAAAGCGAATGTCCCATAAGGACAAGTAAATGTCATCTTCTCCTGATCTTCGAGGGCGATATTGATCAGATTATAGCTAGAATACCCATCTATGAAGAAATAGTAAGACCGTCCCGCTAGCCGATCAAGAATTTGATCAATAATAGGCATAGAGAAGTGATCCTTGCAAGTTGCAGTGTTAAGCTTGCGATAGTCCATGCAAACTCTCCAACCTGTCACAGTTCTCATCAGAATCAGCTCATTCTTTGCATTGGGCACCACTGTAATGCCGCCCTTTTTCAGAACATATTGAACTGGGCTCACCATTTACTATCCGTAATAGGGTAAGCCACTCCAGCATCTAACCACTTGATAATTTATTTCTTTACGACTTCTTGCATGTTTTCATTCAGAGCCCATTTGGATTGGCTTATAAGTTGTTTATAAGTTGCTTATAAGTTGTTTTCAGCTTTTTTGAGTGTTTGGCTAGCCAGCTTAAAGTCATTTTGTGCTTATAATAAGCTCAAAAAAATAATTGGGCCCATTTGACTTAGCTTATCTAAAGCAGCTTATAAGCTGAAAATAGCTTATAAGGCAAAAAAAAAAAGTTAAACTACCCTAACTTATTTTTTTTAGCTTATAAGTTGTTTGCAGCTTATAGGCATAAGCCCATCCAAACAGGCTCTCAATCTCCTTTGATGTTCCCCACTCGGCTTGCTACCCTCCTCTAACTGGAGTTTATGCTCACAGATCCCAGAAGGAATCCCCCGAATGTCTGCTATGGTCCAACCAATAGCACCAATACTCATGCAATATCTCCAAAAGCCTCTCGATCTGCTCCTCCATCAGTACTGCTGAAAAAATAACTAGTAATGTATTATTCAGACCAAGGAACTCATATTTCAGATATGATGAAAGTTGCTTAAGCTCAAGGTTTGATGGCTCAATGATATCAGGCTTTTCTGGAGGAGTTGTTCCATTTTCCAGATCAAGATCAATCTTCTTTGGGTTGTAATAATATGAGCCCAACCCAACTAGCAAATTAACCGTCTCCACATAACCCTCCATGCAGCATCAAAATTGACTAGAATAGCAGCAAGAGCTTCTCTCAAACTTTCTTCTTCCATTTTAAATTCCACAGCTTCATCAACGCCATCAAAAGAATCAATCACCGAAATACTCTCATAGTACTTGGTAACTTCATCCCCTTACTTACCTGAAAAGTCACCTCTTCATCATTGACTCGAAATTTGATTTCATTCTTTTCCGAATCCATAAGAGCTTTTCCCGTAGAAAGGCTTTGGTATCCCCAGAACAATAGGAATATCCCGATTAATAGCACAGTCAAGAATCACAAAATTAGTGGCAACATAAATTTACCAACCCTCACAAGAACATCATCAATGCCAATCGGCCGCTTAATAGATCTATCAGCCATCGGTAATCTCATAGTAGTCGGCCTTGGCAACCCCAAACCTGATTGCTTGTAGATAGCAAGTGGAATTAAATTTATACTTGTCCCATTATCACACATAGCACGAGCAAAATCATGGTACCCAACAGAAAAAGGAATGGTGAACGCCCCAAGATCTCCCTTTTTTTGGAAAGTAGTTGTTCAAATAATGGAACTCACAGTGTGAGTTAAACTCATGGTTTCATGGCAACGGCGCCAAAATTTGATACGCTCAAATTACACCTTTTATTAGCGTAAAGCTGACATTATCAAATATAGTAACCCAACAAGGTTAGGGTGGAATCCCACAGGGAATATGGTGTGAAAAGGTTACTAAAATCATAGAATACTTTATTTAGGTCTAATGTCTTCTTCTTGGTCAACAAGTCTTTCAAGTACTTAGCAAAATCGGGCATCTCCTTGACAGCATCCAAGAATGGAAATTTCAGAGATAACTGCTTCAGCTGATCATAAAATTTCTCAAACTTAGCATCTTTCTTCTTCTTCGCCAAATATTGAGGAAAGGGAGGTTTAGATTTAAAAAGCTGGGTCAAAGGGCGGAGAGCCCCTTTTACAGTCTGCTTGTTGCTTGCTCTTATGATCATCCCCCTTCGAACTTTCTGGAATATCTGCAACTTTCTCTTCACTAGAAATATCATCAACAATAATTGGTGCATCAGACTGCACCTCTTCCTCTTCATTAATTGGCTGGAGATCAACAACCTTCTTTTCAACACTTTGGAGTATTTTACCACTCCGAGTACTGATAGCAAACACATGGTCTATACTGCCTCCCCTATTCTTCGGATTCAGAATAGTGTCACTAAGAAGTCTTCCCTTATTAGGACGGTGCTTCTCTCTAGAAATATCACGTATCTGCGACTTGAGCTTTTGAATAGCCGCTGTATGAGATCCTACTATTTTTGTTAGCCCAGATAACGTCTTTTCATACTTGGTTTGATTTGCTAGATTCTTCTTAAGCATTGCCTCCAACCTCGAACTACCTTGATCGTTTGACTGCCCTTTTGGTGGAATGTATGGATTGGAACTTCTATTTCCAAAATTGTTATTGTTGTTGTAGTTCCCTTGGTTCAAACCACCATAATTGTTGTTATAGTTCCCTTGGTTGTTGTTGTATGCACCTTGACCCTGCTAGGTCTCAATTGATTTCGATTCTGATTCTGTTAACCCCCTTGGATGTCCCCCTTGAGAACATAGTTAGCATAGTTAACATCCTCAATTTGCATAGGAGGTCCCTCGTGATATGGACCCTCTTAGACTTGGTATATCCCATTCGGCATACCTGAAGTGTCTTCGCAAACATTTACCTTCTTAGTCTCCTACTCATCAAACCTCTTGGTCAGCTAAGAAATATTCATTGTAAGCTGAGCCAATTCCTGCTTAGTATCCTGATTTTCCTTCACCATATTCTGGATCATGGCATTCCCACAGGGTACACAATCAGCATTATTCGAGTGACAAGCATGATTGTGCGTAGTCCATATGTTAAGTATTTTGGTAACTCGAGTGTAAGATTTATCCATGAAACGACCATCATCTGCGTTGTTTGCAATTGACTGCATTATAGGATCCAGCCCTTGGTAGAACTTCTCCTACATGATCTCCGAAAAATCATGATTCGGAAACTTCTGCATATATTCTTTAAATATCTCCCAAGCTTCGTATAATTGTTCCCCCGATCACTGCTTGAATTCATAGATTTTGTCACGGACTCAGCCTTCTTACTAGGAAGATACCATTTCTTAAGAAAGACTGCTACCATCTCTAACCATGTAGTAATAAAATTCCGGGGCATCTTTTCGAACCACATTCTTGCTTCTCCAGCTAAGGAATATTTGAAAAGCCTCAGTCGAATAGCCTCCTTAGAAACATTGTTTTGGATGTGATGAGCACATACATCTGCAAAGTTCTGCAAATGTCATTGTGGATCATTATCGGTAGAAAGTAGCCTCAAGCTTCAACAAATGGGAGAGAGAGGAGTCAATTTTGACATTTATAGCTACAACCCGAGGATGAACAATAGCAGATGCATAGTCCTCCTCATCAATCAGATCAGTAAATACATTCTCCTGCTCTGCATCATTCGGGGGGTCATGATGTTGACCACCCTGGTTAACAGGTGCTGCACGTTGATTTCGCATAACCATGATCACCGAGTTCACAAGGAATAGCAAACAAGGTGTGATGAAATAAGAAAAAGACTTCAACCAAAGCAAACACTATTTAGTAATTTCAAAACTGTATTCTCTGGACATGGCGCCAAAATTTGATACGCACAAATTACACCTTTTATTAGCGTAAAGCAGACGTAGTCATAGCAACCCAACAAGGTTAGGGTTCAATCCCACCGGGAATATTTTTATGGTTCGCTTTTATGCGGGTTTAAGCATAAAAGTTACTACGAGGTTATTGGTGCTCTAATTGGATTTTAGTATTTTAGCGTCGCTACCTAATTTATTAAAGGAAAACTAGGAAAACCGGGTAAAAAGATTTTTCAAGCACGAGAAAAAGTCTTTTGGAGCAGAGTTCGAGGTAAGGGTTCTGGTGAACCCCTAGGGAAGGTTTTAAGCACCCTAGTATTAAGGATCCGTAGAATATGGTTAACCTACGAGCTTCAATGTGTGATTTTTTGTATTTTATTTGCTTAAATTGTTAAGTTTCCACAAAAATATCATTCTCATTCATATCCTCATTTTCGAAAAAAAAAATGGCAAAAAGTCCTCTTATAAAAGGGGTTTTGGTTTAGAAAATCCACGTAAGTGTTCAACTCACTTTATTGTCAGACTAAGACACACTCGGGATTTCTCCCGAATAATTCGCTACTATTCTAGTCCTAATAAAATGAGTTTAATCCTTATGGATTTTATATATATATGAAAGTAAGGAGTATATCTCTGTTTTATGCATATATATAAGAAAAATCACAAGTCACGTTGAGTTAAGTAAACATTTAGTCATTAAAGCCCATAGGTCAAATATTCTAAGTCCAAATCCATCTCACATCATACTCGGCCCAATAGTACCCTTTTCGATCCGAAACAGTTTGTGGGCTTCCAGGCCCAATACAGTCATTTTTTCCAGAAATTGCTTCAGTCCAAATCCAGTATTTTTCTCCAAAATGGTCCGTTCGTTTTAGCCCAAAATTTCTCAAGTGCAAAGTCCATTTTTTACTTCATAAAAATGTCCAGATCTTGTTCACTTCAACAGGTCTGTTACATAATCATTTCTTGTTAAATAGAATAGTTTTCAACTCTTTTCAACTTAATTCCAATTTTCCAAAGCAAAGTTTATCACAAGAATTCATTGTTTATTACCGGCTCATAATCCAAAGTTTATTTGTTTCATTGGAAGACTATTTCTTAATATATACAAAAAAAGACCAGTTTTATGCAAAAATCCTATTAAGTGTTAGTTCTCACAATTCCAAAATAGTACGTATTTTCTAATTCTGACATTCATAGGGTTCCAATAATATGTGAGTGTTTTTACAAATACATTTTGCACAAATAAGTAACACAAAAGGAGGAAAGTTTAAGCTAGTGAGCCTACCTAAGCCCACCAGTTGGCTATTTTTACCCACAGCTGGGCCTTCACCATTTTTACCCATGGTTGGGCCTTCATAGCAAATATTAGCCTCCCTTACATATTTTCTCAAAAGCGGACTCGATCAAATAAGTGGAACTAGGCCTAGTTGGCTTTATGCAGGAGGAGATGGCTCGAGTGGCCCGTATTGAATCACATAGACATTGAAAGGAGATAAAGATTAGTATCCTACTTAGGTATTTAAATTAAAGCATTTAATCCATGTTTAAACCAAAAAAAGTACAATAATCAAGCAAAGGTGTAAAGATTTAAAGGGAATATAGCAATTCAAGAGAAAAATTCAAGCCCAATATCAAGCAAGTCAAAGAATATTCATGGCCCAAGTTGCTTATGCCATCAAAATCGAATAAATGAGCCTAAATACAGTAATAGAAATCATAGCCCAAAATAAAGCACACAGAAGAGACCCAACAGTCATAAAATGGTATAAGTCCACACAACATCAATCTTTTTTTTAAAGAAAATAGGAAGGGATATAGACTTATATACATTAAGTATACCACTTCATATACACTGGAGTGTATATGAAGCTAGATATACCTTGTATATCAAGTGTATATCTCCTATGTTCAGAGAGTTCAAAACCAGAGGAGGAAAGAAGAGAGTGTAAAAGACTAAAACACTTAACCCAAACTTCATGTAAAGGCAGGAATAAAATAAGAACACACACACCACATCCAAATATAGATTTTAACACCAAATAAAAACAAAAGCAGTCTCACACAGGTTCTCTATTTCATTTACTTGCGTCAAACTTACTCCTCATACCAAATTTAGAGTCAAGTAATCATACTAATTGGCATACCAAGAAGGAGATGAAGAAAAGACAGTACTCATACTAATCAAGCACAGGAAAACCTAGTGTACATGGGCATAACATGCATTTTTTGTTGTTTTTTTCAGTAAATAGCAAGATATAGAAATCCCATTTTTTATATAAGTTCAAACAGACATTACACCAGGTGATATACTCATTTGACTTGTTAAATAGGCATGGATAGGTTTCAGTTAACAACATGATCAAACAACACATTCAGCAGGTTTATCTCATAGGGAACTTCAAATATTTATTGTAAAGCTTCAACAGAATACTAAAGTAGGCTCAGAGATGCAGCAGATTAAACTCAAAATCCTTTTAACACATTCTAAGGCTTATGACACTAGATTAACAGTAGAACCAGGTAGTATAAGCCTTATAGCTTGGCACAAAATGATTCAGGAAGCATATAGAGGTCTTAGATACTACCCAGTTAAGCAATAGGTCATTTCAATTTCAAAATATGCAATTTCAGGTCCAATAAACTTAAGGTTTCATTTTTTACCCTTAAATACATTGTGAGGACATAGTTTGATTCCAAAAAAAACACAGTAAAGAGGAAACAATCCAGTGCGTCAAAATTTGAGTCATAAATGGCTAAGTTTAAACATTGAACAAATATAAGCATTTGTCAAGGGTCAATCATTAATACAAGTTAGTCCACAATCAAAGAGGTAGTTTAGTATGATAATATTGTTGCTAACAAAGGGACTTAGGAACCAGTTCAACATGCATTTAGATTAGGGAAGTTAGGTCCAATATTCACATAGGACCAACTATCACAAACAATCAAAAATACCATTAGGCACATAACAGTCATGCTTAGCGGATTTATACATCAAACCAAGTTCAGTTTTCACCAATGACACAACAGCAGGTCACACAGACTCACATTCAGAGAATAGGCGAAGACATGATGATCTTTAGTGCACAAATTTTGGAGGCATATGGGCATATCATTAATCTATATTGGACACTTAGTTCAACAAAGATTCCAGTTATGCAAGCCATGAGGCAAAAAAAGACCAAACACTTTGGGTAAAGAACATGATCCAAAACAAGCTAGCATTTAACCATTAAGATGTTTAAAACCTCTTGGTATCATTTCCCTTCTTAATATATCTAATATGGACTAAACAAGGCTATAACAAGACTGCACTATGTATTAAAGGGATAAACAAACAGGGATCAGATCATTATGTACTTCACAACATGTTTTAAAACTAAGCATTATTACATAAGGATTAATCTGATCAAGCTTGGTCAAGATAATGTACAAACATGATTTGTTGAAACAAACTAACCATAGAAGAACATGCTTTAGTATAGGCTGAGTTAATCTAAATTAACACATGAGGCACATTAAAACAAACTAGGCTAAAGCTAAATAAAAACTAAACCAGCTAAAACCAATATTGACACACAAACACATACTCTACTGCCTAAACTAAACTAACATGGCACAGGAACATATTTAACTAAAAATTAAACTAAAACCAGCCCATAAACACAAGCCAAATGACTAAGAAACTGAATTAAAATGCAGAAAAATAAAGGGCAAGGAGGATTACCTCTTTGATGCGCAGCCTTGAAGAGATTTGGACTTGGAAGTTTTGTTGTTCCCCCCAAATGATTAAAAATCACACAAAAGACCACACAAACACAGAATTAAACCTTTAAAATTTGAACTTAATCGAAAGTTATAGGTCTTAAGTAAAGAATGCTAGAAACCCTAAGTATTCGGTTTTGCAAGTGAAATATCAAGTGCCAGGTGTCTTGAATAATGAAAATTGGGGCCCTATTTATAGAATCCCCGAATCTTTAAAACCCTAATGGAGCGTATGTAGGACAAATCCCAAATTTAGGATTTCTTCCTCACAATTCATCATTGTAGGGCTAAGATTTCATCAAATAATATATCAATGGTCGGATTTTAGCCACAGAGGTCAAATCTCAAAAGTTCATCAAGAGCCAATCAGGATGCAATATTTAAAATCAAGAACAAACAAGAACCATTAAAGATTCACAGTGTTGACCGTTTGATTTTGCAGGAAAGTAAGAAAGAAATTGAAAATAAATAATACTAATACCTCTTTTGGGGTTGTGTTTGGTGAAAAGTGGAGGAAATATTAAATAAGTTGCCAATTTTGGCCACATAAACCTGGCAATCGCTTTTTAGGACTGAAATATTGCTATAATCGTCGAAGGTGACGAGGAGAGAGAGAAAGAAAATCAAAGCGGCGCTGGGGTTTGCCTTTTAGGTGAGAGAGAAGATGGAGGGTCTATTTGGATGAGGGAATGAGGTAGGGAGTAAGAGGTATTACCCTTTTAAGTCCATGCTGGGTCGGGTCAAGTCCCATGGGATTGGGTCTGGTCCGTTTAGAAAGAGAGGGAAGATGGGCTGGTGCATGTGTATACATATATACATGGGATATTGATGTATATTACATGTATATCCGTGTATATATGTGTATACACGCCAGTTTTTGGCACTTGTTTTAATAAATAACCAAAATTAGAAAAAGGCTTAATTAATTCAGACTCTCAATCACGATTAAATGGAAGCTAATTAAGCAAAAAAAGGCTAATTTTGCTGATATGTCCTTTAACTGACTTGGTCTTAAGACCAGGCTATTTCAATTATTGCCTCATTTGGTCCAATTAGCCATTTTAAAGCAACTTTTGCGAGAATGACCTTAATTAGTCAGACCAATGAGTTTAGCCTTTCATGTGAGGTCGCAATTAGACTAAATAACAATTAACAAGGCTAATTTTGCAGTAATGACCTCAATTCATGGAATTGACTTTCAACTAGGTCATAATTTGGACTACTAATTGATCATTTCAATTATAGCCATTCAATGGGCAATTTTTAGACTTTATCACAATTAAATACTTAATTAATTATGGTAAACTTTTGGTAAATTGATTAAACAAGAATTGAGGGGTAAAATTATTAATTTATTTAGTTAACCAGATTCCTTGCATTAAACAAGGTAAAATACTTGCAAATTGACATTTTAGCAATTTAGAAAACTAAGTAAATAATTGTGGTAAATTTATGAAATGTGTAAATTAATTTATAAATGATTTATAATATTTATAGAAATTATCTTACTAATTAAGAATGGTAAAATATTGTCTGAACAATTTTATAAAATCATTTTGGCTTCTAAAAATACATATTTCACTCTGTTTGATATCCAAGGACTCTGAGTGACTAAAATAAATTACGAGAGGTCAAACATTAGGTGTCAACAAATATGGTGTGAAAAGGTTACTAAAATCGTAGAATACTTTATTTAGGTTTAATGTCTTATTACGATTAATTTGTCGAAAGTTGGTTATTTATGACTAATTGCTAACTAATTAATTTGGATTGTAATATATGATAAAAGAAACCAAGGTTGTGTCCCCTCCAGATGAATGAAATGCTTAGGGTTCTAATATGATATACTTCTAATGGGTCGTTGTATGAGTGCAGTTAATCTCTAATGGAGTTCCTAATATTTCTCAATAATTACGAACAATATCTCTTTATGATTTTCCCAAATACAAAAGAGTTTATATGAAGAACGATTAATTATGTTAAGTAAATTCCTCTTATTCCTAAGTGAATTTATTAAACAATATTTAAAGCATTAAGTCCTTGTTATTAGTTCTTACCAAATCCTAATTATTTTCCCAAATAAATCATGGTTTACGGCATATGCTAATGTTTGCAACCATAAACTAACAATGAATAATGAAGAACTAACAAACCCTAACAACCCATTATGCATATATCACAACTAGAAACTCATTCGCAAAACACCCATCCTCAGGTCCACAACCTTAGTAGGGAATTTAGCTACTCATGGGATTGATAAACACACAAAACATTGTAATTGTAATTGTAATTGTTATTGAACGTACAGAGAGAATTGAAGGTAAACGAAAATAGAATAGTCTTGAAACCCTTGAAAAGTACTAAGAACTCAAAGTGCTCAATACAAGTCTTAAACTCAAGATGTCTGAAAAATAAAACCTAATCAGGTATTTATACAAGTCAGGAAATTCAGAATTAATAAAAACATAACATCCATGTCGGCTTGCAATTCGACGGACCGTCATTGCATATTGACGGTACCGTCGAGTTTTGAATGTTCCTTTGATGATCATCAGACAGAGAATCAACATGCATGAGTTTCATTGTCAAAGTACATTGACGGACCATTGATCATGTTGACGGTCCGTTAAATCTCCTCGTCCTTTTGGACCTCAAACATTCAACTCTCTGAACTTTCACTCAGGCAATATCGACGACATACTTGATGGACCGTTAAGCATGTTGACGGTCCGTACAAGTGCATAACAATCCCTTGTCTTCAAAATTCGTTGTTTTCAACTGCTTTTGCATTCTAACTTCTAAATACCTGCAACATACACAAAACGCATAAAACTGACTCGAAAACAAGTAAAACTTAGAGTTAAGAAGCATCAAATGTGCCATAATTTCACGGCACGTCACTACACATGCCGTAACTTCAAATGATCATATCTCCCAATGAATAAGAAATTGAAATCTTGTTTCTAGCACTTCAGACCGTCGGTTGTTTCAATATTCCTATAAAATTTTATGGGTGTTTTACTTAAGGTTGTCCTATTACAAAAATGATTGCGGACTTGGGAGTTGTAGGTACAGCGGTGCGGTGCCTGTAGCGCCCGGAAAAAAAAACATTGGTCTTTGGGTATCCTGGGTGGGTCAAAAAACTATATCAAAATGATCATCGGGGAGAGAGAAAAGTCATTCTTTTTCACAACTCTATGAGAGCTCTGTAATGAATTGAATTGAATTGAATTGCGGAATTGATGAATTGTAAAGTAAAACTGAAATTGGGGATTTTATTAAGCTCAATCAAAGGGTTATTACAATTTAATCAATAATACAACGAGTAAGTGACTAAAGAGTGAGTAGTAACCATGGAGTCTCCACTATTGGCCTCCAAGAATCTCCTATAATGGAGAATTAAGGTTAGAAGAAGAAGAAGACAAAGAAGAAGATTAAGGAAGAAGATATTTGAGAAAGAGAGGGAAACACAATTAGGATTTTTACCAAATTTTGTGAATGAGTATTCTGTTGCAACCATTTCTATTCAATAAAATAAGGGAATAGATCCTAGCCATTAAATCCAAATTAATGAACTAATCTCGACCATCCATCTAATTCCACTTATTCCACTGTTGCGTCCAACTGTCACAATTGAACGCCCCAAATCGAGCCACGTCCCCTTTTCGTTACTTTACTAATTCCCCTTTTGAACCTTAAATCGATCTCATTTCCTTCGACTAAGCCGAAAACCTCCAATCATAACAATACCCCATCGTCGAAAATCGACCTTGTCTTCAAGGTCGTGTATGAGAAATTCTAGTGACAAAGTCAAGAATTTGACTTTTCAGGTAACCCCAATCTTCCTATGTTGCTTTATCAACCCCTAAATTCATCCACTGAACCAAAACCTTGACACACATCACGTTATTAACCTTCACCATCTGCCTCTGTAATATCGCGAAGGGTTGAATCAGAACTTGTCCATGCGAGTTGCAGAGAGGAGGTTGAGCAAGTGGTGTGATAGATAGACCAATACGCTTCTTCAACTGGGAAATATGAAAGATCGAGTGGATCTGAGCACCTGTTGGCAGCTCAAGTCGGTAAGCAACACTCCCAATTCTTTGCAACACTTTGTAGGCCCATAAACTTTACACTGAGTTTGAGATTTCTTTGTACCGTGACTGTTGATTGTAGATAGGGTTGTAGTTTGAGATGGACTAAGTCCCCAACCTCAAGTACTCGGTCTGATTTATGTTTATCTGTAAATAACTTCATCTTGGCCTGAGCTTGGGTTTGGTTCTCTTTAAGTTGTTGTAATAACTGTTGCCTTTGTACTATGACCCAATTGGGTTTGGGTAGGGTAAGGTAAAGAACCTAAGGGTACTTGTGGAGGTAAGAATCCATACAATGCTTGGAATGGAGTAGTTTGTAAGGAACTGTGGTGGTTGGTGTTGTACCACCACTCAGCCAAGGGTATCCATTTACCCCGCTATTTAGGATTGGCAAATGTCATAGCTCTAAGATAGGTTTTAAGGCACCTATTGGGCCTCTCAGTCTATCCATCAGATTGAGGATGATACGAAGTAGAAAGATTCAGTTTGGTACCAAGTAATCTAAATAGTTGCTGCCAGAACTGGCTAGTGAAAATAGCATCCCTATCAGTCACAATTGTTCTAGGAAGACCATGTAACCTGTAGATTTCCTTAAGAAATAATGTAGCAATGTCCTGAGCATTGTAGGGATGTTTGAGTGCTATGAAATGATCGTACTTAGTGAGCCTGTCCACCATCACTAGGATCACATCTTTGTGCTCAGATTTAGGTAGTCATTCAACAAAATCCATAGCAGTGTCGTTCCATGGGGAATCATGGATGGGTAAGGGTTGCAACAGACCTGGTGATAGCACATTTTCTGTTTTAACCCTTTGGCAGGTGTCACATTCTGCAACTAGTTTGTTGATCTCTTCCTTCATTTTAGGCCAATAGAAAATCCCTTTAATTCTCCTATAGGTTCCCAACTTCCCTGAGTGACCCCGTAAGGGTGAATTATGAAGGGAATCAAAGATCTTAGTTCTAAGATTGGCACTTCTACCCACAAATAACCTTTATTTGTACCTGATGAGCCCTTGGTGCAATGAATACTGAGGCTTGCTTCCAAGTGCTGATATCAACTCAGTAATGAGTTGAGTGGCAATGGGATCATGCTTATAACTATTCATAACTTCCTGCACCCAGCTAAGGTTTGAAGAAGTGATGGCATTTATTGATGATGCCAGCATGTCCTTCCGAGATGATGCCAGCATGTCCTTCCTATATGATGCATCTGCAACCCTATTTTCTTTACCTTTCTTAGTCAAGCCTTTCTGATGTAGTCCAATAGTCACCTTCTGTTCCAATAGCTATTTAAGACTGTGATGATCAGTCCTTATAAAAAAAAATCACCCTCTTGCAAGTAGTGCCTCCATCTGTCCGCAGCAGATACAACTGCCATGTACCATTTTTCATAAGTAGATAGTCTAGAATGTCTAAGACATAGACCCTTACTGAAATAAGCCAATGGTTTTCCCTCTTTCATTAGAGCTGCTCCTATTCTCTTGGAGTATGCATCACTATCAATTATAAATCCTTTTTGAAATCAGCTAAAGCCAATATTGGGGTTGTAGTACTGGCTTCTTTTAAGGTTTAAAATGCCACATCTGCTTCTGAGCTCCATTAGAATGCATTCTTCTTAGGTAGATTGGTTAATGGTCTACTAATTACCCCATAAGACTTAATAAACCTTCTGTAGTATCCTATCAACCATAGAAAACCTCATAGAGCTTTAAGATTGTCAGGTATAGGCTTGTTGACCATAGCCTCAATCTTGGTAGGGCCAGTTGACACCCCCTCTCCAATAACTATGTGCCCCAAATACTTCACATGGTTTTGGCAGAAAGAACATTTTTACCTCTTGGCATACAATTGTTCACTTCTTAGCACCTGTAGCACCTCCCTTAGGTGTGTTTCATGAGTGTAGTTATCAGGACTGTAGACTAAAATGTCATCAAAGAACACCAATACAAAGTGTATTATGTAATCTTGAAAGACATGATTCATTAGACTCTAGAAAGTGGCAGGGGCATTAGTTAAGACAAATGTCATAACTTCGAATTCATAGTGCCCCAAATGTGTTCTAAAGGCTGTCTTAAGTGTGTCCTCTTCAAACATCCTAATTTGATGATAACCTACCCATAGGTCAATTTTAGAAAACACATGAGCCCTATTTAGCTCATCCAACAGGTCATCAATCAGTGGAATGGGATATTTGTCCTTAACAGTTAGCTTATTTAGTTCCCTGTAGTCAATGCAAAATCTCCAGCTACCATCTTTCTTTTTAACTTCTAACACAGGGGATAAGAATGGTGAATGATTAGGCTGAATGGTTCCACTATTTAGCATGTCTTTCACTTGTTTCTCAATCTCATTCTTCTGAAAAAAATTATACCTGTAAAGCCTGATGCTGACTGGTACTGATCCAGGCTTAAGAGGGATAAAATGATCAATGATCATGGGCTCTTTGGGGGGGGGGGGGAGAGGGATTTTGGTTCAACAAATACATCTTCAAATTGTTGCAGTAGCTCATTGATTCTTAGGGGTAATTGCTTCTATTTCGGCTCAAGTTCCACAACAGAGATGGTGAACAAGTGACCCTAAAAGTCCTTGCTCTTCTTAATCATTTGTCTGATACCATCACTGGTCATGCTCTGCAGCACTGCTTCATTGTATATACCCTTGAGCTCCACTCTTTTTCCCTTGTGAGTTATCATAGCCTTGTATGCCACAAAGTCTAATAGTATAGGGTTGTGTGCTCTCATTCAATCTCCACCCAAGATTATGTCACTTCCTCCTAGCTTTACAAGTCTGACTGCATCTTCAAACTCCATACCTTGTATCTTCCATTTTAATTTAGGACAAGAGTGTATGCTTATTATTCGTCCCTCATTTGCCACTGTTACCCTCATGGGACTGTTCTCTCTGATGATACATCCAATCTGTTTTGCAGTCTCAATATCCAAGAAGTTATGAGTGTTTACTGAATCAAGTAGTAACGTCAATACCCTCTTCTTAGTTTCCCTAGATAATATGATTGTATTTGCTGCTGCAGTTCTTGAAGGAGCATTGAGACTAATGGCCTCTTCCACCACCTCATTGTCTAATATTTCTTCAATGTTCTCTGCCTCTTATAATTCCTCTCCTTGTTCCTGTTGTTCACCCTCCACTGTTGCATAGATAGCATTAATTTTCTTGTTCTTACAATGGTGACCTCCAAACCACTTATCACCGCACTTGTAGCACAAATTGTTCCTCCTGTTGTTCTGCATAGAAGGTTGACTTTGTCCTTCTCTAGGACAGTTACCAGAGGGTCTGGTAGTAAGTGCTACTGAGGAATTTGGGTGTTGAACACCCCTATTCCACCCTACCTTGTTCTTCTTGTTTGCATGCTTAATTATTTTTTCTTGATGCCTTGCCTTATCTACTGCTTGTCTGAATGTATAGGGGTCAAGCAATTTGACATTGTACTTAATGTCATCCTTGAGTCCTTCAATGAAGAACTCTTCAAGTATGGCAGGGTTTCTAATGAAAACCCTAGTTTTGAACTCTTCAAACTTCTCCAGGTACTCACTAACTCTTCCTCTTTATTCGATTCTTTTGAATTTTCCTACTAGATTGAGTCTACTATTGTCTGAATCTTCAAATATTTTACAAATCTCTTGACAGAATTCCTTCCACCTTATGTTTACTTTACTTGTATGATAGGGAAAAAAACCAAGCCTCAGCCTTACCAGTAAGATGCGGAACTGTTGTTTCAAGTTTTTACTGAGAATCAGTGATTCTATTTTATTGAAAATATTGATCACACCTTCTCAACCATAAGCAAGGGTCAATTCCTTCAAAATAAGCGATCTCAAACCTCGGCATGTGACTGTTTCTTCCAGTTGGAGGTTCTACATTCAGTATCTCCATGGATTTGCTCCTTCCACTTGAGCCTTCTGTTTGAGATGTTTCACCTGGTGCACTTCTCGGGATGCCTTCTTGTGGAGGATCCATCCTCTCCATGATCATGTCAAGTTTTTTGTTCAATTCTTCGAACTTAGAATTAGAGTCGGTGATGTGATTTTGTAACTGTCCATCTAGTTTCTTTAGGTTTTCTTTAGTAATTTTTTATCTGGTATCTATAATGGTCATAGTGCCAAGTTCGTGCTCTGATACCAATTTGTAATGAATTGAATTGCAAAATTGATGAATTGCAAAGTAAAACTGAAATTGGGGATTTTATTAAGCTCAATCAACGGGTTATTACATTCCAATCAACAATACAACGAGTAAGTGACAAAACAATGAGTAGTAACCATGGAATCTCCACTATTAAGCTCCGAGAATCTCCTGCAATAGAGAATTAGGGTTAGAAGACTGAAATTAGGGAGGAGAGAAGAAGAAGATTGAGGAAGAAGATATTTGAGAAAGAGAGGGAAAAGCAGTTAGGATTTTTACCAGATTTTGTGAATGAGTATTCAGTTGCAACCGTTGCTATTTAATAAAACAAGGGAATAGATCCCAGCCGTTAGATCCAAATTAATGAACTAATCTCGACCATCCATCAGATTCCACTCATTCCACCAGCTACGTCCAGCTATCACAATTGAACGCACCAAATCGAGCCACTTCCCCATTTCTTTACTTTACTAATTCCCCTTTTGAACCCTAAATTGATCTCATTTCCTTCAACTAAGCCGACAACCTCCGATCGTAACAAGCTCTTGAGGAGAAGACGTACTTGGGTTCTAACCTACTCCTCACGGTAAGATTATTCAAGTTAGACACATCAGATTAACATAATTAACACCTAAAGATTCCAAAATTTCAAGTTTTCGTCAAGGATTCAGAGGACTTTTCAACAACTCAAAACCTAGGATTTTTTTGAACGACAATCAAGGTAATTTTTCTACTTCCTACTACTGAAGTTAGAAACTTTATAATGTATAACGATGCCTAGAGTGTAATATGTGGGAGTTTATGGGTGGAAACGACATGAAATCATAAATGGCCAAAAAGACATCTCAATTGAGGAATTGGGTTGAGTAAGCAGTTGGGTTGACGGTTTTAACCACATACAAAACTCCCATGAAATACTGAAATTAATGTACAAACACCATCATGACCTAGTCGAATACGAATTAACTGATATTGCCTATATATAAATATCACTTAAAATAACATTATCGTTGAATACAAATTAGGGAAACAAGATTTCAATTTCTTATTGTTTTGAGATGCTTATGCAACTCAAGCTTAGTTTCTACAATTAGGGAAAACATTGAAAGTTCTTAACTTGTTCCCACTTATGTTTGAGCTATTATGGTTATTTATTTATATATTCTGATATGTGTTCTTGTAAGAAATTTATAGAATTAATTATTTAGTTCTACTTTTGGATTTTGGTAATCTCTTGCATCACGTGTTAAATCCATCTCTTTAACTTATTCATAATTGATTGTATCTGAGAATTCAGTTGTGTTCTCATTGTTGCCTAATGTCATATGCATTAGAATTGTTGACACTTGCAGAGTGTCTACCTTTTAAGGTGCTCTTAATGTTTTCAACTTTGTAGGCATAAACCTTATTAAGATGTCACTATAGTCCTTTATTAGATGCGTGTTTCTCTTTTTTTTTCGTTTGTCTTGGTAGTGAGTTGGGGATAGAGCGCAAGGAGAGTCGACCTTTCGGTTTGGGTACCAGAATGTTGATCAAACATGATCCATTGAACACTAAAGTTTGGATTATGTCTGTAAAAAGAAATAGTCAAGGATTTTCAATTTGGTGCATATTTGAATTCTGTGCTTAGTTAGGAAAACCAATTGTAGTTGGGAAATAAATAGGCTGCATTTATTACTTCTAGCGTGTAATCCTGTTCTGTGCGCTATTTTCTTCTCTACATTAGAATTTATCTAGATGCTTTTGTTCTGGTGCCTCCAATAATTTTCTGATTGTCCTTTACATGTAATGCATTTCCGATTCCATCCTGCTTCTGTCTCCTTGATTTAGTTTGCTTCATTATATTCACAATGACGATATGACATTGCTTTGCGGATGGAGACATTGTATTTCTAGGTGGTAAGTTGAACCAAAGAGCTGAATTATGACAACTGTGAGTGGACAGCGGAAGAAGACTAAGACCATAAGTTTTATGTTTTAAGGAGATCAAATCATTCTTTGCTGTTGCTGATTTCTTGTCACTACCAAAACTTAAGCCAAACCTTCCAAAAAGTTCTCCTTCTGTTCTTAAAACCATCATTTCTTAGCGAAAACACAAAAACGTTGTTCGTTGCACAGTAAATGTTTGGGAAGCTTTCTATAATTCCAGCTCACTGGTGATCAAACTTTTTGACCGAAAAGACCCTTTGTCCGTGGTCTATTCTAGAAGCTTGGGCTTAACCTGCATGTATCCTTTTCATTAGCTCTTCATGTTGCCGACAGCATTGTCAAGCAGATTAAAATACATTGCAATCCTTGAAAATCCTTGACTATTTATTTTTTTACAGACATAATCCAAACTTTAGTGTTCAATGGATCATGTTTGATCAACATTGTAGTACCCAAACCGAAAGGTCGACTCCCCTCGCGCTCTATCCCCAACTCACAACCAACACAAACAAAAACAAGAAAAATGCATCTAATCAAGGACTACAGTGACATCTTGATAAGGTTTATGCCTACATAGTTGAAACATTAAGAGCACCTTAAAAGGCAGGCACTCTGCAAGTGTCAACAATTCTAATGCATATGACATTTGCTGACAATGAGAACACAACTGAATTCTGGTACAATCAATTTTGAATGAGTTAAAGAGATGGAGTTAACACGTGATGCAAGAGATTATCAAAATCCAAAAGTAGAACTAAATAATTAAGTCTATAAATTTCTTAAAAGAACACCTATCGAAATATATAAATAAATAACCATAATAGCTCAAACATAAGTGGGAACCAGTTAATACCTTTCAATGTTTTCCCTAATTGTAGAAACTAACCTTGAGTTGAATAAGCATCTCAACAATAAGAAATTGAAATCTTGTTTCCCTAATTCGTATTCCACAATAATGTTATTTAAACGTGTCACGACCCAATTTCACAAAGTCGCGCAGGCACCTACCTATCCCACCTCGGTAGGCGAACCCTTAATTCGACATTCACAAACCCAGTATATATATAGCGGAAGAAAATAAAGCAACGAAGCCCGTTATTCGAATATACAATAAATGCAGAAGTAATCATAAACCACCCCAGTATCTGGTATGTTCATAGAAGAGCACTAACTAAATACTACAAGTCTGAAGATGAAAAAGTCTCATAATACAATTGTCTTGAAATAAGAGTAAGACAAGTAAGTAAGGGAAAGAACATCCGGGCAGCAGTCGTCATCGTGCTCACCCTGGAATGACTCTACAGCAGCCTCGTCGATCAGCCGCGAGGGAAAAGAGTGAACCTGTCTAATTCTCTGCATCCATAAAAGAATGCAGCAAGCGTAGGTCAGTACAAAACAACAATATTGGTAGGTATCATAGGCCGACTAAGACTAGGTGACATATATAAAGACAATAAGGTAAAAGAAAATAAGTAAACGATATAGTACAAATCGTGCTTTTCCACGTAATCACCATTCATATCCAACCTTGTGTTATAGCAACTAATCTCAATTGTCCCAACTATTCACATATATCAAACAAGTCTACTAGTAACGATCCAACCAACATAGTCTAACTCATAAACAACCAAGAAATATAACCAACACTATAACCAAGTCATAATCAACCAAGAAGTATAATCAAAGCAATGCAATATGAGGTATGAATGCAATGCGATGCAATGCAATGCATGTACTCTTGTACTCCGATGGCGGAATACCTCCACGCCTCGACAGCATAACCCATGAGGGACCCGCGAAGTCCAAGCACCGTCACTCCGCACTCAGCTCAGAGGACCAAATATCCGAAATTCTCATAATATCAGTGTTCCATATCAGTCACTCTGCACACAGCCCAGAGATGACTCAATATCAAATATGTCTCAGAAGAATATAGGTCACTCCGCACACAGCCCAGAGATGACTCAGTGTCCAATGCAATAATGTATGCAATATGAATATGATGAAAGTACAATATCAATGAATCATATCAACCAACCGTGCCACGCAGGGTGCACAAGTAATATCATCATCTAGGAAACAAGATAAACCACAATGGAGTCACAACTCTCAGTTCTACTAATAATCAAGCCTCACAATATCATAGTCATCAATGTTTCCTTCTCATTTCTATGATCAGTACCAATCACAAGCCTAAGAATTTAGTATCAATATTTCCATCTCGGTCATTCCGTGTCACAAGCCTAGGATGACTCAATAATCTATATGCCATGAATATGAGCATGAATATGGAACCATGCAAGTACAATCCGTGAACGATCTCAAGTTCAAGCCGTGACAAACATAGAGCACCATTATCACAAATGATATACCACCGTGCCATACAAAGCGCACCAATATCATCAATAATGATCCACAGAGTAATCATAATGAATCTCCAATTTCCATAACAATAAGGATCAAATATCGCAAGATTTCTATACTAATAACAAGGCGTACACTAATTACTAGTATCAATATCATGTAATTTCGTCCTTCCGTTTGACTCCCAATTCACAAATAATCTACCAATTTATACAAAACGTACCAAACAAGGTCCTATGGAGTCTATAGGCCACAAGCACGATCAAACAAGTCGCAAGCAATACCAAACCCTAAGGCAACATCCAACCCAAACTTCATACTTGAAGGTTTACATGAATCTCCGACAATATTATCTAAATATACGCTTCGCTAGTCGAAGTCTCACCACAAAGGTAAGCCATAACCTACCTGGAACGCCGAACAGCAAATCACGGACCACAAGATAATTCCTTGCCCTCACGGTGAGTCTCCACACAATCAAACTCTAATCAAATAGAGATTCTATGTAAGAATATGAGAGGAACAACACCCATATTGGTTATATTCTATTCAGGTCAAACCCGCTCTTTAATATAGGAAAACGGGACTTAAGGGAAAAATGGAAATTTTATGATCAAAATACAAATTTCAACACCAATTAACCAAAACCCATCATTAAAATCAAAGGAATGTTCAACTAATCCTCAAAATTCTTTTTATATGAAAAAACCCCCAATTTGGATCTAAAATCCCTAATTTTTTATTCAAGATTTTCTATGAAATAATCATGAGTTATTGATTACTAAGTATGGAAACATGATAATCTATCATAAACATCAACAATCTCATCATTTAACTCCATCTATTCATCAATTTCGCTTTTAACACTTTTTCTCCCAAAACCCATGAAAACCCTCTTTGATTCTAGTTATGACTAAGTTAAAATCATGCAATAATAAATTCTAGTCATCAAATCCATTCTTAATACAGCTAACCCAACCAACAAATCAAGATTTAAAAGCCTAGAAGGAATACCCATTAAACCCACTTTCATTCTTCAAGTTTTATGGATTTTCTACCATAGATTCTTACTAGGGAAGGTAAAAGAAAGAGATTAAAATTAGGGAACTTACCCTCATGAGAAATCTGACCCAACCTCCCTCAAATCTCCTCCAAGATGCTATGGAAATGTAATTTTTGGAATGGGAGGAAGAAGGGTTTCATAAGGCATTTAAATGAAAAATCTAGCCCGTCAACCGCTTCAGCGGTTCGGCCATCGTTTTCGTGCATCGTTTTCGCTCATCGTTTTTGCGCATACCGCTTCGGCGGTTCGGCCATCATTTTTGTGCGTCGCTTCGGCGGTCACCAGACACGTCTTCAAAACTTGAAATCGACCCTCGGAACCATCCCGGAACCTCCCGAACACAAACCAAATATGTAGATATACATAAAAACGCGCTATGAACGCACTCATGGCCTCGGAAATCTCATTGGAGGTCTAGTTGACCGAGTCAACCCCCGATGCCTCAAAACTAACTTTCCAACCCAAGTCCCAAAATGCACCCGAGTGTATTGGGAACCAAACCAATTATGCACACAAGTTCTAAATGACCATCCAGACCTCTCGAAATCAACGGATTTTTGAAAAAAGTCCTTTCACTCAAAAGTCAACTTTGAGTCAACCATTTTTCGCTTTAAGCCCAATTTTCACAAAAAGTCACCCGAATCAAATCTAAACACCTCGGGAAGCGTGTCAACGGTCCCCTCAGGTTAAAAGTGAGTAACCAAGCTCGGGAAAGGGTCAAAAGTGTTGGAGATGCAATAACGATCAAACGGGTCGTTACAAAACGATATTTATAAATAGGCAATATCAATTAATTCGTATTCAACTAAGTCATGATGGTGTATGTCCATTAATTTCAGTGTTTCATTGGATTTTTGTGTGGTTAAAACCGTCAAGCCAACTACTTACTCAACCTAATTCCTCAATTGAGGTATCTTTTTGGCCATTTATGGTTTCATGTCGTTGCCACGCATAAACTCCCACAATATTACCCTCTAGGCATCGCTTTGCATTATAAAGTTTCTAACTTCAGTATCAGGAAGTAGAGAAATTAAATTGATTGTCGTTCTCAAAAACCCTAAGTTTTGAGTTGTTGAAAAGTCCTCTAAATCCTTGACGAAAACTTGAAAATTTGGAATCTTTAGGTGTTAATTGATGTCAATCCGATGTTTTTTAACTTGAATCCATGATGAAAATCTTATCGTGTGCAGTAGGTTAGAACCCCAATATGTCTTCTCCTCAAGAGCTCTCACAGAGTTGTGAAAAAAAATGGCTTTTCTCTCTCCCCAACGATCTTTTTAATATAGTTTTTCGACCCACGAAGGACACCTAATGACTAACTTTTTTCTGGTCCGGACGCTACAGGCACCGCGTCACGGTATCTACGACTCCCAAGTCTAACAGGACAACCTTCAGTAAAACACCCATAACATTTTATAGGAATATCAAGACAACCGACGGTTTGAAGTGATAAAAACAAGATCTCAATTTCTTATTCATTGGGAGATATGATAGTTTGAAGTTAGGGCATGTGTAGCTAAGGTCGTTTCCTTCCCTTAAAAGTTTCCATCTTGTTCTAAATTCTTTCTCCCTTGTCATACACATTGATACGACTTTCCAAATATGAAATTGAGGTGCTATGCATCATCACTACCTTCCGACCAACATTATGGCCAACTTCGAGGTTGAGTGAGAATGTAATACTTAGCGAAAAAATTCCGGGGTGTTACATCTAAGACCACATCAATGCAACTTAAGGATACTAGTGGCTGTAAAATTTAGTT
This sequence comes from Lycium barbarum, assembly GCF_019175385.1. Classification (NCBI taxonomy): domain Eukaryota; kingdom Viridiplantae; phylum Streptophyta; class Magnoliopsida; order Solanales; family Solanaceae; genus Lycium; species Lycium barbarum. The sequence continues at coordinate 99,924,088 of NC_083345.1, read as the reverse complement.
TACATTAGTCACTTGCAATTTTTCCCCTTCAAATTTCCTTTTCTTCTTAAATTTGTGAAAATTACATCAATCTTGACATCTAAAGGTAGCTCAGGAGTTCAAAACACATCAGTTGTTTATACTTAAAGCATTGAATACATAATTATATTCTTGTAATACGTATATGATTTCTCTTATCGTATTCCTGGCTTGCTTACTCTCTCTCCATTTCTAAGATATGAGCTTTCTCTACATTCAAATTTCCCTTGGATTACGCAAATATGCACTTCCTTGTAGGAACTCCTAAAATATACTGAAAACCAAATGCCACAAGAAAAATGACTATCATAAAAGGGGCAGCCCTGTGCATAAAGCCGCCCTTTTTATGATAGTCGTTATTCTCAAGGCATCTAGTTTGTTCAGTATATTTTTGGGGTTCCTAAAAGGAAGTGCATATTTGCATATAAATTACAGTAACATGACCTGCAGCACTATATGCAGAAGTGTAGAACTGCATTATGTTGTGACTAAAAACTGAAAGGACTACATTTTATGTATGTTTTTACAAACTTGACTTGTAGAAGATCCTTCTCACATGACTGAAAAGAAAACAAAGGTGAAAAAGGAAGCGCAAGTCCTGTCTACGAAAAGGCCACCTTAAACCATGAAAAGAAAAAAGAAGCTACATTTTCAATAGGGATTGTTTGAAAGTACCTCAAACAGTTCTCAAGCTTCATATCCTGATGTGGTCGCCACCATTAGACACAACAAACTTTTTGTTTGTTGTCGGTAATGCAAGCCAACTTTTAATTATAACTCGGACATAAGAAAGACAACTTTGTCGCAAGGTTAGAACAAAGACCTACAAGTTTCTAATCCTAATTTACGTTTTCGCCTCATTAAAAGAAAGAGAAAACATCAATGTGCAAATCAGAGTTGCCTCCGCTATGATAACTATGCATTAGAGTCTCCTCCTATCACGAATGGTTGGTCACTAGGTGTAGAAATTTGTGTTGCCATTATGATAACAAGTTCTCTGTGAGTATGGGAAAAGGGAGCAACTTGGATTGTGTAAAAAAGGTATGTTAGCCTTTTTCCTTTATTATTTGGTGTGAGAGACATAAGATAGTTTTAACTTTACCTTCACTTCTTAGTTAACACCTTGAGATAGCATATCTTGTTGAATGTTCTCTGCGAAGAGGCACAACAATAAATTGGAAGATTTTTATGGCCATTAATTTATTTGCAAAAGGCTCAAGAAGACAACTGATCAATTGATGGAATAATTTGTACCCATTCTGGTATAAAGAGATGGATTATGTTAAACTCTTTTTCCTTCTGTATTTCATTCTTTTTTTCCTTTCTGGTGTTTAATCTTTCTGCTATTTTAAATCAGATTTTAGTAGCAAGAGTCGTGGTATATGAGCCGTATCCTAGAACAAGTGACAGAATTATTCTCATCTCTAGAAATCATCTAAAACATAAGCAACTCAAAACCTATCACCAAGTAATTTGCTATTTCAGTTTTATCATTGCGTGTTTTCTCGGTTGAATCTTACTGTTACTGCACTAAGTTGTAGGACATTGTGTATGCTTGAGCACTGGCAAAGTGATTAAGGTGTGGCTTTATTCAAGTTATGGTGGATCACGGTCTAGCCTTCCTCAAGTTTAATGGTGTCCTAACTCTTTATTCTTACATCTAGGAGAATACATTTTGCAAAAGACGCATAAACTAAACACAAAAAATTAAGTATCATTAGCATAAAATTCATTTGTTAAATTTTATCATGGCATTTGTAAGTTTTCTACAAATAAGACACACTTTTGCTATATGAATTGGAGTGGTTTGTACTGTTATTGTTAACCAAAACAGAGAATCTGGTAGTTTCTGGTTTCAAGGTCTTTGAGTAGGGAAGACGTAGACAATGATTAATTAGTAAGGTCTCGCCGATTAAGCTGAAATTTCATTTTGTCCATTGTCTCTCAATATATGATGTGTTTACAGCTTATAAAAAGGTTAGTCTTCCATTGTAGTTGCCAATTATCTGTTCTTGACTAAAGACAAGTTCTTATGGAACGAACTGATTTACAATCTCAGAAGCACTTATAAATCCATCTAATTAACAATGGAACTGAAAACTACAAAAGCGGTGAGGGGACAAGATACTCAAGGTATGTAAACACATTCCAAGCTGACTGTTAAGTCAAACAGACATATATGTATAGTCCAAAACTACATTGGCTTGCAGTTCTTTTAACTATTTGAACGACTATGATCAGAAGATGCTGCTTCGCACCTTCAGATTTCTATGTTTTTGACTCTCCTGCAGAAACCTTTCTTCATGGAAAAGTAAAAACCTACTTAGGATCTCAATAAATTTTTGCTACACAATACCTTCAGATATTAGAATTTACCTTCAATAACTCCAGCCTTATCTTCACCCAGTACCTTGACAAAAGTCTATTATCATTCTCTTTTTTTTTCTTTGATATATAAGCACTAACAATCAGTGTTATCAAAAGCAAAAAGCGCAAAAAACCTCTAAAGTCAGCTGGGGATTTAAACGCAAAGCGCAAATAAAACGTGGGCTTAAATGAAAAAAGGCGAAATGGTGCAAAAGTACAAATATATATATAGCCCAAGACCAATAATAATAAGCATGAATAACAAATATATGGACAAAGAAATTGTAAAAATATTACAATAAAGTGAAATATCAATTATCTAGTGTCATGTCTTCAAGAGAGGTTCATTGGCAAGGAAAAGTATGTCTTAGGGCCTTGATGATGACACTGAAGCGCACATAAAGTGAGGCGAATCGCTCAACATGTTTTGAGCCTTGCTTCATGGCTCAAGCACGCCTTTGACAACACTGCTAACAATTGATTATTACTTCACAGTTGTACAAGTATTTTTTGGTCAAAAGATGCTAAGATGAAGGCTACAAAAAAAGGCTAAATGTAGACAAACCACCATTTCCAATATGTAAATACCACCCCGCTCCAATACGTAAATAGCATAGCCTATAAACAACTTTTGGATATGTGATGTAAATAATGTAGTCATGAATGTAAAGAATATAACACTCACCAACTATACAATATCCATGAATGGACACTTTTATCCCAAATGTGTAAATAAAATCTACCATTTAGCTAACAAGTAATTTTGTCAAATTCGTTAGATACTAACATAAACAACTTGCTAGACACTCATACTTGAAGAGTTTTAGAATTTAGACTAGGAGCTAATAAATACATTAATTGATTGTGCATATGCTTCTCACCATTGGGCCCGTGCTAATTAATTGTGCATATGCTTCTCACCATTGGGCCCGTGCTAGCACGGACAATCTCTGCCAGTCTAGTGAAGTAATTGCATGGTTTGCCCTTCAAATAGACTGATTTTTAATTTTTGCCCTTCAAAATTGAACTTGTGCCTATAGGGGCATAAGTTTTTTAAGGGCGCTGACATAATTTTATGATGCATAACTTATGCCTCTATAGACATAAGTTCGATTTGGAAGGGCAAAAGTCAAACACAAACCCATTTGAGGGACAAAAGTTAAAGACCAACACAAAATAGGGCCAAAAGTGCTAATGACCCTAGTCTAATTATAAAAAAGAGGTGGAATGGCCTGGGAGACCTTTATACTTGTTCCAGATTGTCATTCCAGTTCCTATACTCCACGAACTTTCATCCAGACTTCTGAATATGTTTAGAGGTATTTTAAACTCTTCTAATTATTGACCGAGCTTATAATAATGAGAGGCTTTTGTCTGTTGACGGTCATCTTACCTGTCTCCTGCGCTACGCTCTCAATTGGATCAATCATTTTGTCCTGAATTGAACAGATGCCATGATGGATATGCAAGCATGATAACTTTACTCTATGTTGTTCTATATCTCCATGAATCTAGGAACTTTTACTTGCATTGTATTATTTGGTCTACGTACCGAAGCTAATAACATTCGAGATTATGCAGGATTATACACAAAAGATCCTTTTTTGGCTCTCTCTTTAGCATTGATATGACCGACGTGGATAAAATGTCTGATTTATACGCACATTTGGCTCGTGAATTGATGAATTTACTTGACTAAAAAGATTATATTAGAAAAGGAGATAAATAGAAATAACATAAACCCCTTCCTTTGCGCGCGCTCTCTCTCTCTCTCTCCGTCTTCTGCTTCAGAAGCTGAAAGTCGTTGGTTTAAGTTGGTTAGCTACTGATTACGATTCCCTTTCATGGTTTAACCAAAAACTTCATTAAAGAAGTTGGTGCAACCAACTTGAATTTCGATTTTCAAAATAGTACGTATTTTATTTGTATTGTGTATATTTGCACCATTTGTGTAACTTATAAAAGAATGACATCATAGCTTTAATGTTTTGCCATGTGATGTAATCTTTTTGCTTATTATATTTAATTCATCAAGAAAAAACACGACTCGGTTAACTCACAGTTGTACTAAATGACGCTATCTTTAATTTGTACTGTGTTCTTATGTACTGAGACAAGAAATATTTGTACATACTATGTTCATCAGTAAGCAAGACATTTCATTAGAAGTACTTTTACGTTGAATTAATATTCATGTTCTTTCTCTACCATCTGATTGCTAAACATGGACAGGCACACCTCCGCAGAAACTTTTCTGCTCTAAAAAATATACACCGGTTGTTTACTCTAAACCTATAAATAAACGTATCTTTCCACTTAATTAAATCCTTATCACTGAACCAATGTCCCTAATATTAAGATAAGCTTGGCATATGATATGGTGTTACATTGAAATCTAAGAAAATAAAAAACTTCTTATACTTATTTACTTATTACTTTTATACTCCTGTAAATACAGTAGATGTTTGTTTACATGATCCCTAATTAAGGAAACAACAATGGAAAAAGAAAAGAAGAAAACAATCTAACTCATCTCAGTGTGTAACTATTGCTCTTCTAGAATCAAATTAACTAAACTTGATGTCAATAAAAGGTGGAAATAATTTGTAACGTCCCAAAAAGAAAGGTAAAACATGCTTATTCTCCAAACTGAATTTTTCTAGATTCAATTCACATTGTGAAAATATGAATCCCATTCCGCAATCTTTCAGCTTCCCTTTGTTTCTGATTCTGCAAAAGCTAATGTGTGAGAAAACCACTTACTTTCCGGTGGAAAATATTTTCGTTCATAAGACTAGTTTTAAGTGTCCAAGTGAAAATAAACATGCACAGCAGGGTAATCAAAAGACCTTATTTCACAGCTCAAATAAACCAACTCTATTAGATGCCACTAGGCCATGTCTGATTCTTCACTGGTTTCAGAATGTTTGTGATCTCTGTTAATGTTTCTTCGTCCATCCCAGCGGTTGCTAGTTCTATGGCAGCAGCTATATTTTCCTCCACCTTGTGAAAAGATACAAGCCAATCAATTTAGTCTTCCCAACAATTTAATGTGAAGAAGATTGTTGGTGATGAGTCACTGAAATCAGTGGCGGAACTAGGATTTTTACTAAGGGGTGTCAAAATATAAAAAAAAAGTAAAGATACGATGAAATTAAGGGGGATCAACACATAATATATTTACACAAAAAAGTTCTTTTTACGTATTTACACAATGTAATTTTTCGGCGAAGGGGTGTCCCCTTGGATGTTGTGGCTCCGCCACTGACTGAAACGACAACAGGAGTGCTCTTTTTGTATCAATAAAGGGAGCAAAAAATGGACTTTGCTAGCTCCCCTTTACAATATGAAGAAAAAAATAAAGATCGAAGTTATTTAGACTGCTTACAATAGTTCAACCTATAGAAAAGATCATGAAAGAGGCGATCAGAATGGTACTCAAAACCATTTACGATCTCGAATTTCCAGACACATCTCACTTCCGCAAATGTTGTGAACATAAACATATGTTGGCCAATCTCATTGTGGTGATTTTCTACTTAACCCTATAATTTTGTCCAATTTGTAGCATGTTTAGGAAAGAAACCTACTTTTCATTTATCAACAAAGTAAACCATTCTGTTTCCTAGCTACTTTTTTTTTTTTTTTTAATTTCAGCAACATAGTGAAGCAAGCAATTTATTCCTCCTTATGATATGTACAATCTTATATAGTAGTATCATACCTAGGAAATTAAAGAAGAAAACACAAGTTCAAAAGCTGACATAAGATGTAGAGGATCAATGTCAATGAAAAAAATTAAGATAAACCTCTTTGACGGACTTCATCCCAACTAGTATGGAGGAAATATTGTGTTTGGTATTTGCTAAGCTGTGCTGCAAGGCTAATTTTGAGATGTTCTTTCCCCTTTCTTTGCAATGATTAACAGCAGCTCGGCACGCAGCCTGGTGAGGAAAAATGTGCAGAGACAGTACAAGTTAACTAATCTAAAGCAGCAAATATTTCACGCTCTTATCGTATAGCGTTAGTAAAAAAAAACAAAAAGGCAATCTAGTGCACTAAGCTCCTGGTGTTAGTCAAAAAAGAGAAAAATTACCTAACATGCTCCATAATTACACTACATAGCGGTATTTTTAATAATTACAAAATATAGCCATATTTTACATTTTATAGCAGATATTACTATTATATATAAGGGAGAATACTAATTGTTTGTAGTCCTCACATGGAATTTTTTGTCTCTTTTTACCCCTAATTAAAGTTTTTATTACTTTGTGAACTCTTACAAATTTTGGTAAATTTTAAGAACCTTAAGGGCTTTTTTTATGCCACTAAAGATGATGATGTCACGAAAAAGATTAGTGGTCCCCACAAAACATGCTTATACATATTTGAGTCTTTTATGAGAAATATATTAAATTTGTTGAAAATTATATAATTCCTTAAGAATTTATTATAGACACTTAAAGAATATAACTATCATGTCAATCAAATTCTATAATATAGGCTTAATTATTGAATAAAAATATTATTTTTATAATACTATTTATTATTTGTTGATGTTAATTACCAATTATCATTTGCTATTTAAAAATTTCTACGTCCGGTTATAGAAAAAGTTTTTTATTTTCTCCTGTAATTTTGTGTCGTACGTGCAGGCAAAAATAAGTAATTAACAAATATTTCACTTAAGGTAAGATTAGGTTTAAAATCAAAAAAATAAATACAAATAGACTATCATTGTTAAATATACTTAAAAATGAATAGAAATTTGTAAATTATAGTCTGAAGTACGTTAGTTAATTATGCAAATTTTACGTGCGCACGCTTTCAACATAAAACTTATCTAATAAATTACTGTATAAAAAGAGGAACTATAAACTATTATAGTTATAAAAACACTGTAGTTAAAGAAACCAAACAGTAATAGTACTAAACAATTGCAAAAAGTGGAGTATATTTTTTACCTTTTTTATATTAAAATATTTTGTAAAATACCGTATAATCAAAGACAAAATAGTTAAATTCAACATGAAAAAGTTATTACAATGTGAATTTCATAAAATGATTTATTAAATTAAGAAAAAGAAAAAGATGTTATTTTTTACCATGCATCTTTTGGAAGGAAAATGAAAGCTTAAAGTAAGAATAATTTAATTTTATGGACTTTTCAATTTTTTTTTTTTGTGTTTAATTTGAGAAAACATCTATAAAAATATCTTGTAATATCGAGGATCTTAATTATTTATATTTATTTATAAGTTAACTTTATTGATTTCATCATACAACAATATTTTTTCACAGTAAATATTTTTGACATTAATTGAGTATTGTAATATTTTTTGGTAAAAAATAAGTAAGTTTAATTAAAAAAAACAAATGAAAAGCCGAATTTGGATCATCGGAAATTTTAGTCTAAAAATATTTAAGTAAAATAGCAATTAGAAAAGCCAATGTTTGATTATTATTTTTTAAAATCTAATATATAAACTAAAAAAAATGTTTTCCCTTAACTTTTGGATAGAAGTCTATTGAAAATATCAAATTGATGTTAGAAATATAAAGGAATAATAGCAGAAAAAATTTACAAAATATCTACAAATTGAATCTTGTAAGATAGATTTGGGCCCGAGCTTAGCACGGGCCAAATGATACTAGTACATTGAGACATCCCTAAATTGTTGGCAACATTCTTGTATATGCGTGCATTCTGTGTATATTTCTCAGTGTATATACAATGTATCAGTGTATATACATTCATGTTGTATGCACGTGCGTACAGTGTATATGCTACATTTTGAAATAACACGCATACAATGTATATACTACGTACTTTTAGAAAGAAATATACTGCTACATTTTGAAAGAGCACACACAAAGTGTCTATGCTACTTTTTGAAAGAAATATACTCTACATTTTGAAAATTAAATAATGTTGCTATTTTTTACAAAAACAGGCACTAATCTCGCTATTTATGAAAGGTTCCCAAAAAAAAAAAAAATCTGATACACTAAGCTCTCACTGGATATGGATCGAACCTCATAGGATAGTGTTAGTAAGGGGGGGGGGGGGGGGGGGGGGAAGATGAATTGTTGACCTTAAGTTGAGAAGAAGCAGAGTGCCACTCTGGAGGTCCACCCTCAGTAAGAAGACCCATTGAAAGAGGAGAAGCACTAATCACTCCCACACCTTTGCTCTTCAAGTATGGCAACAACTCCTCCAACGTCGAATCCACGATACCGTAGTGACAATATGAGAGGATGATATCAACTGTGCCTCGTGGCACCCGATCTGCACATAACTGAATATCTTCAAAGGAAGGCCCGTTATACCGATGAAACAGATCTTTCCAGCTTCCTTCAGTTTTATAAGGGTTGGAAGAGTCTCATTCACAATCTGTCCGATAGAAAAATAACAGCCACTATAAACAAAGACTGCCTTTTAGATATGGATAATTACATTTTGGATCTCAAAAGAATAATAGCAAGCAAATGTATAAGTTTTGTACATTAAGTATACATATCATATACGTATGGTATACATAAAATATATGTATAATTATACATAATTAGTGTATAGGTTTTGTATATTTTAGCTATCGCCGGTGATAAATTTCGACCAAAGGGGCAAAAATAAGAAAAGCCCTTTTACATAATGTCACGCAGAAAGATCGGATCTTGAAAACCAAACACATCAAATAGGACTAAGAACATATCATGTACTAATTTGATAGGTAATCCATATGACAAGTTGACGAAGGAATTGAAAAAAGACTGCTACAATAGCAAACAGAAAGATCAGACTTAAATGGCCTCAATAAAGCAATTACCTGATCGAGAGATCCAAATTCAATATCATGACAATGCAAAACATCGACATAATCAAGCTGTAGCCTCTCTAAGCTCTCATCAATGCATCTAATCACTCTATCAGCACCGAAATCAAGTCCTTCTTTGTACCTTCCGCACTTGGTAGACACAATATACTCATTTCTAGGCACTCCAAGAGATTTCAATGCCTTCCCTAGCACCTTCTCCGATAACGTTCCTCCGTAATACCTGAAACCAATCACACGCAAAGAAAATAGAGAAGAAAAACAACACAAAGGAGTTAATGAGGTTCGGCTACGCTTAATTATCCTCGGGGCAGAAGCAGAGAGAGTTTTCCACTGTGGTTGTGTGATAGTTAACTCACAATCCTTCCGCAAAAATTTAAAGAAAAGAGAGTAACAATACATATGTGAAGAGTCTGATCCAAAATCTTAAATCTGAGACCAATACATCCACTACTCCTTTGTTACATTATATGCGGATTAAAATATAAATAAGTTTTCTTTTCGAATAGCATTTTAACTATATATCTATGTGATACTAAAATATTTCCAACAGCCCGTAACATGGCGGAAGCCGACGTGCACTCAGGTTAAGTTACGTACACTTATAACAAACATGATCTAAATAATCTACGTACTATAACTGTTTAAATTACAATGATAATGTAAAAATTCTTTACGTATGTAACTTAAGCCCCTCTATATGTTTATAAACAAGTGCAAATGCAAAAGCAAAAGAAAGGAGGAGAAGGAAAATTAAAGATTTGAGTACGGAGAAGTGTCAAAGAAATTGATGCCGTGGCGAAAGGCTTCATGCACGGCGGCTATGGCATCTCGTTCGGAGACATCGCCTTAAACTTTGCCAAGAGGAGCACTACCGAAGCCGATGGAGCTGACTTTTAAGCCGGTGTTGCCTAATGGTCGACGGAGCAACGACATTTGAGCTGCCATTGATGCAAACGTTAGAGTTATGTCAATCTTGATTCCTTGATGAATTTTTTTTTTTGATATGAAGTCGAAGAAACTGGACAGAAAATTGAGGATAGAATGAACGATAAATTTTTGCATTCAAAGTGTACATCATTATTTATAAGAGAGAATATCTTACTTTCCTTTTAGTTCTATCCAAATATATTAAGATGTTTCCAATTCCAACATTTTACATGACAAATTTAAGACCATAATGACTATACACTACTTTAATTAAGACCACAAAATTCAATATGTTTCTTAAACTCCGTACCCAGTCAAATTAAAACACTTAAAGATCGGAGCGAGATTTTTTGGGGTTGATCTATCATATTAGATTGCTTAACGGTTAAATGTCTGCTAGATCATTATAAAAAATAAAAAATAAAAAACAGTAAAATATTAGTCCTAGCTTTTACTCGATCTTTTCCTTCTTGAGTTAGTCGTTGTTTCGAGGATATATCATCACGAATTAAGTCTAATGTTCTTTTTAGAAAAAAAGCTACTCCAGTAAAGTGGAAATTACTCCTAAACCATTTATTATCAGCTAAGCCCGGGCTCAAACCAATGTTAAAATTAAATTAATTTTTTTATATTTTTCTTGCTCTTACTTTCATTTGTAACATCAGTTGTACCCTTTATAAAGACTTCTAAAATCTTAAGGTAAAAAAAGGTATCTAAAAGTTAAAGAGAATATTTTTCTTAATTTATAATATATTAGACTTTTAAAAACAAAAATTACATAAATGCATGCATGAAAGCTTTTACAGTTTTTATTTTACTGATTTTTTTGAAATTACATAAATGCATGCATGAAAGTATCTCTGATGATCCAAATTGAGCTTTATCATATGTAAAAAGGTATCTCTGATGATCCATATTGAGCTTTATCATATGTAAAATTAATTTCATTTGTTTCTTTAAATTGTACTCATATTGGCTAACTTATTTTTTGCAAACGCACAGTATTTAACTAATGTCAAAAATATTTAATGCGACATTATTGTTGTATGATGAAATCAATAAAGTTAATTTATAAACAAATATAAATAGTTAAAATCTTTGGTATTGCAAGATACTTTTGTACGTAGATGTTCTTTCTTATTAAACCTCACAAAAAAAATATACTGAAAAGTCAATAAAACTAAATTGTTCTTATGTTAATAAGCTATCATTTTCTTCCAAAAGATGCATGTTAAGAAAGAACATTTATTCCGCTCAATTTAATGAACTTTTTAATGAAATCGATATTTTAATAACCTTTTCATGTTAAACTTATCTATTCTGCCCTAAATTATGTAAAATATTGATTATCCCGTATTTTGCCAAATATTTTAATAATAAAAAAAAGTGAGAAATATACTTTTGCAATTATTTACTATTATTATTGTTTGGAGATCAAATTGTATTTTCATTAACAATAGTTTATTTCAAACATTTTTAGAATATATATGAAAATAATCTTCTATAGTTCCTTTTTAAATATAATTTGAAATAAGTTTAATAACTTTTCACATAAAAGAAAGACTCTAATATGTATGATTAGTGTGCTTTGTGGGTCCCTCTATCACCTTTTGCTATGAAAAAGTTTTTAAAGTTCTTAACATTTACCAAAATGTATAATAACTTTGTAAGTCATTATAACTTTAATTAGGGGCAAAAATAAACAAAAGAACTTATGTGAGGACTACAAAAAATGGGTATTCTCCCTTATATATAGTAGTAATGAAATAAGCCGGACAATGAGGCATAGTGGCCCAGATTTGATCGGTCAATTTCCTCATTCCTCCGTGATAAAAGGCGAATTTTTAGTAGTGAGTGTCATACGGAAAATCTACCTTTTTATTTAGGGAAAAATTATCGTTCTATGTCTATTTTAAAAAAATTTACATCACATAGATCATACTTTGTATATAAACATACGATTTTCAATATATTTGTGTATAAACAACTTTTATACACTATTATACACTTTATACAAGGTACATTATTGTTTAACCTTAAAACGGAGAACAATTGAATTTATGTGCGGTGCTAAAGATATGTGGTTTAATTCAATACGAGATTAGATTACACGACAATCGAATAAGTAAAATGAAATATGTAGATCTGACCAAAGATGAATAACGACTGGCCTCGGGTATTGAGAACCGAGGTCGAATCCTTATGACCAGACGTTTGAACAATGAACAATAAAGAGAACTTTTCGAAAAGACGAATGAACTCAGATGATTATATTGCCATGTTTAGTACATGATCTCTCTTTTTCTGTGTGTAGCCCCACCCCTTAAATGAATGGGGGCCTCCTCTTTATATAGTAGAGGAGTCCTAACCCTAGTACAATTCTAAGTAAGGAAAGGAATCTGTTGACAGCTGTTGCCGGGATTGGTGCCGAAATATCCGGCTGAGGGCGGATATTCCGATCTTCTCTTCATGGTGGTTAACCGCCTCTTCATCCTGCCTTAATGCCTCGTTCCAGATCGAGCTTGATGCCTGATCCCCGATAAACCGGTCCTACCCTGGCCGAGCATAACGTTAACATCGGGAAACCGAGTATATCTATATCCTCGATTTTACCCGCTTTCTTCCAAATTTAATTCAAATTATATAAATTTAGAGATCATGTACTAAACAAGGCAATATAATCATCTGAGTTCATTCGTCTTTTATAAAAGTTCTCTTTATTGTTCATTGTTCAAACGTCCGGTCATAAGGATTCGACCTCAATTCTCAGTACCCGAGGCCAGTCATTATTCATCTTTGGTCAGATCTACATATTTCATTTTACTTATTCGATTGTGATGTAATATATTCTCGTATTGAATTAAACCACATATCTTTAGCACCGCACAAAAATTCAATTGTTCTCCGTTTTAAGGTTAAACAGTTTGGCGCCCACTGTGGGGCCAGAAATAATAGTGGTGGTTTAATACAAAGTTTTGATTACACTTGATATTTTACACTTGTTCTTTAAGGTTTGATTTCAGGTCTACCAGATCATGTCGGACTCCCATTCTGTCAATTTTCAAGTTGAGTTAAGACATCACGAACACAACGATGGGGGCATACCTAACAACAACATACCCCCAGTTAATCCTGATCAAGTCGGATCGCGGCGGGCAACGTGCCGGCCGGCGGGGATAATGGAGCCATGCTACAACAGCTCCAAAACCAGTTGGACACGGCTATGGCCCAACTATATGCCCAGCAAGATATCATAGCACAATTGCAAAACTGAAATCAAGCACCCGATGTTGCTCCATCGGAACAGACCGAGGAAACGGAAGAAAGGCACACTACTCGGGATAACGAGAACCATCTCGGGCAAAGTTTCGAGCTGGTAAGGATGCTCAAAGAATTGACGAAACGAGTCAAATCCGGCGAAAAGAAGATAGAGGCGAACGATAAGAAGGTGGAGAACTACAACTCAAAGGTCGACCAGATTCCTGGGGCACCTCCGGTGTTGAAGGGACCAGATTCGAAAAAATTCGTCCAAATGCCTTTTCCGCCAAATGCTGCGTCGATGAAAATCCCGAAGAGATCTCGCATGCCCGATATCCCCAAGTATAACAGGACAACGGACCCAAACGAACATGTGACCGCATACACGTGTGCTATTAAAAGCAACGATCTCACCTACGATGAAAGGGAATCAGTACTGCTTAAGAAATTCGGGGAAACCCTCTCCAAGGGAGCAATGATATGGTATCACAACTTGCCCCGAGCATTCGCTTGATTCATTTGTCATGCTCGCAGACGCTTTTGTCAAAGCTCACGCCGGAGCCATCAAGGTCGAAACCCGGAAATTGGACTTGTTCAACGTTAAGCAGCGAGATGACGAAACCCTCCGCGAGTTTATGGCCCGGTTTCAAATAGAACGCATGGACTTACCTCCGGTCACTGACGATTAGACCATTCAGGATTTCACTCAAGGGCTCAACTCAAGAAGCTCGATCACATCTATAGAGCTAAAGCAAAATCTGATAGAGTACCCGGCAATCCCCTGGGCTGATGTACACAACATGTATCAATCGAAGATCAGGGTAGAAGATGATAAGATTTTTAGAGCTGCCTCAATATCATAGCACTCCGGTAAAGGGAATGATCGATCGAGGAGAACGACAGATCGGGATTCAAGACCATTATATGACAGGTATCAACCTTACCCACCTGATCGAAAGGGGAATGGGCGCAACAGCGAATCAAGCAAGAACGATAGGTGGAATGATCGAAGGAACAATAGAGGCCCAAGTAATCGTGGACTGATGAACAGAAATGTTGTTGATAGAACCTCGGGAAATAGAGAAATTCCAAGGTTACCCGAGTATAATTTTTGCATCGATGTAGCGACCATAGCAGCGGCCGTTATCCGTAACAGAGAAACGAGGCACCCAAGGCCAATCCAATCTGATCCAGATAAGTGGGATAAAAGCCTTATTTGCAAATACCATCACACTCACGGCCATCGAACCGAAGATTGTCGGTAGCTGAGAGAGGGGGTAGCCCGTCTGTTTAATTTGGGACAACTTCGAGAATTTCTAAGTGAACGAGCAAAAACTCACTTCAAGAACGTGGACGCCAACAAGCAAGATAGACCAGAAGAGCCTCAGCAAGTGATACACATGATCATGGGAGGAACCGACGTTCCCCTGGGGCCTGTAATGAAACGCACCAAAATTTCCATAATAAGAGAAAAGCGTATTCGAAATGATGACCCCGACGTTTCCATCTCGTTCAGTGACGAGGACATGGAAGGCATCATTCAGCCTCATAATGACGCACTGGTAATATCTGTCATTGTCAATAAATTTAGAATCAAACGTGTGTTAATTAATCCAGGTAGCTCGGCTAATATCATCCGATGGAGAGTTACCGAGCAGCAGGGACTACTAGATCAGATCGTACCAGCAATACGAGTCCTCAACGGATTCAACATGGCCTGCGAGACGACGAAGGGTGAGATCACCTTACCGATCAACATGGCAGGAACTACGCAGCAGACCAAATTTTATGTGATAGAGGGAGACATGGGATACAATGCATTGTTGGGAAGACCGTGGATTCACCTCATGAAAGCGGTCCCCTCAACTATAAATCAGGCATTGAAATTCCCGACCCCAGAGGGGATCAAAACCATTCATAGTGAACAACAAGCTGCAAAGAAAATGTTCGCGGTCGAAGAATTTGTTAAGACGACGAAGATACCGGATTGGAATGAAGGGGAAAGTGTCAAATAGCAATCACAAATTCCGATCCCGGAGTCCTCGGAAGATCGGAATAGGAACACATCAGACAAAGAGTTAGAGTTCGGAGTTCCGAGGACCTTTGTGGTGCCTGATGATTCAGATGCCACTAAATCCATAGTCGAAGAACTCGAGCAAGTCATACTGTTCGTTCATCTACCGGACAAAAAGGTATACCTGGGCACAGGGCTAACCCCCGGGCTCAGGAAAAAATTTATTGAATTTCTTAAAAATAACTCAGATTACTTTGCCTGGTCCCATTTACACATGACAGGTATCCCACCGATGGTGACAACACACAAGTTGAGTCTGGATCCAAGTTTTCCTCCCGTCAAACAAAAGTGGAGGGCGCAGCCCGAGGTAAAGTATGCATTCGTCAAAGACGAGGTAACCAAGCTCCTTAACATAGTGTCACGCCCCAAAACCCACCCTAGACGTGACCGGCATCCGACGTCATGAACAACATCGGAAGAACCTAAATGACACAATAATAACACTTGAACCCGCCAGGTTCAATATTTGCCTCCATAGTTTATAAAATAAACGTAACTAATCATGCATATACGAATTAAATCAGCGAAAGTCTTTAGTTATCTATACTTGTCAAACATAACAACGTGCCCAAGAGTTAATCAATAACTCAATAACTACCTACAAATGTATACTAGGGAGCTTCTAAGATAAAGGAATAATAGTCTGACTCATCGGGACGCAGCCCGGACAACTAATGTAATAAATAAGTAAATCAATAGGGTGTCCCACGAATGAATGTGTGGGCTCACCAATTTAGCCGCAATAGCAAGTCCTTCCTAAGCACCGGGAGTATTAAGAACCTGCTCTTCTCCGTTACCTAACATACCATCACCGGGAGTATCAAGAACCTGCTCTTCTCCGTTACCTAACATACCATAAAAAAAACAATGGTATGCCTGAGTACTTCATACTCTGTGAGTGCCTCGGGGACAATGAATAATACGAAAATAAATTAAAACAATACATAAAGAAATCAGTCTTGAAAATCATATGAAACCAATGTAAGAGAAGTTATTCAGTTTGTGTATCTCAATAAGAATTATTAAAACTGATTTTAAGGCCTCTTGTCAAAGTACAACTTCAAATATGCCTTTCAATTGATCAAAATTAACAACAACAATTCTATGAGAAAATAAGAATGTCACACATGCCAATACAGGCCCAAGAATCAAGCACATCGAAGGGGTGACCGTAGAGGTTCCCTTGTCACAGCGCACCACACCGGAATATGAAATTCTCGGTGGCTATCCTTCCTCCCGAATAGCTAGGCATCAACCGCACTCCGGGTAGCAAACCCGGTAGTGGACACTCTTCCTCCCGAATGGCTAGGCAATTACCACACTAGGATCCATAGTGGCTACCCTTCCTCCCGAGTAGCTAGGCCAAACACAACAATAAAGTTCATAGCATAGAAGCCGATTCACAAATTGTCTCAAAATAGTCACACCATCAATAACATTAAAGTTCATTATGTCATATCGAAAGAATAAGTCATTCCAATCAATGTTTTGAAAACGTACAACTTCTTTACAAAGATTTTCATGTCCCAATTCACCAATGAGAATGTCATTACCAACTCTTAACTAGCATTATTAAGCATCTCTCATAGAGGAAAACATTCATAATATCTTATACATATATAGGGTTTGTTACAATCTAGGTTTAATGTGGGTTTGTCCCCTCACACACATTAACCACCAGTTAGACATGAATTAGAGTTTAAGAAACATGAAAAGATTTCTTTTCCTTTCATTCATTAAAGAATATTGAATAAAATTTATACTTCCAATAATAGTTTCAAAAAGTAATTTTCATTCAAAATAAGTTTTTATAAGAGAGACATACAAATCACCTTTATAGTCAAAAATGATTTTAAAAGAGACATACCTTAATGCGTTAAATAAAGTTTAACAATTCACTTTTCTAATGAAGAACACCCAAACCCTAGCTTGAATCGCTTTGGGAATAATTATGTTGAAAACCCTAGGTTTTGGTCACAAGAATCATGTTAAGAATCATGGGTTTGATGTTAGAATGGATTAGTAATGTTAAGGATGTCCTTACCTTTGATTTGAAGACTTGGGGGAATGATTTTCGTCCTTAGGGTTGTTTAGAAAGTGGAGGAATAAACAAAATAAGTGTCTTATTTATATTTTTCTGGTGAAAACGGGCTAAAGGACGCCCCCGATGGACGGACCGTCCTTCGTGTTACGGACCGTTCTTTGGACCGTCCTTTAGTGGAAATTTTCAGTGATTTTTGGTGATTTTTGAGACGTTATGGTTCCATGTTACGGCCCGTAACACGTGTTGTCGTCTGTAACGTCTCACCGTAACACAGGCCAAATTTCCAGCGAAGATAGGCTTTAGTAAAACGGCATAACCTTTTGTACGCAACCTTTCTTAGGCTGGGCGACCTACCGTTAGAAAGATATTCCAAAGATCTACAACTTTCATCTAGGAAGATTTTCCAAATTCGCAACAAATTTTCATGAAAATCTGCCAGAAGACAGACCTACCAAAACTTACGCGAATTTAAGAGCCCTTAAGAACTTCAATAGTTGGTTTGACTTCAAAACGACCATCTTCCACCCTAATTCATCAAGAATGGATTCATATAGATGAAGTATCCTCTTAACACTAGATTTATACAAATTCACTCCTAGTTCAAGTTTACGGGGTGTTACATTATCCCCTCTCTTAAGCTCATTCGTCCTCGAATGAGGGTTATGGCCTAAGATTTTCGCTAACCCTCAAACTTTCGAATTCTCACTAGTGTTTCTTTATGTGGTAAGATATCACAAACAAAACTGATATAATGCTTTAACAATAACCATATAGTCCTTGCAGAGATTCGTACAACAACCAGACAAGCCTAAGCGTGGAATAAGGGATTTACACCCATAGTCTACCTCGAGATTTAACGATATTACTCTTTCAATCTATAATGGGCTCACCTAGATCTACTAGCCTAACCATTTCAATCTAGAATTGTATAACAGTTGGTAAGCTAGTCTGTACCCATAATCACCTCAAAGTCCTCTATTTCTATTTCCAACAAATCAGAAGTAGTCTCACGATCCTTAACTACGTACACCACGCAATATTATAGATCCTAGAAGTAATGTCGAGGCACTAACTGTTTGGGTTCTCTACCATAGTCGAGGACAAAGCACAGAGTTTTATAATGAAGAGTCAAACTTGAATCGTTCAACGGATATACCTTAAGAGAACATATAGTTACAATACCTGTGCCCACGTCATCAGGGTCTTCAGCTGCCTCTCTACGATTCAAACCATAAATTCGAGCTTGTCCCCCATTAGCGGTGTTAGCAACCGCTTTACCAGCCCCATTACCACGAGCCTTAGGAGGGTTGTTGACATTACCATCAGGTGAATTATTCCGCTGGCCATAAGAGTTAGCCATTTCACGAATCCACTTCCTACAATATTTCTTGATATGACCCCTTATACCACAATGGTGACAAATACGATCCTCCTATCCAGATCCTTGTCGGTTACTACCGTGTGAATATCCATTCTGATTATCGCTCCTCTGACCTTGTCCACTAGATGGAACACCCACATTAAACTGAGAAAGACTGCTGAGGTGCAGAATTACCTTTCCGTTGCCCTCCATCATACGAACTAGTGAAACCACCCGTAGATCGGGCCTTCTTACTTTGTTCCCTTTCAAGCATCTCTTCGCCCTTCCAATTCTCTTATTGCTCAGCGAACCCAACCAAAGATGAAAATGTACAAGTAGGAGACATAGCAACAGCAGCACATGCAAACTTGATACGTGGTACCAAGCCTTTCACAAAACGATTCAACTTATGCTTTTCAGTCGGAATCATGTATAAAGCATATTTTGACAAACGGGTGAACTCCAAACTATACTCACGAACCGACTTGTTACCCTGTTCCAGCTTTTCAAATTTTGTAGCCATAGCAAATCTCTTTTCATCAGACAAAAACTTTCCATGAATGCCTCTTCAAATTCAGACCACGTCGGAGCTAAAGCAGCGTCACCCCTCTCAGACTCCCACATCTCAAACCATGCGTGAGCAACATCCTTCAACTGATAAGAAGTAAGCTTCATAGCTTCGGAATCCTGGGCATTCATTGCCCTCAATGCCTTGAAGGTCTCATCTAAAAACTGCTGGGGGTCATCCACCTCTCGTGACCCAAGAACTCTGGTGACTTCAAGTCGAGGAATTGCTTAAGTCTGCCTCCACCGTGAGGTCCCACACCTCCACGCTGCTGCTGAGCCGCAACCAATGCAGTCAACATTTGAATAGCCGTTTGCATAGTACCAATCTCTGGCACACCCACAACAGGAACAGCAGGAGCAAGCGGTGCTGGAGGTGGTGCTTGATTTCCAGCATCATTTCCATTACCAGCATTCGTGCCCCCAAGATTTCGGTTAGCTCTCACGAGTCATCCTCGGTTACTATTTTTGGATCGCGTCAGAGCCATTTCTACAGGGCACGAATTAACGAGCGAATTAGAATGATCCTAAAAGGACTTCAAGCTCTACAGAACAATCTAGAATCAAGAAGAATAAGAAACACCTATAAATGTCTTGGGAGTTTCTCGGTCATGCAGGTGATCAGGCTGCATAAGGAAAACTCCACTAGACACAGCTCCACTGATACCGACCACAATCCTAGAACGTATTTAAACCTAGGCTCTGATACCAAGCTCGTCACGCCCAAAAACCCACCCTAGATGTGACCGGCATCCGACGTCATGAACAACATCGGAAGAACCTAAACGACACAATAATAACACTTGAACCCGCCATGTTCAATATTTGCCTCCACAGTTTATAAAATAAATGTAACTAATCATGCATATACGAATTAAATCAGCGGAAGTCTTTAGTTATCTATACTTGTCAAACATAACAACGTGCCCAAGAGTTAATCAATAACTCAATAACTACCCACAAATGTATACTAGAGAGCTTCTAAGATAAAGGAATAATAGTTTGACTTATCGGGACGCAGCCCGGACAACTAATGTAATAAATAAGTAAATCAATAGGGTGTCCCACGAATGAATGTGTGGGCTCACCAAATTATCCGCAACAGCAAGTCCTTCCTACGCACCGAGAGTATCAAGAACCTGCTCTTCTCCGTTACCTAACATACCATCAAAAACAACAATGGTATGCCTGAGTACTTCATACTCAGTGAGTGCCTCGGGGACAATGAATAATATGAAAATAAAGTAAAATAATACATAAAGAAATCAGTCTTGAAAATCATATGAAACCAATGTAAGAGCAGTTAGTCAGTTTGTGTATCTCAATAAGAATTATTAAAACTTATTTTAAGGCCTCTTGTCAAAGTACAACTTCAAATATGCCTTTCAATTGATCAAAATTAACAACAACAATTCTATGAGACAATAAAAATGTCACACATGCCAATACAGGCCCAAGAATCAAGCACATCGAAGGGGTGACCGTAGAGGTTCCCTTGTCACAGCGCACCACACCGGAATATGAAATTCTCGGTGGCTATCCTTCCTCCCGAATAGCTAGGCATTAACCGCACTCCGGGTAGCGAAGTGGCCACTCTTCCTCCCGAATGGCTAGGCAATTACCACACTAGGATCCATAGTGGCTACCCTTCCTCCTGAGTAGCTAGGACAAACACAACAATAGAGTTCATAGCATAGAAGCCGATTCACAAATTATCTCAAAATAGTCACACCATCAATAACATTAAAGTTCATTATGCCATATCGAAAGAATAAGTCATTCCATCAATGTTTTGAAAACGTACAACTTCTTTACAAAGATTTTCATGTCCCAATTCACCAATGAAAATGTCATTACCAACTCTTAACTAGCATTACTAAGCATCTCTCATAGAGGAAAACATTCATAATATCTTATACATATATAGGGTTTGTTACAATCTAGGTTTAATGTGGGTCTGTCCCCTCACACACATTAACCACCAGTTAGACATGAATTAGAGTTCAAGAAACATGAAAAGATTTCTTTTCCTTTCATTCATTAATGAATCTTGAATAAAATTTATACTTCCAACAATAGTTTCAAAAAGTGATTTTCATTCAAATTAAGTTTTTATAAGAGAGACATACAAATCACCTTTATAGTCAAAAATGATTTTAAAAGAGACATACCTTAATGCGTTAAACAAAGTTTAACAATTCACTTTTCTAATGAAGAACACCCAAACCCTAGCTTGAATCGCTTTGGGAAGAATTATGTTGTAAACCCTAGGTTTTGGTCATAAGAATCATGTTAAGAATCATGGGTTTGATGTTAGAATGGATTATAATGTTAAGGATGTCCTTACCTTTGATTTGAAGACTTGGGGGAATGATTTTCGTCCTTAGGGTTGTTTAGAAATTGGAAGAATAAACAAAACAAGTTTCTTATTTATATTTTTCTAGTGAAAACGGGCCAAAGGGCGCCCCCAAAGGACGAACCGACCTTCGTGTTACGGACCGTTCTTTGGACCGTCCTTTAGTGGAAATTTCCAGAGAGTTCTAGTGATATTTGATACGTTACGGTTCCATGTTATGGCCCGTAACACGTGTTACGGTCCGTAACGTCTCACCGTAACACATGTCAAATTTCCAGCGAAGATAGGCTTCAGTAAAACGGGCATAACTTTTTGTACGAAACTTTGCCTGGGCTGGGCGACCTACCGTTGGAAAGATATTTCAAAGATATACAACTTTCATCAAGGTAGTTTTTCCAAATTCGCAACACATTTTCATGAAAATTATCCAGAAGACAGACCTACCAAAACTTAGGCGAATTTAAGAGCCCTTAAGAACTTCAATAGTTGGTTTGACTTCAAAACAACCATCTTCCACCCGAATTCATCAAGAATGGGTTCATATAGATAAAATATCATCTTAACACTAGATTTTTACAAATTCACACCTAGTTCAAGTTTACGGGGTGTTACACATAGGATCCATTCGAGAGGTTAAATACCTAGACTGGTTAGCTAATGTTGTAGTAGTGCCTAAAAAGGGAAATAAATTTAGAATGTGCGTAGACTATAAAGATTTAAACAAGGCTTTCCCGAAGGATTCATTTCCTTTACCCAGCATCGATCACATGACGCTACTGCGGGTCACGATACACTAAGTTTCCTCGATGCCTACTCCGGGTACAACCAAATACAGATGGACTTGGAGGATCGAGAAAAAACCTCTTTCATAACTAGGTCTGGCACATATTGTTATAATGTAAATGCCCTTCGGCCTAAAAAATACTGGTGCCACCTATCAGCGGCTCGTCAACCGCATGTTTGAGCACCAAATAGGGAAATCAATGGAAGTTTATATAGATGACATGGTCGTTAAGTCCCTACAAGCAGAGGACTATTTAAATTATTTGCAGGAAACGTTCAATATATGAAGGAAGTACAACATGAAGCTGAACCCGGAAAAGTGTGCCTTCGATGTTGGTTCGAGTAAGTTTCTCGGATTCATAGTATCGAATCGAGGGATCGAAATTAACCCGGATAAGGTAAAGGCAATTGAGGACATCACCGTGATAAACAACATCAAAGGGGTACAAAGATTGACCGGCCGGATAGCTGCCCTAAGCCGATTCATCTCCAGATCCTTGAATAAAAGTCATCGATTTTTCTCATTGCTAAAGAAAAAGATCGACTTTGCTTGGACCCCCGAATGTCAGATGGCCTTAGCAGAACTCAAGAAGTACTTATCAAGCCCGCATTTGCTCCACACGCCAAAAGAGAACGAGCAATTATATCTGTACTTGGCGGTGACTGAGATAGCGGTAAGTGGTGTCCTGGTTCGAGAGGAGGAAAGTACGCAATACCCGGTTTATTATGTAAGTAGAACCCTAGGTGACGCTGAAACCAGGTACCCGTATCTAGAAAAACTTGTTTTGTCTTTATTGAGCGCATCTAGAAAATTAAAACCTTACTTCCAATGTCATCCCATATGCGTCGTAACATCATACCCCTTAAGGAATGTCATGCATAAACGCGAACTCTCAGGCCGATTAGCAAAATGGGCTGTGGAGATTAGCGAATATGATATTGAATATAAACCAGAACTGCTATCAAATCCTAAAGACTGGCGGACTTCGTAGCCAATTTTGCACCGGCCATGATCCCCGAGGTTGATAAAGAAATGCTTCTTGCCTCGGGGACTAGTTCGGGAATTTGGACCCTTTACACAGACGGTGCTTCTAATATAAAAGGGTCCGGGCTAGGGCTCGTTCTCAAACCCCCCTCAGGTGACATAATAAGACAATCTATTAGATCTACTGATTTGACTAACAACGAAGCCGAGTATGAGGCTATGATTGCAGGTTTAGAACTAGCTAAAGGCTTGGGAGCCAAAATCATAGAGGCCAAATGCGATTCTCTCCTGGTGGTCAACCAAATGAATGGAACATTCGAAGTTAAGGACGACCGAATACGGAGATACCGAGAAAAACTGCAAGTTGTCCTTCGCCGGTTCAAGGAATGGACGTTGGAACACGTGCCTTGGGATCAAAATAATGAGGCAGATGTCCTTGCAAATTTGGGATCATCGGTAAAATCGGATGGGTTCAATTCTGGAGTTGTGGTGCAGTTGATTAGATCAATTATAGAGATCGATCACTTGAGATTGGAGGAACAAATACATAGACTATCTTCAAACAGGAAAGCTACCATCCGATGCCAAGGAATCAAGGGCCCTCCGAACCAAAGCAGCTAGATTTTGTTTGGTCGATAGCCAGTTATACCGAAGGTCATTCCACGGCCCCTTGGCGAGATGTCTAGGGCCGGGAGAAACTGACTACGTTATGAGGGGACCTACGGAAACCATTCGGGAGCCAACTCACAGGTCCGCAAGTTGATTAAAGCGGGTTACTATGGGAACGAGATGGAGGAAGATGCCAAAACCTTCGCTCGAAAATGCAACGAATGCCAAAGGCACGCTCCCTCAATACACCAACCCGGGGAAAAACTTCATCCGGTCCTTTCTCCATGGCCATTCATGAAATGAGGGATGGACATAGTGGGGCCTTTGCCATGGGCCCCAGGTAAGACGTAATTTATTTTACTTATGACTGATTATTTCTCTAAATGGGTTGAAGCACAGGAACTCGAGAAAGTCAGGGAGAAAAAAGTTATTGATTTCATTTATGACCATATAATCTGTCGATTCGGGGTTCCCGCGAAAATCGTATGTGGTAACAGGAAGTAGTTCATAGGCAGCAAGGTCAGCAAGTTTTTCGAAGAATAAAAGATCAAGAAGATCTTGTCCACCCCATATCACCCAAGCGCAAACGGCCAGGCTGAATCTACCAATAAAATTATATTGCAGAATCTAAAGAAAAGACTAGCTGGCTCTAAGCACCGGTGGAAGGAGGTTCTGCCCGAGGTTTTATGGGCCTACCGCACGACGGTAAGATCAAGCACTGGGAAACTCTATTCTCCCTGGTATACAAAGCCGAGGCTCTAATACTCGTCGAAGTTGGTGAACAAAGCTTAAGATTCCAATATGCCACTGAAGACTCGAATCGTGAAGCAATGTCTGCTAGTTTGAATCTCGTGGACGAAAAGAGGGAAACTGCTTATATCCGGATAGCCGCACAAAAATAAAGGATGCAAAGATATTATAACCGAAGGGATAACTTCAGGCACTTTCAGATTGGGGACTTGGTACTAAGGAAAGTCACACTCCACACCAAGAACCCCCATGAAGGAAAACTAGCCCCGAATTGGGAAGGGCCATATCGAATCACCGGAATAACCGGAAAAGGTTCCTATCAGCTCGAGAACGAAGACGGAAAACAGTTGAAAAATAACTGGAATGTGGCACACCTAAAGAAGTATTATTGTTAAAGGTACGAATAACTTTTCTTATTGGCTTTTCTTCTCTCTCAATCTAACCACGCAGGGATACAACCCAAAGAGCATCGGGAGTAGCACAATGGAAACTGGAGAGTCATAGACTTAAGACTGAAAGCACGTGCTGCACTATTTTTCCCTTCGACTGTTTTGTCCCGAAGTGGGTTTTCGGCAAGGGTTTTAATGAGGCAGCGCCGAACGGCGTGCTACGCGAATAGAGCAAACCGATCAAAGACCGGGGGACTGGATATTGCACATATCGGACCAATAGTACACGAGCCCTCACATTGAGGACTCGAATACTAGGGGACTACTATACCCTGGGCCAAGTGATAACTATGTAAAGCCAAGGCTTGAACGATAGGACCAGATGTAAGGACCAAATGATTGATTAAATCGTGTCCAATTAGTTTATTCTTGCCACGACAATGGGCTAAGTGATAACTATGTAAAGCCAAGGCTTGAACGATTGGACCAGATGTAAGGACCAAATGATTGATTGAATCGTGTCCAATTAGTTTGTTCTTGCCACGGCAATGATTGTAGTTACGTCTCCGATCGGTTCATCAATAAAAATCTTGTCTCAATCAAGATAATCTAGTATTTCCAATATTGCATTTTGCCGGACCAGACTCCTAAGTATGCGAACTACGTAAACTTAAAAGACTGTGGTCTAAACGGTTAAAGACTACGGTCTAAACGGTTAAAGACAACAGTCTAAAAAACTTATGCAAACTTAAAAGACTATGGTCTAAATGGTTAAAGATTACGGTCTACAGTTAAAGACTACGGTCTAAAAACACAAAAAATATTGTGATCTGGTCTGTCTTGCCATTTATAAATAAAACAATGATCAAAGTCAACTTGGACTAAAAACCCGATCACGAATCATTACCACTTAAATTTTATTCTGGCTGAAACAATAATGCAAGACAAAGCAATGGCACGAATCGGACAAACGACAAACCGAGGAACACTTTATAAAAGGCAACGAAAAGCGATGAATAGGCCGAATGAAAATCTTTTCTTTATATATATACACACACACATAGAGGATTTACAAAGGCTCAAACAAACGGCCTCAAAACAAAAAGAAACATAAGGCCCCTAAGCCTAATCTTCACCCGAGCCTTCGGTCTCTTCCTCGGCTGATTCGAGGTCAATATCCGAGTCCTCAGGATCGAATACAGCCTTCGCCTCTGCCTCGAGCCTCTTGGCCTCCTCGATAAGATCTGATAAATCCACTCCGGTGGCTTGAATTTCTTCGGGAGCCTCTCTTCGAGATAAACACCGCTCGTACTCAGCCTGAAGATCACTAGCCTTCTCAGCAACAGTTACGGCAGCTTTATACTGGTCCAACATATCGTCATAGCTCGAGATTTGGCCAAGGGATCTTTTGTGTTTAGCCCGCAGATCGGTGATATCCCGGCCCAGTCTACCCCGCTCTGCCTCGGCCGCAGCAAGTGACGACCCAAGTTCGTTAACTTGATCCTCCATCACCCGAAGCTGCTCTTTAAGAGCATCTCGCTCGGCAACAGCAACAATTGTCGTTTATTGGAGGGTATTGAGCTCGGGTTTGATCCCATCAAGCTCCGCCTGAAGTTGATCAATCTGGCTAACGTAAGCCCGGGCCTGAGAGGGAGGGGCATTAGCATCGGCTATTAAAGGTTTATTATAAAATTCGAAAGCCCTTACCTTCTCTGCCAGCTGGTCATGTTCCCGCTTGGCATCGGTAGCCTCGTTTTGAGCCGCTGCCAAATCTGATTTAAGGGTAGAGAAATCAGGGAGAGTCGAGATATACTCCAATTTCTGCCCATAGAGATCCATGAGCTCATCCACCTGCTGAGTTTTCCTTTTGAGCTCCCCCTTTAGCCGATCCACTTCTGACCTAAATCGGTGGAAGCTTGCATGATGAAGCACAGAGGCCGTTAAGGAAAAGAGGAGCAGTTATTAAGATGGGGCAAGAAACTAAAGCTAAGTGAAAAAATGAGGGAACAGGACATACTCGGTTCAAAGCCTGCTGAGCCTCGTTGAAAAGGAAGGATTCGATGACTTCAGCCATCTTCTTCCGGTCCTCTTGGGACACCAGAGGATATAGATAGCTGGCCACCCCGATCGGCCCCGACAACATGTTCATATCAGCCGACACCTTGAAAGAGATCAGCCTCTTTCGATTCGGGTCGGCGCTGGGGGCAGGAAAGACTTTCTCCAATCTGGGACCAAAATTAACCCCGAAATGGTTGGCCACGGGGATGGATAAATGTTCGAACCCCGACATGTCGGGTGCGGGTATCTTATAATTCCCATAACTGGTTGTCTTTTCTAGCTCTGTTGACCCTTCGGTCATTTTGTTTTTGTCTTTAGCATCGTCAGTGGGAATACCCACCAATCGAGGGGGCGAGTCCTGTATGCAAATAATTGTCTCAGCCGAAGCCACAACTTGTATCGGAAGGACAGAACCAATACCATACAAAGGCGGAATGTTAAGTACCTTTGAACCCGGTATGGAGGGAAGATGTCTTCAATCCAGCGACTGCAGTCGGGAGCCGTCCCGAGCCTCGAGTGGGTGCGGGCTCGATATTAGCATCTTTGGACGTCCCGATCTTTAACCTGACTCTCCCCACGTCCGTCGGTCTCGGGATATCCCTCGAGCCCGCCGGCATCAGACTTGAGTTTTCCACCAAGGGTGGACTAATCTCTATAGAGCCGGTCGGCTCTTGATTGAGGCCCTCATCGGTAAGCCAGCGCTTACCCAACGCCTGGTCTCCATCATCGGAATTATCCGTTGGTTGACCAACAACATCAACGTCCAGGGCTCGGGCCGAGACATCTTCCGAAGAGGTCTCTCTGGTTGTGAGCCTCGATCTTTTCCTGGCTTCTGAAGGAGCTCGAGAAGACTCGGAGGACCGTATTTTCCTCCTCTCGTCCTTGCCTCCTTGGTCAGGAGCTTCGATGTATTGTTCATCGGCTGAGGCCTCAACAACCTCTTGTCCCCCGATTTTGGTGTCCTTTGAAAGACCTGTAAAGGAAAGAAGAGCAGTTTAAACTTATCAAGTGTGGTATAGCACATAAGAAAGACGGAGCAGCGCTCTGGTGGAAGGACTTATCGTGATTTCCGACCTTCTATCGGGACCGAGACAAATGTCGCTAGTTGCGGTCGGCATAGTTAAGTTGGGAATAGATCTTCCTGATCCATTCATCAATATTTGGAATCGCACTGAGGGTTCAATCAAGTGCTATGAACATACGAGTAAAATCAAAAGGTCAGTGTAGGTTCAGACATATGACCATACCATACCATACCAAAGTAAAGCTACTTACGGGTCGGGTTCCATTTCTCGGGGAATGGTAACTCTTCAGCAGGAATCAGATCCCCTGTTCTGACTCGGACAAATCTGCCCTGCCAGCCTCGGTCTCTATCTTCATCAAGACTAGAAAATAGAGCTTTTTTGGCTCATTTGGTGAGTTTAATCATACCCCCTCGAAAAACACGGGGACTGTACAGTTGGAGTAGATGGTTATCGTGAAGGGAATATTCACGTTCGTAGTAAAGTAATAGAGGAGTACAACGATCCTCCAAAATGACGGATGAATCTGGCCGAGGGAAATATTATACCGCTTGCAAAAATCCACTACCACCGGGTCGAGTGTGCTAAACGTAAAAGGGTAGGTATAAACGCTTAAATACCCTTCCATATAGGTCGTTACAACTTCAGCCTGATCGGGAATAACGACCTCCATACCCTTCCACCCACAGTCTTCCTTGACCTATTCAAGTTTACTTGAGGGTATCGTGCACAAATAGTCCGATATATCGACACCTCGATCCCTTTGTTGAGAAGGTTTCTCAACCTTGAAATCCTTAATGGTCGCGTAATCTTGTGGAATGAAATCTGTCAATACAGGCTCCGATTTTGGGACCGAGGAGGTCTCGCCGGTTTTGGTTTTGAAGATTTGCTCATCAATACGGAAATATGAAGGTATAAAGACTTGTATGAAGGTTTGAAGATAAGATAAAGAACAGATAAGAAGGTATGAAGGTATGAACGTATGAGCGTATAAAGATATGAAGGTTTGCGTATCCAAGCACACGAAGGTAAAAAAAAATTGGTAAAAATCAGAAAAGTGAAAAAGTGAAAGGGGGAGTTTTGATTTTATAGAGTGGGGCCGAGACGGTTCGCATTCCGTAACCGTCTTCTCGACCAACCGGGTCTCGACACGTGCCAATGTCAGAACGATATGACAGATGTGACCTTGATCTTATCTACCCATGGGAAGCTTACATGAGAAGGAATCGGATCGCCCTTCTAGATCATCGGGGCATACATAAGTAAACCGGTCTCCCGACGAGACCTAGGTCGGGTCTTGGCACCGATACTACTATGATCAAGTTAAACTGCCATATCGACCACAAAGGATGCGGTTCTGAACCGGTTACGGTCGAGTACAAAGAGTAAAACATGCAAACGTGGCGGTCGATAGCAAGGAATTTCAAATGTGGGTGTACTCCAGAACGAAATTTCAATTGATTAAATATTGCAAAGACATGTACAAGAGCACAGGTTCAAACAACGCAAATAGAGTACTCAATAAAGTCCGATAAAAAACCGATCCGCAAATTTCTATTAAAATTGTTCCACTTCGCAAAATCCTGACTTTCTCGGATACATCGGTCCATCAGAAAAGCGGAAAAGGCCCTATTCTACGGCTATGAGCTGAAAAAGAAAAGAAAGAAAAATAGCAACACCCTTAACTGGCGTAGTAAGCCGAAGGTTGAGAACTCCGGCCTATCCTGTGGGATTCTATGACGGTACGTGACACTGTCTAGGTATCCCCTTAATTTTCACCGGAAGTGGATGAACCGGGGATACTCGGCTCCGGCAAGTCTTCATCATCAAGTACTATTGTTAGCGGGGTTTCACCAAACGGCATTTCCCGACGGTTCTCCATGATATGACGGGTTCGGACCCGAGAGCCAACCCCTGAATGTCTAACTGGTACCCTCGGCGGCGCAGATGTTTTTCTTCCCTGAACGACATCCTCGGCTACGGTCTTTACCTTAGAAGTTTTTCTCGTCGGAAGTCCTGAAATTCAAATACACTGGGTTGAGATACGATTCAGAGAAATGAAGGTCGAGTGATCGGATTAAGAAATTACCATGGCTTTTTCCTTTCCACCCTTCGGGTGCCATTCTCCTCTAGGAACTGTGTTACGGGAAGCTCGGAGAAGGGTAACCACCCATTTAAAGATAGCTGTATCGAGTTCAGGTTCAATCGGATTTGGTGATAGGTTCCACATCTCCGGAAAATCAGTAGACGATGGTCGATAAAGTTGAGTTGTACGTATCATCACAAACCGATGAAGCCAATCTCGGTCATAATCATCCTCGAGGTCAATCAGACTTCGGTTTCCCCGAGGAAGTAGGTGAACAATCCCCTCTCGGATCACTCGAGGTATGTATATATGAAGTAAATGGTCAAGGGTGAAGGCAATCCCGGCCATGTTGGCCAACTTCTCAATGCAGTATACAAGTCTCCAAATCCGTGAGGCAATCTGGCCGATACATACCCGATGCCGACGACAAAAGTCCTCGATCACTCGAGGAACAGGGAGAGTAAACCCAATGGCGAAAGGATAAGTGTATGACAACGAGTAACCAACAACATGGTGATTTATTTTTACCCCATTCCTAATAGGGCGAACGTCAACATCTGGGCCTAAGTTGCAGTCTTCCCTGACTACGGCAATGGTGTCATCGTCAATACAAGATTCGAAATTCTCCACCGAATCAAGATGGTAAGAGATTTTGCAATCGTTCGCATATTTAAATCCCGATGGAAGGATATCAGCAGCGAGAGATTCTAACTCCTTGTCAGAACAGGCGGCCCCCGTTGGCGACAGAAACGAAGACCGATCTTCACCTTGGGTTAATAATGGAACATAAGCCATAACCATGACAGGTATAACCTAAC
Organism: Lycium barbarum; assembly: GCF_019175385.1. Lineage (NCBI taxonomy): Eukaryota > Viridiplantae > Streptophyta > Magnoliopsida > Solanales > Solanaceae > Lycium > Lycium barbarum. The sequence goes on along the minus strand of NC_083345.1, from coordinate 99,892,781 downwards.
AATGGATGATCACGCCTTGATGGAAGAAGGTTCAAAGCTCGAGGAGGGCTATGGGCTTGGTGTGGAAATCGCCTCAAGGTTTTTGGGAGAAGCAAGGTTTAGATTTGAAGAACGCAGATGCATGAAAAAGAATGCATGGGCTTTATATAGAAGAGAAATCAAAGGGTCCTGTAGCATATCAAGGACTCTGACAAAGGGAGGCTTCCCAAAAAAGATTTGGCGGCTAAGTAATAATGACCTAGCATCGGGCAGAGTGAAATGTTGACTAGAAGGTCTTGTCCTAGGTAGATGGGTGCAGCTGCTCAGCTTCATTTGGGTCCATTTCCCGCAGTCAAAATTTCACCTCGGGAAATAGGGGGACTATCTGTATACGGGTAAAACTGAGGATATGGATATACTCGGTTTCCCGATGTTAACGTTATGCTCGACCAGGGTACCACCAGTTTATCGGGGATCAGGCATCAAGCTCGATCTGGAATGAGGCATTAAGGCGGAATGAAGAGGCGGTTAACCACCATGAAGAGAAGACCGGAATATCCGCCCTCAGCCAGATATTTCGGCACCAATCCCGGCAACAGCTGTCAACAGATTCCTTTCCTTACTTAGAATTGTACTAGGGTTAGGACTCCTCTACTATATAAAGAGGAGGCCCCCATTCATTTAAGGGGTCGGGCTACACACAGAAAAAGAGAGATCATGTACTAAACAAGGCAATATAATCATCTGAGTTCATTCGTCTTTTCTAAAAGTTCTCTTTATTGTTCATTGTTCAAACGTCTGGTCATAAGGATTCGACCTCGGTTCTCAGTACCCGAGGCCAGTCATTATTCATCTTTGGTCAGATTTACATATTTCATTTTACTTATTCGATTGTCGTGTAATCTAATCTCGTATTGAATTAAACCACATATCTTTAGTACCGCACATAAATTCAATTGTTCTCCGTTTTAAGGCTAAACAATTATGTATAATCCTTTCCCCCAGGTATAATACAACAACATTAACCAGTGAAATTTCACAAAGTGGGGTCTGAGAAGGGCAAAGTGTACGCAGACCTTACCCCTACCTTTTCGGGAGACCCTCGGCACCCCATATATATGCAGTATAATATTGTATATTGGGCTACATGGCATAAATATTTTCAAAGTGATGTAGCATCGCTCTTAAACGTCCAGCAATAGTATTTATCGTTTTTATCAAAATTTTGGCTTTTTTCTCTTATTTTTACCTTAAGATATTGATTAAAATAAGCACCCTCTTTCAACTTCTTCCCTTAGATCTCTTTATTAGTTTTTTTATTATAAGAATCAACACGTATGGACTTTACATTATAGCATTTGAAGAGTCTGGATTTCCCGAAGAACATTGTATGGCTGCATATATTAATTTCTGTCATTATTATTTATTACTATTTGAAGTTACTTTCATACGTACTATTTTCATTATTTTATTTCTACTCCAATGTAATTGTATTTATTTTCACGTGTTTACTTACATCTATGCAAATTGTGTTTCTTATTCTTAATTATATTAGGAGGGGGTCACGCGTCCCCCTAATCTCGGGAATACCCTGTACATATATGGTGTATATAACTTAAAGAATGTATATGTATTTAAAAGGATCCTTGGGAGATATTCATTTCTTTGGTGCATTTGGTTGTTGTGCCCTTAGGTCCTTATATGACACCTAGGTTCGAGTCTCGCTTGCAACACCTTTTTTTCTATTTTTTGTTTTGTTTCCATTCTAAACCCATTTTAGTTTCTTTCAATTTTGAAGTTTATACTTTATACTACTACTTTATCAATATCTTAGCATAATTATTAAATTTTCAAAGAGTTGCACGTCAAACTTTTACATAATAAATGACATATCTATATTAAGGCAATAGTCATTGGTGTCCCCTCTGCGTCAAAATTCTGGGTCAGTCTCTGATTGCAGGAGGTTGCAAGATTCAACACAATGTGTGTAAATAAATCTGTTCTTATTCCTGATACTAATTGGCTTCACACTCCATATATACTATTTATTATTTAATTCCTAGTCTATTGTAATTAGTCTCCTTATTTTATTTATTTGCACATGTTTACTTACATCTATGCAAATTATGTCTCTTACTGGGTGTATTGCAGCAATTTATGTAAATAAATCAGTTCTTATTCCTGAAGACTATTTGGCTTCACACTCCATACGTACTATTTATTATTTAATTCCTAATCTATTTTAATTAGTCTCCTTATTTTATTTATTTGCACATGTTTACTTACATCTATGCAAATTATGTCTCTTACTGGGTGTATTGCAGCAATTTGTGTAAATAAATCAGTTCTTATTCCTGAAGACTATTTGGCTTCACACTCCATACGTACTATTTTTTATTCCTACTCTAATGTAATTGTCTCCTTATTTTATTTATTTTCACATATTTACTTACATCTATATATGCAAATTGTGTTTCTTACTGGGTGTATTTTAGAAGCCATACCTGCAAGATTCAACACAATTTGTGTGAATTCCGAGACAGGACATTAAATCTCAAACGAAAAGTTATAATTACGGTGAGAGTTTTTTTTAAAATAATTTTGTATCTATATATTGTTGTTGTAGTCTGTCTCTCTTTGAATTTAGATTTTAACGGATCATCACAATAAAAGTGCTTTGAGTGATATATTTGTTAACATATTAGCCATCAATAAGCTTTTTATATCTTACGGAATTGCAATCATTTTTCAATTTTTATGTCCTTTCTATTCTTTAAAAATTATCTCAGTAGTTTTGAAGTCTTTACTATACAAAATAATATAAGAGAGTTTTATGAATTAAGAACTCCCAAGGCATCGCCTAAGGAAAAGAAATATATAACGTAATTTTCTTATAATACCTAAGCTTTGCTCTCCGATCATTATAAAAATTGTGGTGATTTACTTATCAAGAATCACTAAAGTTATTGTTAAACTAGTGAATTTGTCCGCGCTTCACACTGTCTTGAAAGACTTCATTTTATATACAAAAATTTTATAATAATTTAATATTTATTCAAAATATACAAATTCATATAGATTATACTTCAAATTTTAATGTGATTTATTATTGACACTTCATTTTACATTTTTATCTAGTTTTTTTTTTTTTTATCACCTAAGAGTTTTCAGTTTTAAAAACACTTGAGTTTTGTATAAGCCATATAGGTATAAATATATCTTCTTCTTTTTTTAACTTGTAAAAAAAGAAAATAATGTTAACAAATTGGTCTCTTTATGTGCATATGTATAATAAATTTTAAAACATAATTTCCTTGTACATATAATTTATGTAAATAATTACTCAAATTTCGTTCTTTGAAGAGAGTTCAATAGTGTCATCATTTTTATATATAAAAAAAAAGATTGATATCTCTTAAACAGTTGAGCGTGCCAGCACATGAGGTGGAGAAAAGTACTTTCCTCTTTCCCTAACTTGATTAATTCAAAATAAAAATAAAAAATTGCTTTCTTACTTTGTTAATCAATGGCGTAAAATGAAACTGTTACACCTCGGAAAATTTCATATCGTTGCACGGTGAATAGACTAACGCAGGGTAAGATGCATATGATGTCCCTACAAGTAATTAAGAAAGGGTACTCATTGATTCTAATTAAGATTCCAAAGACATTTGAGGCAAGAGAAGAAAGTTCGTTGAAGAATGTAAAGTATAAGTAGTGTTTTAGAAAGGGTTTGCAAGTACCGAGCTAATGTTGATTTAATAATGTCTTGAGGAAAAGTTATAACGCTCCTTAGATTGCTAATGAAGTATTAAACTAGTGCTAAGAAGGTTCCTTAAGGATTGGAGATCAAACAAAACGACGAGATTGACTTCAGAAAAATGGAGTTATACGACCACTTATATGGTCCGTATAACTTTATACGGTCTGTATAAGGGGTCTGTATAACCTTACAGAAAAAGGGATTTCCCCGATGGTGAAATATGGCCACTTTACGGACCGTATAATATTATACCGACCATATAATATTATACGGACCGTATAAGGGTCCGTATAAGTTCCGTCGGGCTGGGTATTTTTCAAGTATAAATACATGCTCCCACTTCTAATTTTTCATTCTTCCAACTTCTCCACTTCTCTCAAGACCTCTAGAAGGTTCCACATATTTCACTAACATAAATTCAAGGGAAACCAAAGATCAAATATCAAAACTAGTAGAATCAAGTGCAAGAATGTTAATAAGGATTGATGGAAGCTAGAAATTTCTTTGGAAGGGGAGCTAGGGTTTTCTCCAAGTGAAGTATTTCCATCCAAAACTTACTCCTACACAATCAAAGGTGAGTTTTATGATCATTTCATGATATTTAGAATATTGAAGGGTTGAAAGACTTGGATTACGGAAGAAAGTATAATATGGAGCTCAAATGTGAAAATAATGGTGTTCTTGAATAATAGTTTTACATGAACCCTAATTCTTGATATATTATGAGTATAATCTTATTATAAATGGTATTAAGAAAATTGGAGAAGCATTATATGAGGATGGATGTGGTGTTATATTATGACTATGGTTATGAATAACTTGGCGAGGGAATTTTGAGAATTGGATAATGTTGAACTTGTTGGAGTTATTGATTATGATATTATGAATGTTGGGAGTTGTTATATTATATGGAGGAAGTTGTAGAAACAAAGGAGATGCTGCCCAATTTTCATTAGCTTTAGCTTAGCTTCAAGTATGTTTCCGATTATCTAATCTTAGTATGAATTCCCTTGAATGTAGAATTACGAACTTGGAAGGAAGCGTTTAGTCGACAAGTTAGAAAGGCGAAAAGGTATGTAAGGCTAGTCCCTTCTTTTCCTAAGGCATGATTCCTATAATATGACATTCCTTTATCTCTCCATGACTTTCTCATATTCCGTAAATTATAAGTCTATGGCTATCAAAGGCTACTCATATGACAATGATGATGATGAGTCTAAGTCTAGAGAATCCCAAAGCGTATGATATGATATTCTTATGAAGTTAATGATTTCTTGATGTTATTCATTGTTGCTAAACTCACTTTATAATGCTAGTTCCTTCAAGGTGAGGCATGATGATCATGACTACTCCATAATGGAATCGGGGGTTCTCGACCTTACGTCACCCCGATAGAGTTATAATTTGTACTTGAGTTTTAATGCATGCTTTATGATAAGTATATGATAATGAGATTACACCGAACCTATATGGCCGGGCAGACACCGCTAAGGTGGGCGGCATATACACCATGTCTAGATGGCATGGGCAGAAACTACTAGTGGGCGGCATGAGATGGTTACCCCGGACGTGGGAGGCCTGGACGCGGGCTAATGATGATCACACCGTACCTATATGGTCGGACAGCTTATATATGCATACTTGATATGATGTTGTTTATGACGTAAGTTAACATGCATTATTCTAGCTTAAGTGACATTCAGTTGCAGGTTGTTTCCTTACTTAATGCTCTCTTATCTCTTCGATATGTTATTATTGTTCATGCCTTACATACTCAGTACATTTTTTGTACTGACGTCCTTTTCTTTTATGGATGCTGTGTTCATGCCCACAGGTAGACAGGGAGGTGGCCCAGATCCCTAGGAGCTACTCAGCAGATTTACAGGAGCACTCCACTATTTCGGAGGTGCCATTTTTGATACATTATTTTGTGTATATATTTGGGCACGACGGGGTCCTGTCCCGTCCTTATGTCTCAGTACTTTAGTAGAGGCTTGTAGATACAGATGCATGGGTAATAGTTGTCTCATGGATACAACAGTGTATATTCTTGTTTATCATTTTTGCAGCCGTGAGGGCTTATGCATATTTATGTATTGCCTTGGGAGTATATGTGTCCAGGATGAGTATGATGACTAACGTAATGAGTGGTGCTCGGTAGTCAGCTCCGGGTACCCGTCATGGCCCCTAGTTGGGTCGTGACAGAAACCTCCATTTTTTCCCTTTGTAATAATCACTCTCAATTAAAGTCATCAATAGGAGAAAGAATTACATAATTGAATTACACAAAATTCGGAAGGTTGAAATAAAATTGGGAAAGAAAACGTAAGAGAAAGAAGTAACAGGGTTCTTAATGAATGTAAAAGAATATTGAGTGAGATTTAATAATTTGAATGTGGAATTAATTACTTTCGCTATTCTATCATTAGAAGTTAAAAAATGAATTAAGCAATTAATTTTGAAAAGAAAAATAGATAAGCCCATGAATACATTTCTAGAGTACATCTATATCTATCTATATATAATAAGAGAAGCAAAACAATATTTGGATGACAAGTGTCATCACCAGAAAATTTGGCATTTCTAAATTTTGAAAATTATTTAAAAAAAAAAACTGAATTAAAAATAACACAACAATTCAAATTAAAGGCTGAATGACTCCTATAATTTCGGTAACGATTACAAATGCCATCGGTAACTAATACAAATGTTATTATGCCAGCAATAACTTCCTTTAATTTTTCAGTTCTTATCATCTAAACGTTTATTAGTGTTGGGCCCATTTTCTACAATTATTCAATCATTGCACTTAGAACTTCGGTAAGTAATACTAATGTTTCTTTTTTCAATTTTTTTTATTTCTTCTGCATCTTTAAAGTACATAGCATGGCTTAACACTCTTAATTAATTCAACTTTGGCAGAGTTTGTGGAAATCTATGGCCACTCGACTGAGAGGAAAATTCTCAGTTATATGCCCATACTGATGCACCTGGGCTGAATCACAGCTTTTTGTATGTGTTTGTTTGTATTGAAGGTATCATGAAAGCAATTATATTAGATCAAAGACAAAAAAAATACATAGAAGCAAGGGAAAAACACATGAGGCACCTATATTAAACTTCTCTGGCATATAAATTATTTACATATCCAAATAAAACTACTTTTGTAGATACATTATAGTTCTATCAAATTTAATTTCATGTGAATAAGTTAGAAAATTATGTCCTCCCTCCCTTATGCTTTTTGTTCAAATACCATGGCACAATATATAAAATTGCGGTAACCTCGGTTTTAGTATAAAAGTTTGTTCAATTCATGTATATTGCCAATTTGCAATCTATCTTTAAAATTTCTTTCTTCAGTGTTTAGTTTTAGTTTATTTTGATATGCGGTAACTTATTTTTTCTTATTAAGTTTCTTATAAATTTGAAGGAAATCTAAACAAGGGGTCTTGCTTGCAGGTCTACTGGGTATGTTACAGTTCTTTCGTCCTATAGTCCAATGTGCAGTTTGTCAATGTACAGTCAGATGGGGAACATGCATCGAGTGAACAATCAACACAAGATCAATTAGCAAATAAGTCCTTTGCTCAATATCCACAATGTGGTTTTTCAATATCCCGGTGCTAACAACCTTAGTATTTGAAAGGCTCAATAATATGGCCATACGCTGCTTTTACAGTAACAAATTGAGGTATTAAAGTTTCTCTTATTCCTCTGCATCAAACTTTATATTTGCTGTACTTAGTGTTATTCTTCATTTTCTTAGGATAGTTTATTTTTCTTGCTTTTTGATATCTTGGTGTAAATATGTTATTTTTTATTAATCAACATCACCAGCTATTGCTGTGTGATTCCATTGCCAAAAAAAAAAAAGGATGACAAGTGTCATCACCAGAAAATTTGGCATTTTTAAGTTTTTATGACTTGAATTTTTTTTTTTTTTTTTTTTTAAAATGAATTTAGAAATAACCCAACAATTCAAATTAAAGGCTGAATGACTCCTACTATTTCGGTAACTAACACAAATGCCATGGGTAACTGATTTTGCAAGAGAACATATATTTTCTCAAACATCAGTGAAAAATATTTAAGATTAGGTAAATGCACATGCATTAAGATGTCCTACTAAATTTACACCTTTTTGCTGAAAATATATAGCAAAGCTATCATGATTTTTATGAAGTACTGCTTATAGTTTTAGCTTATTTTTTGACTTATGTACGAACATGCTATAGAATAATAATTGCTATCTGTCATCAGAAACTTCTTGGGTGGCAAATAGTTGTGGAGATTTATGGTATGGTGTTTTTTGATCCATTTCATCATCATAAAATAAGTTAATGATTTCTTTAAGTATCAACGCTTTATTCTGATATTGATGCTTTCTCTTAAAAAATTCATATAGTTAATGATTTCTTTAAGGTTTATGTAATTTAGTCTTTGTTTCTTTTAAATATACTGTATGTGGAATTAACTTGATGACAATTTTGGAGGTGATATTTGAAGAGGTAACGATTATAGTTCATTAGAATTTACTACTTCTCAATTTGATATGTTCTGTTAGGCATGATTGAATGAGCATGAAAATTTGTTCTCAATATACTTTCATTACATGTAAATTGAAACATGAGTAGGAAGAGCATGTAATTTTCAAAGAGTTCATTGATTATAAAAAGATAAGGACTCTAAAGTTATGATTATTGTCCGCGCATTGCGTGGGTATAAAATCTAATATATAAAATATGAGAGGTATAAGTAATGTGGTTAAGCCAAGTGACAAGCTAATAACAAGCCACTTGATAATTTTAGGACAAAATTAATGAGAATTAGGACAATTTTTTTTGTAATTGTATCAAATTCCTTAATTGATGATTTAATTTTTTAACTGAAAAATAAGGTTTAAATTATTGAATATAACACCGGCAAACTTAGCCATGACAACTTCTCATCTTTATCTTAGCATCGTAATTATAGGACCTTTCAAATTCAAATACTCCATATATCTTTTTAGAAAAAAATAATTATTTATTAATCAATGAAATTCTCTACCTCTTTTTTTTTTCCTTGCTGTAAAGTAGAATACGTTCTAAAGTTTTAAACCTATAATTAGTTGAAGACAATTGATTTCTAAAGTTTAAACCTAAAATTTAGAACACATGCATGATTAAAAAAAGTTAAATGAATTAAACAAAGCAAATTGGATGCATATGTAGTTATCTCAGATCATATGACTTTATTAAGATTTACTAGAGATAAATCACCTCAAATTACCTTCTCTAACTTTAGAAAATTATATACGAATGAAAGTATTTAAACTTCAATTTTAATTAGAAAATATAAAATGAAATATTTAAACTATAGCCAATAAAACTCACGTTTACTCACGTTTTATGGCTCCTTTTTATAGCAATTAAAAAAACAAGTTTTTGTCTGCTTTCTACTTTGTTTTTTAACATTGTACTTATCCAAATCAACACAATTGAAATTTTTTAATTTGAAAATTATTACAGTTTAGAATTTTATCATTAGGGATAATCAAAAGATCAACACTTTTCAAAATACAACATACTTCGAATAAGATAAGAATTACACATCTAAAGTGATCATAAATATTTCAGTAATATTGTTATTTATTGTCATTCAAAATTGATAATATTAATTTTTTAAATATATAGAATAAGTTTAATTTTTTAAATTTGAGTATAGATTTTTAAAACAAGAAATAATTAGATTCATATAAATGGTAGATATTATTAATATTTTAAATAATATTATTATGAGGTCAATTTAAATATTTTGACTTTTGAATTTGAATTTGGTGAAATATAACAATGTTTGAATTTTAAAAAAAATATATTAAAATTTCAATTGGGCTTGATAGATAATATATTGAATATGGGATAGGCTTTGCTTCTTTTTTTCGTTAGAAAATAAAGAAAGGGGAAAAAAAGGACGAAAATAAGAAGATAAAGTTGCATTTTACGTACCATTTATTTCTTGAGTACAACGATTTTATTTGCATAATAGTCTGATGATATTCTTTTAATCTAAATTTTGATCTGTAGATATATTTACTGAATTTGAAGATAAAGTTTTCATTTTAAGTTGAATACTCTTTTTTGAATTTGAATCTATATCCTTGTCAGACTTGGTACCCAGGCCATCCAGAAGAAAAGTAGTTTCAAGTACCTTGGGTCTATTCTGCAAAGTTGCGGGGAGATTGATGATGATGTCACACATCGTATTGGGGCAGGGTGGATGAAATGGAGGCTTGCTTCCGGAGTGCTATGTGACAAGAAGGTGCCACCAAAACTTAAGGGCAAGTTCTACAAAGTGGTGGTTAGACCGACTATGTTGTATGGGGCGGAGTGTTGGCCGGTTTAGATCTCTCACGTTCAAAAGATGAAAGTTTCCGAGATGAGAATGTTAAGATGGATGTGTGGCCAGGAGTGACAGGATTAGGAATGAGCATATTCGGGATAAGGTGGGGGTGGCCTCGGTGGAAGATAAGATGCGAGAAGCGAGATTGAGATGGTTTGGGCATGTGAAGAGGAGAGACACAGATGCCCCAGTGCGGAGGTGTGAGAGGTTGGCCATGAATGGTTTCAGACGAGGTAGGGGTAGACCGAAGAAGTATTGGGGAGAGGTAACTAGACACGACATGGTGCAACTACAGCTTACCAAGGACATGACCTTAGATAAGAGGGTTTGGAGGACCCAAATTAGGGTAGAAGGCTAGTAGATAGTCTCGTTTTCCGTTCTTATTAGTAATCGCATTATCGCAATATAATTTCTTCTACTCAGATTTCTGCTATTATCTGTTATTTCCTGTGCTTTGATTATCCTGTGTTATCTGTGTCGCTTGCATTATTTCATTTCATATCGCTTTGATTCTCTTAACCTTATCTGACTTCTTTTTATGCTTTTATTGAGCCGAGGGTCTTTCGGAAACAGCCGTCCTACCTTGGTAGGAGTAAGGTCTGCGTACACTCTACCCTCCCCAGACCCTACGATGTGGGATTTCACTGGGTTGTTGTTGTTGTAATCTATATCCTTGTCCTCATCTATCTCCCTTTCCTTCACCTATTTAATCCCCTAAAATATGAAGTAGAAGCCAATATTTACAAAGTTCAGTAAGATATTTATTAGAAAGAATATGAGAATTTAATTTTTATTGATTTATTGTTTTCATTATTTTAGGAAGCTATCTGGTAACGCTTCTGTTTTTTTTTTTTTTTTTGTGATATTCTTTTGATCATATGACTTAATATTGATTTCGTTTTGGTCTATCATGTTACAATTGTCTTTCGTTATTATTCATGTTTTTAGTTTCTGTACTTTGTGTTAATTAATTACATTATTGTTGTTAACTTTTCTCACTCCTCTGTATGTAACCATGCAGCAACATCAAATTTGTTGTCAATTAATCTATATGATTGTCTATTAAATCTGCTAATTCTCTCTCTCTCTCTTTTCTGAATGTTTCTCGCTCCTCATTTTTTGAATGTTTTTTTTTTTTTAAAAAAAACTGAATAGTAGTGCTCTATTTTTCTATACTCAAATTTGAAAAATTGAAGTAGAGGCACAATTACACAACAAAAGGCAGCGAAGAGTACTTTTCTCTTTCGACATAGGAGATCTAACAAAAGGAGATGAGACAAGCAGAGAAAATAGTATTTTTTTTATAGAGTTGTTATTTATAGTCGTGTAAATTTATTTTCATTTCAACAACAAAAATCTTTGTTTCCGTGAATATTGCTATATGGTCTTCTCATTATTCTATTCACATTAATTGTCGAATAAAAATATCAATACCATGGTTGCTGATGTTAAAAGCTTTATTATGTTTAATAGTTATTTTTAATTGGTTAACATATGTCAAATTGGATATAATAAAAAATTATTTTTACTAAATCAAAATGTGTTGTGATGTTAATAATTTATAAGCTATATATATATATAGAAACATGAGTCATGTTTCTATACAGTTCGTCGTCAGTCACTTAAAAAACTAAGGTGGGCCCCAATCCTTTTTAAAAGTAAAAAATTGAAAAAAAAAATTAAGTGGGCCCCAATCTTCTTTAATAGTAGAAAAATTATAAAAATAAAATAATAATTTAAGGTGGGGTCCAATCTTCTATAATAATAGGAATGAAAAAAAAAACAAATTTAAGGTGGAGCTCACTCTTCTATAATAGTAGAGATTACAAAAAAAAAAAATTAAGGTGGGGTCCGTGTGGAGAATTAGGAGGCAATTGCAGAAAAAAAAATAAGGTGGGGTCCACGTGAAGAAGTAGGAGACAATTGCAACCGAAAAAAATAAGATATTTAAATAATGATAATAAATTCAGAAAATGGTAAATGTACGCTTAGAGAAAATGTAAAGAAGAGAAGTTCGGGAAAAAAACAATAACGATTTAAATTGAACACAAAAACTGCTAAAGAAGTCATAAAACCAAAAGATTTAAAACTTATACCTAAGTTTGGACACATACGTCTCACACCAATAATGAGGAATAACATCAAGAAGACGAAATATAAACGGTCTTCTATAATAGTAAATTAAAAAAAAAAAAAAAAGTGGGTCCCACTCTTCTATAATAGTAGAAAATTTTAAAAAAAAATTAGTTGGGGCACACTTTTCCGTAATAGTACAAATAAAAAAAAAAAAAAACAAATTTAAGGTGGGGCCCACTCTTCCATAATAGTAGAAATAAAAAAAATTAAGGTGGGTCCATGTGAATAAGAAGGAAAAGAAAAGAACATTTAAATAATGATAATAAGTTCAGAAAATGGTAAAGAAGAGAAATTCAGGAAAAAAAAAAAACGATTTAAATTGAACACAAAAACCCCTAAAGAAGTCATAGAACCAAAAGATTTAAAACTTATACCTTTGGGTATAAGTTTAGACACATACGTCTCACACAAATAATGAGGAATAACATCGAGAAGACGAAATATAAACGGTCAAGAAACGTATTTGGCCACGTGTCACTTTTACACTCCTTTTACTTTTCACCATTTTATCATGTTCATATAATTCCACTTAATAGACAAATAACATTTGTGTATATGTATTAATGTTCATCTATATATATGCATCGACAGTGCAAATTTAGGTATGTTTATTAGTAGTATAAAATATATATAGTATCACTACCCAATACATAAATCTTTACAATTGTACACAACTACATACACATAGATACACTATATAATTCAAAGTGTTGAGCCCGTGCGCAGCACCGGTATACGCCATCTAGTATATATATATATATATATATATATATATATATATATATATATATATATATATATTAATGGGATGTGATAGAAATGTTAGTTTTGTTATACCAAAACGTCTAATGTAATCACAAATGTGATATTAATATTGAATTCTTGAATTTGAAAATAAAGTTTTTTAAATTTAAGTTGTTTCCTGAAACAGATGCTAAATGTTTTTAAATGATCAATCCCAAAAAAACCTACAGTATGGATTTATTAAAAAGTTTAGTAAAAATGCTATTTCAAGTGAAAATGTTACAAGATAAGAAAATAATTATTTTGTATTTGTAGTAGAAGTTTAATTCTACGGTAAAGAAGAAAAATATATTTGCTTTAAAAAAATATATGGTATTATAAGAACATACAAAGAAAGAGGAAAAAGTAAAAATTCAAATTTACAGAAAAAAAAAAAGGATAGACTATTTGAGTTTGAAATGAGAAATTACGTGAGAAAAAAATCTATCTATTGATAGGATCACGTAAATAAAAGATAAAGCTAAAAATAAAATAAAATAAAATCGAGAGGGCGTGGGGGTGCGGGTGGGGAGGTTGGGGGGTGGGGTAAGTTGGAAATTTCAAATGTTATAATTTTATGTATTTAATAATTTGATGAATACAATTTGTTACAATAAGTTTTTTTAATATCGACCGTGCAACGCGCGGGTACGGATACTAGGACAAAGCTAATGAGAATTGTAATAAATTTTTTGAAATTTGAATGAAAGATAAATAATTTGGATGAAATAAAATAAAAAAAAATATTTTCAATAGGAGTGTTTCTCTAATCAAATTCAAAAGTTCGGATGTTTATCTCTTTTTCTTTTTACCATTATCTTTTGTCAAATCATCATCTAATAATAATAAATAAATAATATTAATTATTTAATAAAAATAATAACAGTAAAATATATAAAAGTAGTCTAGCATAAGATGCCAAGTACAAGCTAATAACAAGCCAATTTGTAATTTTAGGATGATTTTTATTAAATTATTAAATTGTGTAATAACATTAATTTTAATTAAAGGATACTTTTATTTTTAATTTGAATTGAAGATAAATTAGAGTTCATATCAATTAGTGTAACTGAACATGAGAAATCTTACTAACCAAATATCACTTTAAATTTAAATTAAAACTAAACAATCAAAATGTGTCAAACTTTATCCTTAGCAATATGTAATTATCTAGAAGTATTCAACTCAAAGATATCTTTAAAAAGAATGATCCGTTAACCAAATACCACATCTATTAAATTATAGTATATCATTAAAATATAAGAAAATTTTCTCACGTAGGCAATTTCAATAAATGTAACTAAAAATACTGTTTTTATGTTGTTAATAAAAGTTATATATGTATTAACCTCTGTATGATTTATTTTTTTGGGGGTAACAAATGAAAAAATAAAAGATAAAAGAAAAAAAAAAGAGAAGAAAATGTAAGGAAAAGGTAGAAAAGCATTAGGAATGGTAACGATAAGGATAAGGATCCTTTTAGTATATTTTTTTTTTTGAATTGATCTCATCCCTTTCAAATATTTCTCTCAACTCAAATGCATAGATTATTAGATAAGGATTGGATTTGAATTTAAATAAAATTTGAATTGGAATGAAGTTTTAAGTTTAACTTCTTATTGATCATTAGTTATATTCGTGAATGTACTTTATTTCTTCATACTCTCCATTTTACAAAAATTTTATCAGTTTTAATGTTTCCATTTTCTATATGTGGGTTGTGATGGTCGTATTACACAAGATGATGCCACTAAATTATTTTCTTTGCCTACTACGTGAGGCCTGAACTCAAGTAAGTAGTATTCTTTAGTGTAATTATCTGATTTTGTTCATTTATTCATTTATTTTTTGATAGAAATGAATACATTTGACTATACATATAAAAAAATCACTTTCTGATTGAGAATATAATTAATTAAGTTATCACTTTCTAATTGCTAATGTCGTTACTATTTTAACATTATTATTATATTGAAACTAATGCTCATACTATTATGACCTTTTGATTTATTTTGGCTTTGTTCTCCTCTTTTTGTTATTGATCATTACTCTACTCGTGGAAGGAGAGCCTTGGAGCAACGATAAAAGTTATCTCCATGTCATTCTAGGCTTAATTTTTAATGGAAATGCTCAAAATCTTTCATAGGTCATTCTACCCTGTTATGTTCCATCTGCAAGTAATTTTTTTTAAGGGTATCTTTCTTTTCTTAGCTTGCTATTTTTATTTATTTTATTTTAGTTATAGCACATTTCAAGACGAGTTTGACATTTAGGCAATAATTTATATTTTACATTTTTTTTTTTTTTGGTTTTTATATATTTTACTTCTTGAACACGTATAAGATTAAGCATTTTGTGGGATCCACAAGTGAATTCAAGATTTATTTGGATTTGAAATTGATGATTTATTGTGTTAGGGGAGAATTTTTCAAATCTAAATTAAAGCAAACTTATTGTTCTTTGGGCAGTTGATTAAAATCTACATACGGAAATGCATGGAAAGATCTTAAAAGAGGTTCGAATAATTTTTTTGAATATTCATGCTTATCAAATTTATTCTCATTGAGCTTTGCATGTTTGTGTCGAATGAAACTATGGATATGTAATAAAGCCTCTTATTACACTACAACCGACCGTCAAGTTTTCATCGAAATCAATTTTTTAGGTTATATTTTACCTCTCTATAATAATTGTTTCATCCTTTTTTTTAAAATAACTTTTACCTATAACAACATCAACTATCCCTATAGCAGTACTCTCTTTGTAAACTTACCCCTTTATAACAGCTATCTTCTTTTTTGGTAATATAATAATTAATCATCTTGATAAAAATATAATATCTAAGATTACCAATAGTAGGTTTAGAAATTTTGATCAAATATTTTGACACTTTAATACATTATTTATAACAAAGAATACTACTCTTTCCAAAACATCAGGGTCTCATTGGTCATCTCATTAGAGCTGTTGAAGCGTTTTAACTCTTTGTACGTAAGGTGCGATAATATTGAAATGTAAGCTAATAGAAAGTATAGAAATGTAACAATATAAGTAGTTAAACCAAAAACGGAATAAAATGCATATTCAGGAAATATATTAGAAACATAGGACTTATAATTCGGATCATGATGTAAAAAAGTCGCATGGTATACCAAATTGCTTAAATTTGAATAAACAAATTGTAAAGCAAAAATACTAAGGCCTCATTTGTTTTCATTAAGATTAAGACGTCTGAATCTGAATGCACATCTGAATAATTAAGATGTTGTATTTAGATCTGAACACTGAATGATTAAGACTGTTTGTTTTTCAACATTTGAACGTGCATAATGTATTTATTTAAACATAATAAATATACAATTAAAATAAAAAGTAACTAAATATTAGAAAATAAATACAAATTTAATAAAATAAAAATATTATTTGATAAAAAATGAATCATTTATGTTTGCTAGTAATGATGGAGATGTTTGTAGTGGTGGTGGGTGGCTTTTTTGGGTGTGGGGTGGGGGTTGATAGGTTGGGGTGGGTGGTGGTGGTGCGGTGGGTCTGAGGGTAGGGTGAGGGTTTTTGGGGGTTAAAGTAAGTGGGTGAGAGGGGGGTAGGGGGTAGGGGGTAGGGGTAGGGGGTAGGGGTAGGGGTAGGGGTAGTGAATGGGGTGGGGTTGGGTGGGTAGTGGTGGGTAGGTGGGGGTTAGGGTGGAGTTGGAGATGGTGGTGGTGAGTTGGGAGGGTAGGGTTGGGGGTGGGTTAGTGGTGGTGGGTGATAAGTGGCGATTTTACCACTTATTACAACCTCTTTGCTTTGATTTTTGTGTTCTTTATCTATGATATGAGGCTATTATTTGTATGTATTGCTACTATTTCAGGCACATTGAGTCATGGAGAGAATTGGGATCCAACCAAGTGAAAACTAGCAAAAAAGAGCAAAAATGAGCTAAGGACACAGGATAGCAAGGCGTGTGACTCGCAGGAGTGTCCTCTGATTCGCACAGTTGAAGCACGGCTTGTCAGGAAAGGATAATAGGAACTTTAAAGGAAAAGCATCGTCCGTGAATCACGCGATTGACTCGCACGTCGTGCCCGTGAATCACGAACCTGTCACGCGCTCTGCCCGAAGACTAAGAAGCTGAAACGTGCAGCGCGCGAGACATGTGTGGAGCGAGCGACTCGTACGCTGCGCCCGTGGCTCATCCCGCGAATCACAGAGGGGGCACGAGGGGGTATTTTTGTCCAGTTCTCTTGAACGTTTTTGGGATGTATAAAAACTCTTCAAGGGTTTTGTAATGGATTATCTTTGGCCATTTTCATCAAGCTTGGAGAGCTAGGTTTTTGCATCCACACTTGAGGATTGATGATTTGAAGATCTTGATAAGAAATTTCTTAATCCTTTACTCATTTCTTCTTTTCCTTGCTATGTATTGATTATCTAAGAGTGTAGTTTTCTATTCCATTATTTGAATCTTGTTTATGAAAATATTCTTGATTAAAGTTTGGTTTGAAACTCTTGTTTTCCTCATGTATTGAATGATTTTATTTCTATTGAAGTGGGTCTTTGTTGTTTTAATTAATCTTGTTCTTTAATGTTTCTCAAGGGATTAGCTAACCCTAAGACCCGCCCATTTACTTCGATTTGAGCTCGAGAGAGGAAGATTGAGGTTGGGAAAGATTAATTAACAAGAATTTGGGGTTTTAAAACCCATCTAATAACTTGAGCTAGAGATAGAAAAATTACTTGAGATTATATTGATTGGACTTAATATCACACTCTAAGTCTTGAGAAAGCTTAGAGTGAAATTCATTGATTTTGTCGCGAGACTTTCGATGAGATTTTAGAGATCATTATCTAATTAGCATAAACTCACTCTTAGTTGTAAAATCGTGAAATACATTGGATCATTACTTGAGAGTAAATTCCCTTGTATCCATGCTTGTGGCCATTGATCATTTTACTTGCTTTCTAGTTAGCCTTATCTTTTTTTAGTTGTTAAATCAAAAACCCAAATATTGAAGAAAAAGTGTTTTGCTTAGTGTAGAAAGTGATAATTCCTTACTTGTTTAAATCGCCTAGTATATTGTTCCCTGTGGGATCGACCCCGACTCATAGTTGGGTAAATTATATTGCGACGACCGTGTATACTTTCTCTTTGAGGAGTGGATTTGGACGTTATCAGTGGATTGGTTGGTTGTGTGGTTGGGGTAAGGTGGGTAGTGTTGGGGTGAGGGGTTGGGGTGGAGGTGAGTGGGAGGGAGGGGGTAGGGTTGGGGGTGGGTGGTGGGAGGGGGTGGAGCTGGTGGTAAAAATTATCCGTACAAAATACCTCTTAATGATATTAAGACTTTGTTCTAAATCTTAATGATTAAGACCTATTCAGATCAAACATGTGCTTAGATCTTAATGTAAACAAATGCACTTAATGACCTAAATTCAGACCTTCATTAAGTGCAAACAAATGAGGCCTAAAAGGTGAAAGAATTCTGGTCAATAAAGTAAAAATGTAAATAGTCCCTTCGGGGACATCCGATAAAAAAAAGAAGTAAAAATGTAAATATTAATTTAAATTTTCATATAATAAGTTTTAATTCTAAAAAAAACACTCATAATCGTCTATATATTAAAAACAAAAGAGAAGGAAATTTTAATTGCTTATTCCATAGAGTACAAAAAATAATAAAATTATTATTATTATTATATATTTTTTTTTTTGGTAATCAACTTATTTTTTCATTAATCACCAAATGCAGAGTTACAAAACCATAGTTAGCTACATCTCAGCTAAACTATCTCAAAAACATTCCTACAGAACACTCTTCAGTACAATGCTCTCAGTTCATATCAAATAAAACACCTAGAAGGAAAGCTTGATCAAGTATATCATCATGGTTGGGGTAGCTCGTACATAGCAGGCATACGCAATGGTCTTGCAATGGCATCCAGTGTAGACTGCCTTCTTTTGAATAATCTAGCATTCCTTTCTATCCATAGAGCATGGATATACTCAGCCACTATGATTTTAAAGAAGCTGGTATGGATGGATTTTCCTTTGGCATTAGCAATAATCTAGTTGATATAACATTCCCATGTAATAGCATTCATTAGTGGTCTCTGTAGCCATCTAAGCAGTCTTTCCCACAATTTTACAGCAAAAGGACACTTTACAAACAGGTGCTCCATAGTTTCATCATGAGTCAGACACATCACACACTTAGAGTCAGCTTGGATTTCCCATTTGAGTAGTCTATCAACAGTGAGTAGCCTACCATGAAGGTGTAACCACATGGTGAACTTAGCTTTTGGCCTGGCATTGTTGGAGAAAACCAGTGACTTCCATGGAACTTTTGGTAGTACAGGCAGCAGTTGAAGATATATGGATCTGATTGATGTGCCGCGAAATTACGGGATATTCGATGCTAATTCCTTAAGCTTTTGTGACTCTTCAAGCACTTCTGTTGTTACTTTTTGTGTATTTATGTTGTTTTGTAGGATAAGATGCCCGGAGAGCATAACGGAGCAAAATAGAGCAAAAATAGAACAAGAAGCACTTTCTGGCAGCACATGCTAGTAACACTTGCTGCAGCATGTTGTGCATGCGAGCAACACTTGCTGCAGCATGTGCTGACAGAGATATTTGCACAACATGCTACGGTTTTGCACAACATGCGACTGGCATGTTGCACATGCGACACAAGATGCGAGTAGCATGTTGTGCACGCAGGGTATTTTTGTCCAGATTTTGTTTCCCATTTTGGCACTTCTATAAATAGAATGCTAGGGTTTGTAAAACTCATCTTTGGCCATTTCGTACAAGTTTTGGAGATTAGGTTCCTACACCACACTTTGGGGTTGAAGATTTGAAGATTTGGTTGAGCATTTCTTAAACCTTTAATTCATTTCTTCAATTCCTTGCTTTGTATTGTATATCTACGTGTGTAGTATTTATTTTCTTCACTTGAATCTTGTTTATGGAAATATTCTATGATTAAAGTGTTGGATGAAACTCTTGTTTTGCTTATGTATTGAATGATTTTTATTTCTAATGAAGTGGGTCTTTGTTTCTTTAATTAATCTCATTTTGAATGATTCTTAAGGGAGTAGCTAACCCTAAGACTCGCCCATTTACTTTGATTGAGCTCGGAAGAGGAAATCTAGGTTGGAAAAGATTAATTAACAAGAATTTGGGTCATTAAACCCATCTGATAACTTGAGCTCGGAAGAGGATAGTTACATGAGGTTAAACTGATTGTGCCTAATATCACACTCTAAGGCTTTGAAAAGCTTAGAGTGAAATTCATTGATTTGGTTGGAATACTTTCAATGAGATTTTAGAAATCATTTTCTATTAACATAAACCCGCTCTTAGTTGTAAAATCGTAAAATACGTTGGATCGTTACTTGAGTGTAATCTCCTATTATCCATGCTTGTGGCCATTGATCATTTTACTTGCTTTCTAGGTTAGTTTACATTTCCGCATTAGTTATAATTTTCTCAAAAAACCAAAATATTATCTATCGTTTGGCTTAGCTTGGTAAGTGAAAGTTCCTTACTTTCTTAATCGCCTAGTATATTGTTCCCTGTGGGATCGACCCCGACTCATAGTTGGGTAAATTATATTGCAACGACCGTGTACACTTTCTCTTTGAGGAGTGAATTTGGACGTTATCACTGATCATGCTGCATTTACTTACTGGCTGAATTTGAATCTGTTGAAGTGTAAGAGATGCCTGCAATATTTGTCTAACCATCTAAGAAGCCTGTTTATGTATTACCATGTCATGAATCTGCCCCCCTTTGATGTAGTATGCATGTATGCACTTGATCCAAAGTTTATCCTGTTTGTGATCCAAGTCCCTGCATGTCTTTGCTAAAACAGCTCTATTCCATAGCTGAAGATTGATCAAATTCATGCCCCCCATTGATTTAGGTAAGCAACATTTGTCCCAGGCAACTAGAGCTCTTTTAGTGATAGTATTTGTGCCAAACCATATGTAGCTTCTATAATAGGCATCTATAACTTTAAGTACATGAACATGGATGGGGAAAAGTTGGGCCCAATAAGCTTGTATCCCAAAGATCACTGATTGAACAAGTTGAATTCTCCCAGCATAGGACAATTTTTTGGCTGTCCAAGAATCAATCCTATTGGTGATTTTATTGATCAGAGGTTGCCACTGTATAATAGAGAGTTTCTTGGTGGATAGGGGAATGCCTAAGTACTTGAAGGGTAGATCTCCCTGCCCATACCCAAGCTGGAGAAGAATAAGATCTTTATGACTTTGAGAAACTCCACCAAAGTAGAAAGAACTTTTGGTTAGATTTGGCTGTAAACCTGATGCTTCAGTGAAAGTGAGGAAACATTTATGAAGGGCAGGGATGGAAGTAGAATCACCTCTACTGAAAAGAAGGAGATCATTTGAAAAGCTCAGGCGAGTGATGTTTAGTTTTGCACATCTAGGGTGAAATTTAAACTCTTTGACATGTTTTAGCTCAAGGAGACATCTACTAAGGTATTCCATGGATATGGCAAATAGGAAAGGGGAAATGGGATCACTTTGCCGAAGACCTTTAGCAACATTAAAGGGTTCACAGGGTGTCCCATTTGTTAAAACAGTGTAGTTGACAGTTTTGATACAAGCCAAAATCCATTGGAGAAATTTGTTGGGAAAGACTAGTACTATCATGACTTGTTCCAGTAAGGTCATTCTACAGAATCATAGGCTTTTTATAGATCAATTTTAATCATAGCTCTAGGAGAAATCTGTTTTCTAGAGTAGTTTTTGACCAGTTCATGAGCTAGGATGATATTATCAGCAATTTTCCTACTAGGGACAAAACCTGCTTGTGCTTCACAAATAATAATAGGCATGACAAGTTGTAATCTAGCTACTAGGACTTTAGCAATCAATTTGTACAGAATAGTACAACAGGCTATTGGTCTGAAATCTTTAATTGTAACAAGATTTGGGACTTTAGGTAACAGGGTCAAAGTAGTGCAATTTATACCCTGAAACATCCTACCAGTGGCAAAGAAATCTTGTATAGCTTGAATCACTTCAACTTTCACAACAGGCCAAGCATGTTTAAAAAAATGAAAGTTATATCCATCAATACCTGGTGACTTTTCATATCCAATGGAAGATAGTCCTTGGTAAATTTCTGCTTCTGTAACTGGAGCACACAACTGAAGTTGTTGCTAATGGTTGAGGACTGGACCTTTCTGCATAATGCTCTTGCTGACAGCAGGAAGAGTTGTGGCAGCAGAGCCCATAAGCCCTTTGTAAAATAGCAGGATCTCAGCATGAATGTCTTTGGGGTCATTTATCCTTACCCCAGCTAGAGATGTTAGTTCAGAGATTTGCTTTCTACAAGTTCTTTCTTTTATAACAGCAGCAAAATACTTGGCATTTCAATCTCCCAATTTGATCCAATTGGCTTTTGACTTCTGTTTGAGTGCCCCCTCTTCAATCGTGGACCATTTTTCTATTGTTTGAATGATTTCTTTCTCCCTGACTAATAAACTCTCACTGCATTGACTAATGAGTGTTGTTTGTACATCTTGTAGCTCATTTCTAGCTTGTTCAATATGCAAAGCAATACCTCTAAAGTGCTCAGTGTTTAGTTTCTTTAGAGGAGGCTTTAGGGCCTCGAGTTTTGCCCAAATATTCTTGGGCTGAACTGTTGATTACAGACTAATTGGAATGCTCCCAAGAACTGGTCATGGGAGGTCCATATATTGAAGAACCTGAAAGGGATTTGTGCTGGTTGTTGAGTTGCTTGCAAGCACAGATGCATAGGAGCATGATCAGAATTATATAGAAGCCCATACTCAATGGAGAATTGTCTCCACTGTAACATCCAATCTCCATTTCCAAACAGTCTATCAATCCTACTGTATATTCTATCCAGACCATATTGTTTGTTAGTCCAGGTAAAGTATTCACCTCGCCAGTTAAATTCATTGAGCATCAGATTTGTAATGCAATCTGTAAAATCCTGTGTTTCAGCAATAGTGACAGCATTTCCTCCTACTCTATCCATAGCACTCAGTACAACATTGACATCACCACCTATGAGCCATGGGCTATTGACTCCATTTCCACATTCCATTAAAGAGTCCCATAGCTCTTTTCTTTGTATAGCAATATTGTAACCATAGATAACAGTCAGGAGACACTCAATCTGAGTTGAGATTCCTCTGACTTTACAGTGAATAAATTGAGCTCCCTGCTTGATGACAGTAATGGAGTACCAAGTTGGATCCCAAATCACCCACACCCTACCATTGTCAACATCACTATAGTTATTTATCATTCCCCAACCTGGTGCAATATTATTCAGTATGTGCTGGGCTTTGTGTGCTTTAACTCTTGTTTCAATCGCCCCTGCCAAAGTAACCCTTTTATTTCTGAGGTATTGTCTAAATTATTTCTGCTTATACCTCTTATTCACACCTCTAATGTTCCAGAAGAGCCAATTCATTGAGCACTAGTCCCACCCCTATCTAGATGCAAGGTAGTGACATTGTTACTCAATGATGTACTTGGGTTTCCATGCTTTCTCAAAGGGGATACCAGCATAGGGAAGTTCTGGGATGTAAGTGCAGGAGCAACACTGTTCTGCACAGGTGGTTTATCTGGTATCATCATACCTCTACTTATTAATTTTTTTAACAAACTAATAAAAGGCTTCTCTCTTTATAATTTTGTATAATTAAAATCACTATTAATAAATATCTTATTATCTTATTTTAATTATAAGTAAAATCCTAAAAGTGAAAATTAATAAATGGCACAGTAGAAAAAAATGTAAAAGTAGGGCGATAAAATTTTGATTAGTCTACCATTGAGCATGAAATTAAGTATAAAGTATTAAAAGCAAAAGCCTATTTCAACAAAAAATAGCAATTGTCAAATAAATTTTTACGGTGTAAGTGCAGGAGCAACACTGTTCTGCACAGGTGGTTTATCTGGTATCATCATACCTCTACTTATTAATTTTTTTAATAAACTAATAAAAGGCTTCTCTCTTTATAATTTTGTATAATTAAAATCACTATTAATAAATATCTTATTATCTTATTTTAATTATAAGTAAAATCCTAAAAGTGAAAATTAATAAATGGCACAGTAGAAAAAAAAATGTAAAAGTAGGGCGATAAAATTTTGATTAGTCTACCATTGAGCATGAAATTAAGTATAAAGTATTAAAAGCAAAAGCCTATTTCAACAAAAAATAGCAATTGTCAAATAAATTTTTACGGTGATTGACGGAATTCCAACATTATGTATCGCTGAGTGTAGCTGTTAAGGAGGTGATTGATGGTGCACTCAGTGTTTAATTACATCAAATCATACTAATTTTTAATATGATTAAGTTATAAATTAAGGAGAGAATGTATTAGTATTTAGTCATATAAGATTGTTTATGAAATGTATCATATATGTATTAATTCGATATAAACAATCTGTAAGTTTAATCATCTTTGATTTCATAATTTTTTGCTCTGGGAAACATTGCATGGGAAAAAAAAATTACAATTCATTTAATATGCTCAAATAAACAAGATAATAATTTTACATAAATAATTTTTTGTACAAATACTAGTTTATAAAATAGGAGAGGTATAAGCAATGTGGTTAAGCCAAGTGACAAGCTAATAACAAGTCACTTGGCAATTTTAAAACAAAGTTAATTAGATTATGTAATAACTTTAAATTTGAATTAAAGGATAAAGTTTTTTAATTTAAATTAAAAGATAATTGAAAGATAAAGTTCAATCTGTATCAATTACATAACTGAACATGAGATCTTTTAGGTTTGTAATCATCCGTCCTAGACTCCTAGCTTCATTGACATATTTAATAATATAGTAAGTTAAAATAATTACTAAAATTAATTTATGTGTCACCGCCCAATTTTTTTAATATGTAAAATTACTTTTAAAAACTTGAAACGGTATGGTAATGAATTAAATACTTGCATATTGCAACCAAATGAGAAAAAAGAACAAAAAATAAATAAAATAAATAAATAAATAAATTAAACAACCTATGTTTTCTTAAAGAAATGATAATGATTTAATTAAAGCAACATTCAATATTAAAAGTTAGATTTTTATATTTCATAATGTTATTATTTTTAAAAATTTCAATGGGATACAATAATAATATTTTTCAAAGAATTTCAGTGGATAAATTTGTTCTCTAATTTCAATTGTGTTTCTAATTAAACTTTTAGAGGATTATCTAGATAGCTATATCCTGGCAGGATAAGTTAAATAGAATCTTAAAATCCTATCTTCTCAAATATACATTGTTTTTCAACAAAAAAGTATCATATTCCTAACACCCAATCAATTGGTGTGATTTTCAAATTTGGGTTAATTAAATTAAATTGGAATGAAGTTCCAACTCCTTTAATTTTAATTTGAAATAAAGTTTTTTCTTAATTTTGATTGATAAATATAAAGATACTGTTTTTGAATCTATAGATAATGTCGTGATTTTAAATTGAAATATAATTTCCTTTGAATTTAAATGAAAACTTAAATTTTTATATCTATATCCATATATCTCCATTATAATAAAAGGTATAATAATAACGACCATCCAGCTTGCATTTTGCTTATGACATGTACGTGTTTTGCTAGCAGTTATTGTGAATTATAACATTCATATTTTGTATTCAAACAAGAACAAAGTAATGGTTGCTTCTGAGTTTTGAAAAATTGGGGAAAATACATATGTTATGTAATAATATTATTTAATTTTAAACTCACATAGAAAGTTTTTAAATTTGAACTTGAAGTTTGTTTTTCTAAAGATAAATAGTATATCACTTTTACGGTTAGCCTCTTAAATCCTAAGATATGAGATAAATCTCCACCCAAAATTGACCATTGTAAAGATAATTATCAAACTGGAATATGAAGTTAAAATTTGAATTGGAATGTATTTTTGCAGGATAACAGTATGTTACTATTACTGTGGATAAGAATGTTGAGATAAATAAGCGTATCGAATTTTGAATTTGTTATCATGTAATGCTATAAATTGGGGATCACACAAGGTATTTCGATAAGGAAAAATTAAGATCAAAAGTTACTTTTAGCTTTGATTCTTCTTTCTTCCGCAACATATAATTAATAATGAGTTTTGGCACCATGTAAATGTTTAATTCTATTTCCTTAGAGATTATTCATTTAAAATTTTCATTCCGCCTCTCCAGTTTTCTCTGTAGTTGTGCTTTGATTTTTCCCTTTTAGTATAGCATTGATGATATTAGATATTTACATATGATCTTCTTTTCATCTTTTCTTAGATGGATTTTTTAGGTGATAATTTATTCAATCATGATTCTTTTTGTTTTTTTATAATGTATGTATCGTTTGACTTTAAGTTGATATACACATAAAAAAAACTATGTATTATCTAATGTAATTTGCTTATGCATGCAGGATAGAAGGATCAATATTGACATGAAACAGGTTTGATCAGGTATAGTACCAATATAATCATAGGAAGAATATGATGTTTTTATTTTTTGACTCAAATATGTGTATATTACCTTTGTTACAAGGCTAATTGGTAAGATTTACCGTTATTAATTTCTCTCTATAATGCTTCTATTGACTTTCGAAAACTCTACAAGAATAATTTGTTTTCATATTCCGTTTAAAGTTTGACATGATTCTTCTATAATTAGTTGCAAGGTAGATTCTATTTCTTAACATTTTTGTTAAACGACAGTTTCATAATCTGCTTATTTGTTTAAATTTTATTTTTCATTTCTATGCGCAAGCATAGATTTTATATCTTTTCAAACCCATCATATCTATTACAATAATGAATGAGTAGTTTTCTTAGAAATACATTAATGCAAAAAATGTGGCACTACTTGTTGATTATAGGTAAAAATGTTAAATGGAGAAAATTAATTGAAACATGATGTGCCGTGAAATTACGGCACGACGCCAACTGCTTAGTCTTTTGTAAATCCCCAAGTGCTTTTGATGTTGTTTCTCATGTTTTTGTGTTAATTTGTAGAATAACATGTGTTGGAAGCGACTTGAGGCAAAATGAAGCAAAAACCAGCTGAAATGAACCAGAACATCACCTGCGAATCGCATGTACTGCATGCTAGTCGCAGGTGCTGCATCATCTATTGACAGAGATGGCTAAAAAGGAAGACAGTGGTCCAACACATGCGAGCACCACATGCGAGTCGCACCTGATGCGGCAGAAGCTGCACCATAGCTGATTGAAGATGCAGTACCTGCGAAGATTTGGTGCAACTTGCGACTCGCAGGTTGCACATGCGACACCAAGTGCGATTCGCACCAGATGCGCAGGGGTATTTTTGTCTGGAAATTGTTCTCGTTTTGGACATTCTATAAATAGATTTTCTAGGGTTTTGGACTCATTATTCTATGGATTTTTAGTTGTCTTTATGTGGAGCTAATTTATTATTGGTTGGTGAAGCTTTTAAGAGATTCCTTTTGCTTTTGTCATCTTCTCCATTCAATACTTTTGTAAGCTTTATGAATACACTTTACATTATTGCTTTACCTTTAATGAATATTAGTAGCTAATCTTTTTAGCTAAGGTTATGGGACCAAATGTGTTAGTTACGTGATTGGGTTTCATATTCATACTTCATTTATGTGCTAATGGTGTTTTCTATTAAATCTTCAAGCGTTAATGTCTTGTGATGGTGTACAACATTACTTGTGCCTTAACACCATTACTTTGCTTGGAAAAGAAAGTAGAGGTTAGGAAAAGAATTAATAGCAACAATTTGGGTCAATAAATCCATCAAATAACTTGAGCTAGGAATAGGAAAACTAGTTGAGGCTAAATGGGTGTTCTCTTATAAAACATTCTAGGGCTTGGAAAAGCCTAGGATGAAATTTGCTAATTTGGTTGGAAAACTTTTAGCAAGATTCGCGTGACCCTTGGTTTAATGCATCTAGGCATATGAATAAGTTGAATTGATACCCAAGCGCATTACTTTCCATTGGAACCACAACCTTGGTCCCATTTACCAATAGTTTACATCTTATAACCACTCTTAGTCTTTAATGAACAAACAACAACCAAACTACTATTATATTCCCCTCTCCCTTGAAATATATACTAATAGTTAGGCGTTACACTTGACAAGTATATTTCTTCATTGTAATCTCTGTGGGATTCGACCCTAACCTCGTTGGGTTCTATATTTGACAACGACCGCTTTCTCCTGATATTAAAGGTGTAATTTGGGCGTATCAAATTTTGGCGCCGTTGCCGGGGAATACTGTCTAGAAATTTACTAACTAGTGTAAAACTTTACTTTTAGTCTTTATTTCTTTTTCTAATTTCCTTTTGTTGTTGTTTGTGTGCAGGCAATATGGACGAGGAGGGTAACCCCATCCAAAATTCACCAGTGGCGGTCGGTGAAGAAGCTGCGGGGGCAGGCTATGCAGCCGCAATTCAGCCCCCGCCTCGAATTGGAAACTCGAGTTTCCACGTGACCAACACAATGCTGCACTTGCTCAACACTAAGGGCCTGTTTGGTGGTCTACCCAAAGATGACCCGAATAGGCACCTTTGGAACTTTCTTGGGGTCTGTTCTACCAATGTGCATCCGGACGTCTCAATTGAAGCAGTCAAGCTACGACTTTTCCCGTACTCCCTAATTGGGGAAGCCACGACTTGGTTAGATGATATCCTGTCCGGATCCATCACTAATTGGGAGGAATTGACCGAAGTATTCCTCAAGAATTCTTCCCTCCATCGCGGATGTTACAACTCCGTGACGAAATCAACAACTTTCGTCAACTTCCTGATGAGGCTCTCCATGAAACTTGGATTCATTTTAAAAACAAAGTGAAAAGCTGTCCCCAAGCATGGGTTGCCCGATAGTGTGCTTCTACAAACATTTTATAGGTCTTTAGATTCGGTCAACAAATCAGTGGCGAACAACATTGCAGAGGGGTCTATTATGGATAGTTATTATGCCACCGTTTGTGAATTGTTGGATAAATTGACCGAGACTAATGAAGCATGGCACACTAGGGATTCAGAAGTAGGTGAAGGAAGTTCCTCCAAAAATGTGCTCACTCGTGAGATGATTAAGAAGGAGGAAGAGAGAGATGAATCCATGGCCAAACTTGTCACCCAAATGGATCTTCTTACGAAATATGTCATGGGTGGTGGAAGCAAAAAGGTGAATACGGTAGAATCCTGTGAAGGGGGTTCTCCGGATGAGCAATGTTTCCAAATGTATAATGAGGAGACTAGTTATATCAACAATCTAAGGGAGGGTTCCCGTCCGAACTACCAAGGTTCGAGTCAAGGATCTTGGCGGAAAGGACAAGGGAATCAAGGTTGGAACAAAGATCAAGGTCACTCTAATTGGAGAGATAATCGTGATAACAATCAAGGGGGTTACAACAACAATTACAACAATCATCGAAGCTCAAATCCGTATGTCCCTCCAAAGGGTAATCAACCAAGCTCTAGTCAACCGCTCACTAGCGATCCTGCTAGTTCAAAAATTGAAGATATGTTGTCAAGAGTGTTAAAGAAAGTGGAATCCACCGATACCTTTTGCAAAGAGACTAGAGATGAGGTTAAATCAATGGGGCAAGTTGTGAGTTTGCACTCCACCTCCATTAAACAATTGGAGTCTTAACTTGGCCAAATCTCGGCTATCCTCAACCAAAGGCAAAATGGCTCACTCCCTAGTGATACAGTTGCAAATCCAAGGAATGATGGTGATCACAAATGCAATGCAATTACTACTAGGAGTGGCAAGACAATTGGGGAAGAGGCATTGGTGAAAGAGGATGTGCTAGGTGATAATGAGAAAATGGTTGAAGAACCCATGGTTGTTGATGAAGAAGTGAATCCAAATAAGATGCGGGCTGGTATTGAAAAGCCCATTGTTGTTGAGGATCCTCCGAAAATTATTGATGCTTCAAAAAGCAAGGAAGTGGTAGAGGAGGTACCAAGGGCTTCACCGCCCGTTATGAAGCCTCCTCCTCCTTTTCCCCAACGATTGGAAAAGAAAGCGGACGATGAAAAATTCCTCAAGTTCATCGAACGATTAAAGGGGCTCTCAATAAATATTCCATTGGTAGAGGCAGTTGAGCAAATGCCCGGTTATGCAAAGTTCATGAAAGATCTTGTGACCAAAAGAAGGAGTCCTGACCTTGAAATATTGGGGGGCACGCATCATTATAGTGCAATCGTTACCAAAGCTTTGGTACAAAAAAGGGAAGACCCCAGAGCGTTCACAATTCCATGCACCATCGGGAAATACAAGTTTGCAAAAGCTTTATGTGATCTTGGAGCAAGCATCAATTTGATGCCGCTATTTATATTCAACAAGTTGGGATTGGGCACTCCCTCTCCCACCACGATGAGATTACTTATGGCGGATAGGACCGTAAAGAGGCCCATTAGTATTCTTTATGATTTGCTTGTGAGAGTGGATAGATTTATTTTTCTGGCCGATTTTGTGATCTTGGATTGTGAAGTTGACTTTGAAGTTTCCATAATCTTGGGAACACCATTCTTAGCTACGGGGCGTGCCCTCGTGGATGTGGAGAGAGGTGATTTAAAATTTAGAATGAATGATGAAGAGATCACTTTCCATATTTGCAAGTCAATGAAACAACCGACGGATGAGTGTTGTGTCGATTATTGATACAATCGATGAAGCAATAGAGACAACCATAGAACATGAGCATATAGGTGATATGTTGGTGGCGGTGATAATGAACTATGAAGGGGACAATGAAGAGGAGTTTGAGGAGATGGTCAATGCATTGATTGGAATGGGGTCTTACCACCTTAATCCAAAGAAACCTGATCTTGATTTGGAAATCTGAGAAAATCCTACTGCGAAGCCTTCAATTATTGAGCCTCCTACTTTGGAACTCAAACCTCTTCCTTCACATTTGAGGTATGAGTTTCTTGGACCCAACAACACATTGCACGTGATTATATCCGCCCGGTTGACGGGTGAGCAAAGAGAGAGGTTGATGGTGATATTGAGAAGATACAAAAAAGCTATTGGGTGGTGTATTGCGGATATCCAAGGGATTCCGCCCAGTATTTGTACTCATAAAATTCAACTTGATGAAGAATGTGAGCCAAGCGTTGAACATTAAAGGAGGTTAAATCCTCCTATGCAACAGGTTGTAAAGGTTGAGATCATCAAGTGGTTAGATTCCGGGGTTGTGTACCCCATATCGGATAGTTCTTAGGTGAGTCCGGTTCAATGTGTGCCCAAAAAGGGTGGAATCACCGTGGTCGCAAATGCTAAAAATGAGTTGATCCCAACTCGCAAGGTCACCGGATGGCGGGTCTGCATGGATTATCAGAAGTTGAATAAGTGGACCAAAAAGACCACTTCCCAATACCATTCATGGATCAAATGCTTGATAGGCTTGTGGGAAGGGATTATTATTGTTTCCTTGACGGATATTCCGAGTACAACCAAATCACCATTGCCCCCGAGGATCAAGAGAAAACCACTGTTACTTGTCCTTATGGGACCTTTGCTTTCAAGAGAATGCCCTTTGGGTTATGTAATGCACCCGCAATATTTCAACGTTGCATGATGTCTATTTTCTTCGACATGGTTGAGGAGTCCATTGAAATCTTCATGGATGACTTTTTCGTGGTTGGGGATTCCTTTGATGAATGCTTGGAGAATCTTGCCCAAGTATTGAAACAATGTGAAGAGACAAATTTGGTTCTAAATTGGGAGAAGTGTCTTTTCATGGTTAGAGAAGGCATTGTCTTGGGTCACAAGATTTCGGAAAAGAGGCTTGAGGTTGATCAAGATAAAATTGAGGTTATTGTCAAGCTTCCTCCTCTAATCTCCATCAAAGGTGTTCGTAGCTTCCTTGGGCATGTCGGGTTTTATAGAAGATTCATCAAGGATTTCTCGAAAATAGCCAGCCCTCTGTGCAAATTGTTGGAGAAGGAATCAAAGTTTGTATTTGATGGTGCTTGTTTGAAGGCATTTGAAGGCTTGAAAGAGAGACTCACCTCGGCTCCTATGATCATTGCCCCGAATTGGTCCTAACTCTTTGAGTTGATGTGTGATGCAAGTGGATTTGCCATGGGGGTTGTTCTTGGCCAAAAGCGTGATAAGATCTTTCACCCAATTTACTATGCAAGCAAGACTCTCAACGGTGCCCAAATGAATTACACTGTCACCGAACAAAACTTGCTTGCTATTGTGTTTGCTTTTGAGAAGTTCTGGGCTTATTTGTTGGGAACCCATGTGATTGTTCATACTGATCATGCGGCTTATGTTACCTCATAACAAAAAAAGATGCAAAACCGAGGTTGATACATTGAGTCCTTCTCTTGCAAGAGTTTGACTTTGAAGTCAAAGATAGAAAGGGTTGTGCAAATCAAGTGGCGGACCACTTGTCTCATCTTGAAGAAGGTGGGCATCCATTGGATGGTTTAGAAATCAACGAGTCATTCCCAGATGAGCAAGTAATGGCAGGGTCACATGACATAATTCCTTGGTACGCCTATTTTGCTAACTTTCACGCAAGTGACATCATGCCGGAGGATTTGAACTTCCACCAAAAGAAAAAGTTTTTAAGTGATGCCCTGAAATTCTATTGGGATGAGCCACATCTATTCCGGGTTTGCACCGAAAACATCATAAGGAGGTGCATATTCGAAGTAGAAATGATGCCCATCATCGAAGCTTGTCACTCATCACCGGTTGGTGGACACCATAGTAGTGCAAGAACGGCGGCTAAGGTTCTTCAAAGCGGCTTTTATTGGCCAACAATCTATCAAGATGCACATGACTTCGTGAAAGCTTGTGATCAATGTCAAAGGCATGGAGGCATCTCGAGGAGGCATGAGCTACCGATGACCCCGATTCTTGAGGTTGAATTGTTTGATGTATGGGGTATTGACTTTATGGGTCCATTTATGAGTTCCTACAACAACAAGTACATTCTTGTGGCGGTGGACTACGTGTCTAAATGGGTGGAAGCCGTTGCGCTCCCTAATAATGAAGGAAGAAGTGTCACCGTCTTCTTGTAGAGGCATGTTTTCTCAAGATTTGGAACCCCAAGGGCAATCATTAGTGATGGGGGATCTTATTTTTGCAACCGGGTATTCAAGACTCTTCTTGAGAAGAATGGAATAAAGCATAAAGTTGCCACCCCATATCATCCCCAAACGAGCGGACAAGTTGAAGTCTCAAACAGGGAGATCAAGAGCATACTCTCTAAAATAGTGAATGCTAATCGTACCGACTGGTTAAAGAAATTGGATGATGCGTTATGGGCCTACCAAACGGCTTATAAAACACCAATTGGTATGTCTCCTTATCAGCTGGTGTTTGGCAAAACTTGTCATCTTCCTGTGGAACTTGAACATAAGGCATTGTGGGCCTTGAAAAAGTTAAATCTGGATTGGAGTGATGCCTCTAACTTGAGGACGGAATAACTCAATGAGCTTGATGAATTTCGACTTAAAGCTTACACTAGCTCTTCACTCTACAAGGCCCGCATGAAGCACTTTCATGATAAGAAAATTTTGCAAAGAGAATTTAGCCCCGGGGATCGCGTATTGTTGTTCAACTCAAGGCTCCGGTTGTTTCCCGGAAAGTTGAAATCCAAATGGTCCGGCCCGTTTAAAATTACACAAGTGTTCCCACATGGAGCAATTGAACTTGTTTGCCCAAGTGGAAACAAAATCAAAGTGAACGGGAAACGGTTGAAACATTACTTGGGATCTCAGAATGCGGCAAAGATTATCGAGGTCTTCCTTCTCAATGAGCCGTGAATAGGTACCAACGTCGTGTTGCGATGTAAAATCAAGCGCTTATTGGGAGGCAACCCAAGTTTCATTTTCATGTGTTTGTTATTTTTATTTTCGTGATGTTTTTGATGTGTGCCCAAGTGTGTAAGAATAAATTGTGTGCACGAAGAAGAAGATTTGGGAAAATGCCAACAGGCATAACATGTTGTAGCACATGCCACTCGCATGTCATGCCTGCTGCAGCACCTGTGTCTTGCAGGTGATGCAACATTTCAGGCCAAGAAAGCCACATTGTCTGTCAACAGATGCGAAGAACTGGCACTACGTGCGACTCGCATGTTACACATGCTGCACCACATGCGAGTCGCATGTTGTGCAGGTAAGTGCGCAGGCATCGGGTCAACACCGACCCGACTCGTCTGTTTTGAAAGTTTATTTTTTAAATATAAGAGACGCAACTGACATTCATCAGTTACGCCTCTTCCTTTTCCCTCTCCTCCTTTCTCCTTCTTCCCTCCTATATCTTTCCATCATCCCAATTCACTCAAATCATTCTTAATCACACCACAAATCATCACTAGGGTTTCTCTCTCTCTTACTTTGGCTAAGGTTTCACGTGTGCACTCTCAAGGTATGTCCACTTGACTCCTCTTTACATTTAGTGGTGCCTAAGAAATGTCAAATCCCCTGTCATTGCCATGCCATTCCACTTGGTGAAATTAGTTAATGGGTAGCATTATTTTGTGCATTTGATGGGTTGTTGGAGATTGATGAACAATGGGGAATTCTTGAGTACCCATGCTTGTGTAGTTCTACTAGGATGATTAAAATAGGTAGTTGTTGATGCATAATTAACTAGCGACTGGGGAATTCTTGAGTACCCATTGTTGTAAGAATTGATAGTTGATGCATGCTCGCAACTTGTTTGATGAAATGCCTAAATGAACTTGTGAGTGTTTGGATGTTGTGGAAATGTGATCATTCGCCAACCATGGGGAATTCTTGAGTACCCACGGCACATTACCTGTAGAATAGGACCCATGATGCCCTCTGATGTGTAAAATTAACATTGTCTTTTATGAGGGATGACCATCGAACATAGGCGCGAGTGATTAAATAGCTTTTCCCAATGATAGACAGGGTGACAGCCCTCTTAAGGGAAATAGTTACATGAGTATGTTCTTGTGTGTGTGCATATGTGTTGTGTATTTATATCCATATAAAAAAAAAATCCTTCAGTGCTTCACCTGTGAGCAGCATCTGCGAGTGGCATGTTTAACATGCGAATCGCACCTGCTGCCGCAGGTGTTGACAGTGAAGAACAAAAATCAGGTCCTCAATGTGTAGCACCTGCGACACAACCTGCGAGTCGCATGTGACACATGCAACTCGCATGTGGTGTTTCGCAGGTAATGCCACCCTGCAATGCTATGTTTTTTTTTCTTTTTTCCTATGCCTCTTTCTTGTTACTTAAAGAGCACCATAAATAGTAGGTATATTTTTGTGTGATGTGCAGGATGGCTCGAACAAATAAAGCTTAAGGTGGAGGTAAAAGAGCAACACGACAAGCCTCCACCTCTAGAAGAAAAGAAAAGGCACTTGCGGATCCGGTCCCCCAGTCTGAAGAGGGGACACATGAGGCTTCCTCACCTGAGCCCGAGGATGCCATCACAAGAGGTGAAAGAAGGTAAGCAATGGAGCAACAGTTCACCGTGCCTGGATCCAGAGACCTGTACAAGGCTTGGAGCGTCATTAAGCCCGATGGAAATCCAGTCCGAGGCTTCATTGTAGAAAAGAGGGTCACTTTGCATGGTTTACAAGACCAATGCCCGGGCATCATCCGTAAACTCGAGGCCTTGAGATGAACCTATTTCATGCAGCCGGCTGAATACTGCCCAGCCCTTGTGATGGAATTCTATGCGGCTTATGCGGCCAAGTTGAATGCAAAGATATCGCGCCGCCAACCAAAGAAAAATATGGAACACTTCTGTTGGGTTCCTGTTCGGGGGAAGGATATTGATTGTGCTGTCGATACCATAACTTCTATCATATATGAGCAACGAAGCGAAACAGATCCTATTGAAGGTTGGCCTCCGGTGAGTTCTGAATATAATTTAAGGATGGAGAACCCGGAGGAGCAGCGAGGGTCGGTTGCTTCGATGATTGCCTCAGGGACTCCACCATGGCTGGATCCATCTGTCTCCATTGAGAAGAACACTTTCAACCGCGAAGCTACGTTTTGGCTATCACTAGTATTATCGCGGGTGATTCCCTCCAAGTACAACACCGACATACCCATTGCAAAGTGTATTCTCATTGCTTCACTCATGTCCGGGTACCTCGTCAATGTGGGGGTAATTATCGGAGACGAGATCAAGAATAAGTCCACTCAAAAGGGCACATCATTCCCTTTTCCTTGCTTAATCACTGAATTATGCCGACGAAAGAAGGTTCGTGATATTCCTCGGGTGGACAGGATGTTAAAGGCTGACCAAACGATAGATTATATCAAGTTAGAACCGGGGACTAGAAAGAGAAAGCGGGTGAGCCTAGAGCCAAGAGCCTCGGCGACAGTACTTGATGCTCACATTCTTGAGCTCGAGGACTTGGCCACAGATGATGATGTGACAACTCCTAGTTCTGTGCCTCGAGCTCCGGGGCCTAACCCTCCGAGTGCTCCATCTTCCACTACAGTTCCCTCTGCCCCCGTTCCACCATCCACCACAGCAGGTCGTGGAGTGTCTAGCGAGGGTATGCGAGTGCTTCGAGCAGCGGATGCTAAGGTCAATTGGTTGGTTGAGAAGCTTCTTAATTTTGTGAAAAAGGCTATTGAGGCAGCAATGGCACCATATACTCAGGCTGTCAAAGATATTAGGAAAGAGCAGGACAAAATTAAGGAGCATGTACGCCAGATCGATCGTTGGTTGGAGCGTATTGAGGGGGGTGGTGAAGGCGGACTTCCAGCTATTCGGGCAGACCTGGAAAAGGTCAAGGAGGATATTGAAAGTCCCAAACATTGAGCTTAGCGCACCCATTCTACCATCCGGTGCCTCCTTATTCTCCACTGGGCCCACAGCACCTACCATGCCTTCGGGGAAAAGGGTTGAGGAGCCAGCTGGGGAGGAAGAAGAGGAGGAAGAAAGTGAGAAAGAGTTCGACGAGGAGCTTGAGGGTGGCCCAACTGTTGAGAGGGTACAGCCGTCTCGAGTTGTTGAGAGAGAGCAGGAGGTCCGAGAGAAAGAGCGTCTTGAGGAGGCACGTACTTCCACCCGAGCTGTTGGTATTCCTGAGGATGAGATTGACACGTATATGGCCATGCAACAGTCCTATGAGGTGAGCAGGAACTGTCACGACCCAACCCCGTAGGCCGCGACTAGTGCCCGACATGGGCACCCGTACATACTTACTAACTAAATTATGCTTGCGTTTACATAATATGAATCTCGTGCGTATAAAATCATAAACATAACAATTAAACCGTTATTTTTATCATAACACCTAAGTCGATCATGTTAACGTAGTGTAAGGGAAACTCGGACACAAACCAAATAAACATCACTGAACAAACCTGACCCATGACCCACATACATGTCTACAGGCCTCTAATACAGACGACAGAATCATATGACGGGACAGGGCCCCGCCGTACCCCAAAATAACCATAAACACAAAAATATGTACAATTGAGAGATCTGTACCAAAAGTATGGGCTCCGGAACAAAGGAGCACTCCAGACAACAGACTGTAGATCCTAGGCGGGCGGATCACCCCAATAATCGCCTGTACCTGCGCGGCATGAAACGCAGCCCCCGAAGAAAGGGGGTCAGTACGGAATATGTACCGAGTATGTAAAGCATGGAATACAGAAAACAGAACATACCGGATCAACAGTACAAAGGTAAATACACTATCCAGATTAACAGAGCGCTATTTCCCGATCTCTAATCACGTATGCAGATGTCATATGTCAAAAAGTGCAGACTAGGAAAATCAGAATAATCATTTTCCCCAAATACGGATCATATGAGCCGAAGTCGTATGTCAGAAGGAGTATGAATCCAGAATGTCAGAATGCTTATTTCTCAGACGCAGATCATATATATCAACATTATAAGTCGGAAGGAGTACAGAGGATACAGAATACCAGAGAGCTTACTTTCCAAACACAAACCGTGCATATCAGAATCGTATATCATATATGTGCGTATGACAGATCCCAGCCTTTTACTGAGGGACGCGGTGGACAGAATCATATAGAAGATCCCGACCCTTAGTAAGGGGCGCGGTGGGCAGAACTATCAATGCATGTCAGAATCATATAACATATATGCAGATAACAGATCCCGGCCCTTTGCTGAGGGACGCGGTAAATCATATGTCATGTATACATGTAACAGAACCCGGCCCTCTGTTGCGGAACGCGGTGAATCACATATCATATGCCATCCTGACCACCGCCCCGTATCATCATAAACATACATATAACAGAACCCGGCCCGCAGGGGAAAGGGACACGGTGAACAATGCTGAGAGATGCACGATAACATAACAGAACCTGGCCCGGGCGCAGTGAATATCATACTGAGGCTTGCACGAACAGAGTAGTGAGAAACCATATACACACATATCCAGACTCGAGAGATACGAACACTTACTGACATTGAAGATCATAAACATATTCCGAGTCGATCGGAGTTAATATGTGAAAGTTACAGACATTTTTACCACAGAATCTTTACGAACATTCCCAAGCAAATCCAAACGACAGATCAGTTCGAAGGAATCGGACGATAGTCATAATGTATATATATACCTTTTGGATGGCACGATAGATTGTATCAAAACAAACTTCTGGAATTATTTTACATATCAGAATATAATCTAAGACTCGTTAGAATAGTTACAGCACTTACCGTTGGATAAACGGAACAATAAGACATTTAAGGGACCCGATAGAACAATTCAAATGATAGATCATATAAAAGAATTCGAACGATAATCATAGTGTATGTCTTGCGGATGTCACAATGGGTTATGTTAAAATAAGCTTTCTAGGATCGTTTTACGCTTCAAAATATGTCATAAGACTCAAGGAATAGTCCAAACACTTATCGTTTAGTTGTTGAGGGAGTAGTTAAAAGTTTCTTTTAATTATTGCTCGAAGACAAATCAATAATACAATAGGAGCGAATTCGGAAATAGTGGGCCCACCTCGGGTCAACCGAGGTGGCGGACACAAACTACGTACATTAAGTTTTATGGAGTCGCTTATGAAAGTTTTAGTGTAACCCGATTCCATTGGGGCAAGTTGTAGATGCTTAAGCAATTGTTTCAACAAAGCATGAAGTTCTTAATTCAATTCTACTGAATGATAAAGAGTCAAATTCAAACTCGGATTTCTAGGAATAGAGCTATCCTCGAGGCTCGTATCCAAGCCTATTATATCTAAGACATGCCAAAAGAAGGAAAGGTAGAGCTTTACATACCTTTTCCGCTCCTTACGCTACTCCAAATTCAAATCCCGTTTACTTCAAAATCTACAATTGGTCACAATTACCAAATATAAATTATAAGCTTTTAGAAATTCAATCTTAAATCCATATTTTTCTACAGAAATTTCGGCAGCACTTCCCCTATAAATTCAACACCCCGAGAATCTAACTCGGCCAAAACATCAACAGCCATACCAACAACATCCATAATCAATTTAAAACGCATTCTGACATAAGTAGTCTTCTCTTCTACTTAATACATCAACTTTCAAACCAACTACGCACATTCAAACCAATATCAACGTTTACATATTCATTTACTAATTCGGGATCATTCAAACATAAGTTAAGAACATTCCAAGCATTCTACACAATATTCAAATAATTCCACCAACATACCATACTTTACCCGTAAACTCCCCAACTTCCCTAAGAAAAATTTCAATGCATTTCTTGCTTCCAAATTCATAAACTATCCCAACAACACACATATTAACAACATTGTTTTCACAATTAAAGAGACGACACCAAGATCACATTGGCTTCAAATCATCCCGTAACCATTCCAACATCAATTTAAATCATCAAATTCTCATTTTCGTCGTAGAATACTTATCAACAACAATCAAAGTACTACATAGAAGTTTATTCATTTTTCCTACACAACATATAGATACCACACGGCCAAGCTCCAACATCTACAACTTCAACTAAAATCGTCACACTTTCATTGTCAACTTGGAATTCACAACGACAACAACTAAAACACTAATTAAACTAATTGAATCATTGTTCTTTCAACCACAGATGCACATGGCCATAACACTACCATACGGCCACACCCCTATGTCCATATTTTCATGAATTTCATTCACTTCTACACACTACAACATTCATAAGCCATCCATAACACATAAAAGAGCTTGAATTCTTACCTCTTTCCTTAACTTCCCACTTAACTAAAATCTTGAACTTGCCACAAAGGATGGTTTTCTTGCTCCAACGATTCCACCACGTTAACGGGGACCCTTGAATTAGTGGGAATACTATGAGAAACAAATTTTTGGGGCAAGATTTTTGGTCTTCTTTTTCTCCTCCCTCTTGGCCGAATGGCCCTTAATTTGCTCTTCAAGTTTTTGCTTCTTGAAATTTCTTGAATTGTGAAGAAAAAATAAGAGTAGTCTTCTATTTAATCACATGCATTTTTAATTCAACATGGGCTTGGCCCATGCCCATGGCCGGTTGGGCCTTTCCCTTTTTTTTTTTTTTTAAATTCTCAAGCCCAATTATTTCTTGGCTAGTTCTTATAATTCATGAAAACTATTTTCTTTCATATTTCCAATTTTGCCCTTGGCCTTCCTCGATATTTCTATGTCAATATTTTTCATGAACAACATACATATTGAATGACATCAAAATATTGCCCCATCTCCTACTAGTCACAATTATTTCAAGTTTTTCCGAATATGCAAAATACGGGATATAACATCCTCCCCCCCTTTAGAACATTCGTCCTCGAATGTTCAACTGACCTTAGGGGGGTCTCGTAATACTTCGGGGAGGTTTCCTTCTTTCGTTCAAAATCAAACGTTACAATTTCTATCTCCTCGTCTTCTATTCACTCACTTTTCTTTTCTTTTCAAATGTCGTTGTATCAAGACCTTCTAACCCTATTGTGGTGAAATCAGTATCAGTTTATTTCATAACACCTATAGCACACCCTTTTCTTGTCTCTTGAATTTTGTTCAGCTAATGTCTTTCATATATCGCAACACTGGCTGCTGGGGCCCACCGTCGATCTGTACAGTCATAAACGGGATGTCGTACGCATACACGTACATTCACTACCATCCTGCTCACAAAACATTTCCAAACGCTTATTTAAACTTACTCTAATTCCAGGACTGTATTGCTATTCCTTCTTCTTCACCAGCTGAGTCTGCCTTAGCCTACCCGACCTATTTAGGGTTTCTAACCGTTCGGTACATTCTAATTTCCTTTGGGTTACCCCAAATTTCCCATCTGTCTTTTATATCTACATTTATAAAAATTTCAGTATACTTCCCAGGGGGTCACCCATCCCAGAATTGTTCTGATCCCAACACGCTTAGCCTCGAAACTTTAATGCATTTCGGTGCCCTAACGCTGGTATAATCGCGTCCATTTCCCGCACGACTTTCATCACGTAATCTAGGGTAGGTCGAGGTCTTAACAACTTTCGAAAGGTCCTCGTAGCGGGTCCCACTCCGATATAGAGAGGGCCCTTTATTTTTCTGATTAT
The DNA here is from genome assembly GCF_019175385.1 of Lycium barbarum. Lineage (NCBI taxonomy): Eukaryota > Viridiplantae > Streptophyta > Magnoliopsida > Solanales > Solanaceae > Lycium > Lycium barbarum. The sequence goes on along the minus strand of NC_083345.1, from coordinate 99,851,170 downwards.
GTAACCACTGAGTCAGCCTTTTAGGTTTTCAACATTCACTTTTTATCTGCATATATATATATATATATATATATATATATATATATATATATATATATATATATATATATAACTATCTCAAACGGTTCTATCAATTTCGAATTTTTATCCCAATTCTTCTAACAATCAGGGGGGAAAAATGTGTAACAAAATAAGGTCCGAATCTATCAGTGCATATACATTTCAGTAAAAATCAACTGTATACCTGTAATCACGTCTGGTGACGCCTCCTGGTCCTGTCGGCGAGCCAAAGCATACATGCGGTTCGAAGGACCGCTAGAACCGGAAGCTCCGCCACGACCTCTGCCGCGGCCTGCTGGTGTCGGTACACTCTGCCCCGTAGGGCGTATCGCTACAGAAGGGGAAGATGGACCAACATTCGATCCAGTAGGCTGGGCTGAACCACCTAGAATATTCTTAAATAGGCACTCCCTCAAAACGTGGTCCTGACGGCCACTAAAGAAACAGGCACCCATGGCACGATAACACCTCCCGGGGTGGGGCTTCCCACAGTAAGAACACCAAGGCATAGGTGGCTTTGACTGACTAAAACCTCTGCTCACCTGCGACCCCGATGCTCTGGAACTTTGTCCAACTCCTGAATATCCGGTGCTACCAAATCTCTCACCAGTAGACTGTGGGGGAGCATGTCGCGTGGGCTGCGAAGACTGTCCAGTAAGCTGTCGAGGCTGCCCGCCTCGAACCTCCCCAGAGTAACCAGCTGATCTAGCCCTCTTGGGCTGTCTTTTGTCACGATCTCTACCCGACTGATCCTCTTTGTGCCGGTCCTCCATCCCCTCAACGTAAGCCTGTAACCGGGCAATGTCCATACCAGTCTGCGATGCCATCGCCATACAACTGTCAACCAAGTTGTGATCTAACCCTATCACGTATCGGTGCATCCGGTCAGCTATATCAGCCACTATGGTAGGTGCATATCTGGCTAGAGAATCAAACTCCAAGCTGTACTCTCGGACACTCCTGCCGTTCTGCCTCAGCTGTAAAAATCTGTCAACTCTCGCCCGCCGCAACTCTGGGGGCAAAAAGTGGCTGAGAAAGGCGGCTACAAACTCGTCCCATACAGCTGGAGGGGCACCCTCACCTCTGGACAGCTCCCAGGACTCGTACCAATTAATCGCAACATCTCACAATCTATGTGAAGCCAGCTCGACAGACTCAGTCTCAGAAGCCCTGACTAGTCTCAGCGCACGCTGCATCTGTCGAATAAAGTCCTGGGGGTCCTCTTCGGGCTTAGACCCATAGAACTCTGGGGGATTACAAGTCAAGAAATCACGGACCCTCAAACTGTCACGTCTGTCATCATCATCACCCCCTAGCCCGCGTCTGCGAGCCTGCCCTGCTACTAATGTCGTCAATAACTGCACAACCTCTCTCATCACCCTGTCCTCTGCCCCTGGCTGAGGAGCTGGAGGCTCGGGTGCTGGAGCCTCTGGAGCTAATGGGGGAGCCGCTCCAGGCTCCTCTGGTGGTGTAGCAAAACCCTCTGACTGGGGTACACTATCGGGCATAATCTGAGCACTAGCCTGAGTATCCCCCTATATCTGACCGGTCTCTCCTGCCAATGCTTTGCCCTTCTGGGCAGCCGTCGCCTTCTTCGGAGGCATCACTGAAAAATATAACAGCCGGTCAGAAAAAAGTCATCCTAATAGCACGGCTCTATCGCACGATCTAAGATCCAAAGAAAGGTAGCATCCTAAATGTCCTGTAGCCTCCTGCTTATAGATGTGGTGCACAACACACCGATAAACAGGACACTACTAGACACGGCCTGTAGACATTCCGAGGACAAACCGCTCTGATACCACTTCTGTCACGACCCAACCCCGTAGGCCGCGACTAGTGCCCGACATGGGCACCCGTACATACTTACTAACTAAATTACGCTTGCGTTTACATAATATGAATCTCGTGCGTATAAAATCATAAACATAACAATTAAACCGTTATTTTTATCATAACACCTAAGTCGATCATGTTAACGTAGTGTAAGGGAAAATCAGACACAAACCAAATAAACATCACTGAACAAACCTGACCCATGACCTACATACATGTCTACAGGCCTCTAATACAGACGACAGAATCATATGACGGGACAGGGCCCCGCCGTACCCCAAAATAACCATAAACACAAACATATGTACAACTGAGAGATCTGTACCAAAAGTATGGGCTCCGGAACAAAGGAGCACTCCAGACAGCAGACTGTAGATCCTAGGCCGGCGGATCACCCCAATAATCGCCTGTACCTGCGCGGTATGAAACGCAGCCCCCAAAGAAAGAGGGTCAGTACGGAATATGTACCGAGTATGTAAAGCATGGAATACAGAAAACAGAACATACCGGATCAACAGTACAAAGGTAAATACACTATCCAGATTAACAGAGCGCTATTTCCCGATCTCTAATCACGTATGCAGATGTCATATGTCAAAAAGTGCAGACTAGGAAAATCAGAATAATCATTTTCCCTAAATACGGATCATATGAGCCGAAGTCGTATGTCAGAAGGAGTATGAATCCAGAATGTCAGAATGCTTATTTCTCAAACGCAGATCATATATATCAACATCATAAGTCGGAAGGAGTACAGAGGATACAAAATGCCAGATAGCTTACTTTCCAAACACAAACCGTGCATATCAAAATCGTATATCATATATGTGCGTATGACAGATCCCGGCCTTTTACTGAGGGACGCGGTGGACAGAATCATATAGCAGATCCCGGCCCTTAGTAAGGGGCGCGGTGGGCAGAACTATCAATGCATGTTAGAATCATATAACATATATGCAGATAACAGATCCCGACCCTTTACTGAGGGACGCGGTAAATCATATGTCATGTATACATGTAACAGAACCCGACACTCTGCTGCGGAACGCGGTGAATCACATATCATATGCCATCCTGGACACCGCCCCGTATCATCATAAACATACATATAACAGAACCCGTCCCGCAGGGGAGAGGGACGCGGTGAACAATGCAGAGAGATGCACGATAACATAACAGAACCTGGCCCGGGCGCAGTGAATATCATACTGAGGCTTGCACGAACAGAGCAGTGAGAAACCATATACACACATATCCAGACTCGAGAGATACGAACACTTACTGACATTGAAGATCATAAACATATTCCGAGTCGATCGGAGTTAATATGTGAAAGTTACAGACATTTTTACCACAGAATCATTACGAACATTCCCAAGCAAATCCAAACGACAGATCAATTCGAAGGAATCACACGATAGTCATAATGTACATATATACCTTTTGGATGGCACGATAGATTGTATCAAAACAAACCTCTGGAATTATTTTACATATCAGAATATAATCTAAGACTCGTTAGAATAGTTACAGCACTTACCGTTGGATAAACGGAACAATAATCAAAAGTTCCCTTTGAATACCGTGCGAAGATATCACATAAGACATTTAAGGGACCCGATAGAACAATTCAAATGATAGATCATATAAAAGAATTCGAAGGATAATCATAGTGTATGTCTTGCGGATGTCACAATGGGTTATGTTAAAATAAGCTTTCTAGGATCGTTTTACGCTTCAAAATATGTCATAAGACTCAAGGAATAGTCCAAACACTTATCGTTTAGTTGTTGAGGGAGTAGTTAAAAGTTTCTTTTAATTATTGCTCGAAGACAAATCAATAATACAATAGGAGCGAATTCGGAAATAGTGGTCCCACCTCGGGTCAACCGAGGTGGCGGACACAAACTACGTACATTAAGTTTTATGGAGTCGCTTATGAAAGTTTTAGTGTAACCCGATTCCATTGGGGCAAGTTGTAGATGCTTAAGCAATTGTTTCAACAAAGCATGAAGTTCTTAATTCAATTCTACTGAATGATAAAGAGTCAAATTCAAACTCGGATTTCTAGGAATAGAGCTATCCTCGAGGCTCGTATCCAAGCCTATTATATCTAAGACATGCCAAAAGAAGGAAAGGTAGAGCTTTACATACCTTTTCCGCTCCATACGCTACTCCAAATTAAAATTCCGTTTACTCCAAAATCTACAATTGGTCACAATTACCAAATATAAATTATAAGTTTTTAGAAATTCAATCTTAAATCCATATTTGTCTACAGAAATTTCGGCAGCACTTCCCCTATAAATTCAACACCCCGAGAATCTAACTCGGCCAAAACATCAACAGCCATACCAACAACAATACCAACAACATCCATAATCAATTTAAAACGCATTCTGACATAAGCAGTCTTCTCTTCTACTTAATACATCAACTTTCAAACCAACTACGCACATTCAAACCAATATCAACGTTTACATATTCATTTACTAATTCGGGATCATTCAAACATAATTTAAGAACATTTCAAGCAATCTACACAATATTCAAATAATTCCACCAACATACCATACTTTACCCATAAACTCCCCAACTTCCCTAAGAAAAATTTCAATGCATTTCTTGCTTCCAAATTCATAAACTATCCCAACAACACACATATTAACAACATTGTTTTCACAATTAAAGAGACGACACCAAGATCACATTGGCTTCAAATCATCCCGTAACCATTCCAACATCAATTTAAATCATCAAATTCTCATTTTCGTCGTAGAATACATATCAACAACAATCAAAGTACTACATAGAAGTTTATTCATTTTTCCTACACAACATATAGATACCACACGGCCAAGCTCCAACATCTACAACTTCAACTAAAATCGTCACACTTTCATTGTCAACTTGGAATTCACAACGACAACAACTAAAACACTAATTAAACTAATTGAATCATTGTTCTTTCAACCACAGATGCACATGGCCATAACACTACCATACGGCCACACCCCTATGTCCATATTTTCATGAATTTCATTCACTTCTACACACTACAACATTCATAATCCATCCATAACACATAAAAGAGCATGAATTCTTACCTCTTTCCTTAACTTCCCACTTAACTAAAATCTTGAACTTGCCACAAAGGATGGTTTTCTTGATCCAACAATTCCACCACGTTAACGGGGACCCTTGAATTAGTGGGAATACTATGAGAAACAAATTTTTGGGGCAAGATTTTTGGTCTTCTTTTTCTCCTCCCTCTTGGCCGAATAGCCCTTAGTTTGCTCTTCAAGTTTTTGCTTCTTGAAATTTCTTGAATTGTGAAGAAAAAATAAGAGTAGTCTTCTATTTAATCACATGGATTTTTAATTCAACATGGGCTTGGCCCATGCCCATGGCCGGTTGGGCCTTTCCCCTTTTTTTAAAAAAAAAATTCTCAAGCCCAATTATTTCTTGGCTAGTTCTTATAATTCATGAAAACTATTTTCTTTCAAATTTCCAATTTTGTCCTTGGCCTTCCGCGATATTTCTATGTCAATATTTTTCAAGAACAACATACATATTGAATGACATCAAAATATTGCCCATATCCTACTAGTCACAATTATTTCAAGTTTTTCCGAATATGCAAAATACGGGATATAACAGGAAGTCAAGGGGGGCCTCCGAACCCCCGAGGGCGGGTGAGGCCAGTTCATCCGCCGCCCCTCCAGCTGACACACCATTGCCCCCGTCTGTGGGTCCTGAGATAGTGACACCCGGGCCGGAGGCAACGATCGGGGGTGATACTGAGCCAACTCCATTGATAGTGCCTCCGTTGGAGGTCCTCCCTGCTGATCAGACACCATCGGATGCCTGACGCGTCCATCGTGAGCTACTCATCTCTTGTACTACATTTGATGCATTGGGGACACTGCATATTCCTTTTGTTGGGGGTGGGATAGCTCACGCTTCATATGTTTGTTTTTGTTGTTGTAGGATAGCTCATGTTTATGTTTTGTGCACTTGTAGTTTTTCATTGTCAAGTATAATAGTGATGGTTGATCAGTTTATAGCATAAATGTTTTTGTCTTGTTTCGTTTTTCCATCGTATTTTAATAACACTCCTCCCAAATGTTTTGCATATGTACTCAGAGGGAAGGAGCAACACTAACATGACTCTTTTGGTGGCACACAGATGTTTTGCAAAGCCTAGAACGATGGGTTGAGAAGTAGTTAGAAAATAGCAAAGTAATCTATGTGCCATGTGTGTGAGAGGTTATTGTTTTAGTCTTGTGTATAATTATAATCTAGAACTTGCCCGGAAAGTGTCTCAAGGCGAAATCCTAAACTACACTTGTGTGAAAGAGGATATTAGGCTCTCTTTGGACCGCCACTAAACCTAAAAATTCCTACCCATTGCATTTATATCCTAGTTAACCCATTTTTGAGCCTTAACTTTGTTTTTCTTTTCTTTTATTACAACCTTGTGATAAGCCCTGTCCCTTTTGCCCTTGTTTACCCACCTTTTGGCACCCTATCTCCCTAAGCGAATCGAATACGCTAAAATAGGCTAAAGCACCTAAGTTTGGGGGTGGTAGATGGCAAGAAAAGGTATGGTATGTGATGGAGAGTTAAAGGACACAAAAAAAAAAGTGTATATGTAGACATATGTGTATAGAAAGGTGTGTATATGTACATATAAATTTTATGTTTAGTTGTGAACACGAGGGTGTGAATAATGGTTGTGACGTAAGAAATGAATGGGGAAACTAGGGAGGCAATAACGATATTGGCTAAAGGAGGTACGAATGGGCGGTAAATGTTTAAATGTTGAAGAAGGGACAGATTAGGTGAAGGAAGCGTGTTCGGAAATGCTTAGGGAGAAGTCAAGTCACTCTTACCCAAATTACACCCCACCTTAACCTCGAACCTTAGCTATGACCCGCAAGTCCTGATTGATTTTGAACAAAGTGTGTTTACATTAGTGGAGAAATACTTAAAGGGCAAGCTTATGGCACCACATTTATGTACTTGTACATTATCTTTTCTGAGTGTGAGTTGTTCTACCCTTATGTGTGTGTGGGACTTTCTTTGGTCTTTTGTGAGGGCATGTGGATTACTAAGCTCAACGAAAGAATTAATTCTTGACGCTTCATTTGAAGCCGTTTCCTTAAAAGATAGAGTAACATTGTGTCACCAAGTGCAGCGGTTGGTTAATGCTCGACCTTTGAGGAAAGACACCATATTTCGCAACAAGAGGGAGGGGAACTCATATTTTAAATGAATATGTTTTGACTGATCACGATCATCACTGTAGTACCTTAGCAATTGGCATATATTGTAGTTTTGCTTTAACTACTTAAGGACAAGCAAAAGTATAAGTTTGCGGGTGTTGATGTGCCGTGAAATTACGGCACATTCGACGCCAGCTGCTTAGTCTTTTGTAAATCCCCAAGTACTTTTGATGTCATTTCTCGTGTTTTTGTGTTAATTTGTAGAATAACATGTGTTGGAAGCGACTTGAGGCAAAATGAAGCAAAAACCAGCTGAAATGAACCAGAACATCACCTGCGAATCGCATGTACTGCATGCGAGTTGCAAGTGCTGCAGCATCTATTGACAGAGATGGCTAAAAAGGAAGACAGTGGTGCAACACATGCGAGTCGCACCTGATGCGGCAGATGCTGCACCACAGCTGATTGAAGATGCAGTACCTGCGAAGATTTGGTGCAACCTGCGACTCACAGGTTGCACATGCGACACCAAGTGCGATTCGCACCAGATGCGCAGGGGTATTTTTGTCTGGAAATTGTTCCCGTTTTGGACATTCTATAAATAGATTTTCTAGGGTTTTGGAATCTATCAGTGCATATACATTTCAGTAAAAATCAACTGTATACCTGTAATCACGTCTGGTGACGCCTCCTGGTCCTGTCGGCGAGCCAAAGCATACATGCGGTTCGAAGGACCGCTAGAACCGGAAGCTCCGCCACGACCTCTGCCGCGGCCTGCTGGTGTCGGTACACTCTGCCCCGTAGGGCGTATCGCTACAGAAGGGGAAGATGGACCAACATTCGATCCAGTAGGCTGGGCTGAACCACCTAGAACATTCTTAAATAGGCACTCCCTCAAAACGTGGTCCTGACGGCCACTAAAGAAACAGGCACCCATGGCACGATAACACCTCCCGGGGTGGGGCTTCCCACAGTAAGAACACCAAGGCATAGGTGGCTTTGACTGACTAAAACCTCTGCTCACCTGCGACCCCGATGCTCTGGAACTTTGTCCAACTCCTGAATATCCGGTGCTACCAAATCTCTCACCAGTAGACTGTGGGGGAGCATGTCGCGTGGGCTGCGAAGACTGTCCAGTAAGCTGTCGAGGCTGCCCGCCTCGAACCTCCCCAGAGTAACCAGCTGATCTAGCCCTCTTGGGCTGTCTTTTGTCACGATCTCTACCCGACTGATCCTCTTTGTGCCGGTCCTCCATCCCCTCAACGTAAGCCTGTAACCGGGCAATGTCCATACCAGTCTGCGATGCCATCGCCATACAACTGTCAACCAAGTTGTGATCTAACCCTATCACGTATCGGTGCATCCGGTCAGCTATATCAGCCACTATGGTAGGTGCATATCTGGCTAGAGAATCAAACTCCAAGCTGTACTCTCGGACACTCCTGCCGTTCTGCCTCAGCTGTAAAAATCTGTCAACTCTCGCCCGCCGCAACTCTGGGGGCAAAAAGTGGCTGAGAAAGGCGGCTACAAACTCGTCCCATACAGCTGGAGGGGCACCCTCACCTCTGGACAGCTCCCAGGACTCGTACCAATTAATCGCAACATCTCGCAATCTATGTGAAGCCAGCTCGACAGACTCAGTCTCAGAAGCCCTGACTAGTCTCAGCGCACGCTGCATCTGTCGAATAAAGTCCTGGGGGTCCTCTTCGGGCTTAGACCCATAGAACTCTGGGGGATTACAAGTCAAGAAATCACGGACCCTCAAACTGTCACGTCTGTCATCATCATCACCCCCTAGCCCGCGTCTGCGAGCCTGCCCTGCTACTAATGTCGTCAATAACTGCACAACCTCTCTCATCACCCTGTCCTCTGCCCCTGGCTGAGGAGCTGGAGGCTCGGGTGCTGGAGCCTCTGGAGCTAATGGGGGAGCCGCTCCAGGCTCCTCTGGTGGTGTAGCAAAACCCTCTGACTGGGGTACACTATCGGGCATAATCTGAGCACTAGCCTGAGTATCCCCCTATATCTGACCGGTCTCTCCTGCCAATGCTTTGCCCTTCTGGGCAGCCGTCGCCTTCTTCGGAGGCATCACTGAAAAATATAACAGCCGGTCAGAAAAAAGTCATCCTAATAGCACGGCTCTATCGCACGATCTAAGATCCAAAGAAAGGTAGCATCCTAAATGTCCTGTAGCCTCCTGCTTATAGATGTGGTGCACAACACACCGATAAACAGGACACTACTAGACACGGCCTGTAGACATTCCGAGGACAAACCGCTCTGATACCACTTCTGTCACGACCCAACCCCGTAGGCCGCGACTAGTGCCCGACATGGGCACCCGTACATACTTACTAACTAAATTACGCTTGCGTTTACATAATATGAATCTCGTGCGTATAAAATCATAAACATAACAATTAAACCGTTATTTTTATCATAACACCTAAGTCGATCATGTTAACGTAGTGTAAGGGAAAATCAGACACAAACCAAATAAACATCACTGAACAAACCTGACCCATGACCTACATACATGTCTACAGGCCTCTAATACAGACGACAGAATCATATGACGGGACAGGGCCCCGCCGTACCCCAAAATAACCATAAACACAAACATATGTACAACTGAGAGATCTGTACCAAAAGTATGGGCTCCGGAACAAAGGAGCACTCCAGACAGCAGACTGTAGATCCTAGGCCGGCGGATCACCCCAATAATCGCCTGTACCTGCGCGGTATGAAACGCAGCCCCCAAAGAAAGAGGGTCAGTACGGAATATGTACCGAGTATGTAAAGCATGGAATACAGAAAACAGAACATACCGGATCAACAGTACAAAGGTAAATACACTATCCAGATTAACAGAGCGCTATTTCCCGATCTCTAATCACGTATGCAGATGTCATATGTCAAAAAGTGCAGACTAGGAAAATCAGAATAATCATTTTCCCTAAATACGGATCATATGAGCCGAAGTCGTATGTCAGAAGGAGTATGAATCCAGAATGTCAGAATGCTTATTTCTCAAACGCAGATCATATATATCAACATCATAAGTCGGAAGGAGTACAGAGGATACAAAATGCCAGATAGCTTACTTTCCAAACACAAACCGTGCATATCAAAATCGTATATCATATATGTGCGTATGACAGATCCCGGCCTTTTACTGAGGGACGCGGTGGACAGAATCATATAGCAGATCCCGGCCCTTAGTAAGGGGCGCGGTGGGCAGAACTATCAATGCATGTTAGAATCATATAACATATATGCAGATAACAGATCCCGACCCTTTACTGAGGGACGCGGTAAATCATATGTCATGTATACATGTAACAGAACCCGACACTCTGCTGCGGAACGCGGTGAATCACATATCATATGCCATCCTGGACACCGCCCCGTATCATCATAAACATACATATAACAGAACCCGTCCCGCAGGGGAGAGGGACGCGGTGAACAATGCAGAGAGATGCACGATAACATAACAGAACCTGGCCCGGGCGCAGTGAATATCATACTGAGGCTTGCACGAACAGAGCAGTGAGAAACCATATACACACATATCCAGACTCGAGAGATACGAACACTTACTGACATTGAAGATCATAAACATATTCCGAGTCGATCGGAGTTAATATGTGAAAGTTACAGACATTTTTACCACAGAATCATTACGAACATTCCCAAGCAAATCCAAACGACAGATCAATTCGAAGGAATCACACGATAGTCATAATGTACATATATACCTTTTGGATGGCACGATAGATTGTATCAAAACAAACCTCTGGAATTATTTTACATATCAGAATATAATCTAAGACTCGTTAGAATAGTTACAGCACTTACCGTTGGATAAACGGAACAATAATCAAAAGTTCCCTTTGAATACCGTGCGAAGATATCACATAAGACATTTAAGGGACCCGATAGAACAATTCAAATGATAGATCATATAAAAGAATTCGAAGGATAATCATAGTGTATGTCTTGCGGATGTCACAATGGGTTATGTTAAAATAAGCTTTCTAGGATCGTTTTACGCTTCAAAATATGTCATAAGACTCAAGGAATAGTCCAAACACTTATCGTTTAGTTGTTGAGGGAGTAGTTAAAAGTTTCTTTTAATTATTGCTCGAAGACAAATCAATAATACAATAGGAGCGAATTCGGAAATAGTGGTCCCACCTCGGGTCAACCGAGGTGGCGGACACAAACTACGTACATTAAGTTTTATGGAGTCGCTTATGAAAGTTTTAGTGTAACCCGATTCCATTGGGGCAAGTTGTAGATGCTTAAGCAATTGTTTCAACAAAGCATGAAGTTCTTAATTCAATTCTACTGAATGATAAAGAGTCAAATTCAAACTCGGATTTCTAGGAATAGAGCTATCCTCGAGGCTCGTATCCAAGCCTATTATATCTAAGACATGCCAAAAGAAGGAAAGGTAGAGCTTTACATACCTTTTCCGCTCCATACGCTACTCCAAATTAAAATTCCGTTTACTCCAAAATCTACAATTGGTCACAATTACCAAATATAAATTATAAGTTTTTAGAAATTCAATCTTAAATCCATATTTGTCTACAGAAATTTCGGCAGCACTTCCCCTATAAATTCAACACCCCGAGAATCTAACTCGGCCAAAACATCAACAGCCATACCAACAACAATACCAACAACATCCATAATCAATTTAAAACGCATTCTGACATAAGCAGTCTTCTCTTCTACTTAATACATCAACTTTCAAACCAACTACGCACATTCAAACCAATATCAACGTTTACATATTCATTTACTAATTCGGGATCATTCAAACATAATTTAAGAACATTTCAAGCAATCTACACAATATTCAAATAATTCCACCAACATACCATACTTTACCCATAAACTCCCCAACTTCCCTAAGAAAAATTTCAATGCATTTCTTGCTTCCAAATTCATAAACTATCCCAACAACACACATATTAACAACATTGTTTTCACAATTAAAGAGACGACACCAAGATCACATTGGCTTCAAATCATCCCGTAACCATTCCAACATCAATTTAAATCATCAAATTCTCATTTTCGTCGTAGAATACATATCAACAACAATCAAAGTACTACATAGAAGTTTATTCATTTTTCCTACACAACATATAGATACCACACGGCCAAGCTCCAACATCTACAACTTCAACTAAAATCGTCACACTTTCATTGTCAACTTGGAATTCACAACGACAACAACTAAAACACTAATTAAACTAATTGAATCATTGTTCTTTCAACCACAGATGCACATGGCCATAACACTACCATACGGCCACACCCCTATGTCCATATTTTCATGAATTTCATTCACTTCTACACACTACAACATTCATAATCCATCCATAACACATAAAAGAGCATGAATTCTTACCTCTTTCCTTAACTTCCCACTTAACTAAAATCTTGAACTTGCCACAAAGGATGGTTTTCTTGATCCAACAATTCCACCACGTTAACGGGGACCCTTGAATTAGTGGGAATACTATGAGAAACAAATTTTTGGGGCAAGATTTTTGGTCTTCTTTTTCTCCTCCCTCTTGGCCGAATAGCCCTTAGTTTGCTCTTCAAGTTTTTGCTTCTTGAAATTTCTTGAATTGTGAAGAAAAAATAAGAGTAGTCTTCTATTTAATCACATGGATTTTTAATTCAACATGGGCTTGGCCCATGCCCATGGCCGGTTGGGCCTTTCCCCTTTTTTTAAAAAAAAAATTCTCAAGCCCAATTATTTCTTGGCTAGTTCTTATAATTCATGAAAACTATTTTCTTTCAAATTTCCAATTTTGTCCTTGGCCTTCCGCGATATTTCTATGTCAATATTTTTCAAGAACAACATACATATTGAATGACATCAAAATATTGCCCATATCCTACTAGTCACAATTATTTCAAGTTTTTCCGAATATGCTAAATACGGGATATAACAGGAAGTCAAGGGGGGCCTCCGAACCCCCGAGGGCGGGTGAGGCCAGTTCATCCGCCGCCCCTCCAGCTGACACACCATTGCCCCCGTCTGTGGGTCCTGAGATAGTGACACCCGGGCCGGAGGCAACGATCGGGGGTGATACTGAGCCAACTCCATTGATAGTGCCTCCGTTGGAGGTCCTCCCTGCTGATCAGACACCATCGGATGCCTGACGCGTCCATCGTGAGCTACTCATCTCTTGTACTACATTTGATGCATTGGGGACACTGCATATTCCTTTTGTTGGGGGTGGGATAGCTCACGCTTCATATGTTTGTTTTTGTTGTTGTAGGATAGCTCATGTTTATGTTTTGTGCACTTGTAGTTTTTCATTGTCAAGTATAATAGTGATGGTTGATCAGTTTATAGCATAAATGTTTTTGTCTTGTTTCGTTTTTCCATCGTATTTTAATAACACTCCTCCCAAATGTTTTGCATATGTACTCAGAGGGAAGGAGCAACACTAACATGACTCTTTTGGTGGCACACAGATGTTTTGCAAAGCCTAGAACGATGGGTTGAGAAGTAGTTAGAAAATAGCAAAGTAATCTATGTGCCATGTGTGTGAGAGGTTATTGTTTTAGTCTTGTGTATAATTATAATCTAGAACTTGCCCGGAAAGTGTCTCAAGGCGAAATCCTAAACTACACTTGTGTGAAAGAGGATATTAGGCTCTCTTTGGACCGCCACTAAACCTAAAAATTCCTACCCATTGCATTTATATCCTAGTTAACCCATTTTTGAGCCTTAACTTTGTTTTTCTTTTCTTTTATTACAACCTTGTGATAAGCCCTGTCCCTTTTGCCCTTGTTTACCCACCTTTTGGCACCCTATCTCCCTAAGCGAATCGAATACGCTAAAATAGGCTAAAGCACCTAAGTTTGGGGGTGGTAGATGGCAAGAAAAGGTATGGTATGTGATGGAGAGTTAAAGGACACAAAAAAAAAAGTGTATATGTAGACATATGTGTATAGAAAGGTGTGTATATGTACATATAAATTTTATGTTTAGTTGTGAACACGAGGGTGTGAATAATGGTTGTGACGTAAGAAATGAATGGGGAAACTAGGGAGGCAATAACGATATTGGCTAAAGGAGGTACGAATGGGCGGTAAATGTTTAAATGTTGAAGAAGGGACAGATTAGGTGAAGGAAGCGTGTTCGGAAATGCTTAGGGAGAAGTCAAGTCACTCTTACCCAAATTACACCCCACCTTAACCTCGAACCTTAGCTATGACCCGCAAGTCCTGATTGATTTTGAACAAAGTGTGTTTACATTAGTGGAGAAATACTTAAAGGGCAAGCTTATGGCACCACATTTATGTACTTGTACATTATCTTTTCTGAGTGTGAGTTGTTCTACCCTTATGTGTGTGTGGGACTTTCTTTGGTCTTTTGTGAGGGCATGTGGATTACTAAGCTCAACGAAAGAATTAATTCTTGACGCTTCATTTGAAGCCGTTTCCTTAAAAGATAGAGTAACATTGTGTCACCAAGTGCAGCGGTTGGTTAATGCTCGACCTTTGAGGAAAGACACCATATTTCGCAACAAGAGGGAGGGGAACTCATATTTTAAATGAATATGTTTTGACTGATCACGATCATCACTGTAGTACCTTAGCAATTGGCATATATTGTAGTTTTGCTTTAACTACTTAAGGACAAGCAAAAGTATAAGTTTGCGGGTGTTGATGTGCCGTGAAATTACGGCACATTCGACGCCAGCTGCTTAGTCTTTTGTAAATCCCCAAGTACTTTTGATGTCATTTCTCGTGTTTTTGTGTTAATTTGTAGAATAACATGTGTTGGAAGCGACTTGAGGCAAAATGAAGCAAAAACCAGCTGAAATGAACCAGAACATCACCTGCGAATCGCATGTACTGCATGCGAGTTGCAAGTGCTGCAGCATCTATTGACAGAGATGGCTAAAAAGGAAGACAGTGGTGCAACACATGCGAGTCGCACCTGATGCGGCAGATGCTGCACCACAGCTGATTGAAGATGCAGTACCTGCGAAGATTTGGTGCAACCTGCGACTCACAGGTTGCACATGCGACACCAAGTGCGATTCGCACCAGATGCGCAGGGGTATTTTTGTCTGGAAATTGTTCCCGTTTTGGACATTCTATAAATAGATTTTCTAGGGTTTTGGACTCATTATTCTACAGATTTTTAGTTGTCTTTTTGTGGAGCTCATTTATTATTGGTTGGTGAAGCTTTTAAGAGATTCCTTTTGCTTTTGTCATCTTCTCCATTCAATACTTTTGTAAGCTTTATGAATACACTTTTCATTATTGCTTTACCTTTAATGAATATTAGTAGCTAAGGTTGTGGGACCAAATGTGTTAGTTATTGTTACACCCTGGAAAATTTTGCGTTACCAAGACTGTAGACGGCTTAGTATAAGCTCAAGGGGGAGAAAAGTTATACAAGGATTAGGGATAAAGATTATATTATCTGAGTATAAGAGAATATATATGACATTTGGAGATGGTATGGAGTAAATCAGTTAACACGTTACTCGATGATAGCCCTCGTAACCATAAGTTAAGGTGGGGACCACATGTCGGGATTTTGTAAAGGACATATGAAAAGTGATATAAGTAGTACATGGAAAGTTGATCAAATCTTAAGAAGGACCCTTAAGCCAAATATGGGCATAAGCCCTCCAAAAGGATGATTGAAGGATACGTTTTCGGATTACCTGACTTGGAGGGGCCAAAACGCCATTATAAGTTTGGAATTTGGAAAAGAACAAAGAATGAAAGTTGTATATAATTGAAAGAGCTTTCCAACGGTAGGTCGCGGGACCTCACACCATATCGGGATCAAGAGTTATGGCTATTTTAAGATCAGGACTCTAAGCTGTCAAATGGCCCCGCGGGCCCCACATGAGTAAGTCGGTGGAACCGACCTAGGGGGGGTATAAATACCCCCCATCAACCCGTTTTTTATTCAGCATAATAACATTCCAAAAGGTCCTAGAAGTCTCTCAAAACATCTCCCAAACATTGTAGTCCGATAAATCAAGCATTTAACAAGATTACGCCAAACTAGTCCGTGAAAGGCGATTGTTCTTGCTTCTACTTAAGTTTGGAGTTGGAGAAAGTTGATGTGGCTGATTTTCTTCAAGTATAAGGTATGTTATTCATCCCATATCTTATGTTGAGTTTATTTGAAGGTCTAGCTAGCCTTAAAAATGAAAATAGTTATGGAGGAAAGGTCATAAAGTGTTATGTTGTAGTTGTTGTGTTTATGGGCTGTTTTGAGCATGTTGTGGCCGTGTGGATGGGCTGATTTATGTGTATAAAAATTGTATCTAACATTGTTGGTGTGTTGATGAGAGTATACTCCTTGATTGGGATGGAAGAAAGTGCATATTGTTGTTGTATGTTGAAAAACGTCGTGTGGGATGTTTATGGGATATGTTGGTACGAATAATAGTGTTGTCGATGTTGGTATTATTGTTGTTGTTGATTGGTTGCTGAATTGTAATTTCGGGCTAGGCATATAAACAGGGGAGATGCTTCCCGATTTTCGGCAGAATATAGAATAGTAAAAATTTGAAACTCGGAATAAGCGTGTGATATGGAGACTAATGTAGTGCTAATCCTCTCGAATGTAGATTTACGAGCTCGGACGAATAAGCGTAGCTAATAGGAGGTTGAATAGGTATGTAAGGCTTACCCTTTCTTTCTTTGGCATGTCCTAGAGCTAAGTAAGATATGACACGCACCTTGGGGTAACTCTATTCTTTAATTCCGAGCTTATTTATGATTCTTATTCGCTTCTTGATATGAGCATGCTTAGTATGGTCGAGCTTATTGTATGATGGAATAACGAGCAAAGCATAAAGAGTTTCTGTTTCTAAAAGGGTCCTATAAGGATTGATGCCCTTAACTTTCATAGACGGTCTCAGATTGTTTTGAAACGTTCGTAAAGGTTTCTATAATGAATAACGTCCATAACTTTAATATGCTAACTCGGATTGCTTTGAAACGTTCATAAAGGTTTCTATAATGAATAACGTCCATAACTTTCTTATGCTAACTCGGATTAACTCGAGACGTGTTTATGATCCTTCAAGTGTCGATTAGTGTACTTACCTATTGAGTCCTAAAAACTGATTTATATGCATATGGTTTTACTAATGATTTCGAGGAAATTAGTTTTATACTAAAGGAAACATAAAGTTAGACTTTCAAAACCACTTCGAAGGGGGTGCGATATTTTACTATTTAGACTTTCAAAACCACTCTGAAGGGGGTGCGAGATTTTACTATTTAGACTTTCAAAACCACTCCGAAGGGGGTGCGAGATTTACTATTTAGACTTTCAAAACCAGCCCGAAGGGGCCATTATTATTATTAAGCCGGAAGCGGCTGCTTGAAGGGGCCATCATCATTATTAAGCCGGAAGCGGCTGCCCGAAGGGGCCATCATTATTATTAAGCCGGAAGCGGCTGCCTGAATAGGCCATCATTGTTATTAAGCCGGAAGCGGCTGCCCGAAGGGGCCATCATCATTATTAAGCCGGAAGCGGCTGCTCGAAGGGGCCATCATTATTATTAAGCCGGAAACGGCTGCCCGAAGGGGCCATCATTGTTATTAAGCCGGAAGCGGCTGCCCGAAGGGGCCATCATTACTATGCCGGAAGCGGCCGTCCGAAGGGACCATTTTGTTAACATACCGGAAGCGGCCGTCCGAAGGGACCATTTTGTTAACATGTCGGAAGTGGCACGTGTGTTAGATTGCATTATTTACTTAAAGAATGTGTGTTAGATTGCATTATTTACTTAAAGAATGTTTGTTGGATTGCATTATTTACTTAAAGATTGTTTTGAGACCTCGTGTATACAATTATGTTTCTTCCAGCGAAGGCTGCAGGTATTGAGTTTGATTGTGATTTCTTCTCTCCTAAATCAAGTTATGGTTATGATTTGTTACCACCTTACATACTCAGTACATTGTCCGTACTGACGTCCTTTTGCCTGGGGACGCTGCGTTCATGCCCGCAGCCCCAGATTGTTTGGCAGGTTGAGTATACAACTAGGATGCTCTGACATCTGCTGGGATTGGCAAGTTCCACCTCATCCTGGAGCTGTGCTGAGTCATGTCTAGATATGCGTGATTATGGGTATATTGGGGCCCTGTTCTGACTCATAATGTTCAGTTCACTTCTTAGAGTCTTCTGCAGACAGTGTCCTGTGGTATGTTTGTCGAGATGTCGACAAAACGATGTCAGGCGAATCATTTGTAGCTTTTAAAAGAGTATGTATTTTAGACGATTTCAATTGGTTTAAAGTACTTAATTGATTGAAAGTTTTCATAATCATTATAAAGATAATGATCTCTATTTGGAAAAGTTTCATGTTTTTAAAAGTTTTTGAAATGACAGGTTTTGATAGAGCGAATGTCTAAGGGTTCGCTCGACTCTGATGAGAGTCGGGTGCCCGTCATGCCCTATCAGGACTGGGGTGTGACAGTTATGTGATTGGGTTTCATATTCATACTTCATTTATATGCTAATAGTGCTTTCTATTAACTCTTCAAGCGTTAATGTCTTGTGATGGTGTACATCATTACTTGTGCCTTAACACCATTACTTATCTTGGGAAAGAAAGTAGAGGTTAGAAAAAGAATTAATAGCAACAATTTGGGTCAATAAATCCATCTAATAGCTTGAGCTAGGAATAGGAAAGCTAGTTGAGGCTAAATGGGTGTTCTCTTATAAAACATTCTAGGGCTTGGAAAAGCCTAGGATGAAATTTGCTAATTTGGTTGGAAAACTTTTAGCAAGATTCGCGTGACCCTTGGTTTAATGCATCTAGGCATATGAATAAGTTGAATTGATACCCAAGCGCATTACTTTCCATTGGAATCACAACCTTGGTCCCATTTACCAATAGTTTACATCTTATAACCACTCTTAGTCTTTAATGAAAAAACAACAACCAAACTACTATTATATTCCCCTCTCCCTTGAAATATAGACTAATAGTCGGGCGTTACACTTGACAAGTATATTTCTTCATTGTATTCTCTGTGGGATTCGACCGCAACCTCGTTGGGTTCTATATTTGACAACGACCGCTTACTCCTGATATTAAAGGTGTAATTTGGGCGTATCAAAACATAGTAGAAAAAAATGTACAACGAGGGTGGAGATGGGGGAGGGAGGTAGCAGGAAGGGTAGAGATCAATGAGGTTCTTTATCTTTTTAATTAATTTTAAGAATAAAATAGAACAATTAAAAAATACAAAAAATTTATTTATAAATTTAAAAAATTAAATAGTCGTAAACAATAGAATTAAAATTTAGTGAATTAAAATTCACGAGTAAGAAAAATTATATTAATAAGGAGAGTACTCTATAAGTATATTAAGCCAATGATAAGCTAATAGAAACTCACATTAATAATTTTAAATAGTGAACAATGTAATAAAGAAAATTATGGAACATAACAATTATCTGATAATTATATAAGTCATTGTCTTTATTTTCGTATAGGTTTTGTTAGTGGAGAGTGTGTGCGTGTGGGGGTTTTTTGTTTTGGGGTGGGGGGTGGGTGGGTGGGGTGGGGTGGGGGTTTTCATTGAGAATTAATATAATTGTTGAACTTATCGCAATTTGAAATGATTAGGAATATTATTCTTTAATATTGCAATTTCGAAAAAAATATGACATTATTGTAATTATAGCTACAATGTTGTAATTAAAGTATCATGTAGAAAGAATGTACAGAGAGGGGGGCATAATTTAGGGTTGTTCAGTTAAAACCAACACCAAACCGAATAAAAACATAGACATTTGGTTTGGTTTGGTTTGGTTTGATATGGTTTTAAATTTTAAAAACCGATAATATTTGGTTTGGTTATGGTTCTATTAAAAAATAACCGAATAAATAACCGAACCAAACTGATAAATTATATACATAAATTTTATAATTATTTATATGTATAATATTAGTTTTTCATAAATAATTATAAATATTTTATACCTTTTAATCATTAATTTGATTTTTGGTCTACTTATTTCACATGATTGTTTAAGGCCTATGTTTTTAAGAATATGTCCAAACCCATGTCTTTAAGTCTTTTAACTCTTTAAGTGTTAAGGGTAAACCTACTAACAGAAGCTCACGTTAGAGTTTAAGGTCTTTAACTTAAAGTTTTAGCCTTTATTTGTCAGCCATTTGATTTTAGGTTGCCTTTTTTTTTCGAATTTATACTTTTCTTTTTTCTTGTCTGAATGGGTCCTAATATTTTTCATATGAAAAGGACAGATGTTGTAGATTTGGAGATTCCTATAGAAGATACTTCAATAACATCAGCGTTTGCTGCAACCCAAATACATGTTAATGCTCTAATACTTCTTCCGTGGGTAATCCTCCTAAAAAGCAGAAAAGAACAACTCCTTGTAGTCGAGACTCTAGCCTTGGGGATAATGATAGAAAAATATCTGAAGTTTGGGATCATTACACAATTTTTTTCTTAATAAAATTGGAGAATTGAGGGCAAAATGCAAGTACTGCCCCAAAGTTTGGGATCATTACACAAAGTTTTTTTATTTCATATATTTTAATTTTAATTTTAGGTAGTCTTTAAATTTAATTAATATGTATGTTTGTAACAACAACTAAAAGCTCCTATGCTCTACTTTCTTTCCAGGTATGTGTATTAAGATGACAAAAATGATGCAGGCACTACTAAGTTAGTTTTTAGCTCTATATGTAATAGTTTAGCAACTTCGGGTAACTTGAGTACTACACTATCACTAATAGTGAAAATATTTCTATGATGTATGTTCCACCTTAAACTATAAATAAAAATTATCGTTTGAACAAAAAAAAAGACATGTCTTTTTCAACTTTTTAATGTTTTACTGATAAGTCTCATGGCTGCTAGTCATAAACCGAAAAATCATACCAAACCAACAATAACCAAACCGGTGGTTATTATTTTATTTGGTTTAGTTATGGTTTTAGACATTTAAAAACCGACTAAATAGATTTGGTTATGGTTTCAATCAATAATCGACTCAAACCGAACCATGAACACCCCTAGACATATAATGTAAGGATATTTATCATTTGAATTTATTTAGAAAATATGAGAAATTAAAATAAATTAAATAAATTGCAAAAAAAAAAATATTTAAATTTGGACAATTCAAGAATTGTGAACAATAGAGTAAATGAAAAAACAAAAAGAAATATTCCATCAATTATGAAATATATATCTAAATTATATTAAAAGGCGAATAGTGGACATGGATATTAAACCAAGTTACATGCTAATAAAAAGTCATATAATATCATAATACTAAATATTGAATAATGTAATAAAGAACGGAAAAGTTACTCCTTTACAATATTAATAGGAAATATAGTAAAATTAAGTGAGGTTATTATTTGAATTGTCATTAAAAGATAAAATTTTAAACATAAGTATGAGTTGCTTGGAAATTTGAAACTGAAAGACTATGTCTTAACATATTAAAGCATATAAATATAGAAGTGTTCTAATTAACAACTATTTTTAATATCATAACCTTTTTTAAATATGTCAATGAGTTATGATAAGAATATTTTTCCATATAAAAACGTCTAAAGTAATTGCAATCGTGATATGATATTAAGTGTTAATTTAATCGTCAATATAATTGTTTATTTAGGTGCACGTCATTGATGACGCTAAATTTAGTCTATTAATAATTATATTTATTATTTCACAAATTCTATTATATCAAACAAATAAGTTAATGTTTTTTACGATCAATTTCCCGTGAAGCCACCGCGCATCGCGCGGATACGAATACTAGTTTTAAAAAAACATAGAATGTCTTCCGTTTTTTAAGGTGTCGAAGAAAAGAAAAATACTATTTTTCAGTTGCACGAACACGTGCCCACCTCCTTTCATTTTTTCATTTCATCTTGAAACTTATATCAATCTTGGAGTAATCTGTAGACCTCATAATAACATCACTGAAATGTGAGCTTCAAATTTATCTACACAAGCATGTATGACAAAAGAAAAGACCAACATTTCAGATCAATAACATTTTTCGACTATCCATAAGAAAGTAATAAGAAAAGACCAGAAAGCTAATAAATGAAAAATACATACTACTATGGCACTTATCAATTTTGCTAATCCGATTTTTACTTCATGAACATCACCTCTTACTATTAATATGACACTGGGGAAGAAATGAAAGTAATGAAGGAAAGAAGGACACAAAAAGGTAAAAGCTAAGAAAGATCAAATGAAAAATAAAGACAAAACTCACCCAAAGATTCGTACAGTTACATCTGGTTTATTCATTTGGGACAAATGCACTCAGTTTTGCGTTCTTTCTTTTACCCTCATCTCGTGTCGGATCATAAGTTTTTTAACGAAAAATTCGGGTCCGTTGCGTTTTGTATGCCCACGTTTGTGATTTGCATCCTATTCTATTTTTTTTAATGATTTGCACCTAACCTCCTAGTTTGTTTGCAAAACAATAAAACTACCTTTGAAAAGAAAATCTACCAGGGTAAAGTAGGAAATACAAATAAGAAAAAAGGGAAATGACATAAATTTTAGAAAGAGCTCAAAAAAAAAAAAAAAAAAAAAAAAAAAAAGGCGTTGGTCTCTTTCCAGAGCAAAAGCCCCGTTACTGTGTACACCTCAAATGTTTAGATAAGGACATTTATCCTCTCTCTTTTTCACCAAACCTAAAGAATATGGACAAGCTTATATGAATCAGCAAGAAACAAAAATTTTGTTTACGGTCTATACCAATATATATCATTAAGGAACTCTTATAAGTCTACGGAGTAACAATGTGATGAACCCTACCATAAAAACGGGCAGGCTGGTTTGGCGAAGGAATGAGAGGATTATTTCTTGGTCAAGCCTGATTGCTAGAGGATTCAACACAATCCATCCACATCCTTTAAAATTTTCGCGGAAAATTGAATTGCATAATCATCCTCAACTCTGTGATTGTTTGTGAATTGTGATGAAGATAACATTGCTAGTTCTTAGTGTATATATATTTCAGATGCTATATTCGAATCTATTGAAAAATAATGTATATATTGACTGCTATTCTTCAAGGGCATGATAGAGAGAGTGACTCCAAATGCTTCCTGCTCCAGGGGCACTAGTTGTTGGATTCGTGAAAACTGAATAGAGTTTTAGCAACGAGACATGTCCCTAGCTTTGTAACATTTTTTTGTTTTTGGTAGTCCTTTTGTTCTATAACCGTGTTGTTTATCAGTTCTTCATAGGTGAGATATCTGGGAAAGACAAAGAATTTGATTTTGATCCGATTACCTCCTACAAGAAAAGAAAGCAATAAAAGGATGTATATTATTTGTATTTCCTACTTTACCCTGGTAGATATTTTTTTCTAAAAGTAGTTTTATTGTTTTGCAAGTAAACTAGGAGGTTAGGGTGCAAATCACAAAAGAGGGCATACGTTAGGGGTGCAAAACGCAATGGACCTCGAAAAATTCACATTCTCCTTCAATATGTCATGAACAATGGCAAATTGTTTTCTAATTGATACTCCCTCTGTCCCAAAAAGATTGTCCTCCTTCCTTTTTAGTCTGTCCCAAAAAAGATTGTCCCTTTTCTATATTTAGAAACAATTTAACTTTATGAGATGATCTACAGCCACACAAATATCTAAGACTTGTTTTGGACCACACATTTCAAAAGTCTTCTTTTATTTCTTAAACTTTGTGCCAAGTCAAAAGAGGACAATCTTTTTGGGACGGAGGGAGTAAAAGACATCATTTCACCCCTGAACTTGGCACGAAAACTCACTTTAGCAACTAAACTTAAGTTGTATTCATATACCCCCATTAACAACTTAAGTTTCAATTATATTCAACCTCCCGTTGCCCAGACCAGTTGAGGGTTGGGTATTGTTTGACATGCGCGAGCTCATTGGTCCACGTCATCATTTATTCCCAAACTTATTTTTACCCGCCCCCACTTAAAAAACCCGACCTAGCCCCAAATAACCCGACCCATCCCAAACAAATACCCAACCATCATTCTGAATCGACATTTTACCCCTTTCCACTACACAACCAAACCTCTACACTACACAACCGATCATTGTAAAGTTAAAAACCCAAAATATACGTAAATGTTGTCGTTTTAGAGTGATATTGAAGATTAGTTAGTCACAAAGGTACACGATTCTTGTATTTTGAAGTTAGGATTTCTCTAGATTTCGATTTTACTACTTTACTTGCAAAAAAACTTTATCTTTAACTTCTATTTTTTTTGGTGTAAATAGTAACTGAATCTTGTAATTTTTCATTCTCATTCGATTTTAGGTTTTGTGAAGAAAATGGACGATGTGTTTGTGAATTTGAGGTTTAACCACGGAGATAATTTAGAAAAAAAACCCTCGTATTAAGTATGTTGGAGGTAGTGTGACAGATTATTTTGATGTTGATGTTGATAAATTCTCTTATTTTGAGCTTATTTACTATGTTAAAGAAATAGGTTACAATGTTTCATCTTGTTGTGTATATATTAGACCACCTAAATGTTGATTTCTAGTAGAAGTTAAAAGTGATAGGAACATTATTGGTGTTGTACCTCAATTAAAAAAGAGAGATATTGTTGTAATTTTTCTCACTCATCTTGTTGAGGAACCTATTATGGTCCCCCCCTACTCTTCCACCTATTACCCATGTGGGTGGGGAATATTTTACTGCTTTTGATAACCCCACATGTGAAGATTTAAATGAAGAGGTTGGGACAGGTGAGGGTAGTCAAACATTTGGAGGTAGTGAACGCTTAGAGTTTGAAGATGCTGCTGGTCTTGATGAACCCTTGGGTGGGACTTCAGCTGCTGCTGCAGCTGCTACTGCTTCAGTAGCTGATGATGATGATTCTGACTTGGAAAGTAAGAGTGAATCTGAGGAGTCTGACAATGTAGTGGTAGAGGAAGGTAAAGAAGAAGAATTTGAGGGTGATGTCCATGAGGAGGATAAGAATCTAAGGAGAGATAGGGTGGCTGCAAAATCAAAGAAGAAGAAAGAAAAGGCTAAGAGATCTCAAGGGATAGATTTAGGGCCAAAGAGTGTAGATATGGGACATGATGAGTATTTATCTAGGAGTAAGAGAACATTTAAAGGAAAATTGGGTGGGGATGAACCATTTTATGACTCAGATGAACTTGTTAGCTTTGAAATAGAGACTGATGATGAAGTTGTGGTTGAAAAGCCTACCAAAAAGTCAAGGAGAACAAAAAGAATTAGAAATATGCTTATTTTTTTCCTAAGTGTAAAGAAATAGTTTGGGAGACTGGTCTTGCATTTGAAAGTGTTAAACAGTTTAGGAAGGAAATTACTAGGTATTCAATTCAAGAACATGTACAGTTGGAAAAATATGTCAATGAACCAACTAGGGTGAGGGTAAAGTGTATTGTTGGTTGTCCATGGTTATTATTTGCCAGTTATGATTCTAGAACAAATGATTTTGTTGTGAAGAATTATAATCCTGTTCACAAGTACAATGGCACAACAAAGAATAAGTGGGTAAATTCTTTGTATATTTCAGAAAGGTACAAGGACAGAATTATTTCTGAACCCGACATTAGAATTTTTGAGCTCCAAAATTTGGTAAAAAAGGAATTGGAGGTGTATATTGGTAGGACTATGGCAAGGAAAGCCAGAAGCATTGTTTTGCAACAAATCATGGATGACAATGTGGAGGAGTTCAAAAGAATTTTGGATTATAGGGATGAGCTTTTAAGGACTAATCCAGGTAGCACATGTGTGGTTAGGCTGAGTGAAGAAACTTTTGAAGGTGGAATCAAAATATTTCAGTCCTTTTATATATGTTTTGATGCCATGAAGAAGGCATTCAAGGCTGATTGTAGGAGAACAATTGGGTTGGATGAGTGTTTTTTAAAAGGTGTTAGTAAAGGCCAATTGCTTGTGGCTATTTGTAAGGATGGGAACAACCAGATGCTACCACTAGCTTGGGCAGTGGTTGAAGTTGAGAATACTTTTACTTAGAGATGGTTTGTCAACATTCTAAGGCATGATCTTGAGCTTGGAGATGGGACTGGTTTGACAACTCTTTCAGATATGCAAAAGGTAATGTATTCTTGGTTATTGATTTCTGATTTTTTTTCATTCTCTTTAACTTATGTTGCTGTACTGTCTCCTAGTATGTTTTACATGATATTGTAGGGTCTGGATATAGCCATTAAGGATCTGTTGCCAAATGCAGAACAAAGAATGTGTGCAAGACATGTGCTTGCCAATTTTTCCAAGACATGGAAAGGCATAGAGATTAGAAACTACTTCTGGAGATGTGCTAAGTCCACAGACGAGCAGGAGTTGCAAAAAAATTTGGATCATATGGAGAAGTTAGGTGATGGAATAAATGAAGATTTGTTGTATTACAACATAGATAGGTGGTTCAAGGTCTACTTTAAATACCTTAGCTCTTGTGATAGTGTTGACAACAACATGGCTGAGAGTTTCAATTCCTGGATTTTGGGCCAAGGCACAAGACCATTGTCACAATGCTTGAGGAAATTAAAATCAAAATGATGAGAAGGATAGGACAACTAAGAGAGTTTTCTGAGACTTGGATAACAAACATCAGCCCAATGGCTTTGAAGGTATTGCAAGATAACACATCAAAGTCAATGAAGTGTACTCTTGAATGGAATGGTGAATATGGTTTTGAGGTTAAGAACAGCTGGGGTAATAAATTCATAGTAAATTTGAACACCAAGACTTGCACTTGTAGATCTTGGATGCTGAAAGGTATTCCCTACTGTCATGCCATAGCTGCACTTCATTTCAAAAAATTGGAACCTATTGACTATGTAGCACATTGGTACACTAAGGACACTTACCTCAAAACCTACAACTCATTCATTCAACCTGTTACTAATATGACAATGTGGCCAAAGTCAACCAATCCTCCTGTCCTCCCACCTGAGATTAAAAAGCTGCCAGGTAGGCTAAGGAAGTGTAGAAGAAAGGAGCAGGCAGAAAACAAGACAGGGAAAATTTGGGACAAATGCACTCAGTTTTGCGTTCTTTCTTTTACCCTCATCTCGTGTCGGTTCATAAGCTTTTTAACGAAAAATTCGGGTCTGTTGCGTTTTGCACCCCTAACGTATGCCCTCTTTTGTGATTTGCACCCTATCCTATTTTTTTTAATGATTTGCACCATAACCTCCTAGTTTGTTTGCAAAACAATAAAACTACCTTTGAAAAGAAAATCTACCAGGGTAAAGTAGGAAATACAAATAAGAAAAAAGGGAAATGACATAAATTTTAGAAAGAGCTCAAAAAAAAAAAAAAAAAGACGTTGGTCTCTTTCCAGAGCAAAACCCCCGTCACTGTGTACACCTCAAATGTTTAGATAAGGACATTTATCCTCTCTTTTTTTCACCAAACCTTAAGAATATGGACAAGCTTATATGAATCAGCAAGAAACATTTTTTTTTTTTTTACGGTCTATACCAATATATATCATTAAGGAATTCTTATAAGTTTACGGAGTAACAATGTGATGAACCCTACCATAAAAACGGGCAGGCTGGTTTGGCGAAGGAATGAGAGGATTATTTCTTGGTCAAGCCTGATTGCTAGAGGATTCAGCACAATGTTAATCCATCCACATCCTTTAAAATTTTCGCGGAAAATTGAATTGCATAATCATTCCTCAACTCTGTGATTGTTTGGGAATTGTGATGAAGATAACATTGCTAGTTCTTAGTGTGTGTCTATATATATATATATATATATATAATTTTAAATTTTGTATTACTATTATTAGTCATTTTTCCTAGAAATCCGACGCATATTAAGAAATTATTACCGTCACACATCTCTTCATATCCCTTGGTCTGTATGAGTACAAGAGATGGAGTAATTTTCTTAAAAAATATTACTCACACACCAGTACAAGTTCTTAAGACTGAAACTAGAATCCATCGTAAGAAGATCCCTACCACAGACCGAATCAACCTGCAAAAGAAAGAAGATAGTTATTGTAAAGAGTGTCAAGAAAATAATACATGTTGTAAAGATAAGCCAGAAATAAAAACTTTAACTGTAGAAGAAGAAGAAATTCTAGGAGAAGAGGATTCGTTAGAAAAAACTTATACTTTAATAGATATAGAAACAGAGTTATATAATTTTAAAACAGGAATAGAAAGAATAGGAGTGTTATATCCCGTATTTTGTACATTCGGATATTTCAAGGAAGTTGTGGTAAGTTAAGGGCAAGACTATTTTCCAAAATTATTTTAATATACAAGTTGTTTATTAGTATGGAAATATTGAGAAAGGCTAAGGGTAAAAAGGAAAATTCGCAAAGTGGTTCATGGTAATATTGAGGAAGGCTAGGGGCAAAACGGAAATTTCGCAAAAGTTCAAGAAGGTTCTAGCCAAGCCCCTCTTGGCCGTGTGGCATGGGTTCACATGGTATTAGTAGGAGCCGTATAAATATATATATATATATATATATGTATACATATGGAAAAGTGATGACAAAATAAGATAATTAGTCATCTTTGTTTTATTTTAAGAAACTTCAAGAAAAAGGGAGAAGGGGCATGTGTCCACATTCTATTTGATGAGGCTAATTATATATATATGGACAATTGTCTACATAATAAGACATGATCTTCCCTCACAAGTTTGAGAAACTTCAAGGAAAGAAATTGGAAGACCATTCGGCCAAGGGTTGGCCGAACTTGGCCATGGAAAATTTGGTCAAGAAAAAATATTTTCTTCTAGTATTCAACCAAGTGGAACGTCCCTAACAACATGGAGGAGTTGTTGGAGCAAGTAAAGCATCCATTGGGCAAGTTATGAACCCTAGCCGAGTGAAGAGATGTGTGGAGAAAGGTATGTGTTCAATCCTCTTTTATATGTGTCATGGATGATTTATGTATGTTGAAGTATGTAGAAATGGATGAAATTCTTGAAATA
Source organism: Lycium barbarum (assembly GCF_019175385.1). Classification (NCBI taxonomy): domain Eukaryota; kingdom Viridiplantae; phylum Streptophyta; class Magnoliopsida; order Solanales; family Solanaceae; genus Lycium; species Lycium barbarum. The sequence goes on along the minus strand of NC_083345.1, from coordinate 99,822,051 downwards.
TGTATGTGTATGGTTGTGGCCGAATAGGGGTGGTGTTGTGAAGATATGATGAATTGATTTTATTTAGTATTTTGATTGTTATAGTTGTGAATTCCATGATGAAAATGAAGGTTTGATAACTTGAAATGAAGTTGTGACTATTGTGGGATTATTGAAGAAATTAATATGACACTAGCATGGTTTCTTGTGTTTGTGAAGATAAAGTTGTCAACGTGTGGTTGTAGATATAATGCATGGATTTGGAGGTGAGAAATGTGTTGATTTTATTGAGTTTGGAAGATTGTAAGTTGGTTGTTGTGATTGAATTGAATATAAGTAAAATGTTGTCGAATTATGTAAAAGAAGTTACTAACGTTAGAATGTATTTTGAATTGATTGATGGAGTTGTTAATGTGTAGATTGTTGATGTAGTTCATGAATTTGAAAGAAACCAATGTGTTGTTGTTGTCCTTATTAAGTTTGGAAGATTTCGGATTATTGTTGATAATGTGGCCGAGTGAAATTCTTGGATTATTGTTGATAAATTGGCCGAGTTGCATTCTCGGGTTTGTTGTTGATGATTTGGCCGAGTTAGATTCTCGGGGATGGTTGTATTTACAGGGGAAATGCTGCCGAAATTTCGGCAGATTATAAATGAATTTGTTTGAAAGACTAAGACAAGTGTGTGACGATGTGTTTAATGATTATGTCAATTCTCTTGAATGTATACTAGCGATAGCGAGCTTGGACAATTAAGCGTAGCTAATAGGACGCGGAGCAGGTATGTAAGGCTTACCCTTTCTTTCTTTTGGCATGATCCTTATGAAACAAGCAGATGACGTATATGTATGATTTCAAAGAAATTCCTATTCTTAGAGCCACTAGGATGACTAATATTATGGATTTCCATAAGCTACTTCATACGGTTTTGATACGTATCTATGATTTCCGAAGCTCTATTTGATATGTTTCCGAGTCTATCTATGATTCTCATTCACTTCTTGATATGAGTATTCTCAATATGATCGAGTTATTATATGATTGGACAACGAGATGAGCATAAAGAGTTTTGTTTCTAAAAGAGTTCTGTAAGTTTTAATGTCCCTAACTTTTGTAAACGATCTCGGATTTGCTTTGAAACGTTCGTAATGGTTTCTGTACTAAAATGTCCATAACTTTCTCATACTAAACCGGATTGACTTGAAGCATGTTTATGATCCTTCAAATGTCGGTAAGTGTACGTATCTATCGAGTCTTGATTTATGTGCATATGGTTTCGCACTACTCTGCTCGTGCAAGCCTCAGTATGTCCTTCACTGCGTCCCGGGCCAGGTTCTGTTATCGTGCGCCTCCTTTGCATTGTACACCGCGTCCCTCATTGGAGAGCCGGGATCTGTTATATGTATATCTGTATATGATAATATTATGATATGGGGATGGCGGCCAGGATGGCATGTGATGATCTTATTCACCACGTCTCTCCCTAGAGGGTCGGGATCTGTTATATGCATATGTGATATATGATGTTGGCATATATGATGACTCCATTCACCGCGTCCCTCACTAAAGGGCTGGGATCTGTTATATGTATATGTATATGATGACATATGATGTCGGCACGCATGGTCTGCGTTTGGAAAGTAAACATTTTGGCACTCTGGATGATTTACTTATTTTCTGTACTTTTTCTGACATATGATATCGGTATGCATGATTTGCGTTCGGAAGATAAGCACCTTGGTATTCTGGCTAATGTACTTACTTTTGTACCGTTGTTCCGATTTTGGTTCTGTTTTCTGTATTTCATGTCTTACATACTCAGTACATATTCCGTATTGACCCCCTTTCTTCGGGGGTTGTGTTTCATGCCGCGCAGGTACACCCAGATGAGTAGAAGCCATTATAGAAGATGTTCCAGCGGAGTTGGCAAGCTCCATTTGCCCTGGAGTGTTGCCGGGTCAGAGTATTATGCTATGATGTCTTGTTCGAAGTTAGAGACTTTGCAGACAGAGTCGTGGGTATAGGACGTCAGTCTTGTAAGCGGCTCTACCAGCCGATGTGTCATTACGTATTATGTTACAGATTCTTTATGATTACAGTTCTACTTGATCTGAGTACGACGAAAAGAGAGTTTCTGAAAGATTTACTATGTATTTCATTCTTATTTGATTTAAAAGGCCAAAGAGATTATGTGTGTACTAAGGGTCAGAGGGTTCGCTCGGCCCTAAGTAAGGGTCGGGTGCCCATCACACCCTAACGAGATTAGGGTGTGACAATGAGTATTAAAGAATCAAAAAGACCTAGATAATATACTAAAAATACTAGATGAAATAGAAATTATAGGAGAAAAACCATTAAAACATTGGAAAAATAATAGGATTGTATGTAAATTAGATATAATAAATCCAGACTATATAATTAAAACAGCTTCGATTGAAGCAATAAATCAAGATCTAGAAGATTTTAAAGTACAAATAAAAGAACTATTGGATTTAGGAGTAATACGGAGATCTACTTCTAAACATAGATCTGCAACATTTATGGTAAGAAATCATAGCGAAATAGTAAGAGGGAAAGCGAGAATGGTAATAAACTATACAAGACATAATGATAATACTATGACAGATGGATATAAGTTACCAGACAAAACAGAATTAATGAATAGAATACAAGGAAAGAAAATATTTAGTAAATTTGATTGTAAATCACGATATTGGCAGGTACGAATGCATGAAGAAAGTATAGAATGGACTGCATTCACCTGTCCTGAAGGACATTTCGAATGGTTAGTAATGCCATTTGGATTAAAGACAGCTCCGCCAAATTTTCAAAGAAAAATGGATAGTATATTTGGAGAATACAAAAGGTTTGTATTAGTAGATGATATACTAGTATTTAGTAGAGATATTAAGGAACACTTCGGACACCTACAAACGGTATTTAGACTATTTGTAGAAAATGGAATAATAATTAGTAAGAAAAAATGGAATTATGTAAAAATTATATAAACTTTTTAGGAGTAATACTAGGAAAGGGTAAAATAAAGTTACAACCTCAAATAGCCAAAAAAGCTTTAGAAATGCCAGATAAGTTAGACAATGTTAAAGAATTGCAAATTTTTTTAGGAATAGTCATTTATGCTAGAAATTTTATAAAAGATTTAGGAAAAATAGCAGGACCATTGTATTCAAAGACTGGATCTAATGGTCAAAAACACTTTAATACTAAAGACATTAAATTAGTACAAAAAATAAAATAAAAAATAAAAAATATTCCCGATTTAAACATGCCTCTAGAAACAGACTATTTAATTATAGAAACAAACGATAGTTTTGAAGGATGGGGAGTAGTACTAAAAGCAAAACCCAATAAATATAGTAATAAAAATGAAGAAAATATATGTTCTTATCAAAGTGGTAAGTATAAAGAAAAATGAAATATGAGTAGTATAGATGCAGAGATTTTAGTTGTAATATATGTATTAAATAGTTTTAGACTATATATCCTAAATAAACTAGAAATACTAGTTAAAACAGACTGCGAAGCTATAGTTAAATTCTATCAAAAGATAAATGATAAAAATAGCAGTAGAAGACGATGGCAAAATTTCTTAGATACCATTTCAATTTATAATTTAAAATTTGAACATATAAAAGGAAAAGATAATAATTTAGCAGACCAATTACTGTAGCACTGTAGCAGGTCGATTACTGTAGCAGTACTGTAGCACGCGTTTCTGCTCTGTCAGCTGAACTTGTAACGTCCATAATTCTCTACTCCGATGTACTATCGACGAGCGGTTTGTTGCGTCGGAAACTAGACTCGACGAACTTCATTTTGGGCTTCTGTTTCACCTTAAAACACTTTATATGCTAAGAGATATTGATCCATCAATTTGGACCAAAATTTTCACACGAAACTTTACCCATCCTTTTTCCAAAGTCGTACTACTCCATTTCTTCCGCTCACTTCCTCATAAAATCTTCCGGTATACCTTATATACATCCTTCACTCATTAAATATACTTAATACTGCTCGCTCCTTATATTCCAAAGTGGTTTTACTTAACCATAGCTCAACGTACTTACGTTCAAATTTAATAAGTGCTTCTCCGAAAGTACGGGGTGTAACAGCACCACATCGGAATATGAAATTCTCGGTGGCTATCCTTCCTCCCGAATAGCTAGGCATTAACCACACTCCGGATAGCAAACCCGGTAGTGGCCACTCTTCCTCCCGAATGGCTAGGCAATTACCACACTAGGATCCATAGTGGCTACCCTTCCTCCCGAGTAGCTAGGCCAAACACAACAATAAAGTTCATAGCATAGAAGCCGATTCACAAATTATCTCAAAGTAGTCACACCATCAATAACATTAAAGTTCATTATGCCATATTGAAAGAATAAGTCATTGTTATAACCGATTTTAAACGGGTCAAATCGGAGTACAACATATTGGTGATTCCTATTTGTTTATTTTAAGGAGTCGCCACCTAATTATTTAACGGTGAATTAGGCCACCTAATTTATTAACTAAGGTAAAGCTAAACTAAACCTCTGTTAATGGTCTGCTTAATTAATGTGATTTTAGGTAAGGGTTCTTGGTTATCCTAAAGGGAAGGGATTAGGCATCCTTTAAGATCCGTTTAAACACGGTTACCGTCCAAACTTAAGTTAATTAATTAAGGCTAAAGATGCAAATATAGCATTTTAAATTTTTAAGAAAATAGCTTGTAAATGTTGCTAAGGTTTTAAATGAAAATATAATAATGCTATTTAAAATAAGACTTGTAGAAAGATAATAATTTGCATAAAAAAAAAAAACTTTAGTTATAAGTAAAAGATAGTGCGGGTTTGTACAACGTTTTATAAATATTTGAAATAACTCAAATGGCGAGCTATTAATTGATTTTTGCGGTTTAGGAGTATAGACAAGATAAATAAATAGAAAATAATTTTATAATCAGATTCTTTCCTATGGTTAAATTAGGGACTTGGCGAAAATAAAGACTTCGAAACATTGCTTCTTCAAAGAAATACCAAAATACTTTTATTATCATATAGAAATAATGCCCGTTTTCTTTCAAAGATATAAAATACTTCGTAAAAATGAATTAAAACATTTCCGTTACTATGTCGGAATAACGTCCATTTCCGAAGCAAAAAACAATTGAACCCGTTATTAGGCTAAATTATTAAATCTTTCAATACGTTATTTCGAAAGCAAATTCAAACTCTAACTACCCATTATTACTAAACTATCCCCACTAATTCCGCTAGGATTCATCTAAGCTAAGAAAACAAAACAAAATAAAGTGTTAGTCATATGATACAAATCAAATGCACAAAAGAAAATAAAGTAGACGGGACAAGATATAATCGAATGGATCGGCCCATTTTTTAGGGCCGCTGCGATCTGCTTCTGCCATTGGGCTTTGGCCCAAAATTCTTTTTTTTATGATGCGGACAGGGGTTGACACGAGAGGGATATCACGTTGGGCTTTAGCCCAACACCGAATGCGGAAGAAGACGAGTCCCTTGGACTCGTATGAAAAGGTCATGCATAAAAATGAAAGAAAAAGGATTAGTACGTAATCAATAAATAAAGCTAAACATATATAATGTAAATTCAAAACAGATCAGTGACTTGTATATATTATGTATATTTGAATATACTTCGTGTATACACATTCATACGGATGCTTAGAGGGTTAATATTGGAAAGCTTTTGCCCCCGTCTTCCCGATATTGCACAAGTTCCAAGGGATTTTCAGGAATCCCAGGCATGGCTAACACCGGGGAGGGTTCAAGCTTAATCCATAATGACCAACTAATCTCCCCATAAATGTATTAACTAAAGTATACTCTAGATATACACATATAAAATTAATCAAACATAGTAGACTTACAATGTACAAACACATAAGATTTTAAAGTAGGCACAGAATCACCACAAACAACTCGTGAAATTTCCTATAGCATACTAATGGAATGAAATAGACTTCAATTTAGGCCAAATATTAGTGTGAAACTTAACACACAAGAGATTCAATTACACAGTTGAACAACGGTATATTCGACCGATTCATGACTTATTCATTCGATTAAAAACGAATCTCAAAATGTCCCTATTACAGTAGTGGCACACAGTGGTAATCTCACATATATAACATAACCCTTAACATGACTTATGCCAACCTTCAGTAGCATTCTTGAGCATATTTTTTAGTTCAAAGCTTCAAACTAGCAGTATTTATGCTATTATATACTAAGCCTAAATGATAAAAAAAAAAAAAAAAAAAAAAAACTTTGACAGCTCATGTCAGCATAATTTACTCAGTATTTCACCAAAATAAGATGCAGGGAAACAGAGGGATAGGGAGACACCAGGCCATCAGGCAGGATACAACATTTTGGAGAATTAGATTCGACTTCACACATAGGTACTCATTTGTACAACAAAGGCACATACTACTTAATCTGCTTACACTATACTCTGAATCTTAGGGGGAGAAATACACATGGTCAACACAAAACAAAACCAAAGAGGGGTATGGAAGGGTTTATGTAGTCAAGGGAGGCATGCATTTTGGCTTATCAGTCTAAATGTGACATACATATGCTGGTGATGTTGCATCAAGATTAAAAGAGTTCCCAGTGAACACCCTACTGATTTAAAATACAAAAGAAGCAGACTAACATTCCTTTCCTTTTAGTTAGGGAAAACGACCAATAATTTTAAATTGTTGCAGTGGTCTCAAATGGTAAAACTTTATACTAAGAATATGTCATAGCCTAGGTTGTCCTAGAAGGACAACATCATTATAACTCTTCAAATTTTGCAATGATCCCAATTGAAACAACTTGCACGTTCATGATAACTCTATTGCATAACCACTGTTAGACTAGTGTACAGACTCCTTAACCACATATCTTAAAAAAAAAAATAACATATGCTTAGACAAAGATCTTGCTCAACAAACATACATATTCAGATCCTCATTCAAGATAAAAATGGAACTAAGACCATGTAATATCACCACAAATATGAATATTTATCCATATCAAACTAGATATACTTCTTATAGGCCTTAATCTCAACAAGTTGTGTCATTGTGAAATTACTAAACTATGTTAAATATTTACAGCATCATAACAGTGTTGTACACTAACACCAAACATGAGCGAATAATGGTCGAATACAGATTCCTAATAATCATGCTTGACTTAAACAATAGCACTTGACAAAAACAAGATCATTATGCCATGTAAACTAACGTATTATCACATACTTTGCTAATTGTCAAGTAAATTCACAAACAGATATGTTGATCTATTGACAATAACAACAGGAAAACATCCTAATACTACAAACTTAACTAAAATGTAAGCAGAACAGCAAGTAATCAACCAGAAACTAACTAAAAATAACTAAGGGGGGGGGGGGGGGGGGGGGGGGATCACCGTTCTTGGGTGCAGTGAACAGGTGCGGGGGCCTCGGATCTACGCTCAAACGCGAACGACGCTCGAATATTTTCGAATGCAAACCTCAACACACCCAAACACACGAAACAAAAGAAAGTTTTAAAACAAGAGAAAATAAACTGGACTTATTGGAAACTCTACTTAGAGATGATTTATAGATTAAACAGGACTCGGTTTTGAATGAAAGACTCGATTAGGAATTCTTGGTATCCCAGACACCGATCCAAAAACTCCCTTCAACACTGAGGATGGGGTTCCTTTTATAGAACCCGAAAACCCCCAGGTTTCATCCTCGTTTTCGTTGTAAAAATAAGTAGGAATGGAGGGAAAAATCCCTCCAAAACGTTTGAACAACCAATCACATGCGAGTATTTGAAATTGATAAGTGGACAAAACCCATTAAGGGTGTTCAGATGAAAGCAGAAAAAGAGGGGAAGAAAAAAATGTTACCCTCTTTCAACGGTTGAATCCGGATGGGGGGAAGGACGAGCCATTAAATCCCTTCCCCAAAATGGCAATGCATGGCCTGTGACCGTGAAAGGCTATGTGGATTTGCTGTTTTCGTCGGAGAGAGAAAGAGACGAAGAGAGGCGCCACTTGTTTGTTTTGGATGTCATTCTAACCCTAATGAAGGTTGAACAAAATTGGGCTGGTCGGGTTAAAGAGCATGTGGGCAGAGTCGGTTTACGGGTGTGGGCTGGGTCAGTTCGAATGGTGGGCTGATTTCGACAAATTAGGCCTTAGCCCAAATAGTTTTAGAATTAATATTTTGGGCTGCTTATTATTTTGGGTGCCAATGGGATGGTCCGAAAAACATTTGTTGCTGATTGGGCTCGGATTTGGACGAATGGGCTTCTAAATTTAAATGGAGGACCCATTTTAATTAGCTATATATTAACGCGTGCTAAAATATTACCTAATATAAAAATATATATTCATTAGTACTCAGATAAAAATAAAATTATATGATATTCGTAATAGTCGTGCGATAATATTTTAAATCTTAACAATAGGTAAATGCTATTGCTTAATTGTGCAAAATAAATGTGATGCACACATGAAAATGTTAAAAGTGATCGTAATAATAATAATAATAATAATAATAATAATAATAATAATAATAATAATAATAATAATAATAATAATTTGTTCCGACCAGAACAAGTCCAACAAACGCCCTAAAACGCCATCCTCGGCTAAGCGAGCTAATAACAGGACCACCGTCTGGTTATGAACAGTCCGCCTGGGTTAGTCCCTACCTAACCTTGAACATCATGCTTTGGCGTTGACCATGATGCTTTAAAGCATTATTACCATGATCCAGTAGTCTAGTGTGGCGTAATTCAACGGAATATTTAGCCTATAAGGATAAACATGAACTGAATTAAAATAATATTATACAAGGAAAATAAAAATTATACCTTAAAGATGGAGATTGTGCTCAGCAGAGAGAATTTATATGAACAAGCTGTTATTTATTTAGGAAAATTTTTACAAGGGAGAGAGCTGGAGAGAGCTTGTGCTTGGGGGATCCAAGACTTGCCTCTTAATTAAAGAAGTATGATCCTTTTATAACGGATCATGGTTACTAAACAACAAAATGAAAAAGTAAATGGCCGACAACATGATGACCCAAATAAAAAGAAAGACGAAAAGTAAAAAGGAAAAGTGGCTGAAAGTGGCCAAAGTGGAAAACATAATTATTACAACTTTAATAATTAAAGCTGCTTTATTAAAGCAGATTCTTTCTTTATAAAAGAAGCCGCCTAGTGGCGGGTCCCACCAATCACTTCATTGGTGACTTGCCCTTGTCTTTTGTGGTGCTGGAAGATTCTTCCGGTTGGCTAAGAAATTGAGCCTCAAATTTTTCGAAGTCTTCTGTATTATCTGGACTCTGGGATTCCCCTGCTAAGACCTGTGTATTATAGTCTTCCTCTTCTTCATTTTCATTGTCAGTGGTATGACCAACAGATGTCATTGATATATCCGACATATCTTCCATATTAAGATGCTGCATTAAATTAGATTTAAATTCTTCCATGTAGGTGGCTATAAGTTGTTCTGGGGGAATTGCTCCTTTCTTCATTTGGATTTTCTGAGAAATATGCTCGAAAGGACTGGGAACTTCTTTTTGTCTGGAGTTAATGGAGTCCTTATAATGTGCAATAGTATTTTTAATCTGATTTATTAAATCTTGTCCTGGGATAGTACCATCCTTTGATTTTTGAAGTAATTTTTTCCAGAATTTTGTATAAAAAATCCTGTTTAAGCAAGGCATATTTTGCGGGGTATAACCCACTTCAACTGACCATTTCATGATCCATGGAATAGAGAATTTAATGAAGAAATGCATATTAGAAATTTCTTCAGAGAAAGTAATATTATTTTCCAAATCTATTAATTTTGGAGAAACATCAACCCATTCAGTATATATAAACTTTTGAAGGGTTCTGGTAAATTCTTCACGGTTGGACCATAATGGATCCACCATTGATAAAATCAATTTGGAATGCCCTGTTTATAAACATTGGCACAGATTTTTATAAACCAAGAATGTTTTTTATTATTATTCTCGTATAAAAAAGCTTTATTAAAGCTTTCCACATAGTCCCAATAATTAAATTTAACTGGAACTTTTTATTCTGGGTGGATATAATGCCTGTCCTTTAACAGACTTATTCTCCATTCATTTGGAGAAATGGTATTTTTTATGATAATTTTTGAAAAGTTATAAACTTTCTTGGTATTAGCCGGATAAAAATGTTGAAATTCAGCTGATCCTGTATTTGAAAGGACCATTTCATAATGCATCCGATATTTATAAGTCGGAGTAGCGTATGACGCTGTATCAAAATACCTTTGCATTATTTGCCAAGGTTCCTCTTTCCATTGGAGGTCATTAATTTCAAGGAGAATTATTAACTCTCGTTGAGTATTTTCTTCATATGAATCAGTGTCCCTATTATTATCGATGACGAGAGCACTGGAGTATGATGGAGGCATATTATCCCCTTTTTTCTGTGCTTCTATGAAAGCCAGATATTCAGCATAAGTGATTTGCTTCTGGGTATTACTAGAAGTTTCTGCAATATTGTCGGCTATTAGTCTCTTGTTGCCCATTTGGGCAAGAACAGTGCCTCTGCCCGTTCCTTTTTGTCCTCTTCCCCTTCCTCTAATGAGGTGTCAATGTAGGTCATCCTGCAAATGGGAAAATGACAGTTATGAACTTAAATATTCTCTAGTGAGAAAATCAGGGAGACTATTATCTGTTCCCTTTTTATAATGAATTTCAAAATCAAATGGTGCTAAAAGGGCTTGCCATCTGCAAACATTTGTTTAGAGACATCGTGTTTGCAATCTTTGTTAAACATAAATTTGGCTGCTTGGCAGTCAGTTTTTATTAAAAACTTTTGGTTATATAAATCACCTTGAAATTTAAGAACACACTTTACTATAGCAAGAATTTCTTTTGCTACAGTAGCATAGTTCTTTTGACTATTAGTCCATTTGCCAGAATAAAACTGGACTAAATATTCTTGTTTATTATTTGGAGAAAGCTATTTAAGTATTCCTCTGTAGCCAATATCAGAGGCATCAGTTTCTATAATTTTTTGCCAGTTAGAATTGGCTAAAGTAAGACAAGGAAGATTATTAACTTTTCCCTTGATTTTTTGAACTGCCTGCGTATGAGCATCAGTCCAAGGTTTTGGAATCTTTTTTAATCTATCATATAAAATAGATGTGTCTTGGGCCAAATCTTTATAAAATGGTGAAATATAATTTAAACTTCCAAGAAATTTTTGAAGTTGAGTTTTATCAGTAATAATATCAGGAAATTTAGAAGCAAATTCTATACTTCTATTAATAGGAATAATTTTTCCCTTTTCAATATTATGCCCTAAAAATCTGACTTTTGTTTGAAAAAGTGACATTTTTGGTTTAGATATAACCAAACCATTCTGAATAATAATTTTCTTGAATATATCAAGATGTTTGAAATGCATTTCAATAGTATTTGAAAATACTAAAATATCATCGATATAAACAGTGATAAAGTTGCTATAAGCCATAAAAATATCATTCATAATCTTTTGAAATTCTGAAGGGGCATTCTTCTGTCCAAAAGGCATGACATTCCATTCAAATTGTCCAATTGGAACATTGAAAGCAGTTTTATATTTATCTGCTTCGGCTATTTGGATTTGCCAATAACGTGATTTTAAATCAAATTTAGAAAATATGATCGTATTATGAAGGCGATCCAGTAAATCCTTTTTATTAGGAATAGGATATCTAATTCATTTTAAAACTTTATTAAGGGGTTTATAATTTATAATCAATCTTGGAAAACCTCGTTCCTGTTCAGCATGTTTATTATCATAAAAAGCTGTGCATGACCATGGAGATTTCGAAAATCTTATTAGAACCTTTTGTAACAGAGTAGAAATCTCATTTTTACATAATTCCAAATATTCAGAATTCATTTGACATGGTCTTTCTTTAGTAGGAATATTATTTTCAGAAAAAGATTTTTCATATGGAAGAGTGATAATATGTCTTTTCCTGTCCCAAAAAGCATTACGATGATCACTACAAATTTGTAAAGAAAATTAATTTTTTATAAATTCAATCTTTTCCTGTAATTTAGAATTTTGTAAAATATCTTCAATTTGAAGAGTATAAATTTCTTGTTTAAGAAAATTAATTTGTTGATGTTTATTCATCAACCTATCTTTGATTTCATTTAAAATCCTTGAAAAAGGTTCAGTTATAAACTGGACTTTAATAGGTTTTTCATCATAGGTTCCTATAAAACCTTTGTCATCCATCCATTGAATAGGAAATAATTTATGGATGAATGGAGTTCCCAAAATAACTTGGTTTGAAATATCTTTTACCAATACAAAGCTTTCAGGAATACAAACTCTGTCTTGACAAATATAAGCTTTAGGTAGTTTATAAGTAATACCCATTTTTTGGCCACTAGCAAACCGTAAACTATGAGTAGTTTTTTGAAAATATTTTGAAGGAATTAATCCTTCTTGAATACAACTTAAATCTGCTCCGCTATCAACTAGAGCAGTAAACTCTTTATTGAAGTTATAATCTATTAGAAGAGTCATTTTTATAAAAAATTTGAAAGAAGTGATAGTTTCTAATTTTATTAAAAATTTAGAACTGGGATTACTACTTTCTCCTTCCTCCGTAGTAACTGCTTCTACGGTGTTATCAACTGGTATCTTCCACCGTATTATAAACCGGTGTTTCTATGATTTGTTTTCCTTTCCCTTCTAATTGCGAGACCCGATAATCTAGAGTGGTCTGGTGTCTCCTCAGGGCGGAAATTTCTTTCTTAAGGTTATAAACCTCTCTTTGTAAGTCTTGGGTGGTTGCCGGTGTACTTATGATATTCCGGCGTTCTTGGAGGAGTTTCTTGACTCCAGCCATAGTATAAGGTCCTGTAGGTTCTCTAATTTCTACAGCAGTTGGTTCTTCTTGAGGCTGCTGTTTTGAACCTATTTGGTCTATAATTTGGGACCTCAGATTGGGATCCTTAATATATTTAAGGAGGTCAAATAGGTTATTACCGTCTAGAACATGAATACTTTTTTCACTAAATTGGAAACAAGTTTATAAAATTCATCATCTTCCTTGGTTTTGACACAAGGTTTCCCTAATTGGCATGGCTGACATTCATCTTCTGAACTAGTTGAGATATAACTGTCACGACCCAGCCTCGTGGGCCGCAACTGGCGCCCTATTTGGACACCCAAATAGACTTACGTGCCAGATTAACATATCAAAGACTTAGTCAAACTTAACATACGTCATTTTAGGCAAATACTGAAAACAAATATCGTCATAAGCGGTCGCCCGTACGAAAACATCATATCAAATCCAGTAAGCTGGCGGAATAGACATCGCCCAGATATACACACATACAAACAGATTGGGCCGTTTTGGCCATAATAGTAAACGGGGCCGCATTAAGACCCAAATCATAATCACAAACAAACAAACGTGACCCATGACCCACAAATATGACTACAGGCCTCTACAAAACATAACAGAACATATGACGGGACAGGGCCCCACCGTACGCAGATAGTCATATATACAGAATGTATATAACAGAAGGTATGTACCAAAAGTATGAGCTCCAGATCAAAAGAAGTAATCCGAGTGGCAGAATATGTGTCCTATACTGGAGGATCACCAAAACGATCGTCCGTACCTGCGGGCATGAAATGCAGCCCCCCGAGGAAAAAGGGGGGTCAGTACGAAATATGTACTGAGTATGCAAAGCATGAAATATAGAAATCCGAATCATAACCAAAGTGGGGAGTACAGAGTACGGATACAGAATGGGTATATCAAAATCTGTACAGAAAGTATGTGTATATATATCATGCAAATAAAAATCATGCATAAGGTTCAGGAACGTGGCCGCCACTTCGACGCTGGCGCCACAACACATCATACTCCAGAAAGTTTCAAATCCCTGTACAAATCTCCGAACATATCATATCATCAGAACATATCATTTCATCCGAACACACCGTATGCCATATCACATCATAACGCCGTATATCAGCGGTACCCGGCCCTATGGCGAGGTCTCGGGAACTGTAACACATCATACTGCCGAATATTACATAGTGCGCACGATCACAAAACCGGCCCGGGATCCGGCGAACGACATGATAGTAATGGGCACGAACGGAGTAGTGCGGAAATCGTATGCATATACATATTTAAATGAATTCCAAGACTCGACAATTAATTACATATTCATACTGATATTAGGAGGCTCAAGATAAACATCGAGTCCATCGGAATTAGTATACAAAAGTTACGAACTTTCAGATTACAGAACTTTCGAAAAACACATCATAGGTCATTTTCTGAAAATTTAGTATCATTTACATTAAGGAGCTTTCAAATAACATTATCGAGTACTTCAAAACGGAGCCTCAAATCATATGCACATATTCAGAATATACATATTCAAACTTAGGCCGTATCAAATATTTTCCAAACCATGTCCGAAACGTATCGACTAATATTTAAAACATCATAAGTATGTGGTAAGTCATATGGAATAGTTTCATGGAAATCAAAGACATAGGCAATCCTAGTGGCTCTAAGAGTAGAATATTTCTTTGGAGCATACATATATGTCATTCAGTTATTTCATAAGGGTCATGCCAAAAAGGGAGAACGATAAGCTTTACATACCTCGATCGCTCACTACCAAATCTCGATCACTTACCAAACAAATCCCGACTCAAGTCTCGGGCTCTCCAATATCTACAATAATATTATCAATTTCCAAAAATTAGCTACTAGTACTTAGAATTTTTAATTCTAATTAGTATTTGTATACCGAAATTTCGGCAGCACCTCCCCTGTAAATTCAACATCCCCGAGAATTAAACTCGGCCAAATTCATCAACAACCATACCAACAATACCAACAACCAAACCAATAACATCAAAAACCATTTAAAATGCATTCCAACACTAGTAACCTTCCTTTCAACATAATTCATCGACATTCAATTCAACTACGAATTTTTCAAGCCACTATCGATACATACACATTCATTACCAATTCAAGATTATTCAAAAGCATTTCAAGGCATTTCATACCATTCTACAAAATATACAAAAATTCCACCAAGACTAGAATTCATCCAAAATCTCCAACTTTCGACACAACATTCACAACACATTATTCATCTTCCCATTTCATCGACGACAACCAAAATTTTCACTTTAACAATTTCATTCCCATAATTACATAATCTATAATAATATCTCATATTTCCGACAACAACTTAACCACAAATGTTTCATGCCAACTAGAACTAGAGTCCTTCCATTTGCATTAAGAAGCCATTACAACACAATTAACACAACAAATAAAATTTTGATCATTCCTCTCCATTCACCACCATTTTTGGCCACACACCCATATATCCATAGCACAAAATTCTCATACTTTACATTCACTTCCATATACTACAACATATATATATAATTCTTCAAAGCTAAAAAGAGTAGAATTATTACCTTTTTCCAAATTCTCTTCTTTGAAAACAAAAGCACTCTTTTGTTTCCAAATTGGTATCACATGGAAGAGGACCTTGAGCTTAGTACTAATTCAACAAGGGATGAATTTTTGGACTAAATATTTGAGCTCCAAATTTTATTTTATTTTTCTTTTCTCTTTCTCACGGTTGAATGGCCCTTTTTTTTTTTTTTTTTTTTTGTCTCTCAATTGTTTTCTTGAATGATCAAATGTGTAGAAGTTTCATGGCCCTTCCCTTTTATTCACAAATCTTGAATTTAATTTAATACATGGGCTTGGCCCATTTCTCTTGCCTTGGCCGGCCAAGCCCCTTAAATGGGCCTCCATTTATGACTTTTTTTTTCTAGCCCAATTGCTTGATTAAATAATTTGTAGTTCACGAAACTAATTTCCAAAATTCCAATTTTTGCCCTTAGCCTTCCTCGATATTTCCACATCAACATTTCATGGTCAACACACACATTTTAAATAGAAATCAATTTATGGCCTTATTTCTTACAAGTCAAAATTATTTCGAACTTCCCGAATATGTGAAAATACGGGATATAACATCCTCCCCCCCCCCCCCCCCTTTAGAACATTCGTCCTCGAATGTTAAATTAGCCTTATAGGTCTTATAAACATTTTGGGGAAGGTTCTTTATATAGGCAGCACATATAAATCATTCACTAATCAACATAACCAAATACGGAATTTAAATTACCTGAAGGTATAGGAAACAGGTGAGGGTATTTCTTCTGCATCTCGTCCTCCGCTTCCCAGGTCATTTCTTCTCTATTATTATTTCGCCACAAGACCTTAACAGAGGGTACATCTTTGGTGCGTAATCTCCTCACCTGACGATCCAGAATAGCTACAGGTTGTTCTTCATAAGACAATTCCTCCGTTACCTGTATATCTTCTATGGGGAACACTCTGGAAGGATCACCAATACATTTACGAAGCATTGATACATGAAATATCGGATGTACTGCCTCCAGATCGGATGGTAAGTCTAGCTCGTAGGCGACCTCGCCTATCTTCCGAATAACCTGATAAGGCCCAATATAGCGCAGACTGAGCTTTCCTTTTCTGCCGAATCTCATTACGCCTTTCATAGGCGACACTTTTAGAAATACCTAGTCACCAATCTGGAACTCCAACGGTCGACGTCGCCTATCTGCATACGATTTCTGTCGACTCTGAGCTGCTAACAACCGCTCCCGAATAAGTTTCACCTTATCGACTGCTTGCTGGATCATATCTGGACCAATCAACTTTGTTTCACCCACATCGAACCAACCAATCGGAGATCTGCACTTTCTACCATATAGGGCTTCATACGGTGCCATCTGGATGCTGGAATGATAACTATTATTATAAGCAAATTCAATAAGCGGTAAATGATCATCCCAGCTGCCTCTGAAATCAATAACACAGGCCCGTAGCATATCCTCCAGCGTCTAAATGGTACGTTCGGCCTGTCCGTCGGACTGAGGATGGAATGATGTGCTAAGACTCACCTGAGTCCCCAATCCCTCCTGAAATGACCTCCAGAAATTTGTTGTAAACTGAGCACCTCTGTCGGTTATAATAGATATAGGAACTCCGTGAAGCCTTACTATCTCTTTGATATACAATCTGGCATAATCCTCAGCCGAATAAGTAGTCCTGACCGGAAGAAAATGGGCTGATTTCGTCAGTCTATCAACAATAACCAATATAGAATCATACCTGTGTGGAGTGCGCGGTAAACCTGTAATGAAATCCATATTGATTATCTCCCATTTCCAAGCTGGGATTTCCATTTCCTGTAACAATCTGCCAGGCTTTTGATGCTCGATCTTAACTTGCTGGCAATTCGGGCACTGAGCAACGAACTCTGCAATATCTCTGTTCATACCGTCCCACCAATATAAACATCTGAGATCATGGTACATTTTTTTGGATCCAGGATGAACAGAATACCGAGCATGATGTGCCTCTCCCATAATCTGTCGCCGCAGACCTGCAACGTCAGGCACACATAACTTGCCACTATATAGCAATACCCCATCAGGTGACATCTCGAATTGGGTCTTTTCTTTATCAATGGTTGTATCTCTATAATGTACCAGAATAGGATCCTCGAACTGACGCTGTTTTACCTCTTCCATAATCGATGATTCAGCAACTTCTCGGACAGAAACCCCAACATTTCCAGAATCGGCCAAACGGACCCCAAGACTGGCTAACTGATGAATTTCACGAACTAATTCCTTCTTCTCTGACTGCACGTCGGTCAAACTGCCCATAGATTTGCGACTAAGTGCGTCTGCCACAACATTAGCTTTTCCAGGATGATACAGAATATCGACGTCATAATCTTTCAGTAATTCGAGCCATCTTCTTTGCCGCAAATTCAACTCCTTTTGCTTAAAAATATACTGGAGGCTTTTGTGGTCCGTATAGATATCAACATGGACCCCCATATAAATAATGCCGCCATATCTTCAAAGCATGAATAACCGCGGCTAATTCCAAATCATGAGTGGGATAATTTCTCTCGTGCGATCTAAGTTGTCGGGAAGCATAAGCTATAACTCGACCGTGCTGCATAAGTACACAACCTATCCCAATACCAGAAGCATCACAATAAATAACATACCCGTCTGGGCCCTCGGGAAAGGCTAGAACCGGAGCTGTAATCAATTTTTCCTTCAGCAACTGGAAGCTGCGTTCACAAGCGTCGGTCCACTGAAATTTTGCTGCCTTCTGAGTTAACTTTGTTAATGGTGCCGCAATAGAAGCAAAATTTTCCACAAATCTTCTGTAATATCCAGCCAATCCCAGAAAACTGCGCATCTCAGTCGGTGTCATAGGTCTAGGCCAATTCTGTACAGCTTTGATCTTCTGTGTGTCAACTCGAATACCATCTGCCCCGACGACATGCCCCAAAAATGCCACTGAGGTTAACCAGAATTCACATTTGGAGAATTTAGCATATAATTTATGTTGTCGAAGTGTACCAAGTACGGTCCGCAGATGATCTGAATGCTCCTCTGCTGATCGGGAATAAACCAGAATATCATCAATAAACACAATTACGAGCATATCCAGAAACGGCCTGAATACCCGATTCATTAAATCCATAAACACTGCTGGAGCATTAGTTAGCCCAAAAGACATCACTTTGAACTCATAATGCCCGTACCGGGTCCTGAAAGCAGTCTTTGGAATGTCTGCCTTTCGTACCCGCACCTGATGATAGCCCGAACGCAAATCTATCTTCGAAAAATATTTAGCACCCTGCAACTGATCAAATAAATCGTCAATCCTGGGGAGGGGATATTTATTCTTGATAGTCACCTTATTCAGCTGTCTGTAATCAATGCACATCCGCAGTGACCTGTCTTTCTTTCTCACAAATAATACCGGCGCTCCCCAGGGAGACGTATTGGGCCTGATAAAGCCCTTTTCTAATAGATCTTTCAACTGCTCCTTCAATTCTTTCAATTCTGCAGGTGCCATTCTGTAGGGAGGAATAGATATAGGCTGGGTATCTGGCAATACATCAATGGTAAAATCTATCTCCCGTTCAGGGGGAAGGCCTGGAAGCTCGTCCGGAAACACATCTGGAAATTCATTAACAACCGGAACTGACTGGAGAGTAGGTGTTTCTGCTTTAGTATCATGGACTCGAACCAAATGATAGATATACCCTTTCTGGATCATCTTCTTGGCCTTGAGGTATGAAATAAACTTACCCCTCGGCGATACTGTATTTCCTGCCCATTCTATAACTGGTTCCCCTGGAAACTGGAAGCGAACTACCTTTTCCTGACAGTCAACATTAGCATAACAGGAGGCTAACCAGTCCATACCCATGATAACATCGAATTCCATCATATCTAATTCTACCAAATCGACCTTAGTGCAACAGCCACATATAATCACAGAACAATCTTTATATACCTGCCTCGCTATGATAAAATCCCCAACCGATGTAGCTACCTCGAATGGCTTTATAGGTTCAGGTGTTATCCCAATTTTATTAGCAACAAGGGGAGAAATATATGATAAAGTAGACCCTGGATCAATCAATGCATATACAGCTCGAGAGAAAACCAATAATGTACCTGTGACCACATTTGGCAACGCCTCCTGATCCTGTCGGCTAGCCAATGCATAAATGTGGTTCGAAGGACCGCTGGAATCAGAAACCCCGCCACGGCCTCTGCCGCGGCTCGCTGGAGCTGGCATACCTCGCCCCGCAGGGCGCATAGCTGAAGGAGTAGAAGACGACCCAGCAGCTGATCTCGTCGGTTGAGCTGCACCACCAGAACCACCCGTCAACGGACAGTCTCTCATAATATGGCCCTGGCGGCCGCAAGAAAAACAGGCTCCTGTAGCTCGGTAGCACTCTCCCGGATGAGATCTCCCACAATAAGAACACTGGGGCATGGGTGGCCTAGACTGACTGGGACCTCTGCTCGTCTGAGAAACTGAAGCTCTGGAACTCTGGCCCGCTCCAGAATACCCTGTACTGCCAAATTGTCTACCTGTAGACTGTGTACTTCGGCCTGACGGATGAGGATATCTACTAGACCGCTGCTGCTGAGGCTGCCCGCCTCGAGACTCTCCCGAATACCCAGCTGACCAAGCCCGCTTGGGCGGCCTC
Organism: Lycium barbarum; assembly: GCF_019175385.1. Taxonomy (NCBI): domain Eukaryota; kingdom Viridiplantae; phylum Streptophyta; class Magnoliopsida; order Solanales; family Solanaceae; genus Lycium; species Lycium barbarum. The sequence goes on along the minus strand of NC_083345.1, from coordinate 99,801,852 downwards.
CTATCACGATCTCTTCCCGACTGATCCTCTCTATGCCGATCCTCCATCCCTTGCGCATAAGCCTGTAACCGGGCAATGTCCATATCGGTCTGCGATGCCATCGCCATACAGTTGTCAATCAAATAGCGATCCAACCCTATCACGTATCGGTGCATCCGATCAGCCATCTCAGCTACTATGGTAGGCTCATATCTAGCCAGAGAATTAAACTCCAAGCTGTACTCCCGGACACTCCTACCTCTCTGCCGCAGCTGCAAAAATCTATCAACTCTCGCCCGCCACAACTCTGGGGGAAAAAAGTGGCTGAGAAAGGCGGCTACAAACTCGTCCCATACGGCCGGTGGATCATCCTCGCCTCTGGACAGCTCCCAAGACTCGTACCAATTTATCGCAACATCTCGCAATCTGTGTGAAGCTAACTCGACAGACTCGGTCTCGGAAGCCCTGACCAGTCTCAACAAGCGCTGCATCTCTCGGATGAAATCATGGGGGTCCTCCTCGGGCTTAGACCCGTAGAACTCTGGGGGATTACAGGTCAAGAAATCACGGACCCTCAAACTATCACGCCTGTCAGCCTCATCACCCCCTAGCCCGCGTCTGCGAGCCTGTCCTGCTACTAGTGTCGTCAATAACTGCACGGCCTCTCTCATCGCCCTGTCCTCCGCCCCTGGCTGAGGAGATGGAGGCTCGGGCGCTAGAGTCTCTGGAGCTAATGGTGAAGCTGCTCCAGGCCCCTCTGATGATGATGGTGAAGCGGAGTCCGCTGACTGCGGCGCCGTATCAGACGTAGTCTGAGAACGAGTCCGAGTAGCTCTCTGTGCCTGGCTGGTCTCTCCTGCCACTGCTTTGCCCTTCTGGGCCGCCGTCGCCTTCTTCGGAGGCATCACTGAAAAATATAACAGCCGGTCAGAAAAGAGTCATCCTAATAGCACAGCTCTATCGCACGATCTAAGATTCAAAGAAAGGTAACACCCTAAATGTCCTGTAGCTTCCTGTTTATAGAAGTGGTGCACAACACACCGATAAACAAGACTCTACTAGACACGGCCTGTAGACATTCCGAGGAAAAACCGCTCTGATACCACTTCTGTCACGACTCAGCCCCGTGGGCCGCAACTGGCGCCCTATTTGGACACCCAAACAGACTTACGTGCTAGATCAACATATCAAAGACTTAGTCAAACTTAACATACGTCATTTTAAGCAAATACTGAAAACAAATATCGTCGTAAGCGGTCGCCCGTACGAAAACATCATATCAAATCCAGTAAGCTGGCGGAATAGATATCGCCCAGATATATACACATACAAACAGATTGGGCCGTTTTGGCCATAATAGTAAACGGGGCCGCATTAAGACGCAGATCATAATCACAAACAAACAAACGTGACCCATGACCCACAAATATGACTACAGGCCTCTACAAAACATAACAGAACATATGACGGGACAGGGCCCCGCCGTACCCAGATAGTCATATATACAGAATGTATATAACAGAAGGTATGTACCAAAAGTATGAGCTCCAGATCAAAAGAAGTAATCCAAGTGGCAGAATATGTGTCCTATACTGGAGGATCACCAAAACGATCGTCCGTACCTGCGGGCATGAAACGCAGCCCCCCGAGGAAAAAGGGGGGTCAGTACGAAATATGTACTGAGTATACAAAGCATGAAATACAGAAATCCGAATCATAACCAAAGTGGGGAGTACAGAGTACGGATACAGAATGGGTATATCAAAATCTGTACAGAAAGTATGTGTATATATATCATGCAAATAAAAATCATGCATAAGGTTCAGGAACGTTGCCGCTACTCCGACGCTGGCGCCACAACACATCATACTCCAGAAAGTTTCAAATCCCCGTACAAATCTCCGAACATATCATATCATCAGAACATATCATATCATCTGAACACACCGTATGCCATATCACATCATAACGTCGTATATCAGCGGTACCCGGCCCTATGGCGAGGTCTCGGGAACCGTAAAACATCATACTGCCGAATATTACATAGTGCGCACGATCACAAAACCGGCCCGGGATCCGGCGAACGACATCATAGTAATGGGCACGAACGGAGTAGTGCGGAAATCGTATGCATATACATATTTAAATGAATTCCAAGACTCGACAATTAATTACATATTCATACTGATATTAGGAGGCTCAAGATAAACATCGAGTCCATCGGAATTAGTATACAAAAGTTACGAACTTTCAGATTACAAAACTTTCGAAAAACACATCATAGGTCATTTTCTGAAAATTTAGTATAATTTACATTAAGGAGCTTTCAAATAACATTATCGAGTACTTCAAAACGGAGCCTCAAATCATATGCACATATTCAGAATATACATATTCAAACTTAGGCCGTATCAAATATTTTCCAAACCATGTCCGAAACGTACCGACTAATATTTCAAACATCATAAGTATGTGGCAAGTCATATGGAATAGTTTCATGGAAATCAAAGACATAGGCCATCCTAGTGGCTCTAAGAGTAGAATATTTCTTTGGAGCATACATATATGTCATTCAGTTATTTCATAAGGGCCATGCCAAAAAGGGAGAACGATAAGCTTTACATACCTCGATCGCTCACTACCAAATCTCGATCACTTGCCAAACAAATCCCGACTCAAGTCTCGGGCTCTCCAATATCTACAATAATATTATCAATTTCCAAAAATTAGCTACTAGTACTTAGAATTTTTAATTCTAATTAGTATTTGTATACCGAAATTTCGGCAGCACCTCCCCTGTAAATTCAACATCCCCGAGAATTAAACTCGGCCAAATTCATCAACAACCATACCAACAATACCAACAACCAAACCAATAACATCAAAAACCATTTAAAATGCATTCCAACACTAGTAACCTTCCTTTTAACATAATTCATCGACATTCAATTCAACTACGAATTGTTCAAGCCACTATCGACACATACACATTCATTACCAATTCAAGATTATTCAAAAGCATTTCAAGGCATTTCATACCATTCTACAAAATATACAAAAATACCACCAAGACTAGAATTCATCCAAAATCTCCAACTTTCGACACAACATTCACAACACATTATTCATCTTCCCATTTCATCGACGACAACCAAAATTTGCACTTTAACAATTTCATTCCCATAATTACATAATCTATAATAATATCTCATATTTCCGACAACAACTTAACCACAAAGTTTTTATGCCAACTAGAACTAGAGTCCTTCCATTTGCATTAAGAAGCCATTACAACACAATTAACACAACAAATAAAATTTTGATCATTCCTCTCCATTCACCACCATTTTTGGCCACACACCCATATATCTATAGTACAAAATTCTCATAATTTACATTCACTTCCATAGACTACAACATATATATATATAATTCTTCAAAGCTAAAAAGAGTAGAATTATTACCTTTTTCCAAATTCTCTTCTTTGAAAACAAAAGCACTCTTTTGCTTCCAAATTGGTTTCACATGGAAGAGGACCTTGAGCTTAGTATTAATTCAACAAGGGATGAATTTTTGGACTAAAGATTTGAGCTCCAAATTTTTTTTTTCTTTTCTCTTTCTCACGGCTGAATGGCCCTTTCCTTTTTTTTTTTTTTTTTTTTGTCTCTCAATTGTTTTCTTGAATGATCAAATGTGTAGAAGTTTCATGACCCTTCCCTTTTATTCACAAATCTTGAATTTAATTTAATACATGGGCTTGGCCCATTGCTCTTACCTTGGCCGGTCAAGCCCCTTAAATGGGCCTCCATTTATGACTTTTTTTTTCTAGCCCAATTGCTTGATTAAATAATTTGTAGTTCACGAAACTAATTTCCAAAATTCCAATTCTTTCCCTTAGCCTTCCTCGATATTTCCACATCAACATTTCATGGTCAACACACACATTTTAAATAGAAATCAATTTATGGCCTTATTTCTTACAAGTCAAAATTATTTCGAATTTCCCGAATATGTGAAAATACGGGATATAACAATAACTCTCCTCATCTAATACCCTAATATCTTCATCTGAAGAGGGGTTGGAGGAACCATCACTTTCCTTAACAGAATCATTCTCTGGTTCTGGGTATGAGTTTAATAAAATCTTATATAACGATTCTCTAAGGTCATCATCTATGTTAAGGGCCTTAATCTTTTCCTTAACCTTACAATTTTTATAAAAATGACCTACTCTGCCACACTTATAACAGGCTTTTGGATTTTTGTATTTAATAAAATCCTTCCTTTCTTTGAAAGTCTTTTTGCGCCTGACTTTTTTCTGCAAGCGCTTTTCTTTACATTGTTGGAAGTCTCTATACTTTTTCTTATGCCTATGAGGAGTTTTGGAAGATTGTGGAACATCTAATCCAAATTGTCCACAAAATTCTCCTAATTGCTGTCTTTCATTAAGACCATGGCGCTTGATTTGCTGATTTAGCCTAATTTCATTACATAAGGCTAATCCTTCCTGCATACAAGTACCAATTAGATTTCCATAAGTATAAGTATCATAATTAATACTTCTATCCCTTTTCCTAAGAGCTTTTCTAACTCTTTCTGCAAAGAGAGGAGGGAGTCCATTCCAGTGAGAATCATTACTTTCTGGTAATTCCATGACCCTGCAAAGAAAAACATCTTTAGACCACCTAAATGAGGTTAGGGTCTTACATCTAAGATTTTGAAGCATGGTACGAATAGATTCACTATTATCGGACCATCTTCCTGAAAAATGTTCAACAATATTAATAACCAGTGTATAAACTGCATTAGCTACTGGTGCTTCATGACCAGGTTGTTGCTTAACAGCTCCTAAAATTGAATTACACTGTGTAGCAGTTAGATAATTATCCCACCAACCTTTTAATTGTCCAGTGAAACCAGCTATAATCATATCTGCAATAACTCTTTCAGTATTTTTATGAACTTTGCAGATAGTGTTGTACATCAACATTCTATGAATAGTACAATAAATTTGACGTTCAGTATAACCGTCAATATTCCATTCATATATTTCCTTACCACTATAACTGTTGGAAATAACATGTTCATGCTCCTCTAATAAAACATCTTGAGGAGTTGGTCGAGGATAGTAGTACATCCTCTGGGTAGGCTTGACAGCATAATATTCATCAATTTTATTAATATCTGATGCTATGCGAGCCTTGTAGTCAACATTAGACAAATATTCATCATCCTCTGCTATTAAAGGACTAAGTTTTAAACCTTTAAACTTTTCATCTAAAAGTTTTTCTAAATCTGATAAAGGTTTTAATTTAAAATCATGAATCTCAGGAGGAGGCTGTATACTTGGAGTAGCAACAACTTCCTTCTGTTTTTCTTTATCAGAAATAGATGTCTTATTAAGACAAGTTAAAAGTTTATCAACCCTTTCATGTAGTGAAAATATTTGTTCACCCAAAATATTCATATAAATATTAGAATAATTTTGTTGCCTTATTACCATATTAATATGCCTGGTAAATATAGGCAAATTTTCAGTTTCCAGTAATTTTGAAAATGCTGAAAAGTGCAAAGTTTTATCATCTTTGCCTATCTTAAAAGATTATTGTGGAGGAAATACAGTATGAATGATCTCTCCATTAGACAATTTATAATATCTTTCTAGAACAGAGAGATAATCAGTAAAATATTTTGCCATAAACCAAGGCACAAAAGATATAATCTGGTTTGCTTTGGAAAGGTCTTTATAAAACTCATTTTGGAAAACCATTGTTTCCTCTGGTTTAAAATTATCAAAAAACCATTTTATAAATGATTCCCATTTGGGAGTATTAAATTCTTTATTGATTTGTAATCTTGCGGGTGATCCCCAACTAAAATCAATTTTTTGGACTTGATCCATTAAATAGTTGGAAAATCCATATCTGACTCAGTTAATTCTGGGTCCTGGGTACCAGTAACAATATTATCCTGGTCAATTATTAAATTACCAATTCTATTAGAATTAGTATCTCTTATTTGAGAGGTAGACGCTCTTGATGGGGCCTGCACAATATAATCAACAGGAGATATATAAGAGCGATTAGAAGACAGGGATCTAGGTATACTAGATCGAACACTATTATGTTCATTATCTTCTAAAGTCTCTGGTTCATGAAATCTTAATCTGATTGTCCCATCTGGGGCTTGTTCAATTTCTGATATTTCAGTAGAAATATTTTGAGGAGGTGTTGCTCCTTCCATGACCCACTCTTTTGGGAGTTCTATCTCTTCCCACTTGATAGGTCTTCTAGTCATAATATTAGATTTACCAAAATTAGTTTCTATTAAAACAGTTTCATTTTTGAAATCCATGATTTTACACATAGGATTCATAGTATATAATGGTTTATAATATATTCTATAATAGATACATATTACTTCTGTACCTGGCATATAATCATAACCATGCAATTTGATGCTTAATATTAAAGCATCTAAAGAATTATCATCTTGCAAAGATACCTGCAAGTTAGGATAAGCATTAAAATAAACTAGACCATAAGCCAAACTTGTTTGGACTGTCCCTATTAGAGATTTTTTCCAGTTTCGATTTCTTCTATCTCGTAAAGCTGCTATAAAGCTTTCGGGTAAACCTCTTAAGGTTAAAGGTTTGAATGCAACCTGTACTAACCCAATATGTATAAATCTATGGGTTACCCTATAAGGGGAAAGATCACTGTCAGATAATAATCTAAAAGTAGCATGATCATTATCTACAGTCATAGTTTCTTCAAAAGTTTTAACTACTTGCTTGAGACCTAATTTCTCAAAAGTACTCATCTGATATATTAATCTAGGTTCTATTTTAGGAATCGTCCATTTATTAAGGAGATTCAATTCTCGAGGAGTCTCATATTCCTCTTTTTTACCGTTTTTAACAATTCTTTTTCGATTTATAAAATTCATAGTATTAAATCGTTGAATTACATCACCTATTACTACTGAAACACCATGGCTCTGATACCATAAGGGCAGCAGGATCGCGCCGCCACATGATGACATCTAGGTAACAACAAGATTTACTAGGTTACCGACCCTGGCGTTGGGGTTGTTTCGACCAGAACAAGTCCAACAAACGCCCTAAAACGCCATCCTCGGCTAAGCGGGCTAACAACAGGACCACCGCCTGGTTATTAACAGTCCGCCTGAGTCAGTCTCTACCTAACCTTGAACATCATGCTTTGGCGTTGACCATGATGCTTTAATAGGCAATGGCTATAATTGGATAATAAACGGCGGTATTAATAGAAAGCTAATTAAAATTGCGGTAACGTATAAATGACTATTCTTAAGCTATTAAAAGTATTAGAAATGTCAATAAATATTTTTTGGAAGGGAGGCGGGACAAAATTGGGTGTCAACAACTTGTCCCTCTTCGACCGGTAATGATGAAAGAATTTTCGGGCAAAGACGTTGACTCAGTAGCCTATTTTGTCCCGACTAAAGGATTTTGGAGGACTAAGGGTAAAGAAAATTTGAGAGGATTATGGCCGAACTCCGGTCTCCGAGTTGCCTACGTATCTCGGGCTGCACGAGAATCAGGCTGTGTGTAGTTATGGAAAGTTATGACACTTATGAATAATGAGTTCCAATTGATGCGAATCTTTGCAAAATATTGTCCCAGTGTCGAATTATGATGACACTGGGTGTTATGATCGAACTTAAGAATTCTGAAATATGAATATGCGGAATGCAAGCGGAATATTTGGGTTAGAGACGAGCGTTCGAGGTGGACCCTTGACCCTTGTCGGGAAGTCTGATTATCCTTCCCAACAAAGTGCCCCCGTTCACTGCCGAAGAAAAAGTTTCACGTTGCGCCAAAGTTCCTGCAAAACTTAAACTAGACAAAACAGTTAGTAAATAAATATTGGAAGTAAAGCGATGTAAAATAGCCTAAGCTAAGGCTAATGCAAATGAGGTTTTAGGCCGATGATTCATGAGAATGATGCCTTTGGCGATGGTTAATGAAGATGAGGCCTTAACCAGATATGAAGATGAGGCTATTTAAGCCGAATGATTTATGAAAATGAGGCTTTCTAAGCCGACATAATGAGGTTTTCCTTTAAAACCTAGTGGTTGATAAAATGAGGTTATTAAACCAACATGACTCTTGGTGTAAAGCATTTATGCAGGGAATTTTAAAGCATTTGTGCAGTGCGTGTGCGTTTGAAAGCATTTGTGCGAAACGGCTGAAAGCATTTGTGCAATGCGTGTGCAGTGTGAAGCATTTTGAAGGAGGCCATGCAATGTATGTGCGGTGCATTTGAAAGCAGTATTGCAATATGGTGCAATGCATGTGTGGTGCATTTGAAAGCATTCATGTAGAGCATCTGAAAGCGATAGTGCTATGCGTGTGCAGTGCATTTAAAAACAATAGTGCGATTTATATGCGGTGCATTCGAAAGCATTTATGCAATGCATTGGCAGGGCATTTGAAAGTAATAATGCAATACATGTGCAGTGCGTTAGAACATTTATGTAGGGTATTTGAAAGCAATAGTGCATGTGCAGTGCATTTGAAAGCATTTATGCGAAGCATTTGAAAGCAGTAGAAAATATTTGTGTGTCGATACATTTGAAAAACCATTTGTAAGACTTAAGCATTAATTCATCATAAATTCCGAGAATTATCGACATTTGAGAGGTATAATTTTCCTAAATATTATAAGGAAACTCAAACCGTTCGACGCGTAGTCCTTGCAAGGCTGTAAACATTATATATTTCAGCTTCCGCAATTTGGAAACCTGCACTCAAAGAAAATTTGTAAGTTTCAGGGGAGGTCGATTCGCGTTGACTTTGAAGATCCGGCTCCTGATGCTTCATGCTTCCAATTTGGTCTGGACTTGTAACCTCCGCCTATTTCTAAGTCTTGGTCAACTAATAAAACTATTTGATTAAAAAAAATCATATTATTTCGAAAGAAAATCTGCATAGTAAAATATGTATATAGTGATAGATAATTTCTACTGCACTTAGAACTGTGACACATTGTGAAACAAAGTGAACGTCCTTTCTCCAAAGTCTTCCTTTGTCTGATGACTCTGTTGACCACAACTTTTCATGTCTCTCGATGTCTTCTTGCAACGATGCCCTTAAAATTTGTCCCAGTTTCTGGCATAGGAGGATATTGAACTTTCAAAATGACGAGACCGAGTCTTATATAGGTTGCCTACGTATCCCACTAAGGGAATCAGGTCAAGCGTAGTTCAAATTACAAGCAAAATAAAATTGAGGTTTTCTAATAATGTGACCGAAGCCTATGTAGGCCGCCTACGTATCCCACCGCGGGAATCAGGTCAGGCGTAGTTCATATTACAAGCAAAATAAAATTTTGGAAATTTCTATCTTAAGAGCCCAAACCCGATATAGGTTTCTTACGTATCCCGCCGAGGGATCGTAGCTTCATTACATAGAAAGACATTACAAGATATTACAAATGAAAAGCTCCTAGACGTAGTATCTCTTGACGGCATCTGCATTGATAGCTTTCGGCCAAACTTCGCCATCCATTTCTACTAGAATTAATGCTCCTCCAGTCAGTACTCGATGAACCATGTAAGGCCCTTGCCAATTAGGTGCAAATTTTTCCTTAGCTTCATTTTGGCATGGGAATATGCGCTTCAATACCAATTGCCCCGGTTTGAACTGTCTCGGTCTTACCTTCTTATTGAAAGCTTTGTCCATTCTGTTCTGATACAGTTGTCCATGACAAACCGCATTCATCCTCTTTTCATCAATGAGCATCAATTGTTCATATCGATTTTGTATCCACTTGGCATCGCTCAACTCAGCTTCTTGGATAATTCTCAAAGACGGTATTTCTATCTCAGCAAGTAACACCGTCTCTGTCCCATAGACCAAAAGATAATGCATTGCCCCAGTTGAAGTCCTTACATTGGTGCGATAACCAAGAAGGGCCAATGGCAATTTTTCGTGCCAATGTCTGTAATTATCAATCATCTTCCGCAATATTCTCTTGATGTTTTTGTTGGTTGCTTCAACTGCTCCATTCATCTGAGGTCTATATGGGGTGGAATTGCAGTGAGTAACCTTAAATGTTTCGCAAATCTCCCGTATCAGACCACTATTAATATTAGCTCAATTATCTGTTATAATTGACTCAGGGATTCCGAATCGACAAATGATGTTATTGCGAACAAAGTCTACCACCACTTTCTTCGTCACTGACTTGTACGAAGATGCTTCTATCCATTTTGTGAAGTATTCAATGGCTACCAAAATAAACCTGTGTCCATTTGATGCTGCTGGCTCGATAGGACCAATGACATCCATGCCCCAAGCTGCGAACGGCCACGGCGAACTCGTCACATTTAACTTATTCGGTGGGACTCGAATAAAATCGTCATGAATCTGGCATTGGTGACACTTTTGCACAAAACGAATGCAGTCTGATTCCATAGTCATTCAGAAATAGCCTGCTCGTAGAATTTTCTTAGCCAGAGTAAAACCATTCATGTGAGGCCCACATGTACCGCCATGCACTTCTTCAATCAACTTGGCCGCTTCTTTGGCATCAATACACCTTAATAGTCCTAAATCTGGAGTCCTCCTATAAAGGATTTCTTCATTTAGGAAAAAATGGTTTGCTAATCTTCGAAGTGTTTTCTTCTGAACACTGGTTATGCCTTCTGGATAGTCTCCTGCCTTGAGATACTTCTTAATGTCATAGTACCAAGGTTCTCCATCAGGCTCTTCATCTACATAAAAACAATAAGCCTGCTGATCGTGCACATTCACCTTGATAGGATCTATATAATTCTTGTTCGGGTGCTAAATCATAGAGGACAAGGTTGCCAAAGCATCAGCGAACTCATTTTGAGCCCTTGGGACATGTTTTGAATTCCACTTTGATGAATCTCTTACACAGATCTTTCATGCAATGCAGGTACGGAAGTATCTTCATATTCTTAGTGGTCCATTCGCCTTGTACTTGATGAACCAATAAGTCAGAATCACCTATAACCAATAATTCTTGTATGTTCATATCAACGGCCATTCTGAGTCCAAGAATACAAGCTTCATACTCTGGCATATTGTTGGTGCACGGAAACATGAGCTTTGCTGAAATTGGATAATGCTGGCCTGACTCCGAAATTAAGACTACTCTAACGCCAACTCCTTTGGAGTTTGCAGCCCCATCAAAGAATATTCTCCACCCTGGATATTCTTCTGCAATATCTTCTCCGACAAACAACACTTCTTCATCAGGGAAATAAGTCTTAAGGGGCATGTATTCTTTATCTACAGGATTTTCAGCAAGATGATCGTCTATTTCCTGTCCTTTGACAGCCTTTTGGGTAATATATACAATATCAAACTCACTTAGCAAAATTTGCCATTTGGCTAACTTCCCAGTAGGCATAGGCTTCTGAAAGATATACTTGAGTGGATCCATCCTTGAGATGAGATAAGTAGTATATGCAGACATATAATGTCTCAACTTTTGTGCAACCCAAGTCAGGGCACAGCAGGTGCGTTCCAACAAAGTATATCGGGCCTCGTGACACGTGAACTTCTTGCTCAAGTAATATATTGCTTGCTCCTTCTTTCCCGTTTCATCATGTTGTCCCAACACACATCTGAATGCATTCGCTGACACGGACAAATACAATAACAAAGGTCTTCCTGCTTCTGGAGGCACCAACACAGGCGGATTAGACAAATACTCTTTGATTCTCTCAAAGGCTTGTTGGCAATCTTCCGTCCATTTGGTAGCAGCATCCTTCCTTAATAACTTGATTATTGGCTCACATATTACTGTCGATTGTGTTATGAACCGACTAATGTAGTTGAGACGACCAAGGAAACTCATCACGTCCTTTCGACTTCTTGGGGCAGGCAAGTCTTGAATAGCCTTTATCTTCGAAGGATCTAATTGTATGCCCCCCCTACTCACAATAAAACCCAACAGCTTACCCGCAGGAACACCAAATAAACACTTTGCGGGGTTTAATTTCAAGTTGCATCGCCTCAACCTGTCAAAGAACTTCTTCAAATCCGTCAAGTGATCTGAACTCTTTCGCGACTTGATGATGATATCGTCCACATAGACTTCAATCTCCCTGTGGATCATGTCATGAAAAATGGTAGTCATGGCTCTCATATAGGTGGCGCTTGCATTCTTAAGCCCAAAAGGCATCACTCGATAATAGTATACTCCCCAAGGTGTGATGAATGCCGTTTTCTCAGCATCTTCTTCATCCATCAGAATCTGGTGATATCCTGCGAAGCAATCAACGAATGACTGCAACTCATGCTTTGCACAGTTATTAATGAGTATGTGAATATTTGGGAGGGGAAAGTCATCTTTCGGACTAGCCCTGTTGAGATCCCGATAATCCACGCATACCCTGACTTTGCCATCCTTCTTTGGTACAGGCACGATATTGGCTAGCCAAGTGTAGTACCTTACAGCTCGAATGACCTTTGCGTCAAATTTCATGGAGACTTCTTCCTTGACTTTTAAACTCAAGTCTGGTTTAATGTTTCTCTTCTTTTGTTTTACCGGAGGGCAAGAGGGATCAATAGGAAACTTATGCGAAACAATGTCTGTGCTTAGGCCCAGCATATCATCATAAGACCATGCTAACACGTCTATATATTGTCTCAAAAGGTTGATCAATTCTTCCCTTTGTGCCGACGTTAAATGGACGCTAATTCTTGTTTCCCTCACTGTTTCTGAATCTCCCAAATTTATGGTTTTTGTTTCATCCAAATTTGGTTTTGGTTTATTCTCAAAATGTTCAAAATCCTTAGTTAACTCTTCAGGTTGCATGTCCTCTTCATATTCTTCAGAGTCTTGTTCGGCATTTACTATGGGCTCGCTTGTTTCATTATGTGTCACATTCAGTATCAGCAGATTTACTAGTTTGATTGCTGAAAAATAAAGAAAAATTAATTAAATAAAGACGAAATAACAAATAGAAAAGCATAGTTTGGATTTGGCATTTAAGCTTTCAAAAGTTTGGAGGCAAAACACAACAAAAGCATAGACACGATTCAGGCCTCAATTTTGAATCGTGTTGTTTAATCAAATACTAATACAAATTGTCTACCAAGACTCCCGGAGAACGGGGGGCGGGGTACAAGTCCAATTGTTCAGAATATCTCCAGGCTCAGCATCCCAGATAGTCGGAGTTCCAGGGCAATCATCCAGAACCACAATGCACTCAGCTTCCTCCTTGGTAATGAATAGATTCTTGAGTCCTTCCACGAGGTTGTCTTCAGCTGCTTCCTCTGCTGCTTGGTGGTGGATGCTTTGAAAAATGACTGATTCAGGAGGGGAACAGGTTTTGGCAAGGGAATATCACTTTTTATTTTGAGACTAGCCAGCGAGATCTCTTCAAGAGTGGGCTCGTATCCCAGACCAAAAGTATCCTTCTGCCCGGGTAACTGAATTGGTTCCACTATTCCATCCAAGTTCACCCCAAGACCTCGACTTGGCTTGAAACCATTCTTCAACATTTCCCAAGCCACCATCATAAGCACACGTGGCATTTACACTTTCCGCATGAGTAGTGCACATGGTTTCCTTGATATGGAAGACATATCCATCTAGCCTTTCTACACTTTCGATAACAGGAATTGAGTTTTCGGGGTAAATTGGATTGTTGCCTTCTCCGTGGATCACAATTTCCTGATGATTCCAGACAAATTTCAAGCTTTGATGCAAGGTAGAAGGGACTGCACCTGCCATATGGATCCATGGTCTTCCTATCAGCAAATTGTAACTGGCGGATATATCCATCACTTGAAATTCCACCGTGAACTCCACGGGTCCAATTTCCAATGCTAAATCAATTTCCTCTACGACACCTCTTTGAGCTCCATCAAATCCTTTAACTCTCACGTGACTGTCGCGAAGTTTCCCGACATCAATTCCTAAGGCTCGGAGAGTAGTGACAGGACATATGTTAACAGCTGAACCCCCATCGATCAACACCTTAGAAATAAATTTATCTCTGCATTTGACTGTAATGTTCAATGCCTTGTTGTGCCCCAAACCTTCAGGTGGAAACTCATCGTTATGAAAAGAAACTTTGTGGGATTCGAGGATTTCTCCAACCATGGCTGAAAATTTCTCGCTGGAAGTCTCAGTCGGAACATAAGCTTCATTCAGTACCTTCGCTAAAGCGTTCGTATGAGCTTCAGAACTCATCAAAAATGTCAATAAAGAAATTTGGGCTGGTGTTTTCTTTAGTTGTTCCACGATAGAATATTCTTTAGTCGGCATTTTCCTCCAGAATTCTTCAACTTCAGCCTCAGTCACAGCCTTCTTTTGGCCGTTTTCTTTACTCGATGCTCCTCGTGCTACCTCCTCGGGGGCATAACACCACCCAGATCTAGTCAATCCAGCAGCAACAGTTTGAGCAACTAAGTCCGTGATCCTAGGCCTTGGAGTAAGCACTTCCACTTCAATTGGTGCCCTCATCTGGACTGTGATCACTGGAGCAATAAAGGATGATGATTCAACTTTTTCATGCTTTTTGACCGGCACAATAGTCCCTTCCAAATTGTAATCTTCGTCAATGGTAATCATGTTCACATTGGCATCACCATGATTGGGTAGAGGATTGTTGTTTATATTTGGGGGAGCTCCCTTGAGCTGGATGACTCCTTCTTTGATTAATGCCTCGATTTTGTCTTTGAGAGTAAGGCAATTTTCAGTATCATGTCCGGTAACTCCTGAGTGATACGCATAACGTTTAGTCCCGTCATACCATCCAGGAAGGGGATTAGGAACTCTTCCCTAAATTGGTTGGAGTATCCCTGCGGTTCTCAATCTTTCATATAATTGGGCTAAGGGTTCGGCTAAGGGTGTGTAAGTTTAGGTTGGCTTTCTTTCAAAGTTTGGACGAGGTCTGGGTGTATTTTGTGGACAATTTTGTGGTTGGTATTGGGGTTGAGGCGAGTAAGTTGGCTGGTATTGTGATGGGTTTTGGTGGGCAGGTGCTCGGGGTGGGTAATATGCTGGTTGGGTATGGTAGACAGGATGGGGAGTGGGTGGAGGTTGGTAATAAGGCCGAGGGGCTTGGGTGTATTGGCCGTAATATGAAGGCTGGGATGAAGGGTATTGATAGGTTAACATATGGTTTGGTCTACGTTCCTGGAGAGTCATGACCGCGGACACTCCGTCCCTCTTCTTCTTAGCTGAATCTGATTGAATTGCCTTATTTGTTGCTTGCAAGGCTGCCAGATTTGTGATTCTCCCTGTCTTGATACCTTCTTCTATGAAATCTCCCATTCTATTAACTTCAGAAAACTTTTGTCCGATAACACTTATCAGTCTTTCATAATATGTTGCATCTTTTAAAGACTGTACAAAGAGCGTCGTCATCTCACTTTCCGCCATTGGAGGCTGGACATTCGCGGCTTCCGTTCTCTAACGCATAGCATACTCCCTGAAAGTTTCTGTCGACTACCTTTCTAACTTCATCAAATAGAATCGATCTGGGACAGTCTCAGTGTTGAACCTGAACCTATCCATGAACTCTTGTGCCATTTCTCCCCAACTATGCCATTTCTGCGGATCTTGGCATGTGTACCAATCAAGCGCTTCTCCCATCAAACTCCTTATAAATAGCTTCATCCTAATGGATTGATCTTTCCCTACTCCAACAAGCTTATCACAATACAACCTCAAGTGAGCCCGAGGATTTCCTTTTCCGTCAAACATGTCAAATTTTTGCACCTTATATCCAGCGGGCAACTCAATATCGGGATGAATACACAAATCCTCATATTCTAGTTCCTCACATCCCTTGTGGGTTTGGATGCTTCTAAATGCTTCCTTCAGACTACGAATCTCCTTCGCCACATTCTCGTCTGCTTTTGCCCTAGCTTCCCTTTCCATCTCCTCATAAGGATCAACCTCTGGATGCTGCGTGGCCTGCAATTGGGTAGTGAAAGGTTGACCTTCTGCTACATATATCGGTGGCACATACTGCATGTTATGGTTAGCGGTATGTGCTAATGGTATGTGTTGAGTTGCTTGGTAGTTTTGGGTAAGTGGGGTAGTTTGGATAACTGAAGGCTGTGGAATATATAGAGTGGTGAAAGGTAGCGGGTTGGCCTGTTGAAAGCTAACTTGTTGTGGGTTGGATTTTTGCGGGTCATTTTGTTGCGGGATGGTTTGTTGTAGGTTAGTTTGTTGCGGGATGGCTTGTTGTGAGTTAATCGGTGGCGGGATGGCTTGTTGCGGATTAGATTGTTGTGAGATGGTTTGTTGTAGGCTAGTTTGTTGTGGGACGGGGGGTGAATTGGTAGTGCTTGGATTGACTGTGTGAAGTGGAGGGTTTGAGGGAAAGGGCTGAGGGGCGAGCGAGTCAACAGGCGAAAAGGATGGTAGGATTGTCGCACTTGTTCTTTGTTCATGGTGAGGAGTGTTGAGGGTAATGGACAGGTTGGTGAGATTTCACAGTCGTTCAATTTCACTTTTCATGTTGGCCACTTGCTGCATCAATTGGGCGATGAGTTCTTCATTCACTCCTCCCGAAGCCTCAGGCTCGTCTCTCGGAACGATGACAAGTCCCAAGCCAATCTATTCAGATGCACCTGAATCATTCATATTGTTGGATGCTCGTGCCTTTAATCTTGTGAAGTATGGGTGATCCGCCAGTTCGCAGTCAACACGAATCAACCTTTGGGGGGAATAATCAAAATAAAAGAAAACCTTCAAAAATGAAGAAAACTGTGTCAGTATAGTGCGAATGATTGTTGCTTTAAATAAAATAATACGAACATTGGGAAAATAACGTTGAAACAGACACATATTGTATAGCAAACAAATCACATAGTAAAAGAGAAATATAGCAAACATAGCGCGACCTATTATGCACGGGACCTCTTTTGTGCCAGAGGTAGGCCTAACGCGGATCTGAAGGACAAAACATGTAATTATACGTCATCTCAATGTGCTATTAATTGAAGACCCCCCAAAACATACAATGTTTGAAAATTTAAATCCTGGTACAAAAGAAATTATTACAACTACTACTTGACTTTCATCAGCTAATTAACATGAGGAAGGCCCTTCATTGCTCTTGAGCCTCTTGGTTGCTTGGATTGATTGACCGATCTTCCGGCGATTTTGGATAATGTATCACATAGCCAGAACTCCTCCCGTTTTGATGCCTTCTTTGATGCAAGTGTCTCCTTGCTCAGCTAGAAGTGTATCTAATTCTTGCATGCATTGCTCATAACTAAGTGCCTGCTGCTTCCATTTCTCCGTCTCCCTTTCCTTTTCCTCAAGTTGTGCATGGTGCTCGGCTTCAGAGATGAGATTTTTCTTACGCAGTTGCCGAAGTAAGATGTGTGCTTCTGCTTCTCCATCCTTAATTCGCCCCTTTAGGCTAACGCCGGGTTTGATTGATCCTTCCAAGTTAGCGGTTAGCCACTCCAAATAGTTATCATCACATCCAGCTTGGTATCTGTTTGGCTCAATTGACTCCGCTTTCATGGTTTCCCTCGATTTCCACATGCTTATAACTTCTTTTGCAAAAGGAATTTTTCCCTCTTTATAGTCGGCTCGATAATGATCCATGTCTGCCACTAAAGGTATGTTCTTCTTCCTTCCAGATTGTCTTAAAACTCTCAGTGGGGCATAAGGTTGCAAGCCCCGAAGTCCTATCAAAACTAAAAATGGTACGATCTTCGTACAAAACACCAAACTCTCGGACGGAAACCAACCGAACATCCATTGAATGGAATCATCGTTCAAACGGCTAAGAAGTCTTACCCACGCTTCTACACAATTTGGTTTTTCAAATGATCTGTTAGTCAAAATAGCGCCTGGAACATGTCCAAGAATGTGATTTTCACCCGTCGGCTTTCGAAATGCTAGACCTCTGTCGACCTTTTGAAGATGTTCCATCAGCCAAATTTGTAACAGCAAGTTTCATCCCTCAAAATGCTTGTACCCGTGCTTGCAATGTCCTAACGCTCGATAAATATCTGCTACGATCATAGGGACCACAGTGTAGTATTTCCCGTCAATGCCACCAAATAGAGCTTCTGTTATAGTAATGAGTCGGGTGTGAATATCTCTTGTTGTACCTTTAGGGAACACCATAGTTCCCAAAAAACATACTGTGAAAGCGAAGCACCGTTTTTGTTTCCAAGAGTCATACGAGAAAAACTCATCTTGATGATTGGTGAAACTTTGTTGATAGCCAAATCTATGATACTAGTGGTCAAACGGTATCGTAGACCCTTGTAAACATTCTACGCCTTTACCCTTCCTGAATCTGAAACTGTCAACAAATTCTTTTGGTCAAGGTTCTTTTGGAATAATCATGCCGCAATTTTGCCATTTTTTCTTCTTATGTAATAAAGCTGCATTTTCCACATAGCCCCCTATTTCCTCTAACAATGGAGTCATTTCATTGTTGCCAAATCTAAACACGGCCCTCTTCTCATCCCAAAACACAGTTGCCGCCTCGATGATGACTCTACACGGTTGGATATCCATTAAAGACGGTAAGTGTCCTAATGCTCCACGTACCACCCGCTGTCCGTAGTCCCTCAAATCAATCCACCATGCCTTTAGTTGAGGAGGAACGCTCAAGACCATGCTAAACCTTGGGTAAATATTGTGCTGACTCATGGCTACCTGCGTTCACAAATGGTTAGTTCTACCCATTACCCATTTAAATAGCACATGGTCCACATAATACACATGTTTATCCTTCAAATCAATGCACATAACGTGATAACCGTCGCTTGGGGTCATAGACCCACTCAGACATTTGGACGAGGTTGACTGATGGACTTGATACACCTTGGGTATTAAGCCTCCTAAGTTTTCGTGATGCATGTCCTTAAAGAGGGTTTTGGTTTAGCTCTATCTTAGGCTGACTAAGAGTTGGTTTCCTATGACGCAAGGCTCCCCCAAGTGGACAACTTGGGAGTGGAAAGTCCGTGGCTGTCGACTACACCGCCGATCGACTAAATCCACAAGATCGATCCAACTAAAGGGTGATTTAGTAGTGCACGGCCGCGAACCGCGAAACTGCTTTAAGTGTGTGAATTTGTGTGAATTTTTCAGGAGTGCAGGGAAGTATGAGCGGAATGCCAATTTAAGGAAAGCAATAACATATTTTACATAGAAAATTTCACATAAGGAAAAAAAACACTTAAAAGCACATAAGGGAAAAGCAACAATAAAGGCAAAACTAAAGAAAAACAAACAAAATATCCCATAAATTAATTATTAACCTAAGTTGTTATGGTTAAGAACCTAAAATCCCCAGCAGAGTCGCCAAGCTGTTATACCCCATTTTAAAAGGGTCAAATCGGAGTACAACATATTGGTGATTCCTATTTGTTTATTTTAAGGAGTCGCCACCTAATTATTTAACGGTGAATTAGGCCACCTAATTTATTAACTAAGGTAAAGCTAAACTAAACCTCCATTAATGGTCTGCTTAAATAATGTGATTTTAGGTAAGGGTTCTTGGTTATTCTAAAGGGAAGGGATTAGGCATCCTTTAAGATCCGTTTAAACACGGTTATCGTCCAAACTTAGGTTAATTAATTAAGGCTAAAGATGCAAATATAGCATTTTAAATTTTTAAGAAAATAGCTTGTAAATGTTGCTAAGGTTTTAAATGAAAATATAATAATGCTATTTAAAATAAGACTTGTAGAAAGATAATAATTTGCATAAAAAAAAGACTTTAGCTATAAGTAAAGATAGTGCGGGTTTGTACAACGTTTTATAAATATTTGAAATAACTCAAATGGCGAGCTATTAATTGATTTCTGCGATTTAGGAGTATAGACAAGATACATAAATAGAAAATAATTTTATAATCAGATTCTTTCCTATGGTTAAATTAGGGACTTGGCGAAAATAAAGACTTCGAAACATTGAAAACTTATTTTTTTTTCTTCTTCAAAGAAATACCAAAATACTTTTATTATCATACAGAAATAATGCCCGTTTTCTTTCAAAGATATAAAATACTTCGTAAAAATGAATTAAAACATTTCCGTTACTATGTCGGAATAACGTCCATTTCCGAAGTGAAAAACAATTGAACCCGTTATTAGGCTAAATTATTAAATCTTTCAATACGTTATTTCGAAAGCAAATTCAAACTCTAACTACCCATTATTACTAAACTATCCCCACTAATTCCGCTAGGATTCATCTAAGCTAAGAAAACAAAACAAAATAAAGTGTTAGTCATACAATACAAATCAAAATGCACAAAAGAAAATAAAGTAGAGGGGACAAGATATAATCGAATGGATCGGCCCATTTTTTAGGGGTGTTGCAGTCTGCTTCTGCCATTGGGCTTTGGCCCAGAATTCTTTTTTTTTATGCTGCGGACAGGAGTTGACACGAGAGGGATATCACGTTGGGCTTTAGCCCAACACCGAATGCGGAAGAAGACGAGTCCCTTGGACTCGTATGAAAAGGTCATGCATAAAAATGAAAGAAAAAGGATTAGTACGTAATCAATAAATAAAGCTAAACATATATAATGTAAATTCAAAACAGATCAGTGACTTGTATATATTATGTATATTTGAATATACTTCATGTATACACATTCATACGGATGCTTAGAGGGTTAATATTGGAAAGCTTTTGCCCCCGTCTTCCCGATATTGCACAAGTTCCAAGGGATTTCCAGGAATCCCAGGCATGGCTAACACCGGGGAGGGTTCAAGCTTAATTCATAATGACCAACTAATCTCCCCATAAATGTATTAACTAAAGTATACTCTAGATATACACATATAAACTTAATCAAACATAGTAGACTTACAATGTACAAACACATAAGATTTTAAAGTAGGCACAGAATCACCACAAACAACTCGTGAAATTTCCTATAGCATACTAATGGAATGAAATAGACTTCAATTTAGGCCAAATATTAGTGTGAAACTTAACACACAAGAGATTCAATTGCACAGTTGAACAATGGTATATTCAACTGATTCATGACTGATTCATTTGATTAAAAACGAATCTCAAAATGTCCCTATTACAGTAGTGGCACACAGTGGTAATCTCACATATATAACATAACCCTTAACATGACTTATGCCAACCTTCAGTAGCATTCTTGAGCATATTTTTAAGTTCAAAGCTTCAAACCAGCAGTATTTATGCTATTATATACTAAGCCTAAATGATAATAAAAAAAATAAAAAAAATAAAAAAAAAAAAAACTTTGACAGCACATGTCAGCATAATTTACTCAGTATTTCACCAAAATAAGATGCAAGGAAACAGAGGGATAGGGAGACACCAGGCCATCAGGCAGGATACAAGATTTTGGAGAATTAGATTCGACTTCACACATAGGTACTCATTTGTACAACAAAGGCACATACTACTTAATCTGCTTACACTATACTCTGAATCTTAGGGGGAGAAATACACATGGTCAACACAAAACAAAACCAAAGAGGGGTATGGAAGGGTTTATGTAGTCAAGGGAGGCATGCATTTTGGCTTATCAGTCTAAATGTGACATACATATGCTGGTGATGTTGCATCAAGATTAAAAGAGTTCCCAGTGAACACCCTACTGATTTAAAATACAAAAGAAGCAAACTAACATTCCTTTCCTTTTAGTTAGGGAAAACGGCCAATAATTTTAAATTGTTGCAGTGGTCTCAAATGGTAAAACTTTATACTAAGAATATGTCATAGCCTAGGTTGTCCTAGAAGGACAACATCATTCTAACTCTTCAAATTTTGCAATGATCCCAATTGAAACAACTCGCACGTTCATGATAACTCTATTGCATAACCACTGTTAGACTAGTGTACAGACTCCTTAACCACATATCTTAAAAAAAAAAAAAAAAACCATATGCTTAGACAAAGATCATGCTCAACAAACATACATATTCAGATCCTCATTCAAGATAAAAATGGAACTAAGACCATGTAATATCACCACAAATATGCATATTTATCCATATCAAACTAGATATACTTCTTATAGGCCTTAATCTCAACAAGTTGTGTCATTGTGAAATTACTAAACTATGTTAAATATTTACAGCATCATAACAGTGTTATACACTAACACCAAACATGAGCGAATAATGGTCGAATACAGATTCCTAATAATCATGCTTGACTTAAACAATAGCACTTGACAAAAACATGATCATTATGCCATGTAAACTAACGTATTATCACATACTTTGCTAATTGTCAAGTAAATTCACAAACATATATGTTGATATATTGACAGTAACAACAGGAAAACGTCCTAATACTACAAACTTAACTAAAATGTAAGCAGAACAACAAGTAATCAACAAGAAACTAACTAAAAATAACTAAAGGGGGGGGGGGGGGGAAATCACCTTTCTTGGGTGCAGTGAACAGGTGTGGGGGCCTCGGATCTACGCTCAAATGCGAACGACGCTCGAATCTTTTCGAATGCAAACCTCAACACACCCAAATACACGAAACAAAAGAAAGTTTTAAAACAAGAGAAAATAAACTGGACTTGTTGGAAACTCTACTTAGAGCTGTTTTATGGATTAAACAGGACTCGGTTTTGAATGAAAGACTCAATTAGGAATTCTTGGTATCCCAGACTCCGATCTAAAAACTCCCTTCAACACTAAGGATGGGGTTCCTTTTATAGAACCTGAAAACCCCCAAGTTTCATCCTCGTTTTCGTTATAAAAATGAGTAGGAATGGAGGGAAAAATCCCTCCAAAACATTTGAACAACCAATCACATGCGAGTATTTGAAATCAATAAGTGGACAAAACCCATTAAGGGTTTTCAGATGAAAGCAGAAAAAGAGGGGAAGAAAACAATTTTAACCTCTTTCAACAGTTGAATCCGGATGGGGGGAAGGACAAGCCATTAAATCCCTTCCCCAAAATGGCCATGCATGGCCTGTGACCGTGAAAGGCTCTGTGGATTTGCTGTTTTCGTCGGAGAGAGAAAGAGACGAAGAGAGGCGCCGCTTGTTTGTTTTGGATGTCATTCTAACCCTAATGAAGGTTGAACAAAATGGGGCTGGTCGGGTTAAAGAGCATGTGAGCCGAGTCGGTTTACGGGTGTGGGCTGGGTCAGTTCGAATGGTGGGCTGATTTCGACGAATTAGGCCATAGCCCAAATAGTTTTAGAATTAATTTTTTGGGATGCTTATTATTTTGGGTGCCAATGGGCTGGTCCGAAAAACATTTGTTGCTGATTGGGCTCGGATTTGGACGAATGGGCTTCTAAATTTAAATGGAGGACCCATTTTAATTAGCTATATATTAACGCGTGCTAAAATATTACCTAATATAAAAATATATATTCATTAGTACTCAGATAAAAATAAAATTATATGATATTCGTAATAGCCGTGCGATAATATTTTAAAGCTTAACAATAGGTAAATGCTATTGCTTAATTGTGCAAAATAAATGCGATGCGTGTGTGCATAAAATAGAAAATGTTAAAAGTGATCATTAATAGGCAATGGCTATAATTGGATAATAAACGCCGGTATTAATAGAAAGCTAATTAAAATTGCGGTAACGTATAAATGACTATTCTTAAGCTATTAAAAGTATTAGAAATGTCAATAAATATTTTTTGGAAGGGAGGCGGGACAAAATTGGGTGTCAACAGTCATTCCAATCAATGTTTTGAAAACGTACATCTTCTTTACAAAGATTTTTATGTCTCAATTCACCAATGAGAATGTCATTACCAACTCTTAACTAGCATTACTAAGCATCTCTCATAGAGGAAAAACATTCATAATATCTTATACATATATAGGGTTTGTTACAATCTAGGTTTAATGTAGGTTTGTCCCCTCACACACATTAACCACCATTTAGACATGAATTAGAGTTCAAGAAACATGAAAAGAATGCTTTTCCTTTCATTCATTAAAGAATCTTGAATAAAATTTATACTTCCAACAATAGTTTCAAAAAATAATTTTCATTCAAAATAAGTTTTCAAAAGAGAGACATACAAATCACCTTTATAGTCAACAATGATTTTAAAAGAGACATACCTTAATACGTTAAACAAAGTTTAACAATTCACTTTTCTAATGAAGAACACCCAAACCCAAGCTTGAATCGCTTTGGGAAGAATTATGTTGCAAACCCTAGGTTTTGGTCACAAGAATTATGTTAAGAATCATGAGTTTGATGTTAGAATGGATTAGTAATGTTAAGGATGTCCTTACCTTTCATTTGAAGACTTGGGGGAATGATTTTCGTCCTTAGGGTTGTTTTGAAAGTGGAGGAATAAACAAAACAAGTGTCTTATTTATATTTTTCTGGTGAAAACGGGCCAAAGGACTCCCCCGAAGGACGGACCGTCCTTCGTGTTACGGACCGTTCTTTGGACCGTCCTTTAGTGGAAATTTCCAGAGAGTTCTGGTGATTTTTGAGACATTACGGTTCCATGTTACGGCCCGTAACACGTGTTACGGTCCGTAGCGTCTCACCGTAACACAGGCCAAATTTCCAGCGAAGATAGGCTTCAGTAAAACGGGTATAACTTTTTGTACGCAACTTTGCTTGGGCTGGGCGACCTACCGTTAGAAAGCTATTTCCAACAACTTTCATCAAGGAAGTTTTTCCAAATTCACAACACATTTTCATGAAAATCGGCCAGAAGACAGAGCTACCAAAATTTAGGTGAATTTAAGAGCCCTTAAGAACTTCAATAGTTGGTTTGACTTCAAAACGACCATCTTCCACCTGAATTCATCAAGAATGGGTTCATATAGATAAAATATCATCTTAACACTAGATTTTTAGAAATTCACACCTAGTTCAAGTTTACGGGGTGTTACATTATCCCCCCCTTAAGATCATTCGTCCTCGAATGAGGGTTGTGGCCTAAGATTTTCGCTAACCCTCAAACTTTTGAATTCTCACTAGTGCTTCTTTATGTGGTAAGATATCACAAAAAAACTCATATAATGCTTTAACAATAACCATGTGGTCCTCGCAGACACTCCCACAACAACCAGACAAGCCTAAGCATGGAATAAGGGATTTACACCCATAGTCTACCGCAAGATTTAACGATATTACTCTTTCAATCTATAATGGGTTCACCTAGAACTACTAGCCTAACCATTTCAATCTAGAATTGTATGACACTTGGTAAGCCAGTCTGTACCCATAATCACCTCAAAGTCCTCTATTCCTATTTCCAACAAATCAGAAGTAGTCTCACAATCCTTAACTACACCACGCAATATTATAGATCCTAGAAGTAATGTCGAGGCACTAACTGTTTGGGTTCTCTACCATAGTCGAGGACAAAGCACATAGTTTTATAATGAAGAGTCAAACTTGAATCGGTCAACGGATACGCCTTAAGAGAACATATAGTTACAATACATGTGCCCACGTCATCAGGGTCTTCAGCCGCCTCTCTACGAGTCAAACCATAAAGTCGAGCTTGTCCCCCATTAGCGGTGTTAGCAACCGCTTTACCAGCCCCATTACCACGAGCATTAGGAGTGTTGTTAACATTACCATCAGGTGAATTATTCCTCTGGCCAGAAGAGTTAGCCATTTCACGAAGCCACTTCCTACAATATTTCTTGATATGACCCCTTATACCACAATGGTGACAAATACGATCCTCCCATCCAGATGCTTGTCAGTTACTACCGTGTGAATATCCATTTTGATTATCGTTCCTATGACCTTGTCCACCAGATGGAACACCCCCATTAAATTGAGAAACGGACTGATGAGGTGCAGAATTACCTTTCCATTGCCCTCCATCATACGAACCAGTGAAACTACCCATAGATCGGGCCTTCTTACTTTGTTCCCTTTCAAGCATCTCTTCGCCCTTCCAGTTCTCTTATTGCTCAACGAACCCAACCAAAGATGAAAATGTACAAGTAGGAGACATAGCAACAGCGGCACATGCAGACTTGATACGTGGTACCAAGCCTTTCACAAAACGAGTCAACTTATGTTTTTCAGTCGGAATCATGTATAAAGCATATTTTGACAAACGGGTGAACTCCAAACTATACTCACGAACCGACTTGTTACCCTGTTCCAGCTTTTCAAATTTTGTAGCCATCGCAAATCTCTCCTCATCAGACAAAAACCTTTCCATGAATGCCTCTTCAAATTCAGACCACGTCGGAGCTAAAGCAACGTCACCCCTCTCAGACTCCCACATCTCAAACCATGTGTGAGCAACATCCTTCAACTGATAAGAAGCAAGCCTCACAGCTTCGGAATCCTGCGCATCTATTGCCCTCAATGCCTTAAAGGTCTCATCTAAAAAATACTAGGGGTCATCCACCTCTCGTGACCCAAAGAACTCTGGTGACTTCAAGTCGAGGAATTGCTTAAGTCTGCCTCCACCGTGAGGTCCCACACCTCCACGCTGTTGCTGAGCCGCAACCAATGCAGTCAACATTTGAATAGCCATTTGCATAGTACCAATCTCTGGCACACCCACAACGGAAACAGCAGGAGCAGGCGGTGCTGGAGGTGGTGCTTGATTTCCAGCATCATTTCCATTACCAGCATTCGTGCCCCCAAGATTTCGGTTAGCTCTAACGGATCGTCCTCAGTTACTATTTTTGGATCGCGTCAGAGCCATTTCTACAAGGCACGAATTAACGAGCGAATTAGAACGATCCTAAAAGGACTTCAAGCTTTACAGCACAAACTAGAATCAAGAAGAATAAGAAACACCTATAAATGCCCTGGTAGTCTTTCGATCATGCAGGTGATCAGGCTGCACAAGGAAGACTCCACTAGACACAACTCCACAGATACAGACAACTCCTACGACACATTTAAACCTAGGCTCTGATACCAAGCTTGTCACGCCCCAAAACCCACCCTAGATGTGACCGGCATCCGATGTCATGAACAACATCGGAAGAACCTAAACAATGCAATAATAACACTTGAACCCGCCAGGTTCAACATTTACCTCCAACAGTTTATAAAATAAATGTAACGTCAAGTTCCTTTTTAATAATCTTTCCTTATTAAATTAAATAAAGTTATAAATAACTGCATATATCAGGATCATAATTATGAAATAAGATCAACGGAAGTCTAATATAAGTAATAGTCATAAACGTGGTAAACACCCATTAAGCCGTACGAGACTTTGACAATCTACCCACAATTAATTCCATATGCATTAAACTTCCATATGCATTAAACTTCTTCCATATGCAACTTTAGTTCCATATGCATTAAACTTCTTCCAGTATTTTTTATTTGTCTTACAGCCGCTGGGTCTATTAAACTTATTGTAGTAACTTTAGTTCCTAGGGCTGACAATTGTTCTTCTCTATAATGTCTATATAATTGTGTTGTACTTGAGAACTGTCCTATATTGTATAAAGTTTTTGGATTTAATAGTTTTAATTGGTTTTGTTGGAAAATTTGTATATCTCTATCTACGTCTATTACCTCACTTAGCTGTTGATTGTTTCTTCTGGTCTTCTCCTATTTAGAATTCTTGATAAAAGATTATTACCTATTCTATTGTCTGAAAAAATTACTCTGGGTCTTTCTTGTCCTTGCCTTTCTGGTCCTCCTTCGTTTCTTGGTCTAGTTGAAAGAAAGTCCATTTTTGTGGTTTTCTAATTAATTTAAATTTTTCTTTCTGAGGTGTTATTTCAACCTTCTTCAATTGTTCTATTAGTTCCTCAACTTCTTTATTCTTTGGGGTTTCTATATTTTTCTCTTTTTGTTTTTCAATGATTACTCTTAAGTGCTCGCTTATTATTTCTAGCCTTGGAATTATTGCCTGCGCTACGTTCTTAGTTATTTCCAATAATAAAAAAAGTATAGTAATATTTTGTTTTAGTACTATTTGATCAGATTTAGCGTTAGGTATATAGTCTATATATATAGTCTTGTGGTAAAGATATAGATTTTTCTATTAACTTTGAGTCTTCTTGTTGAACTATAGTTAATTTATTCATGAAAGAGTAATTTCTTTAAGTTCCTCTAATGTCTTTTTCAAATATTTAATATCGCTATTTAGTTTTTCTATTTGTTGTGTCGTTTGTGTTATTATGTGGTTTGTCTTTATTTCAATTTCTTTAGGCTTTTCTAGAATAGCCTTAATTAACTTTTCCATTTCAGTCTTTATGGGCGATTTTTCTAAATTCGATTTGTTAATTAAAATCTGAATTTTTCTTTCTAATTCTAATTCTTGCGTTTTTAAGTAATCAAAATTCTGCTCGAATTTTTCTAGCTTCTTCTTTTGATTTGTTTGAGAAACATCTATGACTTCTAATATTCTAGTAATATCTTTATTATTTTGTTGAGTCTTTTTTCACTAATATTTATTACTAAATCAACTAGTGTATTAAATTGTTTGTCTTCACTATGTAATATATGTTCTCCGTTACTAAAATTACACTTTATAATACTATGATCTTTTAATGCTCTATATTTCTTTTCTGGGTATATTCTTAAGTCTAAATATTCTAGATTCTTTAGTGTATCTATTTTATCAAAATTTGTTTATTATCCTAAAGGAATTCTTATTTTACAAATTTTCTTTTGATATTCTATATTGTCTGTAAGTCGGTTTATATCTTCTCTTATGCCTTGTAATTCCCATGTTATAGCTGAATAGTATCTTCGTTAATTTGGCTTTGTAACAGTCTATTTTCTATTAGGGATGACAAAGTTTCTGTATTTATTATTTCTAAATATGAACTTAGGGCTTTTTCGACTTTTCTATATTCTCAGCTTTTCTCTATATCTCTATATAAATACCAATGGTTTATAGCTATTTGTCTAACAAAGGGTAGTGTTCTCATAAAAATAACTAACATGTCTTAAATCGTTTCTGGGTCTGCATTTGAGAGTATTTCCTAGATCTTATATGTCCTAATAATTTATATTCTAAACCTGATATTATATCTATTAATTCTTGTAATCTAAACTGATTCTCTTTAGTATTACTTAGTCTGATATATTCCTGATATAGTTTTTCTAGCTCTTGTTTTACCTCTAAATAATTATCTTGCATTACCCTAAGGGGATAAATTTTACTTTTTTCTCCAGATGTCTAATTCGATCTTCAACTCTAACTATCTCGTCGTTGATGAAAAATATTTCCCAATTAAGATTATTTCTTAAACTTAGTATTGTTTTATTATTATGTAAGTCTCGGCGATGGACTATGTCCATGTATCTACTGTATTCAGTTAAACATTTTCTTGTTTGTCTAAGATTTGTAAGTCTTTTTTGGGTGAAATATATCATACGATAATTATAACTTATATATTGAGTAAAACTATGTTCTCTCATATAATCTTGTCTATAAACAGGTATAGCAGTTCGTCTTTTTAGTCTAGCAGAAAATGGTCTTCTCATAAAATGTTGTCTAAAATATAAGTTTAAGATATAGGTTTAGGTCCAAAAATCTTCTAGCTCTGATACCAAAGTGATAGGGGGGTTATATCTTTTGTTTCAATAGAAATATAAATATGGCTAGCAATATTGTGTGGTTTTTTGCTAATATTTTAAACAATCCTACTCGGTACTCCCTCACCCCATGATTCCTCTTATCGTGTAGGTTTATTTCTTATTTTCTGCCTATTCTCCCAATTTTTACGTTTTTTTTAACTCTGTTCAGTTATGAATCTTATTACACTGTTCATCTCTTTCTCTTAATTTTGGTTCTTAATATCCCTCTTCTTTAACAACACCATTATATCTTTTGTTTCAATAGAATTATAAATATGGCTAGCAATATTGTGTGGTTTTTTGCTAATATTTTAAACAATCCTACTCAGTTAAAAACTTTCTTGTTTGTCTAAGATTTGTAAGTCTTTTTTGGGTGAAATATATCATACGATAATTATAACTTATATATTGAGTAAAACTATGTTGTCTCTTATAATCTTGTCTATAAACAGGTATAGCAGTTCGTCATTTTAGTCTAGGAGAAAATGGTCTTCTCATAAAATGTTGTCTAAAATATAGGTTTAAGAACTCATCAGACTCAGAAGCAGAAGAATTAATCAATGAAATAGGATTAGAAAATCTAGACTTAGAAAACTAGACCAAGAAATGAAGGAGGACCAGAAAGGCAAGGACAAGAAAGACCCAGAGAAAGATTTTCAGACAATAGAATAGGTAATAATCTTTTATCAAGAATTCTAAATAGGAGAAGACCAGAAGAAGACAATCAACAGCTGAGGTAATAGACGTAGATAGAGCTATACAAATTTTCCAACAAAACCAATTAAAACTATTAAATCCAAAAACTTTATACAATATAGGACAGTTCTCAAGTACAGCACAATTAGATAGACATTATAGAGAAGAACAATTATCAGCCCTAGGAACTAAAGTTACTACAATAAGTTTAATAGACCCAGCGGCTGTAAGACAAATAAAAAATACTGGAAGAAGTTTAATGCATATGGGATTAGTAGTAGTAGGATTAAAAGGATTAACTAGAAAGAACTTAGGAACTAAAGTTTTAATAGTAATTTATGACGATAGATGGTCAGACATGAAAAAATCAATAATAGGACTAACGGAAGTAGACATGACAAATAATGGAGGAATCTTTTATATTAGCCCGGATTTTATAATGAATTTAGCAGAATTTAGAAAGCACATAAAAATAGGTATACAGACCAAGGGATAAGAAGAGATGTGTGACGGTAATAATTTATTAATATGCATCGGATTTCTAGGAAAAATGACTAATAATAGTAATACAAAATTTAAAATTAAGGTAGAAGATGTAGTAGAAGTAAGGGGAAATAGAGGAATAAGACTAATAAAACCCATAAAAATAAATCCTGAAGAATGTGCAGGGATGGAATGGAATCTAGAAGATTTTAATAGAAAAAAGGATTCTACAGCCATAATCTCACCTAATGTACACTAATTCTAGGGGAGAGACATCTATACGTTTTACTAATTATAATTATACGCCACAAAAAGACATAGAAGAAAAAAGTACTTTAGACGAAAATGAAATTACAGAATCAAATTTTATGAATACAGAACTAATACAAGACGAGTTTGCGGTAGACATAGCTATAGAAGAAGCAAAAATACTCCAAAAAGAAAACAAAAATATGCTTTTAGATGTAAAGGGTGTAAGTTAGGACAACTAACAATAGAAGAAACCATAAGTCATTTTAAATTATGTGAAGCTCGAACTGATAATTGGGTATAGAGTAGAGCATATATACCAAAAGAAATCAGACTAATTCGATAGAATATTAGAAGATATGCAATATAGTGATGACTAAATAGAGATAGACTCGATAATAAGTCAAAAAGAATTAATGGAATCTAGCGCGTCTAGTTCTAGTCCATTCCAAAGAACAACTGTTGGAGAACAATACACTGTAGATACTAGTACAGGAAATGTACCAAGAAGAAGAGTTTTTAGAACAGCAGGAGAACCCCTAGACAATGTCAAATCATCAGGGAAAAGAATGCCTATAGAAGAACATATTATTCTTCAAGAAGGAGGTAATAAAGGTAAAATATTAAATATAGCAGCACATGATCCACAAAGATGGAATTCAGTAATAGATCTTTGGAAAGGAATAGTAGCAGACTATATAAAAATATATAATGATACAAACGCAGAAACAATGTATAAATATTTAGAAACTGTTTTAGGAGAATCAGCCAAAGCTTTATGGGAAGCTTATAAGGAAAATTTTCCAATGGAATTTCAACACTTAGTATCCATGGGAGCAAATCTATATAATTTTACTAATAAAATACATACTTTAATTACAGGGGAAGATCCAAATAGTGGATTGTTAGTACTACAAAGAAATGCGGTAATAAAATTAGAACAACTAAGCATAAGTAGTTGGTTTCATATTAAGAAATTTTTAAACGATTATTTTTACTACTGTACTATTAGTGGAAATGCGTTTGATCAAGAATTAGGTAAAAAATTATTTAATAAACTATCAGGAGACTTAGGAAGATAAATAGAAGATAGATGGAATAAGAGAGACGGAGTAGTGCAGAATCCTAATCTAAAATGGTCTATAGGACATATAATGCAACATATAATGGATATACTACAAGAAAAATGTACCCATATACAGATACAAAAACAGCTAAAACAAAATGAAATGAACTTTTGTAAAAGTGTGGTTTACACTACTCAAAGCTATGATAAAGACAATTATAAAAAGAAAAAGCATAAAAAATACATAACAAATTATAATAGAAATTATCCTCAATATAATAGAAAGAAATATTACCTTAAAAAATCAGCAGCTAGAAAACCTTATTTAGACAGAAATAGGCATGTAAGAAAATATCGAACATAAAGGAATTATAAAAATAAACTAGAATGCTTTACTTGTGGAAGTGTAGAACACTTAGCAAATACATGCCCAAAAAGAATAAATAATAAGACAAGAAATTCTCAACTAATTGAAGATTTTCAAGAAATATTAATAAATGTAGATGAATATATGTCAGATACGGAAAGTATATATTCTATAGTAAGTGTATACACTGAAGAAAAAATCAAAACAGACTCGTCAGACTCAGAAGCAGAAGAATTAATCAACGAAATAGGATTAGAAAATCTAGAATTAGAAGCAATAGATAATTTAGCAAATATAGCAGAAGACTATAACCATGAGTTCGAAAGAAATAAGGGATTGGATAGTAATGCATGTTTCTTTTGTAAATGGTATCCTAGTAGAGACAACAGAGCTAAATGTAAAAATTGTTATATAGAAGGATGTACAATGTGTATAGAAAAAGAATTTAAAACAAAAATAAATAGAGAAGAAACCCATAAAAAAATTGAAGACCCGACTATTAATCTAAGAATGATAACATTAGAAATAAGAATAAATGAATTAGAAACTAGATTATGTAAACTGGAAAAAGGAAAACAAAAAGAAGTAGATAATGAAGATGAAGAAATAAGATTATCGAACATACAACCAATAATGAGACCATTAAGAATAATAACAGAAGATTCTCAAGCTGAATTAATGAGTATAGAAGATCATGAAGCATTAGTATGTAATGAAGATAAAAAATTAGGAACAATAAAAATACTTGCGAGAATTAAAATAGATGATTATGAGATAGAAACATTAGAATTAGTAGATTCAGGGTGCATGAAGTGCATAATAAATAAAAGAATAGTTCCACCTAATTTAATAAAAATTCTAGAAAAACCAGTTGCAGCCATGCAAATGGATGGAACACATAACATATATAGACATTATATTCATAAGGCCTACATTACCTTTATAAATACATGTTCAGAATTTTACAAACCAAGCTATAAAATGGACAAGATATGGGTAAGAGACCTTAATATAAATGTAGATTTTGTCATAGGATTAGACTTTATGTTACATAATAATGACAGTTGTATGATTACAAGAGATGGAGTAATTTTCTTAAAAAATATTGCTCAGACACCAGTACAAGTTCTTAAGACTGAAACTAGAGTCCGTCATAAGAAGATCCCTACCACAGACCGAATCAACCTGCAAAAGAAAGAAGATAGTTGTTGTAAAGAGTGTAAAGAAAATAATACATGTTGTAAAGATAAGCCAGAAATAAAAAATTTAACTTTAGAAGAAGAAGAAATTCTAGGAGAAGGGGATTCGTTAGAAAAAAATTATACTTTAATAGATATAGAAACAGAGTTATATAATTTTAAAACAGAAATAGAAAGAATGGGGGTAATAAAGAATCAAAAAGACCTAGATAATATAATAAAAATACTAGATGAAATAGAAAATATAGGAGAAAAAACATTAAAACATTGGATAAATAATAGGATTGTATGTAAATTAGATATAATAAGTCCAGACTATATAATTAAAACAGCTTCAATTGAAGCTACAAATCAAGATGTAGAAGATTTTAAAGTACAAATAAAAGAACTATTGGATTTAAAAGTAATACGGAGATCTACTTCTAAACATAGATCTGCAGCATTTATGGTAAGAAATCATAGCGAAATAGTATGAGGGAAAGTGAGAATGGTAATAAACTAATAGATGGATATAAGTTACCAGACAAAACAGAATTAATAAATAGAATACAAGGAAAGAAAATATTTAGTAAATTTGATTGTAAATCAGGATATTGGCAGGTACGAATGCATGTAGAAAGTATAGAATGGACTGCATTCACCTGTCCTGAAGGACATTTCGAATGGTTAGTAATGTCATTTGGATTAAAGACAGATCCGCCAATTTTTCAAAGAAAAATGGATAGTATATTTGGAGAATACAAAAGGTTTGTATTAGTAGATGATATACTAGTATTTAGTAGAGATATTAAGGAACACTTAGGACACCTACAAACGGTATTTAGACTATTTGTAAAAAATGGAATAATAATTAGTAAGAAAAAAATAGAATTATGTAAAAATTATATAAACTTTTTAGGAATAATACTAGGAGATGGTAAAATAAAGTTACAACCTCATATAACCAAAAAAGCTTTAGAAATGCCAGATAAGTTAGACAATGTTAAAGAATTACAAAAATTTTTAGGAATAGTCAATTATGCTAGAAATTTTATAAAAGATTTAGGAAAAATAGCAGGACCATTGTATTCAAAGACTGGATCTAATGGTCAAAAACACTTTAATACTGAAGACATTAAATTAGTACAAAAAATAAAAGAAAAAATAAAAAACATTCCCGATTTAAACATGCCTCTAGAAACAGACTATTTAATTATAGAAATAGACGGTAGTTTTGAAGGATGGGGAGCAGTACTAAAAGCAAAACCTAATAAATATAGTAATAAAAATGAAGAAAATATATGTGCTTATCAAAGTGATAAGTATAAAGAAAAAGGAAATATGAGTAGTATAGATGCAGAGATTTTAGCTGTAATATATGGATTAAATAGTTTTAGACTATATATCCTAAATAAACCAGAAATACTAGTTAGAACAGACTGCGAAGCTATAGTTAAATTCTATCAAAAGATAAATGATAAAAATAGTAGTAGAAGACGATGGCTAAATTTCTTAGATACCATTTCAATTTATAATTTAAAATTTGAACATATAAAAGGAAAAGATAATAATTTAGCAGGCCAATTAAATAGACTAAAGATTACTGCTAACTGATTCTCTATTTGAACAGCATGAGACCTTCCAGTTCTCAGACACCAGACAAGGGGAAAGGCATAGCCTCAACCCAAGACACATACAGACAGACAGTATTAGGTAACCTTCATTTTAGACCTACATCTTTATTAGAGAGAAATACTATGGAAAGAATACAATTCGGATCCAATAATCTAGTAGCTTTTCCGCCATCAAATTGGACTTTTAAAGTATTACCAGAATATGTAATAGACAGACAACAAAGATGCTTAGTAGATAATCTATGGATCTCACATAATAGAAAGGATGCTAAACATTTGTAGCTACTATAAATTCTCTTTGTCAGTATGTTACAGATCGAAATTTAGACAAAAAATTTAAATTTCATGTTGTAGTGCATGGTAAAACTAATGGTGTTTTTCAAACTTGGCTAGAAGTTGTAGACTCTATTAAAGACATAAGAAAACCTCTTTTTAAAGGATTTAATGATTTTACCGAGGCATTCGACTATGCTAAAGGAATGTCGGGTCCAAATTACTATATTTCTCCAGCTCTTAGACAAAACCCAGACAAAATCCCTCAGTACAACGTACAAAAAGACACAGACTAGATAATTTTTTGTGATCACTGTTCTACTATGACTGAAGTGGTCAAGAGATTAAACCAGCAGAAAGAGACATTGGTTCAAGAAAAAATAAAACTCTTGGATCAAGTGAAGACATTAGAACAAAGACTACAAGCAGTTAAGTTCGAGTTAGTGCAATCGCAAAGCTCTCCATCTCCGATAAAAATGGATGAGACGGGTGTGCATTCCCCAATGAATGCAGTCAGACCCACTGTATCGGGTAAGAATATATATTCGAATCTATTGAAAAATAATGTATATATTTACTGCTATTCTTCAAGGACATGATAGAGAGGGTGACTCCAAACACTTCCTGCTCCTGGGGCACTAGTTGGTGGATTCGTGAAAACTGAATAGAGTTTTAGCAACGAGACATGTCCCTAGCTTTGTAACATTGTTTCGTTTTTGGTAGCCCTTTTGTTCTCTAACCGTGTTGTTTATCAATTCTTGATAGGTGAGATATCTGGGAAAGACAAAGAATTTGATTTTGATCCGATTACCTCCTACAAGAAAAGAAAGCAATAAAAGGATGTATATTATTTGTATTTCCTACTTTACCCTGGTAGATATTTTTAAAAGAAAGTAGTTTTATTGTTTTGCAAGCAAACTAGGAGGTTAGGGTGCAAATCATTAAAAAAAAACAGGGTGCAAATCACAAAAGAGGACATACGTTAGGGGTGCAAAACGCAATGGACCCCGAAAAATTCACATTCTCCTTTAATATGTCATGAACAATGGCAAATTATTTTCTAATTAGTAACGCTATAGAAGAAAAAAGTAAAACAAATTCTCACCAAAACTATTACCGAGACACGATTAATAATGAAAACGCACCGTCTTTAGATGCAGGAAAATCTGAATTCAAGATAGCCTGCAAAAGTCAAAATTTTTAACTCTTTTGACCTGATTTTGCATGCAGATTACAAGAGAGAGAGATATAATGAATTGTTAGACATTCTTGCATAGTTCGACTTTACGTGGTACAATGATTCGGTATGCCTAATATTATTGTAACAATACCAGAACTTTGTTTCTGTTTCTCTCTTTCCCCATCTATCTGTGGTATCGTAAATTAGTACTTACATTTTCTAAAATATTCTGATGAGAATTTTATTGCTTTTGCGTATTCATTTATAACTTCTAGAACCGATTATGAGCTTTGGACTTACTTGATTATCCGACGAGGAAACCGGCCCCATTAAGGTATGTTGCAACCATACATTTGATATTATTTGTGCTGGGTTCTTGATGATATGAATGAGGAATTCTTTAAAAATTTATTTAACTTTTTCTCTTTGTATTTTTAAAGAATTTGATGATGTTATGTTGATATCCGGGTCCTTCTTTCCTCTTTAACTTATAATTAAGTATTCTATAAGGTTTTTATTTGCTTAATTAACTTAATTCTTCAGTTTTCTTTCTTTGATGGTAAGGTTAACTTATTGTGTTTTCAGGATATTTTCGAAATTTAGAAGTAGGAAAGAAAGCCAATGTATACCAGCACGCTACTTAAGGAAGTATATATATCCTTCCGTAGTCATATGGATCAACTCTTAATAATCATAATGATGGAACATGAGACTGTAGATTAATTTGTAATTTTCAACATACAATTTAATTCATTGAAAAGTTGTTTATTTATATGTAAAATTATAATCTTCGAATTTTTCATTTTTTTTTTTTTGTTGTTAGAAGTTCTCAATTTTTTTTCAAATTTCCAGAGATCACTATTATGTTATGTTGAGTCTGAACTCTTTGAGCTCATTACTTGAAAAATGTAAAGGTACTTGCGATAAAAATGATTTAGTAAAGTTGCTTGAGAGAGAGAGAGAGAGAGAGATGTTCCTTTTGGACTTTGATTCATCATTTACTCTCTTCATCATTTATCGAGGATTGAATTTTAAGTTTTGGCATTAAATTTTTCTTTTTCGGTTAAAACATGGTAAGAGATATTAATAAAAAAAATCTGGATTTAAAACATGACAGTGAATATTAAAAAGTGAGCAATGCTATGAGGAATTAGTTGAAATAGAAACTAAGTTTAGGATGTTGCATAAGATTAGCAACAGGTGAAGGAAATTTCAAGGATATAAATATGAAAAAGAGAAGGAAATAAATGTTAAAGAGTTTATAACTAATGATATATTTGTAAAATATTTAAATATCTAAATTATATCTTATAGAAGAATTATATATGCAATTTTAGACAATATATGGTTAGATCATAAATCTCTTAAAAATAGAAAGAGTAAAATGAGCAACTAAATCTAGAATTATGTATATAATTGGCGCTACATGAACTCCATAAATGTTCCACGATTATTGTATTGGATGGATTAGGAGGATGGTAGAATTTTGATGTTCTAAGTTGTGTAAATTTAAAATGTTATATATACGTAATTTTTTTATTTACAAGAATGATATAAAAAAATATTTATGTAAATAAAAGATAGATTTGAAAAAATCGAGCAAGTGTTGACAAAAATTCTTATCAATAAGTATTTAAAAACAGTGAAGTATGTTCATTGATATTTATCGGCATGAGATCTATATATACTAAAAAATGTGAAAAATAGGGAAGATAACCAATTATAAATTATAAATTTTATGAAGTTATTTTTTGGTGTTTAATTGTAACGACCCGTTTGGTCGTTTAGCACTTTTGAATTCTTTTTCGTTGAAATATCCTTTTCGTAGTTTTAAAATGGTATTCTTGACTTGCAAGGATAGGTGGGATGATTATATAATTGACGAGTAAATTTTAGAATTTGTCTATGTAATGTGTGTGAGTATTTTATTCATAAGAATATTATTTGTACACATATAAGGTATGAGTTGGAGAATTAAATAAGTGATTGGTAAGCCTAATTTATACTTTTACAGGTTAGTTGGGTGATTAAGTAATCTGAATAATTTTATAAGAGAAAACTGGGTCAGGCCCATTTATTCCTAGCCCACATATGAGGATACAAGATATATTAAGGTAAAAGAGCTCTTGGCTCTGGGGAAATAACATTTATTCGAAGGAAGTGACTGGGGCTTTGGATGAGCCGACAGTGAAGCACTCTTCAATTTAAGCTTAAGGTAAAAGTTTACTTAGTCTATATATTATTGGTTCTTGTATTGTAGATTAAAGAAAATCAACAACATCTGGAAACAATGGTCACGTTATT
This sequence comes from Lycium barbarum, assembly GCF_019175385.1. Classification (NCBI taxonomy): domain Eukaryota; kingdom Viridiplantae; phylum Streptophyta; class Magnoliopsida; order Solanales; family Solanaceae; genus Lycium; species Lycium barbarum. The sequence goes on along the minus strand of NC_083345.1, from coordinate 99,762,937 downwards.
TATTGTTATTTTATTTTCTTCCAACCATGTAAATGCTTTATTGGTCCTTTTGGAAATGCTTTGGGTAGTAACAATTGATAAGGATTAATGATAGTAGTGGGTTCATACAGTTGAAGTAATGATGATAGGAATAATGATTAAAGGGTTTCTACAAATTTGCTAAGTTGCAGTTATGTAACTTAGGCTACAGTGATCAGAATTTCTTTTTCACACGTTATCACTTCAGAATCATGGTATTTAAATTGTGAAAAGTTAAATTTTTGTCCGAAGTTAAGAAATTGGAGTAATTAAAGGTTTTGAGTCCTAGTCCTAAGAAAGGAGAATTAATGATTTGATAGTCCATTTATGGATGAAATTGACCATTTTAAAAATATATAATCCTTAGACCATGGGTGAAATTATTTTTCAATAAAATTCCAATCTTGCCCTTGTGGGCCCAAGGCCACTTTTTGGGGTGCGTTTTTGGGTTTCGAATATAAATATAGCAATATAGGTGTCCTTAGATTCGTGTTCTAATGTAGATCACATATTTTATAGATTTTGATCGTTCAGAGGCTCTACGCAAAGGGAAGGCATTAGTTGACTGTTTCGTGGCACCCGCTCGACATTGAGGTAGGTTACGGTCTATTTAGTTAGACTCTGATTAGAGAATCGTATGTAGTTGTAGAAAGTGACGGGGATAGCATGATAGGCCTTCAGGCATGAAGTGGAGGTGAATTCCAATTAGGTTGGTTTTGTCAGCTGTTATGTGGGCTTGTCGCCAAATGTGTTATTTCTATGATTATCGCTTGTTTGTACCTCCGTCACATACTAGTTCACTCATCACATGAAAATGAATGGTAATATTGATAATTGAGCATTGGGCAGTAATATGACTTGTACTTGTTGATTTATATTGGTGATATTGTTGAGACTGATATCGTGCATGGCATGCTTTCCATATTATTGTTGTGATGATTGGTGAGGTGAGTGATTGAGAGACTCCGAGGTCTTTGCCGGAAACGGAGAGTGACAGAGAGACTCCGAGGTCTTTGCCGGAGATTGAGAGTGATTAATAGCCTCCGAGGTTTCTGCCGGAGAGCACGAGTGGTACATGGACTTCGCGGGTCCCCTATGGGTCATAGCTTTGAGGCACTGCCCTTAGCATATGTGTACGAGAGTGGAGTGAGAGAGGTGACTATCGCATTGCATTACATTCATCCACTCATATATTCGACTGATCATTTGGTGAATTATATCTGTCTTGGTTGATTTCATGATTCCTTTACACTTTACTTGTATATGATACGTGACCATACCTGTTTGCTCTATGTGCTACTTGTTGGTTTCAACTTCTTCATGCTTTATCTAATCATTGTCGGCCTATGATGCTTACCGGTACAAGTGTTGTACTGATACTACTCTTGCTGCACTTTTGTTGAGTGCAGAGTACGATCCAGGTTCCAGTTCTACGCCCCGTGGCTGATACGCGAGGGTGACATCTTTCAGTCATTCAAGGTGAGCTACTTGGTCATTCGTGGCCCCTGAAGGACCTCCTCTATTTATTTCTGTTTTTGTATTCGACAGACAATATGTAGCCTTCAGGTATTTTCAGACTTCTATTCCGTACTATGTTAGCGCTCTTGTACCCTTTGACCAGATTTTGGGGTTGTCGTGACATTTCTAGTTATGATAAGTATTTAAGACTTGATAACTTATTCTTATTTAATTTTCCGCTTATTTAACTTGTCATTAGTAATGTGGTTCGCTTACTCGGAGGGATAGTGCAGGTGCCATCACAACTCGCGAATTGGGTTGTGACATTAATGTAGCACGTAAATCATGAAAAATATAAGTTTTTTTTTTTTTGGCATTTTGCACAAAATCGGTAGAAGAAGAAAGGCAAACTAACTTGATTATTTTAAGGAAGAGTAGTAATAATTATTGATCTTACGGAGGAATTGAATAAACAAAGGTAACGAAATGAAAAAACGAGTATGTAAAGGGAAGCTGAAAATTAATGTCAGGATGAATATAAAGAAGGATATGATTACTGTTGACACCTAATTTTCACCGCGTAGAACGTATATTTTAATTTTCATATTTCCCGAGTCCAAGACGGAGCCAGGATGCCCATAAAAATATAATTTTTTTAAAAAAATCCCGAAAAATTGCAAAAATTGACGTCTAATTATTCTTTTCATGAAATCAACAATTACAAAAAAATACGAGTTATTTAGTTTTACAGATTTGGTTTAAAAAGAAGATACGCATCCCGCTCCATCTAGCTCGGAAAAATTGTTAATCAAGATAACATATGAATTACTGCTCATTTTAACCGCATTTTTCACACTTTTAAATGTTCTCCGGAACTATATCAATATTAGGCTCATTTTGAAGCTAATTTTCTAAATTTACGAGTTTCAAATTTTAAATTAACCTAAAATAATTATTTTATTTAGTTATATGTGTGTTTATATTACTTAGTATTAATTGATTTAAATTAAGAGGGGGTTTTAAATTAACCTTTTAAAAAAGCCTAGGGGGGCATTAGTTTTAAAAAAAAAGGAAAGTGGAAGTTTGTTGCCCTCTTCTTCTTCAGGCGATTTTAACGAACCTCTAGGGTTCCCCCTCCACGGCTGATTCCAAGGCCATTCTCGCCGGACTTTTGAGGCATTTTGTCCTCAATCACGAGTAGTACTAGTGATTTACAGGTTTATTTTCCCTTTGAATACTATGTTACATGCTCGATTGACTCATTTTTGGGGTGTTACCCGGGATTTTGCTGTGATAGAGTTGCCATGGGCGGGACCTCCAGTCCTTAGCCATCTTGTGTGCTCTATCACATGGGAGCAAACACCCATGGGGAAACTCTCAGATTTGGGTACGGGAAGGGTTTCTATCCTACCCTTTGTACGATTTTACCGTTAATTCGTTGTTATTTTGTCCTATTTGATGACTCGGTGTACTACTCTGTTGATTTTGAATTTTACCAGATTTTTGCTTAAATTTTTTAGGACAATTAGCTGTATTTTGTTGTATTGTGTAATGTGTACCATTTCTGATTGGTCATAGTACGAATTGTGGTAATTTGTTGAGAAATTCTGTTGTCCTTGGAAGAGAATTACAATTTTTTGAATTTTAAGGTTGAGAATTTGAGGGGGAAGCTGTGGAAAAAGGATTTTTACCCCCCTTTGCCCCTAAATCCTAGGGGATTACAATAAATAGCAGGCCTTAGGGGATCTTCTTCTTTTTTCAAAAAAAATTCTAAAGTTGAAACAATACTAAGTATCCTAGCCTACAAAATACAATACATACAAATATACCACTGAAATACTACAATATACTTACATTATACATATATCATCCGAAATATATTACAAGATATTACAAAAAATTCAAAATAAAAGATTGTTTTCTTTTTCAAAAGGAACCTTTGGGTGTTGATATTTGAAGTGTTGATCCAACCCCTCCCGTTTGATCTTTTGGTTGCCCTACTAAAAGGTAATGTCTTCTTCTAACTTGTTTACTTCCTGTTATTAGCTTATTTACATGTATTAACTTGTTTTATGCTTGATTAAACTTGATTTAGTTACTGTTTCATACAACCTAGCTTACTTGTATGTTCTAATATGGTTTATGTTTGTTTAAAAGTTGCTTAGTTACTGTTCTATTGGGCTTATTGAGATACTGTGTTATAATGCTAAAATGATGAAGGTTAAAATCTTGTTTAAGTATTAATTAGTAGGTATCTAGATCAAAACAATATTTAAAATGAAGTAGATTTGTTTGTTTGATCATTGGTAACTATTACATTGGCATGATTGAAGGTTCTGAGGCATTTTTCCAGTTTTGTGTTGTTTTGCTACTGTTTAAGGATCCTGTGTTCTTTTTTATCCTAGTTGAGTGGCTTTGAGTTCAAATTAGGTCATTAATCTAAGGCATAATGATTTTTTTAAAACAAAGTCTAGGTATTAGGTTTGGTTTGTAGATGGTTGTCAAATGATCTTTGTCCAAAACTATGTTGAAAGCTATAAAAGGGACCTCTATGTTCTTGTGACTTTCTTGCCTCACTTATATTCATTCTATAACCTCTGAATCTTGCTTAAGCTTTAGAAGAAGTAAAAAATGAACCTCTTAGCTTGCTCTGTGTATTCTGAGATTGCAAAGTATGACTTAAGGCCTCTAAAACTGAAAATTTGTCTAAAAACTTGATAGATTTATAACTTGTCTTGTTAGGATTTTGGGAATAATTTGAGTTTTATCTGGTCTTGTGTGTGTTGACCACTTGTTTTGGGAACTGTTGTAGGAAAAAAATCAATGGAAAGTAGGAGAACTTGTCTTCTTGTTTAAAAACTAAAAGAAAGAGGGCTAGGCTAGTGTCTTGAAGTTGTTTGTGATCCTGCTATGACTGCCCTTTCTTCTTAAACTTGTGGTTTGTCCAGGCCATTATATAAGGTGCTCTATGAGTTTGTTTTGACTAGGTAGATTCTGAATACCTTTGCTTGCTAGGCTATATAGAAGTTAGGGATATAGGGAAAACTGACATTGAACCTGAAGGGAAATCTGAAACTAGGTCTAGTAACAATCTAAGTTCTTCCTTCTTTCCTATATTTTGATCTTGCCACCTGCATCGCTTGTTCCCTATACACTGTTTGCCTTACTACTCATGAAAGCCCCATTTTGTGACCTAGGGGAAGTAGCATGAACCTCTCTTGACCACCATTTTCGAACACTGAGCTATTTTGAGCATTATCTTTAGTTGTATGCTTAATATGGGTTGTATATGCATTTTGCCTGCACTATTGGTCCAGACTAAGTTTCTGAGAGCTAGATTGTAAACAGATTGTCTGTTGGAGATTTGGTTTGAACTTGCAGGACTTGTGACATCTAATGTCATGTTGTAACAAAAACTAAAACTTCTTTTTAAAGAACCAATGTAGCATCTGCTTATTTGTATCTCTCATTATAACTTATGTGTGAACTCCTGTGGCTCATATATATGATTTCCCACCTCTGAATGATTGTTTATAACTAAGGCTTGTTTAAAAAATGATTGTTGAACCTAGGACAGTAGCTTAGGCTTCTGTGGATCTATAATTGCTCCTAATGAGTTTTTACTATTGTGACATGTTGTGGTTATAGTTGAATCATGTTTATACCTAGGACAGCTTCATGTTACCTTTACTTTCTTGTGAGTTTACTAGCCTTGTCTTGACTACCCATTACACTCTAATTAGGTCCTGTTTGATCCTACATCCATGCTAAACTTGTCTGCTGAGAATGAAACTGACCTAAATTTTCATTGTCAAACCCTGCATAAATATTTTATAGAACTGCTCATATGTTGAAATGATCTTTGATGCTAATTGAGACCTGTGTGCCCAATAATTGAATTTAAACTAGAGTTTAGAAACTCAAGGGATACTATGGGACCTGTACTTTAAACCTGACTGATATTTAAACTTGTTTAAGCTAAAACTGGCATACGATGACTATGAGTAATAAGAACTTGCCCCCCTGTGACCTTTGGTGAGTAGTGAATGGGTTAGAAATGTTTTCTAGCACTGGTTTCATTCTCCTCTCAGTCTTAAAAATTAATTCTTGACTAGATAATGCTTCACTCTTCTTTCTTTAGTTACTAACTCTCTTAAAAACAACTACAAACCAGATTCTTGGGTATGTTGACTGTGACTCTGCCTTATCCTTGATTCTGCATTGCTTTGCTTTCCTTATTTTCCCATTGTGGTTGTTGTTTGTTTAGCCATTTGAGACTTGCTATGTTCCCTTCGATTGTGCTATGGTTGTGGTTTGTACCACTTTGCTTGAAATCTGTAGAACCACTGATTGTTTATGTTAGCTTTCTCTGAAGTTTTGAGTATGTTAAAACTAGTTAGAAATCAAAGATTAGCTAAAAAATGAGATGTTGAGGGATTTTGGTTACAGTTTTGGTTCTTCTTGAAGTGAGGATTAATTGATAATAAGTATATATATTGGGTATATTTGAGGGTATACAAAAAAATGTTGACTTGCCTTTCCATTAGGTGGATATAGGGTATGCCCTTCATGTGATTTTGCTCTATCTTGGTAGGTATATTGGTGGTAAATTACGTATATCACTGCTTGGCACTTAGAAAATTTGAGAAGAAATTTAAGTAGTATACTAATGGTATATCATGTATACAACAACTTTCACACTTAGAAAAAATTTGAGAAGAAGGATAACTTTGGGCCTGCTGTCTGGGCCTGCTACTCTCATTTTACACTTGGGCCTGTTTCTACTGCTGCTAGTGATTATTAACGGGTTTAGCCCAACCAAGTTGTAATTCATCCTAGCATTATCATAATTGTCATAGCCTCTCAATTTTGTACTTAATTTAATTTGCGGGCATATACTAATATATTGTATACTCATTTGCATCCTTGTCCACCCCAAACCCGTTGGTGGGCCCCACGGGGCCCACTAACGCATCTAGATCGAGTTTAACAAATTCGGAGCAAAATGGAGCATACGTATGGACTTAGGGACCAACTTGCATAAATCTTTCGTTTGGGCTTGGTCGGCCCAAAATCCTTACTCTCTACTTTATGCAATTTTCGTATTTGTGCCTTTAAATTCAATATGTTGGAACCCTTATATGATTGTCTTACAAGTTAAAGTCACTAAAATTGATTTCTTTACTAAAATCCAACTCGTGTAGAAAAATAATAACAAAAACGGACCAAGAGACTATTTTGGACCTGGAACGCTAGACTTAGGAAAATTATTGGACTGGATTGACATTATTGAAACTTTTGGGGACTGAACTGCCTGGGACCGTTTTTGGACTGTTTTAAACTTATGGACTGATTTTGGACATTAAGAACTTGTGCAAATATGTATAAAAAATAGGATTAAAATTTGGTTAAATAAAGAATATAATTGATAGATTAATAATAATAACATGACATAATCAATTACGGTATATATAGTATGATAATGTGTTAAAACTATTTTCATAACTTAAAATCCCCTTTTTTTCAAAATATTTTTTGGGTGGACTTACGCGGAGTCCTACCTAGGCTAAGACTCTTCGGGTATTAGCTTAGGTGTTCAAGTCTGACACCCATGCTCAATTTTGAGCGGAACTATACTTTGATGATTTCTTAAAAATGAATTTCTTGCATGTAAATGACACTCTTTTATTGCGAAAATCTAGACTTAAACAATTTTTGTCCAAAATAATTTATAATCATAAAGGTAAACCATTAGAACCCGTAGGTAAATCACAATTGGGCGGATCCTTAATACCGGGGTGCCTAACACCTCCCTGGGGATCACCAGAATCCTTACCCAAACTTTGGTAGATTAGGTTTCCTTTAAATATTTTTTAAATGAACCCTTTTCGAACTGGTTTTCTTAATTTCCTAAAAATTAGGTGGCGACTTTAAAATGTATCCTTTCGAGCACCATTAAGTGGTTGGCGGGTTTTTCCGACTTTCCCTGTACGATTCACAACCGTACTTCCCCGGGACATCTCCTTCCTTTTATGAGGTATGTGCGAGTCGATTAAACTTAAAAATTTCCAACGCCCGCTACAATTACATAAGAAATTTATTAATATGAAAAATAATAGGGGGGGAAATAAGAAAAAAGAGAATAGATAATCAAGAAAATTGTTAAAAAGAAAAAAAAAGTAAAAAATGTCAAGATGGTAATGAGAATATCATCAAACAAAAATATTTATTATGTTTTTGTTTTTTCTTAATTAAATACCTTAAAATTATTAAATAATTTTTTTGATTTCCAGTTTTTTTTTTAATTAGAAATCTAAAGAAGACCATTAAGAGGGGAGGAATATATCAATCATCAAAAATATAATTAGAATAACAGTAATGTTGTAATTAAAGAATAAAAAAAGATAAATTGATTGATGAGTAAAGGTTGATGTCTTTATTAAAAAATTTATAATAACTATAATTTTCTTTGAATGACCGCGCGAAGAAACTCACTAGTGACCTCAATAATCATTGAATGATTGTATTTGTGCATTTCCAAAAACTCTTATGAGCGTATTGGACGTATATTTTGAATAACAAATTGAAGTGGAAACAATTACTTGATCATCTCTCATAATTACTGCTTACCAAAATTATGAAACAGTAAGTATATATTCCTCATTAAGTCATATGGTTGTCTACAAATAATTACAGAGTTCAACAACTAATAACAGTAAATATATTTATAAAAATAAAAAAGCAAAGTACAAAAAAGATAAATTATAAATACATATACTTATCAAAAGAAAAAAGAACTACAAATAACGGTGTATGTTTCCAAGAATAAATGAACCGCAACACGGCAGAGGCATACAATTTTTAAAAGAAAAAAAGGAAGCAAGCAAGGCAATTGAAAAAAACAAAAAAAAAAACTGAAAATAAAATAAAATGAGAGGCATAAGATACGCGATCTTTTAAGTAACACACATATGCATATGGATAGCGGCCATTCGGGGACCTTTCTGATAAAATTTCAGAGGACAAAGAATAAACCTCCATATTTTTCCCTTGATAACTAATTTCCCAAACTACGTCCCATACATAAATTACATGAACCAAAATGACCCAATAAAAACCCAAGTGAACTAAAATACCCCCAAAAACTAAATTGGTACAAAAGTACCTTTAGTGCAGTATTTTACTGCGCTAAAGGATATTCCATCTCTCCTTTAGTGCAGTAAAATACTGCTACAGGAGTCCCCATAAAAACCCATCGGGTTCAACCACAGGTTCCTCCACGGGCAAATTATTTTTTTTTTAAAAAGCCATTGGAGGCAATTTCAAGGTGGTCCCCACTTCATAATACGTCGTTTTCAATTAATTTTCGTCAGGGAAGTTTAGATTCTCGGTATATTCAAGTCAAGGAGCAAGATTCCAAGCTCAAATTTTAGAAAAAAGCGGCGTACAACTCGATTAAAATAACCCTACAAAAATCTTCGATTAAGGTTTTCCACTATGAATTTTTGTTAAATACATTATATTCTAAGCATGTTTAACAATTAATCATCGTTAATTTCCAAAAAATAAAATCAATATTTTTTTGTTGTTGATCGGGCTGGGCAGTAGCTTTTGCTACTGTTCCACTTTTTTTTTTTTTTTTTGACTAATTTATTATTTGTTATATGTTTATGAATTGTTAATTTGTTAAATGTTTATGAATTGTTAATTTGTTATATGTTTATGAATTGTTAATTTGTTATAATTTATTATTTGTTATATGTTTATGAATTGTTAATTTGTTATATGTTTATGAATTGTCAAGTTGTTATATGTTTATGAATTGTTAATTTGTTAATTGTTTATGAATTGTTTAATATAGTAATGTACTATTATTTGTAAAATGTGCAATTATTAATTAATTAGTTGTTAATTATTGATTATGAATTGATATTTTGTTAATTGTTTATGAATTATTATTTTGTTAATTGATTAGGAATTGTTAAATCTATGTTATTTTAAAAGCATGAATATATATGCTAAATAAAAAAAGATTATCTACTAAACTTAAAAAAGAATAGTTAAAGTTCTTCATTTAATAGTTATGTTCACGGTAATAAAAATTATTATGAATTTCATAAATAGATACGTTAACGATAAAATGCAAAGTTTCTAAAAAAATATATACTCTTTTAGTCTAATTTTATCATATTTGTGTTGGCTATTTGGTCAACTAAAAATATATCACATATTCAAAATAGAGTTCTAAACAAATACTACTGCTGAATTTCGATTCCCAAACTAATTAACTTAAAAGTCTTTGCCATCACATATATAATTCAAAACCCTGTGTCCTTACTATCACATATTAAATTTATTGCACATTTAATATGACGAAAGTTATTCTGAAAAATAATTATTTTCTTCCAATATTTGGTTAAAGAGTGAAAATAATTTTTGGAAAAGATTGATAACAAAATTACCAAATCAAATATTCAGAATCGTGCGAGGCAGTAAATATTTGATTTTTATAGATTCAAAATAAATATTGTATTCAAGATAATAATTAGATATTATTTTTTCAAGTTGCTTATCAATAGAATATAAATAATATTATAAAAATCGACAAGAAATATTCGTGCAACGCACATACATATAGACTAGTTACAAAAAATATAGTAATCTCCCATTATGTTAATTATGACATTGCTACTTTATTTATTTGTGAAATTATTTATCCCATGTTAATTATTCACAAGATATATAAAAACATAATTCACATATTCCCCACAAATGATTAATTAGTTAATATAATTTCTCTTTAATTTCAAGAATAATGACTAATTTAGTTTCTACAGACCCGACTTTTTCATGGATCCGAATGTTCACTCGAGGCCCGATGATCACCCAGGGCCCGCTGTTCACCCGGGGCCTGATGATAGATCAGTATTGTCTTTGCAAGACAATCATAGGTTAGAGTTATTATGGGCTGGTACTATAGGGATATCGACTAGGCTCCATCCCCGTAGGCTGCAGAGAGCGTGGGCTCTTTTATGCGAGCATCCCCCACACCCTCGCGTCTTAGAGATATTATTTCAGGGAGGTATCTATCGTTGCGTGTCCGTTGGTCGGGTACAGCATGATTGGGCGCTCATTACGGCCATGGTTGAGCGGTGGAGGCCGGAGACACATACCTTCCATCTTCGCACCGGTGAGGCCATGATTACACTTTAGGATGTAGAGGTCATGTTTGGATTGCGGGTAGATGGAGAGCCATTATACACTCAGTACGAGCCTCCTCCTGGTAGTACATGGGTGACGGAGTTAACTAGGCTCACCCACTTCGTGCCTGATGACGCGGGCCAGATGTCGGGTGCAGATTAGTGCACTCTGCACTTATTTAGAGGCAGAGCCTCCTATTGAGGACCACACTCAGTAGGACGTTGTTGATCGTCATGCCTGTTTGTACCTGCTTATTATATTCGAGGTCTTCTTGTTTCCGAACTCATCGGGTGCCTATGTCAGCTTGCGATATTTGGCCTTCTTGGAGCATCTGGACCGCTTGGGAGACGATAGCTGGGGCGGTGCTGTTTTGGCGTACCTCTACAGATGCCTATACCGAGCGTCTATTGGCCGTGTCAGCGATGTGTGTGAATTTTTTGCTCTTCTCCAGTTAATTTTTTAAGTGTGCGTTCCTTTAATGTAAACAAACCTCTTGAAACGACGACTAAAAAATCGCATTTTCTAATATCGCTTACAGTTATGGGCGTGGGAGAGGACGTTGCCTTTTCATCCCATACCTAGGCATCACCTTGATAGTGATATGCCCTATGCGAGGAGGTGGATGGCGGGTTTTGACCGGGATGTGGATATGCACCACAATATTCTTCCATTCTGGGACCAGCTTGATCACCCGACGGATGATGCGGTAAAACTATTTAACTTTACATTATTAATTTAATTAAACGCCTTTTCTTAGGAGTGATCACTAATTTGTATTTATATGTTATGCAACTATTTATATGGACGTCGTACGCTGCTATATTTGATGGGTTACCGGCCTTCTGTAGGGCAAGGCAGGGAGTGTGAAGGTCGCGGTGTCCATTGATACACTTGGACATCGTTGAGGACCACATGCCCGAGCGCATCTTACGACAGTGTGGGCATACACAAAGTATACCCCCTGACGTTCATCATGAGCTCCCACACTACCAGCGGGATGATCGGGTGTTACGCCCCGAAAATTTTTCGTTAACGTACAGTGAGTAGACTAACGAAGGGCACGATGTATGCGATGTTTTGATAAGAAAGAAATACCATTTGATGATTTTAAATAAGATTTCAGAGACGTTTAAGGTAGGAGACGAAAGTAGTCAGGGAAAGCAAGATATATGTTGCGTACCAGACAGAATTTATGAGTATCGAATTAATGATGGCTTAGTAATGTTTTGGAGAAGAGTTATAATATCCCTTAGATTGTTAACGAGGTGTTAAACAAGTATCACGAAGGTCCCCCGCGGATTTGAGATCAAACGAAGTGACGAGAACCAAAATCAGAGAACAGGTGGATTATACGACCGATTATACGGTCCGTATAATATATTATACGGTCCGTATAATGGTCCGTAGAACCATCACAGTGAAGGTCCCTCACCGATGGGATTATACGGTCACTTATAGGGACCGTATAAAATTATACGAACTGTATGATGTGCCGTCAAAATGACACAGAAAGGGATGGTCACCGAAGCAGTTTCACGGTCACTTATACGGACCGTATAAGTGTCCGCATAATGACGTCGAGATAGATTTTAATTTATAAAAGAATCTCCCAAGTTCATTTATTTCATTTCATTTTTCATTCTCCACAACTCAAGACTTCTCTAGAAACTTCCACACACTCCATATACAAGAACCCAAGAGAAATTGATGATCAAGTTCATCAAACCACAAAAATCAAGTGTAAGAAACACATTAAAGTGCATCAAAGCCAAGGAATCTCAATGCAAGTGAACTAGGGTTTTGGTGAAAGAGAAATATTTCAACTCAAGGCTTATTCCTACACTATCTAAGGTAAGTTTTATGGTATTTCTATGTTATTTAAGGTATTGAAAAGTTGAAACACTTGGATTGTGGAAGGGTAGAGGAAATGGGTCATGAAAGTGGGAATAGTGTAAATTTTGAGTAGTAGTTTGGAATGAATCATGAATATTGATATGTTGAGATTTTAATCACGTTATGAATGATGTTAAGAGTATGAGAGAAACATTATATGAGAACGAATGTAACGTTGTATTATGATTATGACTATGGATGATCTTGAGAGGAATTGTGGGGAATTGTATAATGATGAATTTGACTAAAGTCATTGATGATGATATTATGAATGTCATTATTGACGTTTGGGAGTTGATATATGATATGGAGAAAGTGGTAGAAACAAAGGAGATGCTGCTCAATTTTCTATAGCTTTAGTTCAAAAACGCTTATGTTATTGATTATCTAATATGAGGATGAACTCTCTTGAAGGTAGAAATGTGAATATTGGAGAGGAACGTTCAAACGATAGAGTAGCTAATCAAAAAGGTATGTAAGGCTAATCCCTTCCTTCTAAGGCATGAATCTTCCTAATTTTCCACAATCTTCCTAAGTGACGGAAATTATGAGTCCATGACTATAAGAAGCCACCTACGCACATGATAAAGAAAGGAGATACGATATGGGCATGTTAATAATGATGATGAATATAAGTATGAAGAACCCTCGAGTAATATGAGATGTCCATGAAGCTAATGATAATAAGTATAGCTTTATTGATGATTTTCCTTGTGTACACTCACTTTAAAATGCTAGTTCCTCCAAAGTGAGACATGATGATTATGATCACTCCATAACGTAATCGGGGGTTCACGACCTTATGTCACCCCGACATAGCCATAGTTACCTTCAAGTTCTAATTTATGTTTTGATGATAAATGTATAATGATGCTAAGTCATGCTATGTCTATGAGATGTGTAAAAATGTTAAGCTTATGATTGATTATATGACGATACGATTCCACCGTGCCTAGTTGGCCGGGCATGTCACCGCGAAGGCTAGCTGCATACGAATCCACCGTGCCTAAATGGCCCCGGGCATGTCACCGCTAAGGCGGGTTGCTATATTTACACCGAGCCTAGAGGGTCGGGCATGATCACCACTAGTGGGCGGCTTATGATGGCTACCCGGACGCGGGTTAGCGATGATAACTTATACGACACGATGATGTATGGGCTATGATGATACATGTACTGTGATTATATATATGATGTATGTATGAAATTTATCCACCCTTAAGAGTTACGCAGGTTGTATCTTCACCTTATGACTTATGATTTCTCTATCATGTACTTTTCATTCCTGCCTTACATACTCAGTACAATATTCGTACTGACGTCCGTTTTCTTTCGACGCTGTGTTCATGCCCACAGGTAGACAGAGAGGTGATCCAGACTCATAGAAGTTATTAGCAAATTTTCAGGAGCACTCCATTACTCCGGAGGTGCTGTTTAGTTTATTCTTTTGTGTATATATATGTATATGTATTTTGGGCACGACGGGGTCTTGTCCCGTCCATATGTCTAGTACTCTAGTAGAGGCTCGTAGATACGCATGCGTGGGTAGTATGGTCTCACGATGTTACTTTTGTACAAGTATTATTGCTTTGATAACCGAAGGGCTTATGTGTACAAAAGCAATTATGTTTCCAAATGAAAAATGGCTTTCCTACGATTGAGTATATAATTAACGAGAGTACGCTTAATGAGTATGATGAGTAATAGAATGAGTGGTGCTCGGTGGTTAGCCTTGGGTACCCGTCATGGCCCCTAGTCGGGTCGTGACATCGGGCCGCCGTTGATGATGCCTTTCTGGCTTTCATGGGTGTCCAGCTCCACCGTTGGCAGCACAGGTTGGGCAGTTTAGCGGTGGTCGGCCATTTGACTCTTATTCACGATTACATGCGCTGGTATCATCGGATCACACGCCAATTGATCGGCAACCCAACTTTGCGTTCCCTAAGGGATGTAGGATACTCATCAGTCACGGGGCAGTACGAGGCGTTGTTAAGTTTATCGTATTTAGATTTATTTAATTGTATTAATTGTTACGTTTTAAAAATAACTTTTTTTTACTGTTGAACACAAATGCAGTTGGTGGTCGTATAGTGATTACACATATTGGGGTTAGAGCATATGCCTTACCCCGGGGTTGCGGGACTTACGGAGGAGATGGTATGGATATCCGAGGATGGTATCCGGCCGGCAGGAGAGTTTAGGCGCATGGATGATCCTGTTCCAGAGGCTGAGTATCAGGCAGTGCCAGGAGGAGAACGTAGTGTTGCCAGAGGAGGAGGCGGCGCTGCCAGAGGATGTCGTGCTGCCAGAGGACGCGGTGCTGCTGCTAGAGGACCTAGTGGTGGAGGACACCATCTAGTAGATGAGGCAGATGAGGTCGCTCCCATTCCAGAGGCTGTTCTGTTACACCTTGGAAATTTCATGTCGTCGTGTAGTGAATGAACCAGTGCGAGCTTAAGGGTAACAGGAAGTTCCTAAGACTATAAGATGGATATTTAGTGGTCTTAAAATGCATACGCTAAGATTTTGAAGCCACATGAATTGATGTAATAAGGAATGATAGGACAAGTGGAGTATAAGTGGGGTTTAGGAAAGGTTTCGTAAATTATTGCGTTAAAAATTGTTTGGTAAGGCCTTGAGGGCGAATTATAGGGATGTTTAGATCATTGATGAAGTACTAAACAAGTGTTAAGAAGGTTGTGTAAGGATTGGAGATCAAACGAAATGACGAGGACAACTTCGAAAAAACTGTGAGTTACACGACCACCTTATACGGACCGTGGAACTTTATACGGACCGTATAAGGGTCCGTATAACACCCAACAGAAGTGGTATTTTGCCTGATGGTGAACCACGATCACTTATACGGACCGTGAACCTTTATACGGACTGTATAAGGGTCCGTATAACCCAACAACAACAATGTTTTCCATGGTGGTGAACCACGGACACTTATACGGACCGTATAATGTTTTACGGACCGTATAAGTGGTCCGTATAAGTCCCGACGGACTGATTAAGTTGCAACTATAAATACATGTTCCCACTTTATTTTCTCATTCTTTCCACTTCTCCACTTCTCTCCAAGCTTCTAGAATATTCCATACATATCACTTTCAAGAATACAAGGGGAAATCAAAGGTTCATTGTCACACCCCATTTTAACCGGAGTCAAAATTAGGAGTATGACATATTGGTGATTCCTATTTTATTTTATTTTAAGGAGTCGCCACCTAATTAATTTTACGGTGAATTAGGACACCTAAATATTAATTAAGGCAAAGTTAAAACTAAACCTCAATTAGTAGTCTGCTTAACCAATGTGATTCTAGGTAAGGGCTCTATATTATTCTAAAGCGAAGGGATTAGGCATCCTTTAGAATCCGTTAACTTACGGTTATCCGACCAAACATAGGTTAATTAATTCAGATTAAATATAATGCCTAAATCTTAGGAAAATAGGTTGTAAATGTTGTTGAGGTTTTAAAGGAAAAACATAATGATGCTATTTAAACCAACTTGAAGAAATACATAGTAGTCCACTTAAAAAATAAAACTTATAAATGTTGTTAAGCTTAAAATAATAATTTTATTGTAAAAATGAGACTTGCAAAATGTAATGATTCATACATAAATAGAAGCTTTTAAGAAAAGAACTAACCAATTTAAACCTAGAATTATATCATATGAGTGCAATGGCGTAGAAAATCATAGACTTGTTTCATAAATGGAATGCAAAAGATGATGAGTTATCTTTTTTTAAAACATTATTTAATTATGCTTGGTTAAAATATATATGATTGATTCAAACTTGAAAAGTTATTTATAAAACAATACTTGAATTTATATTTACATATTAATGACGTTTTGAAATGTTTAGATAATAAGAATAAAATATAATTCCTTTTAACTTAAAATATATAGTCATGGCATTTTGTGAATTAATTATTCAAAATAAATACTAGGCCTTATAAATAGTTTTAATATGAAAATAAGAGAATAATTTATGGAATTAATTATTAGTCCTCCTAACTGCCCATCACTAAAACTAAACCTACTAATTCATCTAAGGTTCGTCTAAATTAAGAAGATAAAATCAAAATAAAGAGTTAGTCATGCAATACAAATTAAATGCACAACAGCAAAATAGAGGAGTAGATGTAATTTAAATGGGCTCAGCCCATTCTAAAACAAAAACACTGCAATTGGGAATGGGCTCAGCAACAGGAAATTAAATGGATTGGTCCATTTTGACTGGCCACTGCAAATCTGCTGCTGCTATTGGGCTTAGCCTAGAAATTCCTTTTATTTTGCTGTGGATGGGTTGACACGGGAGAGAGATTGCGTCGGGATTTTAGCCCAAACACCGAGTGCGGAGGAGGAACGAGTTTCTCGGACTCGTATGCGATTGTCATGCATAAAAATGAAAAGAAAAGGGAATTAATATATAATCAACAAATGAGGTTAAGCATGTAAAAATTAACAGATTCATAAAACATGGTATGCCTACAGAACTGAAATTTATTTCCAAATCTGCTGGTACAAATTAAACCAACCAACTAATGGTCATACATCTAACGACGATATCCGAAATGAGGAGCTTAAACACTGCCTAGAAATAGGGAATTCTAAGTAGGGGAAAGCAGTGACACCAAGCGTCCACATTAATCATACCGAACTTAATTAACAGAGGAACAAGAAAACTTGAAATATAACAATCAAACATGAGGAAACCATACAGAGGGCAGCTGGGTTAAGCAATTCTTTAAAACTTAGATAACTTAGAACTTCAACCAAACGCATATTCAGAACTTAGGCGAATTATTTAATCGTGCTCTATCGGTGGTGACATATCAGTGCCAAATTTCAACTTGTTGACAACTTAAGATATTATTTCAAGACATACAAAAGACACCCCAAAAGGGAACACAACATTCAACGAATATCATCCCGATATACATACTAGATCAGCATTTCTTTCTTAAATAGAATAGTATAGCAAACTGAAAATTCATTCCTAATATTAAGTTTTGAAGAGAATTCAAAATGTCTTTTAAAAGAAATGCATCTTGAGGAAAGTAAACAAATTTATCTTAAAGAAAAAAAGGGGAAAAGACTGGAAACAGAACTGATTAACTGATTGCATAAAGCATTGGAGAGAAGAATGCATTCTTAAGAAAAAGAGTTTATGGAAAATTTCAAAGTGTTTAAGCAAGTTTCAAAATGACCTCTCGAGCTTATAGCCTTGCCAAAACTAGTTTGTCAAACATACAGAGGTGAAATCATATAAATACACTACTCATTTTTAAGCAACATGTACAAGTTAAAACCTGCTAATTGAATGCAGAGAGGGCTTGTTCCCATTATTCTCATTCTCAAAATAATGACCACATATGGTTTCTAGGACTTTGTCATTTTATCTCGACAAACACTTAGCTTAGTTGAAGCCAAAATCTAGCATTTCGTTGTAACAACATTCGAATCCTTAATGCTAATGACAATATCTAGACTCTCCTTATCAATTCTTATTTAAAAATGACTATTGTTTACCGTATTCGCCCAAGAACTCTGAAAAGATCAGTTTGCTCCAAAACAAAATATTTTAAAAGAAACAGAGGCAAACTTAAGAAGGTAATTTGATAAACTGATATTCGATTCATATAAACGACACAGATAGCTCAATCTAATTACAAAGAGATAATAATACTCATGATCAGAGATAATAATACGCTTGACCTCACACAAAACAGAAGGCCATTGTAGGCGTTTCCCTTAAATAAATCTAATTTATTAATTCAAATACTAAAATAGAGGGAAGGGATAACCAGATTCTAATATTTGCAGACATGTTGAAGCACAAAAGAAAACTAATTATCTGGGCTAAATCATGCCAAAATAATAACGAACTTTAATCAACAAATTCATCTCTTCGAACTAACCATCTTAACAGCTAAAGATCCTAACAGATTCACGAAATCGCTTTTGAACACATAAATTTGTGATCACATTAAAGAAGAAAACGAAGACCAGCCTTTTACTTCCATAACTCAACTAAAAGCTAACTATTTGAAAATATATGTCATCTCATTACTCAAAATCTACATTGAAAGGGTATAAGGATAACTTAGTCCTTCTACTAACTAAAGCTTTAAAGCGACAAAAACTCTTAACACTAGTCACATAATCTTACTGATTTTAATTAAGCAGAAACAAGGGCTACAACACTTAATACAACAGAACCAAACCAAATCAAGCGGAAACAGAACCACAACACTAACGCAACAAAACTAGGGAAATATAGACTAAGACGAGGAAAATTACCTTCTTCGGGTGCAGCGAAGTGAGACGGAGGGTTCGATATGACCTCGAACACTTCAAAATTCAGTTCCCAGAAATAAGAGAGATTGATGAAAATCGAAATTTTGGCTTAGAGTATGTTTAGCAACAAAACGAATACTTTCAGTTTCTATGGAATTTTAGGCTAAAAGACTCAAATTTTCAAAGGGTTATTGTGCGGCTGAGAGCTTAATTCTTAGGGGGGGTTTCCTGAATTCAAAATCCCCTCCTTTTCCATCCCACTCCACCCCTATTTATCGGGTTCTTATGGTTTTTGTCTTGAAGGAGGAAAGAGAGGAGCGGGGAGACAGAAGAAGTGGGGAAACAGAGGTGCGTGGGGAGCAGGAGAAGGTGGGGTGTCAGAAGCGAGTGGAGATGATGATGGTGGAGACAGGTGTGGTGCGGCGTGGGGTGTGTCAGAGGTGTCGGTGATGGGGATCACGTGGTGAAGATGGAGGTATGGGTGTAGGTGAGGTAACGTGGGGTATGGGGCGTCGGAGTGATGGAGGAGATGGAGGTGTGAAGGTGACGATGGGGAGGTGGAGATGTGAAGGTGACGATGGGTAGGTGGAGAGAATCGACGGGAAGGTGGGGAGGCGGAAGAGAGAGTGAGAGAGAGGAAGAGAGAGACGGCGGAGGGGCGAAAAATGATAAGGAAACTCTAAAGGGTTTTCCTTATCCTGAACGAAAATGGGCTGGACCCGGTCCATAAAATGGACCAGGTCAATTTTTTGGACCGGGTATTAAAAGAATGAGCTAGCGAATTAAAACACGGACTATTCCAAAAAATTGAGATCAAAATATGGGCTAGTCAGGAAATATTTATGAGTTGATTGGGCTTTGATTTGGGATCCGATAAATCAAAATACGGACTGAGTGCAAGAAATAGTTTGGCTTCTAAATTTGGATAAAGAGACCCATTTCAATTAATGATATACCGAGGGTGACAAAATATTGCTTAATACCAAAAAATGTGTGATTATTAGACTCGGGTAATAAGATCATATTGTGTTATAATAGCCGTGTAATAATATATATTATTTTCTTCGAAAATCCGCAGTAAAATAAATACTTTTTTTTTATTTAATTATACAAAGATAAATGCGATGCGTGCGCGTAAGCTGGTAAAATGCCGAAATGATAAAAAATTATGAATTATAATAATAGTAATAAATAATAATGATAATAATAATAATAATAATAATAATACTAATAATAATAAAAAAATGCGGTAATAGTAATAAGAATAATTAATAGAATAATGCAATAGCGGTATTGATAAGAGGCTAATAATTATAGTAAACATAATATATATATTTTATTTTTTCCAAAAATATTAGAAACGCAAAAAATAGGTATTTCGGAGGAGAGGCGGGACAAAATTGGGTGTCAACAACTTGTCCCTCTTTGCCCGGTAATGATGAAAAGAGTTGTCGGGCAAAGACGTTGACTCGATAGCCTATTTTGTCCCGGCTAAAGGAAGCTTGAGAAAATTATGACCGAACTCCGGTCTCTGAGTTGCCTACATATCTCGGGCTGTACGAGAATCAGGTCGAGTGTAGTTCTGGGATACTTACGACACTTGAACCCCGATTGGCGCGAAGCTTGCAAAATATTGTCCAGTGTTGAATTGTGACAAACTGGGTATTATGATAGAAACTTGAGAATTCTGAACATTGAATTGCTGGAACGCAAGAGAATGCTTGTAATTAGAGACGAGTGTTCGAGGTAGATCTTTGACCCGTGTTGGGAAGTCTGATTATCCTTCCCGACAAATTGCCCCAGTTCGCTGCCGAAGAAATAGTTCCACGATTTGATGTGTGATGCCAACTTTGATATTGTCAAAAGCCATCAGCTAAAAACAAGTGTTAGCAATAAAGAAATATATGTAAATAAGGCAGGGTTGGAGAAGTTACACTTGCAGCCCCTGTTTCGAAAGTTGAATCCATATTCGGAGGTGGGTGCCTGAATGAAATGTAAGATATCCGCATTCGGAGGTGGATGCTTGAACTGAAATATAAGATACCCGCATTCGGAGGTGGGTGCCTGAACTTGAAATATAAGATACCCGCATTCGGAGGTGGGCGCCTGAACTTGAAATATAAGATACCCGCATTCGGAGGTGGGTGCCTGAACTTGAAATATAAGATACCCGCATTCGGAGGTGGGTGCCTGAACTTGAAATATAAGATACCCGCATTCGGAGGCAGGTGCCTGAACTTGAAATATAAGATACCCGCATTCGGAGGTGGCGCCTGAACTGAAATACAAGATACCCGCATTCGGAGGTGGGTGCCTGAACTTGAAATATAAGATTGTCACGACCCAACCCCGTGGGCCGCGACTGGTACACTAACTGGGTACCCATACGTACCTACCCGACCGAATTTCGAATCATACGGATTTTTTTTTTTTTTTTTTTTTTTTTAAAACAGAAATTACAAAAGTAGGCCGATACAATTACGGCACGCGCGTAACTTACATATATATGTACATATACCTGAACATACAGACATTTACAGATAAGCCGATAAGGCTAACATACAGACGAAACCCGTAACCCACATATCCATCTACAGGCCTCTACAGACATACAGAATCATATGACGGGACAGGGCCCCGCCGTACCCAGAATATACATACATACGGAGTACACAGAAGACAGAAAATATATACCAAAAGATATGCTCCGAGTCAAAGGAGCTCTTCGAATGGCAGAGTCAGAACCTACGCTGGCGGCGTGTCACCTGGCGCGTCTGTACCTGCGGGCATGTAGCGCAGCCCCCGAAGAACGGGGGTCAGTACGAAAAATGTACCGAGTATGTAAAGCAGAAACATAACAGATATAAACATAGTCCGAACCGGAGTCACAGAAATATAACGGACATAACCATAAATCAGACTGACGGACAGAGTTATGATCCAGACAGACATACAGAATCGTGTTCCATACAAATAAACAGAATTATAGTTCGGACAGACAGACGGAATCATAATACGGACGGACGGGCAGAATCAGAACCCATACGGACATACAGAGTCAGAATCCATACGGACATACAGAGTCAGAATCCATACGGACATACAGAAATAGTCGAAGCACAGACGGACAGACAGTAGTATGTCAGACAGAATTATGCATGCAGAGTAGCACAGAGTCATACAAAATCATACAGAGGCGTGTGCTTTATAAGTACAGATAGCACACGCATATATTCATATAGATCCCGGCCCTGTCTGGGGGCGCGGTAACAGAACCCGGCCCTCTTAGTACGGGACGCGGTGGACAGACAGAATCAAATCAGATCATATGCCATCCTGGCCGCCATCCCCATACACAGATCATACAGACATACAGATCCCGGCCCGTACGCCGAGGGACGCGGTGAACAATGCAGAGAAATGTGCACGATAACAGAACCTGGCCCGGGTCGCAGTGAAAGAATGCATTGAGACAGACACGAATCGATAAATGAGAAACCACCTACCTACAGAATCAACATACAGACTCAATCAAACTGAAGGGTGCCAAACGGCGAGCCAAAATCAGAATGTCCAGATAGTATGCATAGTACGCGCCTATAACCTAGTTGGGAAGGCACGACAGATTATCAGAATGGGATGCTCAGATGTTCAGAAAGCATGTTATATAGATTTCACAAAAATAGCCATAATATACACAAAATAATAATTCAGAAGTTTTTAGAGAAAATCGGACCCGAAACAGAAGTATTTAAAATCGTGCCGGAAGTATCGGGCCTTATGGGCCCACCTCGGACCAACCCGAGGCTATATACGTAAATTATTGCTAATTGACCTTATGAGGTAACCCATACTCCTTCGGAAGTGTTCCGACTCCGTTTGGGGAAGTTTTGTACAAAATCTCACTTTAAGGGCAATTTGTAAGAAAATAGGTTCAATTGAATTGAAGGAATTGGAGCGGTTTTCCGTCTCGAATTCCGGGGAACGGAGTCGGACCTAAGGCTCGCGGCCGAGCCTACCACATCCAGAACATGCCTAGGAACGTAGAGAAGTGCTTCACATACCTCGATGGCGCCTTATGCTCTCTTGGCGTCAATCCAAATTTCGCCCAAAATCTGGAAATGGTCAAGTTTACCATTTGGTTAGTTCCATTCTTTCAATATTCTAACTTTACACATAATTGCCTACCGAAATTTCGGCAGCATTTCCTCTGTATATACGACATCCCCGAGACTTAGCTCGGCTCAATTTAGCAACACAACAACCCAGAGGAGACATCCAAACAACAACAACAAACATCAATAAACACTAAATCATACCCTAAGGCATTATTAGCCACCTTTCGACACGACGAATTATCTTTCGTTTCAAACTTACATTTCCAACCAAAACTTATTATTTTCATAGCCATTATCCATCAAAATCATTACGACATACATCGGAGGCATCCATAACATGATCACATAATATTCACAAGATATTCATAAAATTCACAAACATTCAACTTTCCATCAAGTCACTACTTTTCCAATCCCTTCCTAACTTTCAACATGCAAACTCATCAACACATTTTTATATTCCAAGTTCATTGTCATAAGCATAATTTGCCTCTTAACACTTTCATTTTCACTTATACACAAGTCATAACAAAGTTCAATAATTTCCTTCAACAACTTAATAACCAATCTTCCATAACAACATAATTAACATGCTAACAAGATTCAATTCACCTTCCAACACCAACACACACCACACGGCCACATGCTATATTTTCCAAATTTCACTAGTTCATTCCACTTTCATTTCTAATACAATTTCCACCACACTACAACTAACTTACACAAGAATTCAAACCATTAAAATCATGCAATAACCCTATATGCATTCGGCCACACATCCAAAAATTCCAACACACCAAATTTCCATATTTTTCATTCATTCACACACACTACAACATACATACATCATTTTTAACACAACAAAATCACGAAATCCTTACCTTTCTTCAAGTTCTTCACTTGGGGTTGAAGTTGTTTCCTTGTCAAGATGCTTACATCAACTTGTAGAGAATCTTGTGCTTAGCAATAATCTCTCAAGGGTTGAGCTCTTTAGACCAAAGGATTGGCTCCAAAATTTTTTTCTTTATTTTCTTTCTTTCTTTCTCCAAAACCCGAAATGGCTTCTTTCCCCTTTTTTTTGCTTCTCTTTGATTTCTTTCTTGAATATTCTTAAGGATAGGGATGCTATATATTAGCACATGGGAATTAATTAATTCCATGGGCTTTGGATCAATGTACATGGCCGGTTGGGCCTTCCCACTTGGGCCTAATTTTCTCCCTTTTTTTTTTGAGCCCACTTGGCTAATTTTGTAATTTTATGGGACAAGTTTCCAAAATTCCAATTTTTGCCCTTGGCCACCTTTTGTAATTCCACACCATTGCGTTCATAACCTACACATTCATACCAAGTAAGGTCCAATTGTGGCCTTATCCATCACAAGTCATTTTATCTTGAATTTTTCGAATGAACAAAAATGTCGGATGTAACATCCTCCCCCCCTTTAGAACATTCGTCCTCGAATGTTAAATTGACCTTATGGGGCGCCATACTACTCTGGGAGGGTTCTCTTTGTAGTCGTCCTTTGCTAACCTTCCGACATGGCTTCTTTACCAACATTATGGGGTAATTTTTCACATCACTGATTCAGATGCCTTCATAATATATCTTCTCGTACCCCACGCAATCGTCGAACCATAAGCTATATTCTTGTAACTGACGAACGCTTTCCAGACGTCATAGTCCGTATCATTTATTGTTACACTCCGGAGATTTCTACCACGTTATCGTAATCCTTCTTCATACCAGACACTTCATACCAACAAATTCAGCACTAGAATCGGACGCGTAGAAGTATATCGGACGGATTCGTAATCGGAAGCAGACATGCTAACCTATGGCGGATGGATTCATAATCAAAAGATGAGATACGGAAGTATGTCAGACAGATCTGAGATCAGAGTCAGATGTACAGAAAGGTATCGGGCGGATTTCGAAGTCGGAATCAGGCTTACAGAAATGTATCATACAGAGTCACACTTAGAATCAGACATGCGGAGATGTATCAGACAGATGCGTGATCAAAATTAGACGTACAGAGGCACACCAGACGGATTTATATCCAGAGTCAGACATACAGAGGTGTGTCAGACAGATTCGTAATCGGAGTTAATCGTACAGAGATATGTCAGACAGAAATGTATTCGGAGTCAATCATACAAATCGCATTGGGTGTCGCTTATCGACTTTCTCAAAGATTCTGCTTACTCGCTCTACTTATCTCTCTCCTTCCCTACTATCCATACACTTTTTCCTTTTACAACTATCGTCATACCATACTAACTTACGATGTAATTGGGCGTTTTCTATCCCCTGACAACATTCGGGTCGTCGCTGACTGTTATCCAGATTCGCTAAATTTTCCGAGTGGTATCGCACCCTTGGCTTTTTGCCCATGTACCGCATCGGACTGTGTGGTGTTTGTAAAGGCACTAATTACTCCATACATTCTCTTTTCCTTTAGATTACCCCAAACTTTCGTTTATATCAGTCATACCTACACTTGTGCAAAACTTTGCATTACTTCCCAGGGGGTCACCCATCCCAGAATTGCTCTGGCCTGAGCACGCTTAACTTCGAAACTTTCATGCATTTCGACGCGTTAGGGAAGATATAATTTCGTCGATCGCCCCGCACGACCTTTGTCACGAAATTTTAGAGCAAATCGGGGTCTTCGCAAATTTTCGGAAAATTTTTGTAGCGGGTCCCACCCCCGGTTAAGTCGTACCACTACCATGTCGCCTTTCTGAATCTTAAACATTTACTTTCATACACATATACATATGATGACAGATAACCCACGGATTTAAGTCTTCGTCACACGAATTCCGCCTCCAAATAATCGGTGGAATCTGATAAAATGTCACCGCAAGGTGTTCTTCGGCCACCGACAGAAGGAACTAAAGTCTGACAAGTATCGCGGGACCTTTTTGTACTTAATCTACATGTTAACCTCCATATTCCTGGAAAAATTTGGGCAGAGTTTCCTCTGCATTTCTTACTATCCAAAACCTGTACACCAGAAATACCAATCATGCCTCACAGGGCCAACTCATATACACATACATACATATCATATCATGTCGTATCGCAGCCACACGGGGCTGATAACTTCAAATGAGAATTATAATGTCGTCGACACTTACCACACGTGCCCAACTCAAACAGCATCGGAGGCACCTTCCTGTTTACTTTCATCCAGGATTTCTAGACTCACACTGACGGTGGGGACATCTCCGTCGCCCTTGCCTTGGATCACTAGGTCTCTAATTCCTTTAAATTTCCGTCGTCTTCATAGAACAACGTCTTACAAATATCATACACACATAGGAAGTTCTAAAAACTCATACACTTATAAATAATCAATATCGAGTCTGACCTGGGGAGCTGCCGTGAGAGGTATGCCCACTATCATCCACGCCTGTCTGCTCCCTACCTACCCGGTTTCCATTATCACCCGCATCTGAATCGGAGGGGTATGGACGATCAAACAAATCCTGGCCCACTGGTGACCCAGGCCAAGAACAGGAGAAATCCATAGCACTCTCCGAGGTGGCCGGGCTATCAAGGTTCTCCCTAATAATAAGAGCTGGTGCATACTTGAAAATCTCCTCCTGCGTCATCCCAGAAGAATGCTCCGACGGGCCTGCCTCATGACTATCCTCCTCCTCAGAGGTAAGAAGCTCCGGAGGGGTCATCGCCAAATCCTCCGAGATATCTGTATCGTAGCCATCCTCCACGGGATCCTCTGCTCCAGGGTTCGGGGACTCTGGAGGAGTCGTAGATGGGTCCTCCGACGGATCCGTATCGTAGCTATCCTCCGGGGAATCCTCCGAAGGATCCGTCTCGATCGAGTAACTGGGGCCCTGCCTACTCGGCCCCGGTGACAACCTGGGGGCCTTCTTGGCACCCCCATCCTCATCGTCGGAAGTCGTCCTCTTCATTCGTCACCAACCTACAACTACCTGCAAGGAGAGGGTCAGAAACATTTTCCCGAATACCGACACTTCTGCTCCTTTGGAGCCCCGCTGTAGATACAGCAATTCGTAAGGGAGAATCATCCTAACCATACAGCTTTAACGCACGATCTAAGAATTCAAAGAAGGGTAACATCCTAAATGCCCTGTAGCTTCCTGTTTATAGATGTGGTGCACAACACATCGATAACCAAGACTCTACTAGACACGGCCTGTAGACATACCGAGGACTAACCGCTCTGATACCACTTTTGTCACGACCCAACCCCGTGGGCCGCGACTGGTACCCTAACTGGGTACCCATACGTACCTACCCGACCGAATTTCGAATCATACGGATTTTTTTTTTTTTTTTTTTTTTTTTAAACAGAAATTACAAAAGTAGGCCGATACAATTACGGCACGCGCGTAACTTACATATATATGTACATATGCCTGAACATACAGACATTTACAGATAAGTCGATAAGGCTAATATACAGACGAAACCCGTAACCCACATATCCATCTACAGGCCTCTACAGACATACAGAATCATATGACGGGACAGGGCCCCGCCGTACCCAGAATATACATACATACGGAATACACAGAAGACAGAAAATATATACCAAAAGATATGCTCCGAGTCAAAGGAGCTCTTCGAATGGCAGAGTCAGAACCTACGCTGGCGGCGTGTCACCTGGCGCGTCTGTACCTGCGGGCATGTAGCGCAGCCCCCGAAGAACGGGGGTCAGTACGAAAAATGTACCGAGTATGTAAAGCAGAAACATAACAGATATAAACATAGTCCGAACCGGAGTCACAGAAATATAACGGACATAACCATAAATCAGACTGACGGACAGAGTTATGATCCAGACAGACATACAGAATCGTGTTCCATACAAATAAACAGAATTATAGTTCGGACAGACAGACGGAATCATAATACGGACGGACGGGCAGAATCAGAACCCATACGGACATACAGAGTCAGAATCCATACGGACATACAGAGTCAGAATCCATACGGACATACAGAAATAGTCGAAGCACAGACGGACAGACAGTAGTATGTCAGACAGAATTATGCATGCAGAGTAGCACAGAGTCATACAAAATCATACAGAGGCGTGTGCTTTATAAGTACAGATAGCACACGCATATATTCATACAGATCCCGGCCCTGTACGCCGAGGGACGCGGTGAACAATGCAGAGAAATGTGCACGATAACAGAACCTGGCCCGGGTCGCAGTGAAAGAATGCATTGAGACAGACACGAATCGATAAATGAGAAACCACCTACCTACAGACTCAACATATAGACTCAATCAAACTGAAGGGTGCCAAACGGCGAGCCAAAATCAGAATGTCCAGATAGTATGCATAGTACGCGCCTACAACCTAGTTGGGAAGGCACGACAGATTATCAGAATGGGATGCTCAGATGTTCAGAAAGCATGTTATATAGATTTCACAAAAATAGCCATAATATACACAAAATAATAATTCAGAAGTTTTTAGAGAAAATCGGACCCGAAACAGAAGTATTTAAAATCGTGCCGGAAGTATCGGGCCTTATGGGCCCACCTCGGACCAACCCGAGGCTATATACGTAAATTATTGCTAATTGACCTTATGAGGTAACCCATACTCCTTCGGAAGTGTTCCGACTCCGTTTGGGGAAGTTTTGTACAAAATCTCACTTTAAGGGCAATTTGTAAGAAAATAGGTTCAATTGAATTGAAGGAATTGGAGCGGTTTTCCGTCTCGAATTCCGGGGAACGGAGTCGGACCTAAGGCTCGCGGCCGAGCCTACCACATCCAGAACATGCCTAGGAACGTAGAGAAGTGCTTCACATACCTCGATGGCGCCTTATGCTCTCTTGGCGTCAATCCAAATTTCGCCCAAAATCTGGAAATGGTCAAGTTTACCATTTGGTTAGTTCCATTCTTTCAATATTCTAACTTTACACATAATTGCCTACCGAAATTTCGGCAGCATTTCCTCTGTATATACGACATCCCCGAGACTTAGCTCGGCTCAATTTAGCAACACAACAACCCAGAGGAGACATCCAAACAACAACAACAAACATCAATAAACACTAAATCATACCCTATGGCATTATTAGCCACCTTTCGACACGACGAATTATCTTTCGTTTCAAACTTACATTTCCAACCAAAACTTATTATTTTCATAGCCATTATCCATCAAAATCATTACGACATACATCGGAGGCATCCATAACATGATCACATAATATTCACAAGATATTCATAAAATTCACAAACATTCAACTTTCCATCAAGTCACTACTTTTCCAATCCCTTCCTAACTTTCAACATGCAAACTCATCAACACATTTTTATATTCCAAGTTCATTGTCATAAGCATAATTTGCCTCTTAACACTTTCATTTTCACTTATACACAAGTCATAACAAAGTTCAATAATTTCCTTCAACAACTTAATAACCAATCTTCCATAACAACATAATTAACATGCTAACAAGATTCAATTCACCTTCCAACACCAACACACACCACACGGCCACATGCTATATTTTCCAAATTTCACTAGTTCATTCCACTTTCATTTCTAATACAATTTCCACCACACTACAACTAACTTACACAAGAATTCAAACCATTAAAATCATGCAATAACCCTATATGCATTCGGCCACACATCCAAAAATTCCAACACACCAAATTTCCATATTTTTCATTCATTCACACACACTACAACATACATACATCATTTTTAACACAACAAAATCATGAAATCCTTACCTTTCTTCAAGTTCTTCACTTGGGGTTGAAGTTGTTTCCTTGTCAAGATGCTTACATCAACTTGTAGAGAATCTTGTGCTTAGCAATAATCTCTCAAGGGTTGAGCTCTTTAGACCAAAGGATTGGCTCCAAAAAAATTTTCTTTATTTTCTTTCTTTCTTTCTCCAAAACCCGAAATGGCTTCTTTCCCCTTTTTTTTGCTTCTCTTTGATTTCTTTCTTGAATATTCGTAAGGATAGGGATGCTATATATTAGCACATGGGAATTAATTAATTCCATGGGCTTTGGATCAATGTACATGGCCGGTTGGGCCTTCCCACTTGGGCCTAATTTTCTCCCTTTTTTTTTTTGAGCCCACTTGGCTAATTTTGTAATTTTATGGGACAAGTTTCCAAAATTCCAATTTTTGCCCTTGGCCACCTTTTGTAATTCCACACCATTGCGTTCATAACCTACACATTCATACCAAGTAAGGTCCAATTGTGGCCTTATCCATCACAAGTCATTTTATCTTGAATTTTTCGAATGAACAAAAATGTCGGATGTAACAAAGATACCCGCATTCGGAGGTGGGCGCCTGAACTGAAATATAAGATACCCGCATTCGGAGGTGGGTGCCTGAACTTGAAATATAAGATACCCGCATTCGGAGGTGGGCGCCTGAACTGAAATATAAGATACCCGCATTCGGAGGTGGGTGCCTGAACTTGAAATATAAGATACCCGCATTCGGAGGTGGGCGCCTGAACTGAAATATAAGATACCCGCATTCGGAGGTGGGTGCCTGAACTGAACATTGAAATACCCGCATTCTAAGGTGGGTGCCTAAATTGAAAATTGACATACCCGCATTCTAAGGTGGGTGCCTAATTTGAACATTGAAATACCCGCATTCTAAGGTGGGTGCCTGGATTGAAATTGACATACCCGCATTCTAAGGTGGGTGCCTAAATTGAACATTGAAATACCCGCATTCTAAGGTGGGTGCCTAAAATTGAAAATTGACGTACCCGCATTCTAAGGTGGGTGCCTAAATTAAATTTTGAAATACCCGCATTCTAAGGTGGGTGCCTAAATTGAAAATTGACATACCCGCATTCTAAGGTGGGTGCCTAATTTGAACATTGAAATACCCGCATTCTAAGGTGGGTGCCTGAATTGAACATTGAAATACCCGCATTCTAAGGTGGGTGCCTGAATTGAACATTGAAATACCCGCATTCTAAGGTGGGTACCTAAATTAAATTTTGAAATACCCGCATTCTAAGGTGGGTGCCTAAAATTGAAAATTGACATACCCGCATTCTAAGGTGGGTGCCTAAATTAAATTTTGAAATACCCGCATTTTAAGGTGGGTGCCTATATCATGTCCACTTCCCATGGTGCAAAAAATATAAATCCACATCCACTTTCAGGGTGCAGAAAAATAAATCCAAGTTCACTTTCACAGTTCAAAATATAAATCTACGTCCGCATTTCACGGTACAAAATATAAATCCACGTCGACTTTGACGTCCGTATTATACGGTACAACAGTAAATTTACATCTACTTTCACGTCTGCATTATACGGCGCAAAAATAAATTCACTTTTACTTTCGAAAACATAAATCTGTATCCACTTTCTACAATTATATGTATATTTTTTTGTAATATAATTCTATTTCCACTTCCATGCTCGCATCCACAATGTAAATGTAAATCCACGTCCACTTTAGAAATAGTATTGTGGAAAGATATCCACATCTTAATCCATGTCCCGTTGTGACGGAAGTTACATCTACAATTAACCTCACAACTTGATATATGATGCAATATTTCGATCTTGTCATCTTATTAAAATACCTCATTCTAAAAGAATTTGATAATGATTTGAACATGTATGGAGTGATGATGAAATTGAGGAATTCTAACCAATAACAGGTGATCAAGGTCAGTGTCCATGATTATATGTATTCGATCCATCGATGAATGTCACGAGCTAAAACAACTGTTAGTGATAAGAATCAATAGCTGGGTCTAAAAGAATTATACTTACAACCCTTGGTTGAAAAGATGAACTTGTGTCCACTGTTGCAATTGAAATTTCGTGATGAGTGGAACGACGCCCACCGTTCGGCATAAGCTACCTTTGCATCCACGCTGAAGAGTATTTGCATTTTGAAGAAAGTTAACTTTTTGATCACGCCCATAATTTAATACATGCACCATGTTCATGTTAATTGGACCTGTCTCAACAAAGAAAAATTGTGAGTTTAAAAGAAAATTGGTTGACTTGTGCATGTCGGGGAACTTGGCCCTTGAATTGACTTTTGTCTCGGTCGCGTCCACGTTCTTCGATGTCTCACCACATATCTTGCTTTGCCGGGGAGTTTCAGTTATAAAAAAATGTATTTTGAAAATAAAAGTAATGAGATTTGGATGACTTTGAAAGGAAGTACTTAGTGGCTCTAATATGTAACATGATTAAGAAGACTCGATTTTTGAATTTACTCACATTTTAGAAATATGGATGGACTTTTGTTTAAGACCACTTTTATGCTACTTCTAAAAATTTGTCCCAGTTTCAGTCCTAGAGATGCTTGATTCTAGACAATTTGAAAAGTAAAAACTTATAATGAAAGTTTTTGAAAGTGATTTGACCGACTTCAAAATTTGTCCCAGTTTCAAGTCCTGGAAACACTTGGTTCTAAACAATCGAAAAGTGAGAAAGTTGTAATGAAAAATTTTGAAAGTGATTTGACCGATTTCAATAATTTATCCCAGTTTCAAGATACTGAGTCACATGAATTTAAACGGTGGGAAGACCAAGTCTTGTATAAAAATCCTTATGTATTTTATAGGAACCAAAATGTTTGGACAAACTGAAGATAAAAATTTTAAGATAGAAGGGTCGAACCCGCCTCGGGTTGCCTACGTATCCCAAAGGAATCAGGCCAGACGTAGTTCGTGGTAAAAATAAAGACTTTTGAATTTTTTTATTTATTTATTTTTTTTTAATAAAGGGGGGGCCGAACCCGATATGGGTTGCCTACGTATCCAAAAGGAAATCAGGCCACACGTAGTTCCACCCATACAACAAAACACTGAAATATTTTGAAAAAGTGGCCGAACCCGATGTGGGCTGCCTACGTATCCAACAGGAAGTCAGGCCAAACGTAGTTCCAACCACAAAACAAAGACGTTGAAATAATTTGAAAAGAGTGGCCGAACCCGATATGGGCTGCCTACGTATCCAACAGGAAGTCAGGCCAAACGTAGTTCGTTACAAACAAAATGACAGAATCTTAATTTAAAAAGGCCGTAACAAAACATAGAGGCAACATGACAAAAGGAACTAAATGTTCTAGTTGATGCCTCCGGCCTACTACAAAAAGGAAATTTAAACTTAAAATACTGAAACTCCCGGCGAACCGGGGCTAAGATAGAAGTCCAATTTTGCAACTCAGGTCCTGGCTCACCAGCCTATAAAGTCAATATTTCAGCAAAGTCTTTGATTATCATAGCATGATCATCTTCATCTTCCACGAACAGGTTCTTGACTCCTTCCACGATATCATCATAGGCAACCTCAATAATCAGATCTGAAGGTTTTGAGAAAGTTTGATCAATGGTAGGAATAGGTTTTGGCAATGGAACCTCCTTCCTTTTATTCTTTCGTGCTTTCTTCACTTCTTCCTCAGTTGGCTCATATCCCAAACCGAATGTAAACTGTTGCGTAGGGAGAACGACTGGCTCAACCCGCCCATTTAGTGTTTTCCCTAGCCCAAATCCAGGTTGGTGCCCATTTCTCACCATTTCTTTTGCAACCATAATTGCGGCACATGATCTTTTAAACTCTTGAGTTTGACAGACTTCACCCACTTTAGTGACATTCACAACCTCCCAAGCGTGGTAAGCTGCTCCGTCGAACCCTCCTTCTGCCTCAATGAATGGGATGGATTGTTCTCGATAGAAAGACGTATCTCCTTCTCCGTGTATACATATTTGTTGCTGATCCCACTCGAATTTGACAGTTTGGTGCAAAGTAGATGGTACGGCCCCAGCCAAATGGATCCACGGTCTACCTAACAACATGTTGTATGTCGTGGAAATATCAAGTACTTGAAAATCCATAATGAATTCAACAGGGCCAATCAACACTTTCAACTCTATTTCCCCAATAGGGCGCCTTTGAGCCCCATCAAATGCTCGAATATTCATATCACTGGTCTTGAGCTCACTAACATTATATCCGATCTTCTTCAGACTTGCTAATGGACAGATGTTGAGTCCAGAACCCCCATCAATCAATACTTTAGCCACAAACATGTTACGACACTTGACAGTTATATAGAGTGCTTTGTTATGCATACATCCTTCTGGCGGCAGTTCTTCATTATCGAAGCTGATTCGATGGCTGTCAAGTACGCGCTCAATCATCCCAGCTAACGCCTCACTAGTTGTTTCGCTTGGAACATACGCTTCATTCAAGATCTTCAACAATGCATTCCTGTGCATATCTGAACTCAAAAGCAAAGAGAGAATAGGAATTTGGGCATTGGTCTTTTTCAACTGATCCACAACTGAGTACTCACTAGCTTTAATTTTCCTCAGAAATTCTTCTGCTTCGAATTCAGTCACGACCCTTTTGGGAGGTACGTTGGTTTCCTTAAGTTGCCCCAATCTAACTAGTTCTTCTGGAGAATAGCACCTCCCAGACCTTGTCATTCCTGACGTCTTAACCTTGTCAGTGATCGTGTCCTTTCCTCGACACTCCATCACAGTTTGTTGATAATTCCATGGTACGGCTTTTGTATCGAGCACTGGCAACTGATTTGGTGCTCGAACTACTTCCACAGGTATTGATGAAGCTCCTAATATCTCGACAGGCACACAACCCCTTATCACTACAGCCGGAGAAGCAACGGCTACAAAATCATGATCCTCCACACGATCCACAGGCACTATAAATTCGGCTGGGTCGTCAACATTTTCATCTATTCCAATCATATTTATCGTGGCCCCATCATGGGTCGGGAGTGGATTGTTAACCACATTTGGTGTTGGTGGTTTGACCGTGATCTGTTTTGCTTCAATAAGATCCTCAACCTTATGCTTCAATGCGTAACAACGATCAGTGGAATGGCCTTTTACCCCCGAATGATATGCACATGTTTTAGTGGGATCAAAGCTTCTGGGTAATGGATCTGGAATTCTACCTTCCACAGGATATACTAAGCCTGAAGCTTGCAGCCTTTCAAAAACAACGCTCAGTGGCTCTCCTAATGGTGTGAAATTGCGAAACGGTTTATTTGGGCGAGGTGCGGATGCATTGTTTGGATGATGAGTTTGTGATGGTGGAGCTGGATATGTTGGTGGTCGTGCAGCTCGATATGCTGGTTGTGTGTTGTAAACAGGGTAGGATATTTGTGGTGATTGAGGTTGGTAAGATGACAAAGCTTGGTCGTAGGGATGTGGAGAATATTGGAAATATTGTGAGTGGTGAGCGTTAGGCTGGTATCGCGGGGGTCGTTGATGGTGGTATGATGTGTTTCCCAAAGCCATTACCGATGCTGCTTCTTTTTCTTTTTTCTTTCCGTTTCCGAGAGTACCAGTTTGTATAGCCCTACTAGTAGACTGTAAAGCCGCAAGACTTGTTATTCTCCCTGTCTTAATGCCATCTTCGATCATGTCCCCGGCTTTGATCACCTCTGCAAAAGTTTTTCCGCCCATTGTCACCAAACGTTCATAGTATTCCGATTCTAGTGCTTGAATGAAGAAAGTAACCATTTCTGTCTCCTCCATGGGTGGGTGTACTCTAGATGCTTCTTCCCTCCACCGTATAGCATATTCTCGAAATGATTCGGTGAACTTCTTCTTCAACTTTGTAATTGAGATTCTGTCAGGAGCGATCTCAACATGAAACTTGTAGTGATCCACAAAAGCATTTGCCAAATCATCCCAAGTACGCCATTTGGTTGTATCTTGCTTGGAATACCACTCCAAGGCTTTCCCACTCAAACTTTGATTGAATAGTTTGACTCTTATCCCTTCATTCTTTCCTACGCCAATCAACTTTTCACAATAGACTTTCAAATGAAAGAAAGGATTTCCTGACCCATCAAACTTCTCAAATTTTGGAATCTTGTAACCTGGTGGCAATTCTACCTCGGGGAATGCACATAATTCTTCATATCTCACGCTTTGATTACTACCCAGTCCACGCAAACTTCTCATGGCATCCTCCAAACTTTTGAGCTTTCTATTTATCATTTCATCATTAACTGACCGTGCTTCATTTTCAACTTCGACATAATGATCAACATCTGTGCGACATTGCCCTTGAATCTGTGTCATGGGTGGAGCTGTGGTATAAGTATATACTGGCGGAACTTGATGTGCATTGGTAACATCATGTGCCGGCGGTATGAACTGAGTTTTTGAAGAGGTGGCTGTAAATAAAAGGGGAGCATTTTGAGTGAGGGGTTCGGAACGAACCGGCTGACAGGTGGTAAAATAATTTGCTTGGTTAAATTCGTCCAAATTTGGGAATGGAGGTGGCATAGGCAAAGTCTGACGAACCCCATGAGATGGAGTCATATGTGGTGGCGTTTGAGAAAATGACCGGTTGTGAAGTACCATGTGACTTAATTCAGCAACTCGTCGCTCCAAACGAGCAATGATCTCCAAATGTGTTTCTGGTTGATTAGAAGATGTGGGATCGCTCGTGATCGGCAAACTAAGAGATGGCTCAGATGAAGTGGTTGCATTGATCAAACTTTGATCCATTTTAGAACGAGTCTTTTTAGTTAACCAGATGATTAGTGATGAGTCAGAGTCTGATTTCTTGACTCTAGACCGTGTGAAATATGGATGCTCCCCCAGTTCCCCTTTAGCACAAGTCAACCTTTTATTTTAAAAATAAATTTTAAAAAGAAAAAAGATAAAACAAGAAAAAGAAAAAAAAATGAGTCAGTATACGGTAAGGACATATTATTGCATATAAACACATTATTGCACATAATACATCGCGTTTTATAATGCAAGGGACCTCTTTATGCCAGAGGTAGGCCTAACGAATATTTGAAGGACAAACATGTCTTTTATGTATTATTCCACAACTCCTCCTAAAAGTAATTTGCAAGAATAAAAATTATTACATGCCAATAATACATCTCAAAATCAACCTAAGATATCTAATACTTCAACTTCACTAATTTCCTTTGGTTGTCTTCAACCTCCGGCATTAATTAATGCTCCACGGCAACCTGCAACAAAATGTCAGTTTCCTTGAAATATTTATCTATAGAGTATTAGGTCCACATATTCCACATATTTGTCCTTCAAATAATGCACATAGATAGTGAGTAGTGTCACTTAGAGTCATAGACTCATTTCGACATTTGGTAAGGTTGACTAATGAACTTAATACACCAAGGGTATTAAGCTTCCTAGGTTTAAAATGATGCATGTCCTTACAAGGTTTTGGTTTCGCTCTACCCTAGGTAGACTAAGAATGGTTTTCCTATGACACAAGGCTCCCCAAGCGGACAACTTGGAAGTGGAAAGTCTGTGGCCGTCGACTGCACCGCCGATCGACTAAATCCACAAGACCAATCCAACTAAAGGGAAATTTAGTAGTGCACGGGCGCAAACTGCGAAGCCGTTTTAAGTGTGTGAGTATGTGTGAGTTTTCCAGGAGTGGAAGAAATATAAGCGGAATGCCAATTTAAGGAAAGCAGTAATATACATATTACATAGAAAATGCACATAAGGAATGGAACAATAAAAAAACTTAAAAGCATAGAAAGCAACAATATAGGCAAGATAAAGCAGAACAAACAAAGCATCCAACAAATTATTTAATAACCTAAGTTGTTATGGTTAAAAGCCTAAAGTCCCCAGCAGAGTCGCCAAGCTGTCACACCCCATTTTAACCGGAGTCAAAATTAGGAGTATGACATATTGGTGATTCCTATTTTATTTTATTTTAAGGAGTCGCCACCTAATTAATTTTACGGTGAATTAGGACACCTAAATATTAATTAAGGCAAAGTTAAAACTAAACCTCAATTAGTAGTCTGCTTAACCAATGTGATTCTAGGTAAGGGCTCTATATTATCCTAAAGGGAAGGGATTAGGCATCCTTTAGAATCCGTTAACTTACGGTTATCCGACCAAACATAGGTTAATTAATTCAGATTAAATATAATGCCTAAATCTTAGGAAAATAGGTTGTAAATGTTGTTGAGGTTTTAAAGGAAAAACATAATGATGCTATTTAAACCAACTTGAAGAAATACATAGTAGTCCACTTAAAAAATAAAACTTATAAATGTTGTTAAGCTTAAAATAATAATTTTATTGTAAAAATGAGACTTGCAAAATGTAATGATTCATACATAAATAGAAGCTTTTAAGAAAAGAACTAACCAATTTAAACCTAGAATTATATCATATGAGTGCAATGGCGTAGAAAATCATAGACTTGTTTCATAAATGGAATGCAAAAGATGATGAGTTATCTTTTTTTAAAACTTTATTTAATTATGCTTGGTTAAAATATATATGATTGATTCAAACTTGAAAAGTTATTTATAAAACAATACTTGAATTTATATTTACATATTAATGACGTTTTGAAATGTTTAGATAATAAGAATAAAATATAATTCCTTTTAACTTAAAATATATAGTCATGGCATTTTGTGAATTAATTATTCAAAATAAATACTAGGCCTTATAAATAGTTTTAATATGAAAATAAGAGAATAATTTATGGAATTAATTATTAGTCCTCCTAACTGCCCATCACTAAAACTAAACCTACTAATTCATCTAAGGTTCATCTAAATTAAGAAGATAAAATCAAAATAAAGAGTTAGTCATGCAATACAAATTAAATGCACAACAGCAAAATAGAGGAGTAGATGTAATTTAAATGGGCTCAGCCCATTCTAAAACAAAAACACTGCAATTGGGAATGGGCTCAGCAACAGGAAATTAAATGGATTGGTCCATTTTGACTGGCCACTGCAAATCTGCTGCTGCTATTGGGCTTAGCCTAGAAATTCCTTTTATTTTGCTGTGGATGGGTTGACACGGGAGAGAGATTGCGTCGGGATTTTAGCCCAAACACCGAGTGCGGAGGAGGAACGAGTTTCTCGGACTCGTATGCGATTGTCATGCATAAAAATGAAAAGAAAAGGGAATTAATATATAATCAACAAATGAGGTTAAGCATGTAAAAATTAACAGATTCATAAAACATGGTATGCCTACAGAACTGAAATTTATTTCCAAATCTGCTGGTACAAATTAAACCAACCAACTAATGGTCATACATCTAACGACGATATCCGAAATGAGGAGCTTAAACACTGCCTAGAAATAGGGAATTCTAAGTAGGGGAAAGCAGTGACACCAAGCGTCCACATTAATCATACCGAACTTAATTAACAGAGGAACAAGAAAACTTGAAATATAACAATCAAACATGAGGAAACCATACAGAGGGCAGCTGGGTTAAGCAATTCTTTAAAACTTAGATAACTTAGAACTTCAACCAAACGCATATTCAGAACTTAGGCGAATTATTTAATCGTGCTCTATCGGTGGTGACATATCAGTGCCAAATTTCAACTTGTTGACAACTTAAGATATTATTTCAAGACATACAAAAGACACCCCAAAAGGGAACACAACATTCAACGAATATCATCCCGATATACATACTAGATCATCATTTCTTTCTTAAATAGAATAGTATAGCAAACTGAAAATTCATTCCTAATATTAAGTTTTGAAGAGAATTCAAAATGTCTTTTAAAAGAAATGCATCTTGAGGAAAGTAAACAAATTTATCTTAAAGAAAAAAGGGGAAAAGACTGGAAACAGAACTGATTAACTGATTGCATAAAGCATTGGAGAGAAGAATGCATTCTTAAGAAAAAGAGTTTATGGAAAATTTCAAAGTGTTTAAGCAAGTTTCAAAATGACCTCTCGAGCTTATAGCCTTGCCAAAACTAGTTTGTCAAACATACAGAGGTGAAATCATATAAATACACTACTCATTTTTAAGCAACATGTACAAGTTAAAACCTGCTAATTGAATGCAGAGAGGGCTTGTTCCCATTATTCTCATTCTCAAAATAATGACCACATATGGTTTCTAGGACTTTGTCATTTTATCTCGACAAACACTTAGCTTAGTTGAAGCCAAAATCTAGCATTTCGTTGTAACAACATTCGAATCCTTAATGCTAATGACAATATCTAGACTCTCCTTATCAATTCTTATTTAAAAATGACTATTGTTTACCGTATTCGCCCAAGAACTCTGAAAAGATCAGTTTGCTCCAAAACAAAATATTTTAAAAGAAACAGAGGCAAACTTAAGAAGGTAATTTGATAAACTGATATTCGA
The DNA here is from genome assembly GCF_019175385.1 of Lycium barbarum. NCBI lineage: Eukaryota > Viridiplantae > Streptophyta > Magnoliopsida > Solanales > Solanaceae > Lycium > Lycium barbarum. The sequence goes on along the minus strand of NC_083345.1, from coordinate 99,722,766 downwards.
TTCATATAAACGACACAGATAGCTCAATCTAATTACAAAGAGATAATAATACTCATGATCAGAGATAATAATACGCTTGACCTCACACAAAACAGAAGGCCATTGTAGGCGTTTCCCTTAAATAAATCTAATTTATTAATTCAAATACTAAAATAGAGGGAAGGGATAACCAGATTCTAATATTTGCAGACATGTTGAAGCTCAAAAGAAAACTAATTATCTGGGCTAAATCATGCCAAAATAATAACGAACTTTAATCAACAAATTCATCTCTTCGAACTAACCATCTTAACAGCTAAAGATCCTAACAGATTCACGAAATCGCTTTTGAACACATAAATTTGTGATCACATTAAAAAAGAAAACGAAGACCAGCCTTTTACTTCCATAACTCAACTAAAAGCTAACTATTTGAAAATATATGTCATCTCATTACTCAAAATCTACATTGAAAGGGTATAAGGATAACTTAGTCCTTCTACTAACTAAAGCTTTAAAGCGACAAAAACTCTTAACACTAGTCACATAATCTTACTGATTTTAATTAAGCAGAAACAAGGGCTACAACACTTAATACAACAGAACCAAACCAAATCAAGCGGAAACAGAACCACAACACTAACGCAACAAAACTAGGGAAATATAGACTAAGACGAGGAAAATTACCTTCTTCGGGTGCAGCGAAGTGAGACGGAGGGTTCAATATGACCTCGAACACTTCAAAATTCAGTTCCCAGAAATAAGAGAGATTGATGAAAATCGAAATTTTGGCTTAGAGTATGTTTAGCAACAAAACGAATACTTTCAGTTTCTATGGAATTTTAGGCTAAAAGACTCAAATTTTCAAAGGGTTATTGTGCGGCTGAGAGCTTAATTCTTAGGGGGGGTTTCCTGAATTCAAAATCCCCTCCTTTTCCATCCCACTCCACCCCTATTTATCGGGTTCTTATGGTTTTTGTCTTGAAGGAGGAAAGAGAGGAGCGGGGGGACAAAATAAGTGGGGAAACAGAGGTGCGTGGGGAGCAGGAGAAGGTGGGGTGTCAGAAGCGAGTGGAGATGATGATGGTGGAGACAGGTGTGGTGCGGCGTGGGGTGTGTCAGAGGTGTCGGTGATGGGGATCACGTGGTGAAGATGGAGGTATGGGTGTAGGTGAGGTAACGTGGGGTATGGGGCGTCGGAGTGATGGAGGAGATGGAGGTGTGAAGGTGACGATGGGGAGGTGGAGATGTGAAGGTGACGATGGGTAGGTGGAGAGAATCGACGGGAAGGTGGGGAGGCGGAAGAGAGAGTGAGAGAGAGGAAGAGAGAGACGGCGGAGGGGCGAAAAATGATAAGGAAACCCTAAAGGGTTTTCCTTATCCTGAACGAAAATGGGCTGGACCCGGTCCATAAAATGGACCAGGTCAATATTTTGGACCGGGTATTAAAAGAATGAGCTAGCGAATTAAAACACGGACTATTCCAAAAAATTGAGATCAAAATATGGGCTAGTCAGGAAATATTTATGAGTTGATTGGGATTTGATTTGGGATCCGATAAATCAAAATACGGACTGAGTGCAAGAAATAGTTTGGCTTCTAAATTTGGATAAAGAGACCCATTTCAATTAATGATATACCGAGGGTGACAAAATATTGCTTAATACCAAAAAATGTGTGATTATTAGACTCGGGTAATAAGATCATATTGTGTTATAATAGCCGTGTAATAATATATATTATTTTCTTCGAAAATCCGCAGTAAAATAAATACTTTTTTTTTATTTAATTATACAAAGATAAATGCGATGCGTGCGCGTAAGCTGGTAAAATGCCGAAATGATAAAAAATTATGAATTATAATAATAGTAATAAATAATAATGATAATAATAATAATAATAATAATAATAATACTAATAATAATAATAAAATGCGGTAATAGTAATAAGAATAATTAATAGAATAATGCAATAGCGGTATTGATAAGAGGCTAATAATTATAGTAAACATAATATATATATTTTATTTTTTCCAAAAATATTAGAAACGCAAAAAATAGGTATTTCGGAGGAGAGGCGGGACAAAATTGGGTGTCAACATTCATACCATAAATTCAAGTGAATAGAGTGCAAGGAAGCTCTTTGGGGTTGCTAGAGTCAAGAAATCCCTTGGAAGTTGAAGATTGGGTTTTCTTCAAGTGAAGTATTGCCAACCAAAACCCGTTCCAACACATTCAAAGGTGAGTTTTATGATTATTCCATGTTGTTTAAGGTATTGAAAAGTTGAAACACTTGGATTATGGAAGAAGAGGGAAAAAATAGGTTACAACATATGAGATTAGTGGCAATTGTGAGTAGTAGATTGATATGAATCATGGATATTGATATGTTGTGATTGTAATTACGTTATGAATAATGTTAAGAGTATGAGAGAAACATTAGATGAGAATGAATGTAACGTTGTATTATGATTATGGATGACCTTGAGAGGAAATTGTGGGGATTGTATAATGATGAATTTGACTAAAGTCATTGATGATGATATTATGAATGTTATTATTGATGTTTGGAAGTTGATATATGATATGGAGAAAGTAGTATAAATAAAGGAGATGTTGCTCAAATTTCTCTAGCTTAGTTCAAACACGCTTATGTTAAAGATTATCTAATATGAGTACGAACTTTCTTGAAGGTAGAAACGCGAGCAACGAAGAAGAACGATCAAACGATAGACTAGCTAAACGAAAGAGGTATGTAAGGCTAATCCTTTCCTTCTAAGGCATGAATCTTCCTAATTTTTCCACAATCTTCCTAAATAACGTAAATTTACGAGTCCATGACTATAAGAAGCCACTTATGCACATGATAAAGAAAGGAGACACGATATGAGCATGTTAATGATGATGATGAATATAACCATGAAGAATCCTAGAGTAATATAAGATGTCCATGAAGCTAATGATCCTAAGTATAATTCCATTGATGATCTTCCTTGTGTACACTCACCTTAAAATGCTAGTCCCTTCAAGGTGAGACATGACGATTATAATCATTCCATAACGTAGTCGGGGGTTCACGACCTCATGTCACCCCGACATAGCCACGGTTATCTCCAAGTTTTAATGTAGGATTAATGATGAACGTATGATAACGCAAAGGCTATGATAAGGTCATGATATGCCTACGATATGTATGATAATGATGAGTTTATGTTAATTATGTGACGATATGATTCCACCGTGCCTAGTTGGTCGGGCATGTCACCGCGAAGGCGGGCTGCATACGATTCCACCGTGTCTAAATGGCCGGGCATGTCACCACTAAGGCGGGCTGCTACGTTTACACCGATCCTAGAGGGTCGGGCATGATCACCACTAGTGGGCGGCTTATGATGGTTACCCGAACGCGGGTTAACGATGATGATTTATATGATACGATGATGTATGCGCTATGATGATACATGTACTATGGGTTATATATATGATATATGTGTAAGAAATGTATCCACTCTTAAAAGTTACTCAGGGTTTATCTTCACCTTCTGACTTATGACTTCTCTATCATGTTCAGTTCATTCATGCCTTACATACTCAGTACAATATTCGTACTGTCGTCCATTTTCTTTGGACGTTGTATTCATGCCCACAGGTAGACAGGGAGGTGATCCAGACTCATAGAAGTTATCAGCAGATTTACAGGAGCACGCCATTACTCCGGAGGTGCTATTTGGTTTATTCTTTTGTGTATATATGCATATGTATATGTATTTTGGGAACGACGGGGTCTTGTCTCGTCCATATGTCTAGTACTCTAGTAGAGACTCGTAGATACGCATGTGTGGGTAATGTGGTCTCACGATGTTACTATTGTATCTATGTATTATTTTGATAGCCGAAGGGCTTATGTATATAAAAGTAATTATGCTCCCAAATGAAAAATGGTTTTCCTATGATTTGAGTATTATATCAATGAATGTACGCTCAATGAGTATGATAACCAATAGAACGAGTGGTGCTCGGTGGTTAGCCCCAGGTACCCGTCATGGCCCCTAGTCGGGTCGTGACATGTTCCCGTTCTAGTCTATGCGTAGTCATTTCAGGCCAGTGGCAGCTCAGCTGGACAGTCACCTACGTTTACGCCGACGCTCCTACTTGATGAGATACTTGGGTCTTCATCTCAGCCGAGCCAGAATGCGTATATGAAGGAGCGTGATGACGTCGATTGAGCGGCGTTACGCTCTTCATTAGCTAATAAGCGGCCTGTGAGGAATTTAGACGGACCTAGGATTCTTGACTTCAAAGACTTTTTAATCCCGGTTAGTATTTAAAATACTTATTTGATCATTTAAATTACTTATTTTAAATATATATGTTACTTATTATTTCGTAATTTTTCATATTTTAGGATTCGGCGCCAGTTGATCCACAAGAGCGACCCACTCAGGCGTTTTCTCATGGGCCTGCCGAGCTAGCGGTGTCTTCCCATGTGACTGTCGAGCCATAGGTAAGTTTTTTATTAAAATCAATTTTATTCATAAGGTGAATATTTAAAATACATATTTGATTATTTAAAATGCTTATTTTAAATATATATGTTACCTTATTATTTCGTAGTTTTTCATATTTTAGGATTCGGCGCCAGTGGGTCCACAGGAGCGACCCATTCAGGAGCCTACTCATGAGCCTGCCGAGACAGAGGTGTCTTCTGATGAGACTATCGAGCCACATGTAAGTTTTTTACTTCAAATCAATTTTATTCAATATAAGGTGAATATTAACTTAATTTTTTTTAAACTTTTATTTGGACCTCGAATAGCATCTCGTCTAGGAGACTACATCATATTCAGCTACAGACCCACCTCAGGAGCCTACTCAGGCGGCCATCGATACACATGTTTGATTATTCAACAAACGATAATGTATTCAACATAAATAAGAAATGATACTAATTATTATATATTTTTCAGGTTCATCCTTCGGCGCCTGCGGTGGCAACTCTGAGGAGGAAGAGGTCGAGTTTCCAGACCCAGCCCAGCCTGAGATTCTGAGCGCGCTAGCGGGACTAGATCCTAAGAAGAAGCACGTTATAGTCAAGGGCGCAAGGGCAAGGGGAAAAGGAGATAATCATGACTTGGAGTGCCCTGTTATTAAGATGAAAAAGGACAATGGAGACGATGGCGAGGGCGGTGGGGATGGTATGAGCCTTAGGCCTAAGGATAGTCTCCGACATACTACATGCGGGACCCACTAGTATATACAATAATCTTGTACAGTTTAAGTAAATATTGTATATTTAAAGCGTTTCTATTTATATTTATAAATATTATCTTAGTCTTTATTATTATTTATAGAGTGTCACATCCTAAATTGATAATTAAAAAAAAACGTGACACATTCGAAATAAAGTTAAGAATTAATTTAAAAGTAACACGAAACCCTAAAACATAAATAACGTAAAGTTAAGGACCACAAGTTTTCAAACAAAAATGGACTTCGAGCACTTTTCAATCACTAAAACGACAATCCGAATTTTTGCATATCCTTGATGTATTGAGCCTACCTTATTAATCGCACAAAAATAAGTAGCGTTCTATATAAAATATTGAAGTTCCGGAGTCTCAAAGCATGATTAATATACAGCTAAAGTACGTAAAAAAGTGTGAAAAATGTAATAAGAGTCTGTTTCAACAAAATAGGAAACTCCTATAGCGCAGTATTTTACTGTGCTAAAGGATAGATGGAATATCCTTTAGCGCAGTATTTTACTGTGCTAAAGGTACTTTTGTACCAATTTATTTTGGGGTATTTTGGTTCACTTGAATTTTTATTGGGTCATTTTGGTTCCGGACTGCACTGCTCCAGTAAGTAACCAATAAAGCTGATCAACAAAAAAACCCCATCAAAAGAAACTAATGAGTAAAGAAAATAACTATATTGACCCTGCAATGTCTATAACATATATACTTAGCTAATTCGCCTTCCTCCCTACTCCCCTGCACGTTCCTTTAATCAATGAACATACATAATCAAATTTGAAATGTTTTGAGTTTTATTGGAATTTATAATATAGACTTGAAGGATCAGTCATATCTGTTTGTTGTTGTATTCAAGTCGTCGAATGGTTTAACTTTCTGAAGCTTATCATCATTTGTTTAGGAACCTAGCAAATCAAAACAATGAATGATAAAAATCACCACATAATAACAATGTATAAACAAATGATAAAAGGAAATTCATGGAACCTCCAAAATCAGATTTTGCTTCACATGTGGAACATCACATTGAATATGAAGAACAAATTTAAGTTAATAAATCTCCTGAATGATGTGATAATATATAAGAGCTTACCTCAAATATTCTTTGTCTCCTGTAGTTTTTTTTTTTGTCTTTATCCAAAATAATAAAAGAACAAAGAAGTAGAAGAAGTATGTTGGAGACCAATCACCCTACTACAACACTTAGTCTTTTTTCTCGTGTCTCATTGTTTATTCTCAAAGAGCAACAATTGAATCTGTACGCGGTTTAAAGGATATGTGAATTGAACTTAACAGCAAAGGAAAGAGCTAACGAATAAGAATTAACGAAAAAACAGTATGAAAATCAAACATAGTAAAGGAGCCTGAGTTTTGAGATAGCAAGTCCGGTGGGGAAAAGATCCTTGCTCGGACTACGCTCGATAGGTCCAATTTGGGGAAATTCCTTCCTCGAGCTGTTGAACGGACAGTTGAGTCCAAAGAACGAACAACAAAATAATACTGAAAACAGAGGCTTAAAAGGAGAGGACTTTTATTAGCAACTGGAATGTATTGTTTAAGACGATTGTGATGCCCTCTAGTGGAGCTGAAACATGCGTTTAAATAGTTTAAGTGTCCTACTAGAACTAGGAGACATGAGCCCTCACGTGGGGTAATGCAGTTCCGATACGGTCGGACACGTCCGTTAGTGGCGCGATCTTCAGCGATAAATCAGGGGAAGATAACCTTCCGTTGATTCAAACTTATCCTTTTGAACTTTATTCGGGTGCAACTCCTCGGACTCGCTAGCTCGGATTCAACAACGGTACCATTTCACAGACTGTTACCTAACGGACCCTCGATGAAATCGGAGTGAACTTTTTATTAGGTTATCACTGTACACAGATAGTCCCTCCATTTTCCGGAGTAAAGAAGTGAAAACGGGAAATGGATCGAAGAGACCTTGTTCTCTCATAACGATGCTTTACTATGCCCAAATAACCGCCTTTTAGATAACCGCCTACGATCAGATAACCGCCTATCACGAGCCCGAAAATAATAATGCTGCGTCGTTTCATGCTTTAATAACGTGTATTCCGCCATTCCTTTGGCCTTCCATATTCTACCGTTATTAGGAGTCTCTTCAACTTCACACTCTTCACTATATAAAGCCTATATTCAACATCACTTTCTCACATTCAAAAAATCTTGTTCATGCTTTATACTTGAAATGTCTTCTCCACCACTACCGTTGACCAACGCTGCTCATTCCCCGAATTCACCTACATCCCCTACTTAACCTTCAACACCAACACCCGAACCTCCCGTCATGACAGACCTCGAGCTTCAAGCAGCTGAAATTTCTCCGGTTGGGTTCAATTTTGAGGACGACTGCAAGGTTGGCCATCACTACGATTATGTGAGGAATTGTGCATCTTTTGTTACTGAAGATACAATTCCTAGGGTTCGGAGAGAATGTGACTTAGGCAGCGATGTCGAGATTTTGCCTACCGGGCAAGGAGTTCC